>NC_141923.1:44802776-45460529 GCF_057802395.1 Ceratotherium simum simum
TGCTTGTTGGTAATATCTATAATCGTTTTGTAAGAGCTGAAATATTGATGACTGTATTAGAAATAATTAAAAGCTTATGAACCAACATTTTTTTTAAAAAATTTCTTAAAATTATAATTCACTTTGAAAAATAAAAGGGCATTAGGATATGCTGCAGGCAAAGAACCTGCCAAAAGCTAATGTATGACATGTAAAACCATGTCTTAAAATGGTTTATCCAAATTGCTTCTTACTTATCTATGCTTTGGGACAGTAGAACAAAGATGACACATATGTGGGCCAGATGTGGCCCAGAGAGGTCAATAAGTCCCTCAAAGTAACACAGCCACAGAGAGTTGAGGATTCAACCATCCTGTCCTCCTCTATCTCTGGTACACACACCACCTTAATTACACTCCTCACAAACACACCTCATCCTGTGCCTGATCCCTTAACAAATATTTGCTTATATAATGAATAAGAGCCCCAAATTGAAATAGCCTAACCATGGAAATAAATACAAAACAGTTGTCCGAGCTGCTGGTACAAATTCCATCTTCAGGGGATATCCTCAAAGCCTTAGGGAAGGGGTGTTTGGGAAGTGTAAATGTGAAACATTCACATTTTAGCATATTTGCCTCTCTGACTGCCAGAGAAGAAGAGCCCAGTTGTAGGTTTAACTAATTAAAATACTGCCAGTATCAACAAAGATCTGAAAGGGGGTCCTGGCTAATTAGGAGCTGGGCCTGTGCCCTGATGGAGTGGACACTGAAAACAGCCCCTGCGGTTTCAAAAGCATACAGTAGGCGTCATGCAGTTGCTCTGCGGATTCTTCTACCAGCAATGACTTGATTGTACTTACTAATTCCTACCACTAATAATAGCAACTTGCTTCATAGCACTGTCACCTCTATTTCTTTATTTGAAAATTATAACTTACTACTTGTCCCTCTCACCCTCAAAATTGTTTATGGAGAATTTTATGAAGAGATCTTAGGTTCAAGTAAAAGAATCAGCAAGCATTTAGTGACTGTCACCTGTGAGGTATACAAGAGAGAAAGATATGGATTTTATCCTTTAGGTATGTATAATTTATTTGGGAAGATGAAATGTGTATACACACAAAATAATTAGCAGACAATGGTTGGCACAATTCAATCAAGAGCTAGAATTTTTGGTTTTGGCTGTAAATGCATTAGTAATTCAGAAAACGCTAGGACCAACTAACACGTATTGAGGTTTTATCATTTGTAAAGTTGTCTGCTTTACATGGAGTGTCTAGGTAACTCCCAGAGCCACGATAGAGGGACTTGCTGTTTTATCGAGGGGGAAATGGAGTCTCAAAGAGGTTAAGTGACTGGCTGATAAACAGCAGGGCCAGGGCTTCGACCCAAGTCTCTTGGACTTCAGACTCCACACTCTTAACCATTGTATAGTACTGGGTTTTCATTCAGGGGTCCAGGATTCAATTCTCCCCACATTTGCCCTCCTCACTTCCCAGCCATTTGATTTCTGGGTTAGGGTCAGAAATATTTTCCTCCCCGTGTGATTTGTTTCTGGCAGAAGGCAGTGGCAAGTTGAGAGTGGCTTAAAAAAACCTCAAGATACAGAGCTATGGTCTTGCCACCCCTCTTTTCAAAACATCCCATGAAATTAAGCATCATATGATGTTTATCAATGACTATGACGAGACAGCTTTTATAGGTGAGTGGATTCTGCACCCCGATGAATCTGTGCTTCATTACCAGCGCTGAGAAATATGGGATGGTTTGGAAGCTAAGGGGAAAGAGAACACGACAACCTAATTGGTCACTGCCATGAATCTATACTCAGGGGACAGATAGTACGACCAGAGGTAATAGCTTACACACGTATTCTTGAGCCGTGCAATAGATGGAAAAGGGTCCCAGATGGGTTGGGCAGGGGCTTAGTTCCGGGATTATGATGAGACAGTGGGTAATTATTGAGTGGCAGGGCCTCAGCCCTGATTAGTATCTGCAAGCTTGTTCCCCTCCTTCAGAGGAAAGCATTGATAAAGATAAACCACGCTGCTCCATGTCCTTCCTGCAGCACAAAACAACACATTTCAATCTAACAGGATCAGGTCTCCACTTTGATCACAATCTGTTACCTAGATGTCTTTGCAAATTAATCAGTCCTGCTTGTTTAGCTCCAGTCAGTTTGTACTGCTAAATTAATAAATGTAGCAGGAGCAACAGAACACATAATTAAATTCTACAGTTTAATCTCCACATAATAATTTTGACCTTAGTCTGGGTCCTCCGTTCCAGCCAGTAGAATGCAGAACAAGCACAGCCTTCTCTAGGTGGTCTACACTAACGACCCACCCTGTAGGTGGACTCTGCGGCTCTGAAAATCAGAGAAGTCCTGATATAAAAATGCAACCAACAAACAAATAAAACATCCTGTCCTGGGCTTCAAGGTAGAAAAGGCAGGTGAGCTAAGCAGTTGGGATTCTGGGCTGTCATTCAAATAGAAAGCACTCTTTTGGCAGAATTACAAAAACTTTCTTGTTCCAAAAACAAAGGATATATGTTTGTCAGATGCAATGCCCCAGGAGACTAGAAAACAGCACCCCACTAACAGGGGGAGCTCTTCCAGAGAGAACTCAGAACCTCAGTGTGGGCTCTTTCGTAACGGTCTGATGTAATGTGTTTGCTTTGCTTCAAGGTCATCAAACAAATAACCAGCTCACTCGCTTTGACACCAAGGCAGATTGGAAGTTCGTGCAACATCCTGGGCCTGAGTTTCCCTGTAGGTCTTAAAGGTTTCTGTAGGTTTTTCATTGGGTCCCTATTAGGAATGTAAAAATGGTTTTCATTTATCATGTGAAGACTCATATGTGTATATATATTTTTGAGTAGGGTGTCTCTAGCCCTTTCCCACTTCTGAATTATAGAACCTATATCATGTTCATGTGCACTTTTAAAAGCTGGTCATTTTACTGTTAGTACAACATGTACAGAGAAAATTTCTGATACTCAGCTGAGGTGAATTGTTGCATTTGGTTTGGGTTCGAAGTCTTGGGTGGCATTTTGCTGTCTTCATTTAAAGTTTATCACGCTGGCCACATGCTGGCACCGTTTCCTTGATTTCTAGAGGCAATGGAGTGGGGGTAAGATGGTATCAGCTGTAAGAATGCTGAGCCGGGACCTGGGAAATGTGGACTGGACTCTGCCACCGCCTACTAATGACCGGGGCAGGGCACTTGACCTCTGTAGGTCTCAGTTTTCTCGTCTGAAAAATAAGGGGCTTGGACTAGATAATCTCTAAGAGACTAAAATCCTGTGTGCCTGTGCTTCCACTCACACTGAGTCAAACGGCAATTAAGGCAATTATGGGGATAATACAAACCAGAGGGACACTTTTTTCCCTCTCCACAACTGGGGTATTTCAGGCAAAACTGGTTGTTGAGTTTAGTTTTTAACTTGAATTATATAGATAATTGCCTTAGTTCTGCCACTTAATTGTGTGTCTGTCAGCATAGGCTTGATGTTTCTACCAGATAACCAATGATTAAAGTATTTGGTTAAATACTCAGCAGTGTGGAATTTTCATTCAGCCCTACTGAAAAAAGGGGTGAAGGGGATGTGTGTGTGTGGCCCAGGGGTAGGGGAGGGATTATGCATAATTTGAAAGTATGTAATATTTGGGTCACCAATGTTTTACCTAAAATGAATTGATTTCATTTACAAAATAAGTTGGTCTTGTCACAAAAGATCTCCAACATAAATTAAACATGAGGAATGCAGCTGTGCAGTAAGATGTTAAAATACAGATGGTTTCTGAAAAAAAAAATGAGAAAGGCTTAAAGGAAAGGTTTTAACCTGAAATTAATTCAAGTGTTATTTACTTAAATACTCTGGCATGCATTTGGGTAAATAAACCATCTATTTTTATAAGAATGGCTTCATTTTGGCACTCTGAATTTTAGATTAGAAATGTCTGGTGGAGGGAGGAAGGACTAGTTTATATACTTTCTGGTTTTCATCTGAAAAGGTTGAGGGATTAAAACAATTAACTTCATTTTTATAATAAAATAAGTCAGCGCTACTTATATAAAATGGTTCATATTGTGGTTCCCCTTTTAATCTTTCCTAAAAACACCATCAATATCATTTAATATGTGGAATTCCCTGAGGAAAATCTATTAAAGTGCCCGTATGTCACCCATGTGAAGAACAAATGAATTAATTATGACTGGTGCAATTACAAGGAATAGTTAATGAAGCCATAATGACCAGACTCTGGTGGTTAATTTTCAAAGCACAGTGAGAGGGAAATGTGGCAAAATGTCCCTAAAGAAAACAATAAGCTTGTGCACTCACCTTGGAGTCAGGTCTCTGAGTGTGCTGTGAAGTGCGGCTTGTGGAAGATACTGTTCAGATCCTTCTCTTCCTACCTTCTGTAACCAGCTCGCCGTGGCCTCACACGTCCAACGGCAGCTCAGCCAAGCCAGCAGCAGCGGTCACTCAATTCCAGCTGACCAGGGCTCCCAGAAACGTGTGTCTTACTTCAAGGACTCAGCGAGAGGGAAAGATGGTGGAAGCAAAACCTTTCAACAACGATATGGTTTTTATCGAATCTATTCATTTACATTTCACCTTTTCTAGAAACAATTTAGGAGAGTTTACAAAAATACATGGAGTTAAGCAGGATAAATTAAAAATAGGTGAGAAAAGTGAGTAAAAAAAGTGAGAATGCAGTCAGGAGGGAGGCTGGTGCACAAACCGCGGGTCTTGCCTCTCGCTTCCTCCGCTTGGGTCAGTTTCTCGTCTGAAAACTAAGGGGTGGACTAGATCATCTCCCAGAGACTGGAATCCTGAGTGTCTGTGACTCATTTGTACTTCATGCTTCTGAAGAGCAGTTAGACTGCGAAAGCAGTTCTGACTGTTCATTTTCTAGTGGCCAGGTTGAAAAGGAAAAGGCAGGTGGTTATATTATTGATGGATAAAAGCAAACCAGTAACTTAGGGGAAATACTAGTACTCCCAGTCCTGAGACCAGAGAGCAAGGTCTGTGTGGAAACAACACAGTGGCAGGATTATAAACTGGTGTCTGGCTATTTGCCTAGGAAACTCCTGGTTAGACGCCCCGGGTGCTCGTGCCAAGCCCCTCTTCTGAGGTCACACTCTTCCTGATAGGAGAAAGGACTGGACAATAGTCCAGGAATCAGGGAGTGTTGTGACAGCGAGTTCACCCCACAGAAACCCAGAGGATCAGGTTCTAGTGCCACCACCCCCTCCACCTCCATGAATGTATTTATTCACCTCTGTGGATGGGAATTAGCTAGTATCTGTCAAAATAACAACTAGCAGGATCCAAAATACACAGAGGACTAAGTACTCAGTAC
Source organism: Ceratotherium simum simum (assembly GCF_057802395.1). Taxonomy (NCBI): domain Eukaryota; kingdom Metazoa; phylum Chordata; class Mammalia; order Perissodactyla; family Rhinocerotidae; genus Ceratotherium; species Ceratotherium simum. Next base: position 44,808,129 of record NC_141923.1, read on the forward strand.
CTAGGGTATTTTGATAGTGGTTTATCTATATAATCTACATTCACATTTCTTTTTTCAAGTTTTAAATACATGCCAAGCGCTATTCTAGCTGTCCGTCTGTGATTGGTTCATCATTTTTGAATGTCAGGAAGCATTCCAGTAGGAAGCTCTCTTCCAAGACATTTGCTGAACACTGCCTCAAGGGAGAAGGTTCTTATGCATTCTGTCTTATGTAAATAGTGATGACCTACTGGGTGCAACCACTTGACTAGGTGCGGTAGATGTAATGATAAACTGACTAAATACCTATCTTTGTGAAACCTGTAATAAAGTGGGATGCCAGACAAGTAAACAGACACTCAGAAATGAGTGCAGCACGCTCTACATGGGGGCTGGCAAAGGGCTAGGGAAGCCCAAAGGAAAGGCACCTCGTCTTGGGTGGGGGTGAGGGGGCAGTTCAGAGAAAGCTTCCTGGAGAAAGTTGACTTTTAAGCTGAGATCTAAAGGATGAGGGAAAGGGAAAAGGGCACATATGGAAGGTAAGAGTGTTTTAGGTATAGGAACAGCATGGGCAAAATCCTGGCGTTTACATAGTCGTGATAGCTAACATGTATTGAGTACTTACTATCTTGCATGGCACTTTTCTAAGCACCGTGTATATATATATATATGCACATTTTTTTTTCACCTCATAGTACCTCTATGAAGCATAGTATCCTCATTTTATAAATGGGAGAACTGAGCCATAGGAAGTTTAAGAAACTTGCCCTAGGTCATTGAGCCAGTAATCGGAAGACCTAGGATTCAAGTCCAGGTCTTCTATCCCAGAGCCACCACGTTTAACAACAAAAGCTGTCCTGAATTCTCATGGTGCTTTGGGGGAACTGAAGCAGTTCAGCACGGTCGGAGTGGCAGGGTGAGGAGAGATGACTCTGCAGAGGTTAGCAGAGCCCCAGTCGTGAAGGTTCTTCACCATAGAGGAAGGTGGTGCCCCCTCCCCTGTGAGCACCTGAAAATAAACCTGAGTGTAGGAAGATGGGAAAGGATAGTCATATGTGACTTTGCATATCCTTTGAAGGAGATGAATTTTTTTTTTTTAAAAAAATCCCTTTTTTCAACTTTTCTGCACTGAATATAGGAAAGAAGAACTTAAAATAAATTAAGCAAAATATAACTTATTGGACTTCAATAAAGTACTATAGGGTAATGTAATAATGACAATGATGATAATAGTAGCAGTCATAACCAGATGACATCCACTGTGGGGGCCTTGCATACTTTTCCATCCTGGGCTTCTGAAGGAGTAGAACATTCTCACCTTGATCTGTGACCCCATAGGTTGGGCATCAATCCAGAAGGCCTCTCAGAAGTTGTTTGCTGCCAAGACCATAGATAGGAAACCCCATCCTCATGCTTTAGGGGAGGTCTGGGGTCCCACAGAGGAAGAGAAAAACAGCGGCCCCTGCCCCTCAGCAACTCTGAGAACCTCCATCTGATCATATGATCTCATTTCATAAAAATAATGAGGTACAATAAAGCTGAAAAAAAATAACGAGAGTACTTTTTTATCATGGCTTAGAAATAAGCATGAAAAAGGGAGAAATCCAATATAAGATGTAATAAGAAATGCAATGGATGGATTTGAATACTGTGAGAAAGAATAAACATATCCAACTTTCGCACTTTTCTAAGAACAAAGGAACTGTGTTTTAAAGAAAGAAGTGAAAATTCAGGTCATTTAACTCCCTCTTGGGGTCTCATTCCACCTTTTAGAAAATGAGGCTAATGTCTTTTCTGTACAAAGGGACCCAAACTAAGGGATCTTTGAGGTCCCCTTCTCGAAGATCTATGAGCCACGCAGCCTTTACTGAGTGCTCACCATTCGCAGAGCACTCATGCAGCGGCCAGAGAGCTCCTTTGAAAGGAGGCAGCCTTGTTGTCACTTATAATTAAGTTAAGGAGATAAAGCAAGGAGCTAAGATGATGACAAAGGTGGCAGCCCCCATTTATGGAGAGCGCACTCTACAGCAGGCATTCAGCATGAATGATCTCACTCCATCCGCACTCATGTTCTACGTGTTAGAACTGTCCCATTTTATAGACAGGGATCCAGGTTCAGAGAGATTAAGTTGTTTGCTTAACATTATATAGGTAGTAAATGTGGCTCTGGGATCTGAACCCAGTCTGTCTTACTCCGAGACTCATATATTTGACCACAGGAAATAGTGTTCAATATCAACATGTGCTACAGGGCTCCCTAATAAAGTGTAAACTCAATTCATAAAAGCAGACAGAGGATAAAGACAGTACACATGAGATGGCTTTAAAGGAGATAGAGACATCTCTTCCTGCTCTAAATATACTATCTTTTGGTATTGGTTTATCTTCTATTAGATCAAATAGTAATATCTGATTTTAGAGATGTATTTCTTTCTTTCTTTTTTTTTTTTTTTTGTGAGGAAGATCAGCCCTGAGCTAACATCCATGCTAATCCTCCTCTTTTTGCTGAGGAAGACCAGCTCTGAGCTAACATCTATTGCCAATCCTCCTCTTTTTTTTTTTCTCCCCAAACCCCCAGTAGATAGCTGTATGTCATAGCTGCACATCCTTCTAGTTGCTGTATGTGGGACGCGGCCTCAGCATGGCCGGAGAAGCGGTGCGTCGGTGCGTGCCCGGGATCGGACCCCGGGCCACCAGTAGCGGAGCGTGCACACTTAACCGCTAAGCCACGGGGCCGGCCCCTAGAGATGTATTTCTGATTCCAAGCACCTTAAATTTATCTCTATGTTCATCTTCTTTTTACTTTTCTTAAAGAATTAAGAAATTAGACAGAATGTTGATTTATTGAGAGATGTTACTTAATCAATTTTAAACTCCTATGTCAATCCTGTACCTGAAACCATTTCAGAAATGCAATACAGTGTCTCTTTGCATTAAAATTCTGAAAATTTTGAATATATAGCACATTACAGCAAGTTGACGAAGCAAACTTAGTGTCTAGAGTGAAAGCACTTAGAATGTACAGATAACAATTTAAGACTTTCTTTTTCCTTTCTTTCTCTCTCTTTCTACATTTATTTACTTTGAATAAGCTAACTGCACAGAATGCAAGAGGCAACAGGTATCTAAAGGGCGTGTATAGAAAAGTATCCTTTCTACGCTTAGTCCCTCAGCCACCCAGTTCCCTTCACCAAAGGCAGACAACGTTAACTGTTGTTTGCTTATCACTCCAGAGACATTTCGTGTATATTCAACCCTATTTGTATGTGTTTGTGCAATCTATCACCCCCATGTTAAAAATGTGGTAGCATACTGCACACACTGTTCTCCCTTTGTTTTTCTAACCCAGCAATATGTCTGGCAGATCACTTCATATTGGTGCATAAAAAGCTTCCTTATTTTTTATGGCTGTACTAATAACTCATCTCACTGCTTTCTTATCAATATACAGAGGGGATTCTGTACACCAACTAGTATGTCTGTAGAAAAATTTCCTAGATGTGGAATTGCTGGGTCAAAGTGTAAGCGTATTTGTAAACTTGATAGACAGCCCCAAACTGCTTTCCAAAGAGGCTGCACTGATTTAAAGGCCCCAGCAATCCACGGCGGTGCCCATTTCCCCACTGCCTCTCCGACATAGCACCAGAAGTTTTTGACCTGTGCTAATCTGATAGGTGAAAGCAGGTACCTCAGTATAGCTTTAACCTGCATTTCTCTTCTTCTGAGTGATGTTGAGCCTGAGATGACAATTTACACTGAATTCACTCTTCTTGGTGTCCGTTGTGATGCGAAGCACAAAGTCAGGAATGACTAATGACTAATTGTTTCAAGGATTGCTGAGGGAATGACACAGGCACACTTACCGGTCTGAATTGTCAGGCCTTAAAAAAGAGAAAAAAGTCAAAAGCAAGTCATTATTCACCGAAGAAAATATGCAAATCACAGCAGAGAAAGTAATTTGCAAAAGGTGAAGACTCAAGTTGTCAAAATTGTTTCCTTGTCTTGCTGGTTAGATTTTTCTAGATTGGGGGAAAGCCCTTCAAAGAGTAGAGATTCCACCCAGAGAGGCTTGAGAACGAGCTGCCGAGCTGCCACTCTTAGACAAATGTTTGACAAATTCCTGCTTGGAGGATCCTGGGAAAAGACCCCACTTGCCTTCAAAAGGGTCTCAGGATCACTTTAAAGTCAGCAGCAAATCTCAACTGCTCCTAATTAGGCCTCTGTTTTGTTAATTGCTCTGGGAAGCCCCTGGGAGGCGGTCGACAGCCCTGGTCCTGCAGTGGTTTGGCTCTAAGTGTGTGTGATGGCCCGTGGAGAGTGGGACCTGCTAGCTCCCCGAGCCTGGCTCCGAGCTGCCCTGTGACAGATGCCTAGAGAGGCACAGGTAGGGAGCCAGCTGGCCTGGGGCAATAAATGTAGGAGCAGCCAGCCCCGCTTCCTCCTTCCCTAAAGAGGAGTCTGGAAAAGCTTACCTTTCAACACAGCCCTGTAAAATATTCTTTGCAAAGCCTGCACTGGCTCATTGGGCTTTCACAAGTGACCAAAAAGATACAAAGTGCCCAACTCTCAAAAAAATGTCTAGATGTCAGCTTTACCATCTCCTCTTCCAACCGTACTGCCGTCTAATTTCTCACAAAGCCACTGTTCTTAATTGTTGACGTAAAATCACATAGCCGTTTGGAGGGCACGTCGGAGTTTCTAGGCGGTTTCATAGGTGTGAATACACTTACGTTAGCACCCTTGCTCCCGCCCCTGGAGGCAGGGCTGTGACTGCCATTGGTTCCGTTCCACCCAGGAGGACCCTGAAGCTGGGGGGATTAGAGGACTCGCCCAAGGGACACACAGACGCAGAGTCAGAGCTAACCCTGAAACCCATTCTATTGTGTTAGTGCCGTAATACTATTCTGAGGTCATAAATCTCACTCCTTTAAAATATGTTAATTAATCAAACCAACACATATTTATTGAACATCTACAGTGCGTCAGCACCAGTCAAGGCACTGACAGGAGAGCACTGAACAGCACACACAAAGTCCTGGCTGTCGTGGAGCTGACATCCTAGTAAGTGAGACAAGCAATAAACACGTGTCAGGTGGTGAGTTATCACACAATTTTTATTTTCTAAAACGCTTCCCTTTTGAGTATGAAAAAGGGAATTTTTTATAATTACTCTTGGACAGCGGGTGTAAAGTAGGACTGTCCTGAGCAAACGTGGACATCTGGTCACCCTGGCTATGAAGACAAAGCTGATACGGCCGTAGAGTATGGTGACATAAGCAAGAAGCCGGAGACCTGGGTTCTTGATCTGAATTGTCCTTGGAATTTTCATGTTACATTTGGTTAGGCACCTCAGTTTCTATAGGTTGGTTTTCTCCAACCACGAAATAATTATCAGCAGTCTGCTACCTGTAGCATTTGGGGGAGTTCAAGGAGTTCCAACTGCAAAGTACATTGTCTCCATAGAGGAATGTATGGAGGACACACCTTCTAGAAACCTGGATCCACTCCTGACTCTGTGTGTAGTTGTGTGTCCTTGTAGCTGTGTGTCCTTGGGGAGTTTATCCCTGTGGCTATGTTTCGTGCTTTCCATCCTTCACGCTTTTATTCAATATTTACTGAGCAACTACTGTGTGTTCTCAACAGAATGTGTTTCCTTGTTTTTGTAGAATGAGAGTAATAACGCCTCCCCTACCTGCCTTGTCCATTTACTAGGGATGTAAATCATAGCTCTTAATGCTGAAGGATCCTCCAAGATGTTTGATCTGGGTTGGGCTTTTTGGGGAGTGGGAAGGAGTTAAAATAGTAAACCTTGAACTTTACAAATGAGGTCAGAGGCCCAGGTTACACAGCCCCTGAGTGGGAAAGGGCACACACCCCTGGTTGGCAGAGCGGAGCTTTGCCAGCTATTCCGCGCAGCTTCCAAAATGGGGCAGAGTTGGAGGAACGCTTTCCTGAGTGAAGAACATCTCTCAGATGAAGTCGTTGTGTTCCTTGCTCCCTTTTCCTGGAGCTTAGGCTCACTTTGCCTTTCCAAGTTGGAAAGACCGGTAGAGTCGTCAATCCTTACATGCAAACATCTCTAACAACTGGGAGGATGTTTCTGTCTCCCCTCGTTATGTCCACTGGTTGCCTCTTTTTAAAAACATGAAAACCACACAACTTCCATCTTCTCTTATATCTATATGGAATTCCAAAGCCACCTGGATTACCGCAAAGTAAATGCAAAAGCAGAAAGGCGTTTTCACAGCAGGAAAGGGCTACCTGCAAATACACGTGTGACAAGGAGGTGAGTCCTGAAGCGTGCGCATGGTCTGCTCTCCAGGCGGAGGGTGCACTTGCTGACCTTGCCCTCCCCCGAGGTGCTGTTTACCCAACAGGTTGATATTTTTCTCAGTTATTGGGAGCTGATAATGTGTCCCACATATGAAATTCATATCATTTGTGTTTGGCCTCCTTTGCCATTCTAAGGGTTGTGAGGGGCACCATTTTAAAATTAATTTGCTGGGTGTGCCGTCTATCTGTTAGGAACAGGAGGAAGCCAGCCTGGTCCGAGTATTTATCAGACACATGCCGCCCATCTGCCAGAGCTAGGTCGAGGAGGATTTGCTGTTAATCCTTCAGAGCCATCTGTAGGGGGTTCAAAATGCTGACCAGGAAGCTCGACAAGATGAGGTTTATTTAATTAGAAAAACGGCTCTGGAGGTTACTAGAAATCACTCTGAAGAAGGAAGGGCTTTTGATTGTGTCACCCCTACAGGGGTGGGAGCGGGCTGAAAGTGGGGACAGCATGGAGATTGTTTTGTGCTGGGCTCGGGGTGGTTTGTTTGATTTTAAAGTGGTGTGGCCTGGACAGGGGAGAAAGCGTCCTCCCGTTCTGCATGAGCCCCATTATGCATGAACCAGTTTAGCTTGGCCAATTCCACGGGAAGCTCCAGTGTGGGATGCAATGGGAGCCACAGAAGACCAGCATTTGGTGTGCAAGTTTGGATACGGACTGAAAATGACCAAGGAGCTTGCCGAGGCCAGGGCAGGGCTGGCTGGGCAGCTGGCACACGTGCTAACCCGCTAGATGCTGAAAGCAGCTTGGGGCAAAAACTGTTACCTACACTTTAGTCCTCAAAATTCACTAGAAGATTCTCGTAACTGGGGCTTATTGCCATTTGAGATCCATTTTTGAGGAAAAGGAAACAACAAAATTGCATTTAAATTTTCCCCATTGGGAAAAATGACATCCGTTCAAAACAAAATAACCAGCAATCGAACATTTCCTTTTTAGTATGAAAATATTATTAGCATAATTGGTTTCTGCAGGGCTGCCATTTGGGACAAGTGGGCAGGGGAAATTGTGTGCCTTCCCCCAGCTTCTGATTGTTATTTCATGGCAATAGAAAGCATGACAATTTTCATTGAAGTGGTCGAGATAAACGGTGCCCTCTCTGCCTAGGGCTTTTTGAAATGGTGTCCCTGTTGCTACCCAGATTCCTGGACACTGGTCTCCCAGGGATCACATTTTTGAGGCTGAGTTTTTTTAGGGTTATCATCCAGGGACCAGGGACCAAAAGTGAACCAGGGACTAGGTGTCCAATAAAAGTAATTGTTTGCTAGAAAGAACAAAACATTTATTTCAGGAATTGTCAACTCTTCCGAGGAGTGTGAAGTTCCAGCCTGCCCTGCTCGCACCCTCTGCTCCTCCCTCACACTGGGGTATGCATGGTTTGGAGCAGCACGGTCACCCCAGGACACCAATCTTTCCACTTCACCTTCTATGTTAGAATTTCCCAGGAATCATTTCTTCTTCGCCTTTGGAAACTCTGGCTGATAAGGGACGCCAGGAATCCTGGGAAGGTTAGGAGGCAAACTCCCTTCAACCATTCAAACTCAACCACATAAACATGCCCAGAACATGATGGAGAGGAGAGAGCCGAGAGGTACTCACTGGAGGGGGCATTTCAGAAAGAGCATTCCTCTTGTAGAGAGACCCAGCAGATGCACACTGTACCAACAGCATGTCAGCATTTTGACTGGGTGAACTGACCAGTCATTTCAGTGGAAAAACAGCCAATCAAGTTTTTTGGGTCATGTAGAACACATGGCCACTTAATTGCTTACATTTCCCATTTTCTGCCATCCAACTGGTTACGCTGGAATGTTAAAAAAAAAAAAAAAAAAGAGAAGGGGGCCAGCCCTGTTGCATAGTGGTTAAGATCAGTGTGCTCCTCGCTTTGGCGGCCCAGAGTTCACAAGTTCACCTCCTGGGCGTGGACCTACACCGCTCATCAAGCCATGCTGTGGCAGCAACCCACATATAAAATAGAGGAAGATGGGTACAGATGTTAGCTCAGAGACAATCTTCCTCAGCAAAAAGAGTAAGATTGGCAACAGGTGTTAGCTCAGGGCCACTCTTCCTCGCCAAAAAAAAAAAAAGGACAGCAAAACCCAAAGGCTCTTCTGGTTATTGAAAATAAAACTGAATTCTAATTTTGCTGAAAAGAGGAAACTCTTTCTGTAGTTGCAGCCTTTCTGCCTTCTCTATGGAAATACACTTCATTTATTTTCAGATCTATAGGAAGGGATATTATATTGGTGAGTAAAAAATATGAACATTTTATCCCTAATTGTTGATGACTTATTTTATCTTTTAAGTAGGAGCCCAAATGCCTTTGAACAGCTGGCTGTAAGAAATGTGATACTCAGCATCAGGTGAATGCATGTTTGGAAACATTACGGCTTAAATTTAATTTTTAAGATTAAGTATCTATTCTTTCATACAAGTTGGACAAAGCAATACTTGAGTGTGTGAAATAGTGTGGGCAATTCCTTGAAGCGGAGACCATAGAAGATGGATTATAATTTTTTCAACCAGAATTTTTCACTAATTTTCCTCTGCAGAGATTTTTTTATTGAATACTGGGCAATTCCATGTGTTCCTATTTTCTGGAGTTGTTTTAAAATTTCCCTGTGATTGTAACTGGGTTGAAGATTTCACCGGTAAGCTGACAACTCTCAACTCAGGCACTTCTCTTGGTGCTAACTTTAAAGATCATTCAATGATGCTCTTTTTAAAATGCCAAATTGATCAGGAGCCTTGCAAAATCACAAAAATCACTAATCACAGAGAACACTGTCGCTGACACGACCTCCCTTTTTATTCCCAAATCTGCAGGGCTTTACCCTGAGCTCTCTTTACCTTATGAAAACCTGGGCACAAGGACAACACACTCCCGTGCACCTGAACACCACGTGAGTGTCAACCCAGGAGGACGCCGGGGGACGCGGCCTTCTCCCCTCCCGGGGACTCGGACCGTCTCACCGTGGTGGAGCCTGGCTCTCAGCGGCCACACACTGGCAGGAGAGCTCCTCTTGGCGTTATCTCCCTCGGATGTTACCTGGTGAGCTTGAGGGACGCTGCGAGGTTGTGGAAGACTGGGTTTAGACCCGGAAGGCTCTTCACCTGGGCCTGTGGTGGGCTGCAGAAGGCCTGAGACCCCCTCGAAATGTTAACGCTTCTGCAAGTATGTACATGTATGTGTGTGTTTCTCAAAAGAAGGATCAGAGTTTTCATCAGATTCTCACAGAAATCCCCCAAAACTAAAACAATGATTTTTAGAGCAAGAGGTGGTGCTCTGCCCCGCCCTCTCAAGCACAGGAGCCCTGAGAAACCCAGGTGTGGTCTTCCCAGCAGAGGCAGCAGACCTACGTGACCGCCCTTCCAGGCCCTTATCACTCGGAGCCTGAATTCCCATATTCGCCTCTAAGTAAAGTCTTGGTCTTCATTGTCTTGCCTGACAAGAATCTTTTCTACGAAGGCAATACCTCTGTATTTCCCACCCTTGGTTATTTCTGATTCTTGATGTTGATAACATTCTAACCTTTTATTAACGAATTGATCATTCGCTCATTCATTCTTTCTTTCTAGAGTTCCGGGAAAGAGCTCTGGAATGAGGGTGTTTGTGTTCAGATTTAGATCTGACACTTAATCTGTGTGTCCTTTAAAAAAGTTCCCTTTCTAAACCTCATCTGAAAAGCGAAGATGGTAACCACACTGACCTCAGAGGTCCCTTGAGAGGACGGAGCACGATCATGCACGTAGTGTGCTTAGTTCTGTGCCAAGAATCGGGAACGGTACCAATAAACGATAAACAAAACAACCAAAACATTCACCCACGGATGTCGAAGGACCCATTGGTGCCAGACCCTTAGCTAACTGAAACCAGTGCTGACCGAGTCACAGATCCAGTGCTCTGTTCTACTGGGCTCTCGGTCTTCCCAGGAAAACCTGTTATCCTTGGCAGGACTTTAGAAAGTCCATTTGTAGCATTTAATGAACACTTTCTTGCCTCTGTCCTAGCCATTCCTTCTACCAATAATAACAGTGTAACAACAGACACAAAACCAGCAGCAAACACACAGGTAGTATTACTACATGCCGAGGACCACGCTGAGCACTTTCCACACGTGGACTGGTTAATCCTCACAATATCCCTCTGAGGTAGGTACTGTTATTCTCTTCATTTTATGGATGAGGAAATGGAGACACAGAGAGGGAAAGAACTTGTCTAAGATAGCACAGATGACAAGACATTGAGCCAGGTTTGAATCCAGCAACACGGCTCCAGAGATGGCGCCCGACTGGAGCATACTGAATAAGAATTATACTGAATAAGAATGTTGAGTAAGAATGTGCCCCGTCTCTCCTTTCAGCCCTGCATCCTTTCAAACCTGTCTCAAAACTCCCTTCCCCATAAAGCCTTACTTCACATTATTTATACGACAATTTTGCGCCTCCTGATCCGTTAATTATTCTCTAGCTTTGATTATACAGCCCTGATTTGTTCCCTCAATATGTCATTTCCAAGCGTCCAACTATTTCTTCCTAGCTAGGTTCAAGTTCCTCAGAGCAAAGATTGTATCTTTTGCTTAACTGGAGATCTTCCTGGTGCTTCGTGGAGGACTGTGCCCTCGGGGGACAATCCAAGCATCCTTAGTGATGGATAGTTATTCTGGCCTCTATTATTCACTGAGTGAGTGGTTATGGAGCATCTATAGCAGGGCCAGGCTGTCCTCAGCACTGTGGACACAGCTGTGGGAAAGGACAAGCATGGTGCTGAGGCTGTCTAGGACCTGGTGGGAGGAGTCACCTGTAAACAGCTCTGGGCAAATTCTCCAAAGAAGGGCACACAGTGAGGATGGTCGACAGGGGATGGGATTTGACTCAGTGAGTAGGTCAGGGAAGGCTTCCTGGAGGAAGCAATGATTTAGCTGAGACCTGAAGAATGAGCAGCCTTACTCAGGTGAGGGAGCAGTGGGGAGCATTGCCTGCAAAGGCTCTGTGGTTGGAGGGAGAAGCTGGCTGCAAGGAGTAGGAAGGTCAGAGGATGGCCACGGCATGGTGTAAGATGAGGTGGCAGTGGTCGGTTTGACCATGCAGGGCCTTGTTGACTGGGTCAGAGTTTGTGTTTATTCAAAGACCAAGGGAAACCAGGGAAAGATTTTAAGCCAACGGAGACGATGGTAGCTTGGACTAGGACGATGTTGTTGAAGGAGAGAAGTGGGTGTATTTGGCGGATATTTGGAGATAAAATGCAAAAGGATTCAGTGATTGATTGTTTTACGGGGAGTTGGGAAGAACCATTCTTTATTGAACACTTTTATGTGCCTGGCACTCTTCTAAGTGCTTTGCAGGTAGTGATGCATTTAATGCACACCATAACCCTACGTGGTAAATGCATTATCCCCAATTTACATATGAGAAAACAGGGGCAGTGGCCAGTAAATGGCAGAGCTGGGAGTTGGACTCAGGCAGTTGGGGTCCAAGCCTTACTCTTGACACTGTGCTCGAGTGTTCTCCATGCTCAATGGCCCCACGGATGAATGAGGATGTCATTCATTGAAATGGAAACAGTAGTAGAGAGCCTACTGCAGGCGGTGAACAGGAGAACTGCGGGCAGATTGGGACATGTTGAATCTGAGTCAAACACACTATGAAAACCAAACTCACCTCACAGTCACGCTCAACCCTTCCCTCTCTTTTCAGTCTTTGCTCGGATGTTACTTTCTCACCCAGGTCTACCCTGACCACTCTGTTTAAAATTGTGTCCTGCTCTGTCTATATCCCCTGTGCCCCTAACTCCTCTTTCCTTGCTCTTTCCAACATTTATCACCTCTTAATGTATTACATATTTTACGTATTTGTCAAATGTATCGTCATTGTCTGTCTCCCCTTGAGGATGTCAGCTACTTCAGGGCAGAGATCTTCGCTTTGTTCACTGATGTATCCCAAGGGCCTAAAACAGTGCCTGGCCCATGGTAGATGCTAACAAATATTTGTTGAATGGATGATAAAAATCATTTTTTAGCAAGACTGTTTATAGTCTCCAAAATTTGTCTAGAATTCTTTTACATGTCAAAATCATGGCAATGATTAACCGGAATAACTCCATGAACAACTTTTACTGATTTACATGTTATCTTAGTGGCTACTGTTAAATTAGTTGATTAGACCCATTTTGACCCTTGGCTTTTTAGTTTTATGAGGATTAGCTACTGTTTCATGATAAGTGGTATTTGTTGAGCTTGTTAAGATGAAAAAATGTGCTTGTGTTTTCTCTTTTGCTCCCTATATTTTTTTTCTTTACTTGCACTGTATTGATGTGCTAACATCCTTAATATAGTCAGCTAAGGAAGTAAATAAGTCAGCTAAGTAAGCAAGGCACGGCTAGGTCAGGGCTGCGTTTCCTTACAGCCCGTACACCCGATGGCTAAAGCAAATGCTCGCAGTTTAACTACTGCCCTCAAATACTGTCATGACAGGCACTTCTTGGAGATTTCTGTCATGAACTGACAGTGATTCAATACCGGCCAGGATAGCAAAAGACATGTTCATTATCCATTCTCTTAGATCCTTCCAGTTCTCTCACTTTATTAAGTAAAATCAGGAGAAAGCAAAATATTTAGTCCTACATTATCTCAGCCGCTGCTCCCTCCCCCAAGCCATACTTTAGCTATAGCATTATGAGCACACAGCATACAGGGGGGTTGGAAGAGTCCTCTTTGAATATTTACAGCCATAGTTGAAAGCATTATCCTGTCACCCAATACACTATATTCAAGAGACCACATCATAGATTTCTCCTGGAAATTAGTTCCCAGAAAAGAATTTCTTTTTAGTCAAGCATGCGCTTATGTGTATGTGTATGTGCATGTGTATATGTATGTGTGTATGTGTGTGCACATGTGCATATGTATATGTGGTGTATGTGTGTATGTATGTGTGCATATGTGTAAATATGGGTTTGTGTATGTCTATGTGCACGTATGTATGTATGTGTACACACCTGTGTGTATTATGTGTGTATGCGCACACATGTGTGTGCGCACATTTACGTATGCGTATACGAATGTACATATGTGTGCGTGCACACGTGTTCATATCTATATGTGGTGTGTGTGCGCATGTGTGTGTTTGTGCATGCGTGTATGCATGTGTTTGTGTGTATGTGTGTACATATGTATACATGTGTGTATCGTGTGTATGTGCGTGTATGGGTACGTGTGTGTATCGTGTGTATGTGCGTGTATGGGTACGTGTGTGTATCGTGTGTATGTGCGTGTATGGGTACATGTGTGTGTGTGCATGTATGTGTGTATATGTGTATATGTATGTGTGTGTGTGCGCACTTGGTGAGGAAGTCACCGTGTAACCCAACATACTTTCCTCCTCGCCTTCATTACCTGGAGACTTAAAGCCCAAATCATGCTTCAGCAGCACTAACGAACTCCTCTTAGAGAGTTCCCGGAAGATGCCCTTCTCTGCTTCCCCAGATCGTCTATTTTGTTTCTATTTTTAATTGTTCTGTTTGATGTGATTTTTCATATTGTAAGTCAGATGAAATCCTTTTTGGAAGGTGTAAGATATAACCTGAAGTGTGGTCAGTTCCTCTGGTCTAGCCTCACATTTCTTGGATGGGGATTTGAGAATCTTTTGAAGTAATAATAACAGTAAAAGTCGACTTTTACTTCCCTGCTCTGGAAAGTAAACTTTCAGTTCTCCAAAATTTTCTGCACATAACTTTCTGCTCACAGCTAGTAAGATGCAGTCAGCATCTGACTGCCAAACGCCCCATTCTGATGCCTGTGTACCTTAGGACAGGACAATGGAGTGGACAGAAACCCCCGTTTTCCTCGCTGTGCTGACTCAGGAGGGGAGAGCCCCAGGCTCTGGGCCCAGCTGGGCCCTTCAGAGTGCCTGCCCCCGTCCCCAGTGACTCCGCCCAACACCCCGAGTGGGCACGGTGACAGGAGCACTGACGCAAGGGCTCCACATGGCGTCCTCCACTGGACCCCTACTCTTGGCCTCCCCCCATGCCCCTGTGGAAGGAAGTGAAAAATAACCCTCCCTCCTCAGGCTAAGGGTGAAAGATCTCTCGTCGACATTTACCTGGCAGGTTGGGGCCAGATGGGGATTCTCCCCTTCTCCCTCCCCTCTCTGGGTCCTAGTGAAGATGAGAGTTACATACATAACCATGGCTCGTGGCGGGTGGGGCTGGGGTTTCACTTGAGATTCCCTATCCCCCATCTCCAAATGCTCTCCTTGCCCTTCGTGAATTAAAAAAAGCAGATTTCCAGTAGAGCAGGCCCTGGTAGTGGCCTCATCTTCCTCCTGCCCTGCCCTTCCTCTCCCCCCAACCATCCCATCTCCCTACTTGCTCTGAATTTTCCCTTCACTAGATTTTAAATCTCAAGCTCTAGCACCCCCGTTGTTCTTTCTATCTCCCTGAATAGTGTGGTGTCGTGTCAAGCCGTCCGTCCCATGCTTCAGCTATTAAGTTGTTGGCTATATCGCACAGTGGATTTTGATTCGGATCAGTTAGAGCTAATAGCAATTTTCAGTAAAATATTAACCAAACACACGCTAAAGTCGCTCATGTGGCTCCATCCTCTCCTTCAATAGGATTAATCGAGTTAGCTATTTACTCTTTCCACCACTCCACTGTTTTCCCACCTTCCACTCCAAACAAGAAAATGACACTAAATTCATTTAATACAAATTTATATTATTGTCTGAGGCATTTTAAGCAATGCTTAATTTAATTTCCTTGTTTGGAGTGTGGTATTGAAGAGCAGGACCACAGTGTAACGTGAAAATAGGATCTGCACATCCACCAGGCACCCAGCTATACTCCCCAGAGACTCACGAGAGCTCTGGTTACCTTCGGCTGCAATTCAGATGTGCAAATCCCCTCTCTGTCCTGCAGGAAACAGAACAGTGGGCCTCCGAAAGCAGAGCATTCCACCCCAGGCTGGCAAACGCTGAGGGCTTGACCTTTGGGATGTGGAACAAGTCCTCTTATTTGATTAGACTTCCAACAGGTCAAATATGTTGACTGTTCATGTTCTTTTGGCTTAGTAATCAGTTAGCGAAAGTTCTAGTCTTGTCTGCTTGGGGAGATGGAAATAACCTTTATTGAGCATCTACAATGTGTCAGGCATTAAAAAAACTCGACAGGGTCTCATTTTTAATCTCCTCAAACTTCCTGTGGGTAAATGGGGTAATGTTCCCAGTTTACATCTAAGCATAGTGAGAAGCAGAGAGGATACACAATTTGTGCAAGACCACATGACCAGTGAGTGGTCGCCGTGCATACCACCGTGTGCCCCATGGTGCGGGCCCTCTGCACCTTCTCTCAGGCCTAGGTGCACAGGGTCATTCCACTGTGGGGCAGGGTTTCTTAGCCAGGGGTTCAGAATGGCGAGCTCTGGCCAGGCCTCGAGGTCCCTGAAACGGTGTACGAGATTTGTATGTATGTGTACCTTTTTGAGGGGGGGTCTGTAGCTTTCTTCAGTTCTGAAAAGGCTCCATGTCTGAAAATAATAAGCACCACTGCCCTGTGCTTTCCCTGAGGACCAGTGACAGGGCTGTGGGTTCTCCACACACAGGCTCCTCGTTCTGCACTTGGACTTGGCCAGACTCTTGAGTAATAATAATACATCAACAACTACCGTTTGTTGAGGACCTACTCTGTGCTAGCCATGCTGGGCACACTCATCCCTGGGAAGGGCTGGGGAAGGGCAGTAGCCTCCTTTTTGAGGCCGTAGATCCTGGCCGGGTAGTGATAAGAACAGAGCGCCCTATCACTGCTGAGCCTAGGAAGTCTCCAGGTGGCTTGGATTTCTGCTATGATGCTCTCTTCTTCTCCCCAGTGTTCCTGACCCCCCGACTGGTATAACCCCACTGAAGCTGGATGGCTCCATCGCACACAGAGCAGGGCAGTGAGAAGAAGAAAGGCTGGGGTGAAGCCAGCAGGCTGCATTTCTAGCTCCTCTTCCGCCATCCACTCCAATGGCTTTGAGCAGAATACTCTTGTTACCATAATATTCTCAGCTCTAAAATGAAACTAATACCTCCCTTCCTCACCCTCTCTTAGTAAACCAACAACAACAACAAAAAAAACAAACTAAAAAATACGTGGGCATGTCTTAAGATTATGAAGTGAGGGAGGTCCCGATCATTTCATGCAACTCAAATTAATTCATTTCATTGACATGTTGGAATATTTGTTTTGAAGCATCATGCTCGGGGGGTGGTGGTAAAATAATGAAGACACACCTCCTGGCCTCCAGGAGATTAAGATCTAGTACGCATAGAAAGGCAGGTGTATAAAATAGCTGCGGCACACGGTAGAATAGAGTAAACAATATAAGAAAGCTATAAATTACCTGCTGTGGGGGGTCAGAAGAGGGGAAAGTGTCTTGCTTGGAGCCTGAGATTAGAGAAGGCATCATGTAGGAGGTGGCATTTGAAGTCTTGAAAGGATTTCAACAGGTGGAGGACATTTCTGAAGGCGTGAGCAGCAGAAGGCGGCTGTGAAGGGCCTGGGAAGTCTGGGCATGTTTAGACAAGCCTGAGCAGCCAAGGTTTCCTGGAAAGTAAGGCCCCTGTGGGCCAACAGCAGCAGGCCCACTGCTAGGCTGGAGTGAGGACCAGTGACGTTTGCATGTCACCCCTAGAGAGTCTGATTTAAAGGCCTCGATTGATTAAAGTTTGGGCTTTGGAATTTTTAATCCCCTGGGTGACTCTAATTTGCAGCCAAAGTTGGAAACTACTGGATAGATGTTCCCTCCAGCCTCTGAGAGGAGAATTGTGCCCTTTTTGACAAATGGGACTTGATTTGAAAATGCGGTGGCTTGTAGTAATTGCTGAAAACCTAATTTAAAGCCCTTTGTCCTCAAGTAACGTGTCCCTGAGTAACCCTGGGGGCTGTTCTAAGAGCGTGGTCCAAAGCCCAAACATGGATAATGTCCCCGAGTTAAATGGGCCTGTAGAGACTGGCGACCTAGTAGTCCTGCCTCATCCAAAGGGGGAAACGTCTGTTCAGCTCCCGGACGTCTGCTAGGGGGATGCGGGCCTGGGGTCGCCAGATCTTGTGACTTTGCAAGAGAAGCCAGGAATCTGGCAAAAGATCTTGATTTTATTATGTTAGTAAAAAATTCAAATTTTTAATATACAAAACACAATGACAAGCCAGATGCAATCAGCAGGTCTGTGGTTTGACACCTTTAGAGTTGCTATTATTGGAAAGAATTGGCTTTCACTTTTACTAAGTGAGTGTTGCTCGACAGATGATCTTTAGAGAGACAATGCTTGTGCTGACTTCATGTGTTTTACTTTTTTTTTTTTTTACTGTGCTATCTGGCTGAGGAAACATAAAAACTCCCATGTGCATTTATTAACTAGCAGCCAATATTGTTTTATCTGTACTCTCACTCTCTCCTTCCCATGCTGTTTTGAGGCAAATCTCAGCTATCGTATCATCTCATCCAGAAATATTTAAACATAACCACAATACAATTATCACACCTGAAAATGAATAAGTATTTCTTAATAATATCCAGTCAGTGTTCAATTACTAATTATCGAAATGTCATAATGTTTTTAAAAATTCAGTTTGTTTGAATTAGAGTCCCAATAAAGTCCACATATAGTAGTTGGTTGATATGCTTATGTTTGCCTTTGATATTGTTTTTTGCTCGTTGATTTTGCTGAATTGGCTATTATTAATGTGTTCGTATGTAACCTTCCACTAAAGGGTTTGTAAAAATGTAATGAATGTTTGCAAGGCCAAGCTCTGTGATTATATTAGAAGTTAGTTTGATATAGTAAGTCTTATAAACAGCTAAATTCTGTCAAAGAAAAATCCATTTTTAATGCATGATTGAATATTGATAATTAATGGGAACTATGAGGAAGTCATATGCAAAGATTAATTACCAACTGAGCTCTGAGAACATTTTTCTTCCTTTGTAATCTCACCTCCTGAGAGAAATAGTCTATATTGGTCCTAGAGTGAATCGACAGATATGTCCAGAAAGAAAAGCCACAGACTTTAATCTTTATTCGTCATGCTTAATTGGATGTACTATTATTTTTTATTTGCAGAGACAATATTTTCCAGTTAATTCTTTCTGTAATGCTGTAATGGGAAGGTGGGGATCCTGAGGGCTTCTCGCTGTGCTGGATGTATGAGGCTTTGAGGACTGGGGTTCGGAATATTTCTCCTTATTGGAAGTGTTGGAAATCAACTCCTTACAATGGAAAATCTAATTGCCTGAATCAAGGTCATCGTCTATGGCCAACTCTCCTCATAGCTGTCACTAAACTCTGACAAAAAGTGATAGCCTGGGCTTCCTGCTTCAGAAAGCAACTTGAAGGGCCAGCCCTGTGGCTTAGTGGTTAAATGCGCATGCTCTGGTACTGGCGGGCCCTGGTTCGGATCCCAGCCCCGCACCGACGCACCGCTTGTCCAGCCGTGCTGAGGCCGAGTCCCACATACAGCAACTAGAAGGATGTGCAGCTATGACATATAACTATCTACTGGGGCTTTGGGGAGAAAAAGGGGGAAAAAAAAGGAGGAGGATTGGCAATGGATGTTAGCTCAGGGCCAGTCTTCCTCAGCAAAAAGAGGAGGATTGGCATGGACGTTAGCTTAGGGCTGATCTTCCTCACAAAAAAAAAAAAAAAAGAAAGCAACTTGAGTGAAACTGACTCCAGAGATCCAAGTTCATTAAAATGAGGCAAAATCTCGTGTGTCCATCAATAAAAAGCCAGACAGGCACGGCTGTTTTGCCCCTACTGGTGCGCACTGCCTTTGCACATCCGCCGAGGCATCTGCTAAGGGTGGTGCAGGCCAGTCTGTGACTGGCAGCAGCTCAGATTCAGTTTGCAAAGGTGGCTGGTGGCCGGTGGCTAATTACACGTTTGATGAACTTGTTGTTAAGACAATGCCGCATGTGTCCTCCCCCGGCTGCAAATTGCCAGGTTACTGGAGAGTTTCCTGTATGGATACTAATTATGCCTAATTTGGTCCTGAGATTTCTGCATTTGTCTTTCTGTCACAAAGTTTGTGATTACAAATCGCTCCTGTTGATTGGGAGTGAGGCTAAATTTCTGATGGTTCACACATGTAATAAAGCCATTCATGAAGTCAGCAGTGTTTAGCTGTCTTTGTAAAACACAGAACATCCACGGTTATTTGCATCCCTGAGAAAAGTTTGCTTTCTCTAGGTATTTGTTTTCACAATGAATTAATTACCTGAAAAACATAGACAGAGCTTCCAAATGTGACACTGTGTGGAAAGGACAGCCACATGCTACCTGGGAGGGGACAGTCATTATGTTCCTGAGGGGCGCGAGTTTAACCCCACATAGGCGGGCAGGGGGACCACCTGGCTCCCCAGAGGGGTGGGGGCAGATGCCACCCCACCATTCTCTCTGATGTCACCCCTGCCTGGGACACCCTGGAGAAGAAGGCTTTGTTTGAATACCGGAAATGGCAGGGAGCCGCTTGACAGCAACATCACTAACCAGGGGGCTCTTCTGGGCTAGGAGCCCAATCCCCGGCTGAGTTCTTGTCTGGGTGGTGGGAACACGGACAGAAGTGAGGCCATCAGGGCAGACTTGGGGGGCCCTGTTGCTCCTCTTCACATTTGCCTAAAGGTTTTGCCAAGGAGCCTGATTAAGACACTGACTCTCCAATACCGTTATCCTCAGACAACTCTAGTACCTCACCTCCAAGAGCCTGGTGAGTGTTCCTGCTGCTGCTGAGAAGACGGAAGGCCCTGGTTGGGACCCTGAGACTGAGGATGGTGTGTGGTGAAGAAAGGGAGGGAAGGAGGCGAGGGAGCATAAGGAGAGGGCAGAGGCGAAGACGGATGGAGGTGCTGGTGGGGCTCTGGGGACAGAGCGGGCACAGGGAACAGAGAGCGGAGTAGAGACGAGAGGGTCCTCCCAGAGCTGACCTGACTGCCGGGAGTGTGAGTGGTGATGGGCAGGTACCGCAGCTGTGATCCCACCCGGGAGAAAGTGCTTGATGGAGGACTGCTCAAACACAGGTCCAGGGCCAGATCTGTCTCTGAGCCGGGCCTCCGGTCTGCCATCTTTAACCATCTTTAGTGAACTACAAACATCTGAAAACTGAGCTATAAACCAGAGATCCACCTTTAAGAAGAGACTTGTGTGCTGTCTTCCTGTCAACTAAATCCCTGGGTGTTTCTCGAGACATTTCGAGTCAGTAAAGTACCAACTGTTAAGTTGCTCTGAATTGATCTTATTTGAACTTAGGGGTGGTCTGCTCACCCAGAAGATTGAGGCCCCCTTTGCTGCTCTGTCAAAAAAGACTTCTATGCGACCACAAAAATCAGGAATCAGAGGGATCTGAGGCTTCCCAGCCGCCTGTGTTAGCACAACCGGAAAAAGAGGGCCATCTGCCCTACAGAGGTGGCCTCTCTTCCAACAGGTGGTCATCAATCGATACAAAGCAACTGCAAGCATCCATGTTACCCTAGAAGTGAGAAAACCAATCCTGTTAACTAGTAACTCAGATAAAGTCAACATCCCTGGCCACCAAGGTTAGCCAAGCAGCCACTCACAAGGTCATGGACAAAAGCTCAGATAGCTTTGTTTTCCCCTAAGAATGGCAAGGGCCAGATGACTTTAGGTCTGTAATTGTGTCCTGACTCCGCTAGAGTTAAGAGTAAATTATAATTACATCATTACATCAAGCAAGTTCAAGCCACAGTGGCTCTGCAGTGACAGGTTTTCTTCAGGTTAGATTTGGTGAGGACCACCATTTACATTGGAATTGGAATTGAATCAGCAAGGATCAAGTTTGTTTTCTTTAAAAAGCACAATGCAAAGTTGCCGTTGTGTTTTCCTTTGCTGTTACTACATCTCCAGTGGGGGGAGGAGGGTTCAGGGAGTCTGGATGATCTAGCAAGGCTTTCTCTGTTTGAAAACTCTGCTAAATCTATTCTGTCTCCTCATTTGCTGGATGGGGAGAGAAAAACCTTCTTTACGGTGCAGGAAACGCATTGGGAGTCTGAATTTGGCGTCATGTTTTGAGTCCAGGATTTTTTCCCACTTACTAGCTATTTGGGGACAAGTACCCAAAAGTCTCCTCCAGTTTAGTTTCCTCATCCATGTCAAAGACAATTCTTGCTTCAGAGACTTGTTGTGCAGATTAAATGATAACGAGCATAAGAAAGCTGTTAGCACCCTGTGGCCCCCAAACCTCGGCCACCAGAACTCTGTCAGTGAAGGAGCCGGCAAAGTGCTGCAGCCCTGCTTCCCAGAAGGCATCCCTCGTGGAGACATTCAGATTGGTTCTGCCCATTGAGAAGCCACCAGGAGGCCCTGGCTTCTTGTCCTGACTAAGACAGAAGAGAGAGTCAAGCCCATTGCCTGTAAAAATGGGTGCTCCTCAAAGACAGTATTATTGTTCTGCCTCCACCCGCTCCACACAGGCTGCTGCAAGTTCTCCTGAGGGTCGGAGGCAAGGCCTGCAGCTGCAGACGCTCTCGGAGAACAACTTACTGTTTTTTCTGGAGATCTTGGCCTGGTGTAGAGCAGACTCGAAGCCTAAGAGGTGAGGGCAGGGGTATACATGTAAGAGGAGTGGAGGTGGAGGGTGGTGGGGCCAGAGGGAGGATGGGCAGCGTGGGCACTGCTTCTGGATGGGACCGGCCCCAGCGTCGCCCAGTCAAAGCTGTGTTTGTGATGCCCTGCCCCAGGCTGTCGTTCTCAACAGCACAGCCCTACGCTCACTCTCTCCTAGCTTTGCCATGGAAATTTGTTGCAGGCAGAAATCTGGCATGGGATGCCTCAAGCCAAGAAGAAGCTTTTGTTTTTTCCTCTGATAGATTTTGAATCATAGCCATTTAGTCAATTTGACCCAGGAAAGTTATCTCAAAGCAGGCTCCCTCCCCCAGTCTTCTGCAGGTGAGTTCTAGCACCAGAAACTGCTTTCCCAAGATGACCTCAACCTACCCTCTGGGCCTTAGCCTCGAGGAGCTTCTCCCACCCCTCTCCTGAGCACAGCTCCTCTCTGATTGAGGGCAAGCATCACAACCTTCCTCTGGGCATCCTCTCCTTGTTTATTCTGTGCCCAGAACTTCCCCGGGCACTAGTGAGAATCTTGCAAGAAGAGAGAAACACCTTCTGTACAAAATAGAAAGCACCAAAAAACGGACAGGGGAGAATGAAGGACGTTTGAAGTGCTTAAATCTCAGGCATATTTGCTAAGAAATTAACATTTTTGCTGGGAAAATTTTAAAAATTTAGAATCAAATAAAAAATTTTTTTCAAGGCAGAAATGTAAATTTTGCATTTTAGCATTGATCAGAGGAAAGTCCACTGACAAAATGAGACTGTTTGAAAAAGCAGTGTAGGCTACTTGCGTTAAAATAAAATGTATTGATAATCAATGGCAAGATTTAGTAAAGCCTTTACTTTTAGGTTAAATGAATGCTGTCACTGTCCATTCATTTAATCATTCATCGAATATTAGTGAATGGCTACCTCGTGCAAGTTCTCATTTAGGAAATGTTATGTGATTCTTTTCTGAGGTTCTCCTTGGTAATCTGGTTATTTTATTGTTAAAGCATTTTATAAAGTGCAGTTCTTACTGTGAAAACTCATTTTCTGACACAGAAAACTTTTTCCTTCCTAGGAAGCTGGAGATGCTGGGGAGAACCCACGATGCCGGGAGCCGGGTCACGGCGCTAGGATCAGGGGTGGAACTCTCTGCCTCGACTCTCTTAGGACCACAGCGGAGGCAGGTGGGGAGAAAGCGTTTCTTCCCCGCCCGTTATAGACTAAAGGCTTTACAAAAATAATCCCATTGAATTGTAACTCTCACAAACTACAGATAGATAAGATTTCCATTTTGTGGTTCAAAAAACTGAGGCAAAAAGGGATAATGAACTTGTACAAAGTCTAGGGACTAGTAGGTGTCAGCATCGCTAACCCTCACTGCCTTTCAGCACGTCATCCATTTCGTCAGCACATAACTTGATTGAGTGCCCACTGTGTACCAGGCACAGTTTCAGGCATGAAGGAAATAATAGTGAACCAAACAGAGCCTCTACTCTCAGGGGGCTTCCAGGCCATGGATGAGAAGGCAGGCAAACATGTGATGAGATGTGGGGCAGCGGGGAGATGAAGCAAATGATGCAGAGTGAGGGGCTGGAGAAGGGCAGGGAGGAGGTGGCTCGGCGGCTCTCAAGCATCTGTCTCCTTAGTGCCAGGCATCCCTCCAGCGGAGCGCACCGGGTTACCAGTCTCTTTCCTGGATAAGAAGAGAGAGAATGTGTGGGAGTGCCTATGGGCACACACACGGGCCCTCGCTACATGGAAGGGTGGGAGTGAGGGCTGTGAAGAGTGCGGGGACAGGGAGACCAAGTAAAATTTGCAAAGAGGGCTTGCTCCCTGGGCTTGGGTCCATTCCTCTCTTTGTTCTCTTTCAACTCTTTAATGACCTCCCAGCGCACCCAGCCTCCTCGTCCACACCGGTGTCGTTTGCTACCTCCTCTGCCTCCTGGGTTATACTGCTCTGAAGATGATAGATAGCATCTCCCTCCCTCCCAGCCCCTGAGATATCACCATTTCCTTGCCTTGTCTCCTTCATAAGGCGCACATCCTGTGGTCAATCCTCCAGGGCCCATTAATGACCAGATAGCTAATTTTTTCTATACCAAGGTAGCTGATTTTGCATTTGTATTATATTTTGATAGTTGCAGATAAGCCTCATGTTGACAGGCCGAGGACCTCTTCTTATCTTTACATTCACTCCTTGGTGATCTCATCCAGTCTCCAGGCTGTAAATACACCTACCAATAGATGACTCTCAAATTTACATTTCATGCAGACCACCCTTTCTGCCTATCTATCTGACTTCTCCACAGGAAAGTCCAATAGACATCTCAAAATGAAGACTGTATGGGGGCCGGTCCAGTGGCATAGTGGTTAAGTTCGGCGTGCTCTGCTTTGGCGGCCCGGGTTCACAGGTTTGGATCCCAGGTGTAGACCTACACCACTCAACAAGCTGTGGCAGTGTCCCACATACAAAATAGAGGCAGATGGACACAGATGTTAGCTCAGGGCGAATCTTCTCCAAGCAAAAAAAGAGGTAGACTGGCAGTAATTGTTAGCTCAGGGCCAATCTTCCTCACCAAAAAAAAAAAAAAAAAAGAAGACTGTATGTCCAAATCCTGGTTTCTACCTGCAGCTTTCTCCATGAAGTAAATGGCAACTTCATTTTCCTAAATGCTCAGGACAACACATTCGGGGCCATCCTTCTCTCTTCCTTTATTCTCACACCCCGAAAGGGTTGATTCACCTTTAAATAAATCCAGAGTTCAACCTTTCCTCACCATTTCTTCTGCTACCCCCCTGCTCTAAGCCACCATCTATCTTGCTTTGGCGATTCCAATAGCCTTCTGACCCGCTCTTCTTTTGTTCTCCTCTTTACTCAGCAGCCAGAGTGACCCTGTTAAAAAGCGAATCAGATCATCTGGCTCTTGGTTTACACCCTCCAGTGGCTCCCACCTCACTCGGAGGAGTCAAGCTGGGAACTCTGCTCTCTTGACGCCTGCTTCTCTGGAAAAAACAAGAACCCAGAGCAAGCCCTGCTTGCTCCGAGCGCTTCCCTCAATCGTGGGAGCACCAGGCTGCTAAGGTTTTCAGGGCCACGCCCCAGTTGCAGAGTTATCCTCAATTGCTGACCAGTTGGTCATTTTAAAGTTGGTCAAGGTTAGATTTGCTAAGAAATATCTTCTCCAGATCTGAGAATTCTCCCTACTAGAGCTGGAAGATAAGACCTCTAGTGGCTTTATCTAAGGAGAGATTGCCTCCTCCCTCCCCACCCATATGGGAACAGAGGCTCAGAGCCCACACCTACAGGAACCGCCTGTCTGCTTCCAGGAACATTTCACCCAGCAGCTCTCTTCTACTTGGGCCTTCAACTACTTCCTCTCTTTTTTTTTCCCTTTAAGAAAATTAAGTCCATTTTAATTTTATGGGCTTGACAGAACTAGGACAATAGGACAATGTTTGCTAGGATCAAATATTTTTGTGCGAATTTTTTTGGCAGAATCAGTGTTTGCAAGAAGCAGATAAAACTTGACTGTTGGAGAACCTCGCTGTAGCAAGCAGCTGCCTGCCAGCAAATCTCCAGTGAACAACAGAGCTGGAGTCATTGTGAGCCAGGTAGGGAGATGGGGAGAGAAAGCCCTGAAGCTGCCTCCTGAGGCTCTCAGTGAATCGGCTGTTTAGCAATTACTGTGAGACAGCAGATCTGGGTGCAAGAGGTCTCTAAAGATAACATCTCAACCCGGTTTGCCCTCCTTACACCACGTGGGCGCATGCGCATCCAGGGGGCCCCACAGCCCCGAGATATTTTATTCACCTCACACTCAGAGGAGTTCTCTGACTGGAATTCAATAGAAACTGTTCTCTGTGTGAAAGTAATTTCAGAAAGTAATCTAGTTTATGGAAATGAAAGGCATCAAAACACAAAAAAACACTGTTTCTCTACAAGTGCTTTGCCTCAAATATTTGACATGGAAATTTATATAATCCCTCTGGGGGCATGTGGGTTTCACCAGTGTTAACATCTTTTGAAATGAGTTTCACAAATGTTTATTTGCCGTGCCAGGCTGACAAATAATTTACACTTTCAAGGAATCTTACCGGAATCAAACTTAATGATATGGATCTCAGATGATTGTGGAGGTTAAAAGGTGTGAATTTTAATTGGGTCTTGGGGGTGACGTCACTTTCAAATACTGCCCTGGGGAGCAAAGGTGTCATTTAGCTGCTCTGGGTCCCCAAATCTCCTTGCTATGTAATGCACCTTAGAAATGACAGTGGATCATCCACTGCCACATTCTGCTTCATTTCTCACACAGGAAACAGGTCTTCCTGCATGTGCCTGGGGGAGAGGGAAGAGAAGATTCTGAAGCAATGGGCAGGCTCGGGCCTGATGTGGGCACCTAGTGAAATGGGGTGGGCTGCTTCTCCCCAGTCCCGAAGAAAAGAGGAGACACAAGATGAGCCCTTAGGAAGCCAAGCCTTAGGTTAGAATAGAATCAAGGAAGAGGAAGAGAGGGAAGCTTATGTTCTCCATCATCTGCTGAACCTGAGTGTCCATGGATCCCCACTTATCTTCCTGTGGGGGAGCACTGGCTTGTCCTTTTAGAAACCCCCCTGTGGTCCTGCGAGAAACCTTTCCCCTTGTGTAGGAGGCTGTTGGCCTAGTGATGACGGTCCTTCCCTGGAGCCACGGTCCCCAGTCAGAGAGTTAGCATCAGCATAATCCTTATGGCTCATCTAGTGGTTCAAGAACCCCTGTTTTACGAAGGTCAGCCACTTGGCTGGGTCTGCGTGGTGGGTGAGGAGTAGAGCCAGTTGCAGACCAAAGTTTGCTGCTCCTTGGTCCAGCATCTTCCCTGCCCCCTAGTCATCTTCTCAGCCTCGATGATCACTAAATGCTGATGGCTGTACCCAGGCCAGAGGAGGCTCTACTGGAGCAGGGAGCCATGAATCTCATACAAGACCTAAAGCAGGGGTGCGCAGCCCCTGCAGTGTGGTGGAAACCGCGGGCTGGATACCGGACTTCCGGCTTTTCAGCACCTCCACCCCATGCCCTGTCTTCTGAGTGTGTCCCGACCTCCACTGCTGTCTGTGAGACACCTTCATCTGGAGGCCTCGTGAGCACCTCCAACTCCTGAGCTTCCACCCGAATCTGCTCCTGTCCCTGGATTCCCGTCTCTGTGTATGATACAGTCACCAAACTTAGACACCTCAGCACGGCCAGTGTTCTCATCTTCCCCTCCGCTCTACCTCCACTCTATTGACTCTGCCTCATGGTAGAGTTTTCTGTCTACTAGTATGAGTCAACAAGGCATAGTGGATAAGATAATTCTTCATTATGTAGGACTGTCCTGTGCGCTGCGGTCATTTAATATTCCTGACCCTTGTCCACCAAATGCCATCAATGCCCTCTAGTCACTGTGACAATCAGAACCAGCTCCACACTTTCCCAAATGTCCCCCAGGCTCCGTACCTTCCCAGCTGAGAAACACAGGAACTTTTCCTCTGGTTTTCTGCTGTCACTACCCTGGATTTTGACAATTCACTTTTCATCCGAGATGTTGGATTTCAGATGATCTAATTGGCCTTCTCACTCCTAATCTCTCCTTTCTCCAATCCATTTTGGACAAAGCTGTTAAGTAATGTTTCCTCTGATTGCATTACTCCCTGTTCAAAACATTAGCGGCTCTCTATTGCCCATGTAATAAAATCTAACTCCTTAGCCTTGAATTCAAGACCCTGCACAAATTGGCCTTAATATCCCTTACTCTTTATTACTTTCTTTTCAAGATGCTTATGTCCCCAAAGGAATGAGGAGTGACTGATTGAATATTTGGCCAGAGTGCCAGACAGTGGATGATGTGCAGGTTGTCCGCTTAACTAACGCTTCATCATAAACCACTCAAAACTTAGTGGCTAAAAACACCAACCATTGTCGTTTTTATTATAAATCCTTGTGTCAGGGATTTGGGCAGGGTTCTTCTGGGCAATTCTTTTGTTCCATGTAGTGTCAACTGGGGTACTTGGTAGTATCAGCTGGTGGCTGGTCCGGTCTGGAGGATCCAAGATGGCTCCACTCGCATATCCTGGCACCTCAGCGCAGACAGTGCAGGCTGGGCTCAACTTCTCCATGTGGTCATCAAGCCTCTCCATGTGTTCTCCACAGAAGGGACTGGAACTTCTTCCATGGTAGCTCAAGGCTCTAGAGGAAGGAAGCAGAAACTACCAGTCCTTTTAAAGGCTGGACCCAGAACTGACAGAGCAGTCACAGCCTGCCCAGACTCAAGGGGTGAGGTGGGGGACACAGACCACCTCCTGATGGAAGGAGTCTCGAGAATTTGCAGCTGACTCTAATCCTCCACCACAGGGTAGATTAAACTGTATGGGTGAAATGGTAGCACGGATGTCAACCTATGGCTTCCAGCTTTACAATTCTGCAAGGTTCTTTCAGACACTCTGTTGTCAGCATAGCCCCAATGTGGAAAAGTCTTCAGTTCAGCCCTATTCTACCTCTGTCCTCTCTCTAGTCTCCCGTGGTCTGACCTATTCTCACCCTCTGCTTTGAAAACGCTTTAATCAATGAGACATCAAGGCCACACCCAGGACCACTGCTGGACTACAGGGCCTAAGAGCAGCTCCACCCAATAGAATATAATGTGAGCCACTTTAAATTTCCAGTAGCTGCATTACAAAGTAAAAAGAAACAGGTGAAATTAATAATCCAATTTATTTGACCAGGGTATGAAGAGATTAATATTTTAACATATAATCATTAAATAGTAAAATTGTTGAGATATTTCACATTCTTTTTTTGATACAAAATCTTCAAAATCCAGTGTGTGTCTTGCACACACAGTGTGTCTCAATTCAGTCCAGTTCAGTCCAGCCACAATTCAAGTGCTCAACGGCCACACGTGGCCAGTGGCTCCCATGCTGGATGGCACAGATCTAAAGCTCTGTTATTTGCCGCCCCCCCCCAAATCCTCTACAAGTGGACTCATGCTTGGATAAACACTCAGGCATCCTCAAAGGGGCAAGCCACCCAAGGATGTAAAGATGAAGGAAAATCCTCCCTTGTTGCTTAGGCGGGGGTGGGATAGAGTGAGGCCTATTGGTACATTTTCCTACAAGCTGCAGACCCATCGCCTTCTTCCTCAGTGGCTGCCTTTCCAAGTCAGATCGTCAGTCTATCTATCTTAAGCAATGCACTCTATACCAAAATTCAGAGTTGCTAAGGAGCTAAGTGGCTATTCAATTTAAATAAGCATCTGCTTTACCAAAGAATTCACTTCAGAATTGCTTAAGCCAGAGCATTTCTCTTGTGTATTTAAAATACATTCATTTATTTTTAAAAGATTTAATCACATTTCACCAACATCTATTGAATGAAATAAATTATCCCTACATATGAAGTTTCCTGAAAGTAGATTCTGGGGATGAACATGAGCACAGAGAGGAAATACCCGTAGAATGCTAAGCTTGTAAGAAAACTTTGAGCTCACAGGATCTAGTCCAGGGATGGCAAAGGCAGGCTGCTGGGCCATCACCTCCCATGGCAGACAGCACAGTGGCCTGCCCTCCTGACAGTCCAGTGTGGCCCGGCATCTTCTCTACACCTCTCTCTGGGCAGCTGCTACCCGCAGCAGTGGTGAGATGAAATCTTCTATCTCTGTTCTTACAACATGTAGGGCAGCTGTGGGATTACCTGCTGGGCCCCCACCAGTATTCTGAAATTCACCTGGGCCCCCCATCCCGGGCTGATGGATCTAGAGTGGACATCTGACCTAACCCGGGCTGCGAGCCCCTTCCTAAGATTTTACATTTAGGAGACCAACAGAGCATGTCAGCGAGTCTCTCTGGTGGCTGAAGCTGTAAGAGGGAAAACTCAGGCGCTCTCTTGGCTCTGCTTTATCATCAGGGCAGGTCTGAAGCAAGAGGACAGAGCTGCTACTCTGAGGAGAGCAGAGATGAGGGAATAGAGCCCCGGAGGCGTCCCTTGGGCCCCTCTGTTGTGCAGCTCTCCCTTGGTTTCCACGATACCACAGTTACCATCCACCAAATTATCTTTCTGCAGAAGGAGTGTGACTTGGCTTCCCTCATTTGTAAACCTAGAGTCATAACTAATATACAGGCTGGCATCATGGGTGTGAGACCTGGGAATTTGCACAGGGCTCCGTGCTTAGAAAGGCACTGTGCTTGGTTTAATGCTCTGCTGTCGCCATCTTGAAATTCTTAATAATTTTTGGATAAGGGGAATTATTATCCGCCTTTTCATCTTGTATTACATAGCTGGTCCTGCAGATGTGCCTTTATTTCATAAGAGGAGGTCATTGAGACTGCGATGAAGTCAGTAACTCATTTAAAGTTGCAGAGCAGGGTACAGAATCCATTTTCAGTCCACTGGAGTCCAGGCTGGGACTGAGAAACTGACATAACCAGGTGAAAAGGGGGGACAAGGATAATTTCATTTCCGTTGCTTCCGTGAAAGAGAGGCTCCCTAACCCCAAACCTTAATGGCCATTGTTTTGCTTCTCAATGTTTCTATAAATAAGCAGGAGGAAGGGTAGGTAGAAAAAGGCTGGCTGAGATCACAGAGCAGTGGTTCTGAGAGAAGGAAACATTTGCCATGTTGCCAGGGCCGACCTCATTTCCCAATTTCCCAAAGACCCAATTTCCCCAGCTGCTTTGTTGACATAGCAACAGTGAAATCTGAAAGGGTTGTTATAATATTAATATGTATTTCATGGTGGGCTTGCCCTGTGTTCTTCCCTAACCTTGTGATCCGGGTCTGGAAAGAGGTACTTTTGGCATCTGGCCACTGAAAATAAGAAACCCAGGCCCAGTTCACCGAGTGGGATGAGAAGGAAGGAGCAGGTGCCTCTGTCAGCACATTCAGACAATGGGTGGAAAGGTGGCTACCCCAGCCCCCCAGGCTTCTCAGCCTTCCCCAGAGTGAAGGCGCTGACTATGTAGATATTTTAAGTAAAAGCTGCACCTTGGGATACATTTCCATCCTCCTACTACTCAGGGTGTTAAATGTAGCACCTGTGAGCCATTGTGTAGAAAATCAATTATACCTTGGGCCCAGTGATAAGAATTCATCCCCCCTGAGCTCAATTTTCAAAAGGCTTCAAAAGGCCTCCCACCTCTTTTCCTTTTTCCAATGCAAATGGGCAACACTCGGGAAATTTGCATGCCAAATTCCAACAAGGGTTTCAAGCGAGTAAATGGTCATATTTATTAGTAATAGCGGTAGTAGGTATTTAATAAATGTATGTTGAATGTGTAACGTTTCTATAGCACTTAACAGTTTTCAAAGCTTTTCTTCCCCCCATACATCATCTATTTGATTCTCAAACAAGCAAATAAACAAACCCAGAAGCCTTGTGATGAGGATGGAGGGGAATTATTATCCTCCTTTTACTGATGAAGAAAATAAGGCTCGAGAAAGATTTTGTCTTGCCCAATGTCATGTAGCTGATTTGTGTCAAAGTCATGATTAAAGCTTGAGTCTGACTCTCAGCTAGCACTGCCGGTCTGCTGCACCACATTGTCTCATAGCACTTCAGAAGAGACAGAGGGACAAAACAGGAGTGGTATTACAGGAAAGCGCAATCAATAATTGCTGAAATGTATTAACGGCTTTCTAGGTTTCTGTCATGGATATTAACTCATTTAATTAGTTTAATTAAACTTTTTAGTTTGAGATAACTGTAGATTCACATGCAATTGTAGAAAATAAGAAGAGTCTGTCCTAGTGGTAACATCTTGCAGAACTACAGAACATTGTCAGAACCAGGATACTGACATTGATACAGACAAGATATTCAATATTTCCTTCACCACAAGATCCCTCATGATGTCCTTTTGTAGATACACCCACTGCCCCTCCACTCCTCCTTAACCCCTGGCAACCACTAATCTGTTCTCCATTTCTATAAATTTGTCATTTCAAGGATGTTATATAAGCGGAATTACACAACATATAATCTTTTGTGGTTTTTTTCCCACTCAGCACAATTGTCTGGAGATTCATCCAGACTGTTTCATGTATCAGTAGTTCATTCCCCTCTATTCTTGAGTAGTATCCCATGATGTGGATGCACCACAGTTTAACCATCGCCTGTTTAAGGACATCTAGGTTATTTCCAGTTTTTGGCTATTATGAATAAAGCTTCTATAAACTTTCGTGTATAGGTATGTGTGTGAACATAAGTCTTCACTTCCCTGGGATAAATGCCCAGGGGTGCAATTATTGGGTTGTATGATAGTTTCATGTTTAGTTTCTTAAGCAATTGCCAAACGTTTACATTCCCACCAGCAATGTATGAAAGATCCAGTTTCTTCACAGCCTCACCAGCATTTGGTGTTGTCACTATTTTTTATTTTAGTCTTTCTGATAGGTGTGTGCTGATATTTCATTGTAGTTTTATTTTGCATTTCCTTAATGATGTTGAACATCTTTTCATGTGCTCATTTATCATTTGTATATCCTCTTTAATAAAATATTTCATGTCTTTGCCCTTTTCTATTGGATTGTTGTTTGTTTCAATTTTATTGTTGAGTTTTGAGTTTTATGTATTCTAGATACTAGTCCTTTATTGGATATATAATTTGCAATATTTTCTCCCACTCTGTAGCTTGTTTTTTTTTTTTTTATCATCTTAATGGGGTGTTTTGCAGACCAAACTTTTTAACTTTGATGAAGTCCAATTGATTGATTTTTCCTTTTATGGATCATGCTTTTGGTGTCAAGTATAGGAACTCCTTGCCTTGCCCTAGATCCTAAAGATTTTCTCCTACGTTTGTTTCTAAAAGTTTTATAGTTTTCCATTTTATATTTAAGACCATGATCCATTTTGAGTTAATTTCTGTATAAGATGTGAGAGGAGGTGAGGTCTTTCATCTCCCTCACCCCCGTGGATGTCCAATTGCTCCAGCACTGGCAACCTCTATTTTCCTCTATTGAATTTCCTTTACATCTTTGTTAAAATTCAGTTGCGCATATTTGTGTGGGTCTATTTCCGGGTTCTCTGTTCTGTCTTGTTTCATTTCTAACAACCCTTGGTAATAGAAGCTATTGCTATCTCCACTTTACAGATGAATAAACTGAGGTGAAGAGAGTAGAAGCAAGGTCTCTATCACCAGTATTTACTATTGTAAGGGGCATGCAATGAACACTAGTAAACACTTCTACTAATAATGAGGGAAAGCTGTATTAAAGGTGGGCTCAATTACACTGAAATTTATTCTATGAAGAGTCAAATTAGAAAGAAGCTATGCTTCCTTTAGAGATATCCTCATCCAGCTCATCAGAAAGACATCAAGAAACAAGATAACTGCACATGGACACAATAAAGTGATCAAAAACTGGATTTATCATTCTATTAGGCTCAATAAACATCACTTTGTTGCCCTAATAACCTAATGAGAATCATGATTTGTTAGATAAACTAACCATCAAGTGAAGAAGAAAACTGTCAATAGGGGGCCCTTCACCTGTTGAGAGACAGCTGTGATGTGAAACCTGGCAGCGCATCGTGATTACTTGAGAGGTTTATAAAAACGCAGATTCCTGAGCCACATACTACAGCTACTGGAGCCAAATCTCCATATTTGAGCTGCTTCTATTTATACTTAATTATTTACCTTTTTTTTTCTGTGTTGTGCATGGTTTCTGGGGAATTTTAATGCAGTTGGTCATTGGATGTGCAAGTGAACTAAAAGGAGTTTTTAAAAATGTGGCAGATGCCACCTTTTAGAGAAGAGTCATGTCCCATTTCAAGAAATTGAGAGGACGTAAAGAAGCTTTTTATAGTGTCCTCTGGTTTTATGCAGAAAAAGAGCTTCCACAAGTTGCCCACCAGTTCTTCCTCATAGCCAGGACAGAGTGTGATTGCTAAAGATTTAATCAAGTTTTAATTTAATAGAGATTGCTCTGCAGGGTTCAAAAGCATTCTATGGGCACTCAAATACTCAATTCTGATGTGCAAATAAACCCTGATGTTGTAAAAAACATCTGTATCTCCAAATTCAAATTGTTTAGGCAAAAGGGACTTTTCAGGTAAAGGGTGGTGGTGTGTTTAGGTAAGATTCTAACATAGGTACCCGAAATTGTCATTCTCTTCCTTTTCTCTGATGATCACATCAAAGATGGGGTAATCAGTGCATGAGCAATCTAGGGTGAACTGCTCTTTGATTTCTGTGTCATCCTCAAGAATCTCAAAGGTTTATATTTGTTGTCTTAATCTTCAAACCACCTGGAGTGGATATATGGTTTACTCCTCAACCTACATCCCACCTTAGATTAGCCTAACCTTATTCCACAGCTCATCTCCCACCACCCTTGCAAGTTATTGGTTAGAATTGGGCACAGTAGTGGAGACTTTCCAGCATCCTCCATATCTGGTTCTACTCTCCTTCTCAAGGACATAGGAAGATCACACTTTCCCATCCACTTGCAGTTGGATGGGGCCATATGACTAATGCCATGAATGAAAGTGACAAGTATCACTCCAGGATTCAGCATTAGATTGTTGCCCAAGACCCTCCACCACTCTTTTCCTTGGCCACAGCCATTGCAGAAGAATATTTGGAGATGCAAGTGCCCACAAGATTTTGGAGCCCGGTCATAGAGATCTCCATCCTGGAAAGTCTCTGGACTCGCAGCAGACTTTGCAGGAAGCAAGAAATAAACCTTTGCTCTATGAGACTGCCAAGATGTAGGGACTATTTCTTACTAGAGCATAATTTAGCTTAAGCTATGACCCTATTCTAGATGTGAGACATAAGTCTGATGGGGGATTTTGGAAAATGTCTCTTCTCACCTAAAAAAGGACAGGAAGAGGCAATTTCTCTTTTCCTCTGGATTTTGGGTCTGGGTGTGAGGCCTGGGACTGGCTGCTACAGCTATCTTGCTCCCACCCCAAGGGTGGGGCTAACCCTTAAGATGGCAGAGTAGAGAGAACTTGGGTCCTTGATGACATCTTTGAGCTGCTGAATCAATCAGTCCTAGAACTCACTGTACCTCATTTTTTCCCCTGATATGTGAGATAATAAATCTTCTTATTGTTCAAATTGATTTGATTTGGAGTTTCTGTTTCTTGCAACCAAAAGCATCCTAACTGATAAATCAGGGCTGTTAGCAAGGTGAGATTAAACTTACTCTAGTTCTCTGCAGCTACTACTATTGTAGCAGAGACATTGCTAAAATCTCAATTTCTCGTTTAATTAAATGGGAAATTAGATTTAAAATAAGATGATGTACAAACTTGCAATTGTTCCAAATGCTTTACAGTAATTAAGTCTTTAACACTCCTCTTAAGCCAGTAAGAGAATCTGTCTTTCAGCTGCAGGATGACGCAGAGGTGCTGCGTCTTCCTGGCTAGAGAGGGATGATACATTCTCCCGCAGAGGTCCTGCCTCCTGGCCTGCTAGGCTCAGCAGCTCCCCAAATGAAATGTACAGATTTCAGAGAAAAGTCTCGCAGTTGCACAGGATGTTTCAGATGGAGGGTAAGGTAAGGTAATCTGAACAGAGCTTGTTGCACCCTAGGACGCATTTTAAGCTGAGTTTCTCTTCTTGGTGCCAGCTTCCCAAGATGGTCTTTTATTATGGGGAGTCCAGGTAAAATTGTCACTTGCCTTGTCACTTCAGTTCTGAGTGGTTCTAAAAACTCATAGAAAGGACCTCATATTCTTGATATAAGACTCTCTTACAAATCCCTTGGAGGAATCTCTGAAGGAAAGTCTATACAGATCCAAATTATACCTAAAGGATCATGTGAGAAGGCAGATGAAAGGGACTAAGATGTGACCAGTGACTCAGTAGTCAGAGAAAGGGGCT
This sequence comes from Ceratotherium simum simum, assembly GCF_057802395.1. NCBI lineage: Eukaryota > Metazoa > Chordata > Mammalia > Perissodactyla > Rhinocerotidae > Ceratotherium > Ceratotherium simum. The sequence goes on from NC_141923.1 coordinate 44,843,878, forward strand.
TGACCAGGAAGATAGAGCCGGCCACTACTGAAACGGTGTGTGCAAGGACAAAAATGTTCTTGGTGGGGGAGGGATTGTCCATGAGAATTTGTGTTTCTTCCTTTTTCCCCTAGAATTTAACTTGGTTGTGTTATATTCTTTTTATATCGTATTATGTTTGTATTTTGGGGGACATAGATGGGATTTAGAGTGAATAGTTAACTATACGTGATATGGGGCAGCCGTGGCTCTCTTGCACTCACCCACTCACTCATTCATTCATCCATGAAAAATACGTATTTAAGTATCACTGCATGCTAGAAACTGCCAGGCACATGAAGACAGGAAGAAGAGATGTTGTCCCTGAATTCAGTATACTGGGGAGACAGACAAGTCAGCGGGCCATGACCGTCTAACGTGACAAAAGCCATGGGAGATTACGCCTTGGGAGCTAGCGGGACTCAGAGGATGAGCACTGCGCCAGCATATATAAACAGCACAGAAATCCCCCCAGCAGAGACGTAGTGTCTTTGATTAGGGAGCCTTCTCTAGAAATCCTCTGTTAGAAAGGCTGTCTCACCTCGGGTTCTCCCAAAAAGGAGAGTCTGAGACAAGGGCCTATGTGCAGGTAGTTTATTCTGAGAAGTGAAGTCAGGGATCTGGAGTGAAGGAACCAGGGAGAAGGAAGCAAGGAGGAAGGGAAAGCCAACCCGGGACGGCATTAGGGAGCTGGTTATCGCTGTGATGCATGGGACCAGCCCCCAGGGGCACTTTCTGAGGAACCATGTGAAAGACATGGGAGAGGGGGTTTACCCATTGGCTCTTATCTCCACTGGTCAAAGTCTGCTCTGGGGAGTGCTGACCCCTCACACCTCCAGGTTGTGCATGGATGTGTGAGGGAGCGTCGCTGAGCTGGCTCCCACACGCAGTGGAGGGAGCAAAGCCCTGGGCAGAAAGCAGGCCAAAGGAAGCCCAGCTGAGGAAGGGGCTGTCAGACTGCAATGGGGCACAGCTGTTGCCACAGTAACAGCTGGAGCCAGAAGGTGGCCTGAGTCCACGTGAGAAAGGGCACATATCTGTCGGGCATAAAGGAAATGTTATCTGAGGGAGAATAAGTCACTATTACATTAGGCTAGTGCCAATCACTGAACACATTCATTCAATTCGATTCAATTCAATTCAATTCAAGCACTTACTGAGCTTCCTACCTGAGCGCTGCTTTGCTCATTCAGGGTCCTCCTGAGGAAATGGAGCAGAGGACACATGAATTTTGATAAATCAGTGGGAGGAGAACAGTTTGAGGGCAGTGAGTGGTGGTGGAGAGGGAAAGATCCCCGAGGCCAACCCGGGTCACCAACCGCCTGAGGAGAGTGTGGAAAGAAGCCTGGGGTCCCACGTGCAGAGGAGGAAAAGAGCGCCCGAAGCAAATCTCTCCAACTTTCCTCAGGAGAATTCCCTCTGGGTGGAACGCAAATGAAGACACTTCAGACAGGAGGGCATTAGGGACTCCAAGGAGAAGTAGGCTGACAAGTTTTTGAGAGGTCTGAGAAGCCTGCATCCTTAGCATATTTTCTGAACAAATACCACATTGCAAACCCAGGCCATTACACATGCTTGAAACCTAAGACATGTTTCCCCAGAAGGCGAGGCCAGTTTCTATAAAGATTGGTCATGAAGAATAGCCTTCTCGTGGCTTCACCAAACTTGGGTTTCATTGGAATTGAGTTACACCGTTGCTGCTTTGAACATACAATACACCTCAGCTGGCAGCTAACACACCACCTCTGTGGCCGTAACTCTGCACTATAATAGAATAACTGTCAGAACCACTAGGCATCAGTTCTGACTCCGCTTTCCTTATTGGTGTTGGAAAATACCTTAGATGTGTTTGAAAGTAAATGCCCTAGTGTTTAATCCCAGAAGGCCAAACAGCCTAGAATTCCTCAAGAAACCTGGGCCTCCACATATCCCATTTGGTTTATTTTTTGCCTGTGCAAGCCTAGAGTTACAAAGATCCATATGCATGGGGTCTAATTCCCAAACCAGGAGAGGATAAAAGAGAGAAAATTATCCACAAATAAACAAAGTTTCAAATTCCAAAGCTATAGATTTATTAACTAGATCTACCCTTTCTTGCATGCTTCCTCTGTGCCAGCCCCCCTACAACATTCGGTCAACTCATTTTATCCTCACAACCACAGCGTGAGGCAGCTGTTAGTTTCCCCATTTTATAATCAAGGAAACTTGATAAAGTAACTCGCCCAAGATCACACAAGGGGAAGGGGAAAAGCTAGAACTCACACTTTTAAGTCTGATTCTGAAGCCCAGGCTTTGGATATTGAATCTGGAAAAAATGATTTTTATAAACAAGAATAAAAAATTCCCCATGAAAACTCCTTCTCTCCAAAAGGATAAGAGTCGAGACGTTTCTAATAATTTGTCATAACTGTTCTGGGTTCTTGGCTCCAGCAGCAGAAATGTTACCCTTTCTCCTCCTTGATTGTTCTGCAAACCAGCCCACCCAGCCCCCTCCCCCAACCACAACCAATTAGTCCCGCACACTCCTGCTAATTACACCACTTATTCAGGCCCCTCCGGAGGGAGGGGGAGTGGTGGGGCCAGTCAGCCTTAAAAAACCTTCCTTCTGTGAATATTCCTCTCTGGGGCTGAAGACTGTTCTTGGCCACCCAGAGCTGGTGACAGTAGTGTGCCTGAGCATGGCAGAGACGTTTTCTTCCTCGTTGACTCTAAAGGATGTTTGATTGCGTGCTGAAAGGAGAGCGGACTGGGTAGATTAGTTGTCAATTTTGACTCTCTACGCTAGGCCTCGGAATGATTGATCTGCCTCTCTGTATCATGGAGACTTCCTCTTTCACACACGAGGATGCCTACTGAACCCTTCGGAGGCCGCTTGTCAAGTAAAATGAGGCACTTGAAAACAACTGAATGAACAACCTCCCTCTTTTTAAAATTTTAATCTATTCTTTCATTTTGCCCTTGCTCTTGGTGGGTGACTTAGCATTTTAAATGCACACCTTTTCTCCATTATGCCTCTTACCTGCTCATGGTGACTTTCACCTCCTTCTTGTGGGGCAGAATCAATATTCTGTTATTCTCTGTGATTTGGATGTTACTTTGTGCAAACGGTAGTTTAAATAAATAAAAAAAATAATAACATCAGGAGCTCTGCTGTCTACACAAATCAACAACGAGAAACAAGAAGTGGATTACTACCGAAATCCTTTTTGTTCTAAATTGTAATCAACTATATTGGATGCGAGGTTTGTCCATTTTAAAAATTTAATAATGGGTTTTGGTCCTCTTGGTTCTATAAAAAGGGCATTTACAAATATTAATATGGAATACCAGGGAAAGAACAATACATAACAATAATGAGAATCACAAAATCCCATCACATTTGACACTGTCATATCACCAGCTTAAGGATTAGCAGGTTAACCTTAGAGTTAAAAATATTGCTTCATGATTAAAAAAAAAAAATCTCAGAATAAAAAAAGCTCCTTGTTGCATTATATATTCCTTTTGGCTTCCTTACTTTTCTCCAGGTTATGGGATCATTGCTTCGATTACCATTTTTGGGGAGTGCGGGCTGAGGGGAAGGTGGTGGGTTGACTTATCTACATTCTTTCTTGCCCAAGTCAGGCTGAGCTTGGCTTTTGTCTAATTCTAACCCCTGACACTGCTTGAGTCAAAGGCCGGGCAACGAATACTCCCATTTTAGCTGGGTTTTCTTAATCCACTCGAAGCTCTGTTTTAAATGATAAAGTTACCCAAGGTGTCAGTTTTCACCAGTATTTCTAAATACATCTAGTAAAAATGCAGCAATTTCATAGAAAATCCAAGCTAGTGAGATCTAATCACTGCTTAAACTGTGGCTTTATTCAAATCTGGATCACCAATATGGCTTAAGATGTAAATAAAGTGCAGAGAGAACTAAAGCAAGAAAATCTCCGATGGCCTTTCTCTCTGCGATTCGATGCCCAGCTCTTATCAGTCAATTTATGCTGCCAAACTTCAGTGGCAGCATCAGTATAACAGCCCATAGCTGCTGTCCTCCTCCAGCCTCAGCCAAACAAAACACACTTTCAGTAGCCTTAATACGAAACGGAAAAAAGGTCAAAATAGACGGGCTTTGTCAAATAAATCCCGAAGATCCATTTTAATTTCCACCCATGGATCTTTTAAGTTGTCCTGGATGCTCTTTATGATACGTTGATCCACACTTAGTTTCATTAAAACTTTGTGACTTGGTATTTTTCAACCTGATAGCTTCACTAAACTAGTTCTCAGAGTGTTTGCTAAGCCGCTATGCATAAAACTACTTTGCTGTCATGGTGGCTTCTAATATCACCTAGATGCAGGCAGCGGCCGTTCTGGAAATGAACCTGATCTACATGCATTCCATCTGAGCTTGGCAATTACCTTGCTTTTGCTTTTCCTGGATATCTTATGAGGAAGAGGTGCTGTCCTCTGCAGCCCCCACCCTAAGCCCTTCTGAAACCAAATGCTGAATTATCTACCACCCCGTATTTGTTCTGGAAGCAATCTACACAGAACACGACTTTTATCTGCTAAGGTTTCCAACTGGGATTAACAGATGCTAAAACATTTGGGGAGGAGGGAGAGTAGGAGGGGCCCACAGAAGAGAAAAGAGTTAAAATTAAGGTCTCTTTCAACAACAGCAAGGGAAATACAGAGGAGATTCAGACTAAGCTAAAAAAAGCAAGAGGTCTCTGGGAGGGATGCACCAAGAACCTGGCTTCTAAAATGGTAAAAGAAAAAAACAAAACAACCGCTCTGGGCTCTTGGCTACTCTGAAAACTACTTCCGAGCTGGCTGCACCTCCCTTGCTGATTAGTGCCCCCTCGGTGTCCCTCCACTCAGATCTGACAGAAGCCTTTATTTCTTTATCAATTGCTGTGGTCAGTATACATTACTGCAGTCAACAGAACTATTGGCAAAGGGTTTCAAAAGAGGTGGAGATTACTTTTCTAGCGGAAAGGGGGATTAAATATAAAATAAATAAATCAGCAAGGCAGAATAACCGATTCCTAGCCACAGCTGAGTCTGCAGTTGTCATGTTTTCAGGTAACATGATGTCCCCCAAAATTCCACCCAACATGATAGGTGGACAGCCTTGCTCAGCATTCACTTATAGGGTGCAGGGTGGGAAACCAGTTCCCACTTTAGCGGACCTTGCCTTTCTCCATAAGCTTTGTCTCAGGGTGCGGGAGGAACAGGCTAAGATCGGACACTAGGCCTGTGTTTCCATTTATAAACTGCCAGGCTTTGCAATCAAGTCAACCTGGATTGGAGACCTGACTCGGCAGCCGGCTGTGTGGCCTCGGGTACCTTCTCTGAGTCTCAATTGCTTCATCCATAAGTGGAGATGATGGCGTGGATTAGATGAGAGAATTTATGTGGCGTACCTAGCTTGGTGCCTGGCACACGCCTGATGCTTACTACATAACAGTTAATATAATGAAACTTCTTATTGTTGTGATTCTGCAAGTACTGAAAACTGAGCGCGACTGTTCCCTGGGTCTACTGAACAAACAGAACACATCCTGAAGCATAAACCTCCACTTTGCTGGTCTTGTTGAAAGCCTCTCTGCAACCAAATTGCACCTGGAGGCCCCAGTTACTTAGGAATCAAGGATATTTAATTCTACATCCCGCCCACTCCCCGCCCCTTCACCAGATTGTATGTTGTGCAAACATACGACAACCATGAGCAGGCTGGAGTCCCCAGGAATGCTGGGAGAAAGTGAAAAGGCCTTAGGAGAATTCTTAGAGCAGCACACTAACCCCACCTGCCTTAGCTCTCCACTCTTCCCAGGGCATTTTCCGAGATGGCCGCAGGAGCTCTGCCCACCGACCCCACCCGGCCAGCAGTTATGGAGCATGCTCAGTTCTGCTTTCCTTGCGGGCCTGTAACCTCCGCGAACCTGCTTCAGAAAAGTGAAGCCTTCTGATGAGCAATTGCTGGTATAAATACCAGAGGGGCGGAAGAGGATTCAGCCATAGGGTGGGTTTCCTGTAATCCGGTAGAATCCAGTTTTGAGGTGTGGCTTCAGGCTTCCAGAGAATTGTGCTGATCACCTTTACTGATGCCTAAGAAATGAGTTAGTTGCCTCTTTGTTGATGGCATCAAAAAGCTTCTGGCAACCTGGGGTGCTGGGAGAGTCCTCCTACAAAGGGGTGTGGGTGGAAAGGTCAGGGACCCCTGTCCTGGCTGTGCCACAGAATCACTGACTTCACCTCTCTGAACCCCAGGTCCACATCCTGACAATGAGGTGGGTGACACCGTTGACAGGGATTCTCTCTGAAGGGCAAGACTAGACGGGGAGCTTTCACTGTCCTCTTTGAAAACCTCTACTTGTTTAAAAAAATTCTTTTTACCAACATACTTGTATTATCTTACAATATAAACTTTTCACTGAAAATGAACCTAGAGTAAAGGGCTAGGACTAGATATTCTATGAGATCCACAGGAAATGGTGGGTATGGATTGCAGAGGTGGCCAGGTCAAGACACAATCTGGGACAGCTGAGGAAGTCTGTGAGCTCTTGTCATGACCAAGATGAGATGGATCAGGAGTGTTATCACCAAGATGATCAGATGGAATTGGGCCCAGATCCTACTGAGGCCTGCTTCTCTGAAGTTGGATAATCCTGTGACCAACTTGGCTTTCTCCCTGAAGGCTGCTGGTCCTTTTGAACATTTCCTGGCACCATGAAGTGGGGTTCTTGAGATGCAGCTGCCCTGCATCTCTCTTGGCTTGCAGAATGGTCACTATTGCTCAGACTAGGAGTATAGGATGCTCCTTCAAGGGGGGAGTTTGTTTGCACTCTGCAAAGAGTGACCCTGCCTCCCAGCAGCTTTAGTCTATTCCCAGAGGCTGTGGGTCTAATACCTTGGGACTGGCCTTTTCTGGCCCACGGTAATCCCCCTGGGTACCCCTACCCTTCTCCCCACTTCATGCCCATGTCCTTTCATCAAAAGTTCACCGAACAGTTTAGATCAGTAGTTCTGCCTATCAAACCTGGCTGCATATCAGAAGCAGCTGGCTCGTGAGTTAATAACACAGATTCCCAAGCCCCATCCCGGGAAGTTCTGCTTCAGTAGGTCTGGGTGGGACCCAGACATCTGCATTTATTATGAAGCACTCCAGGTATTGCTGATGCCACCGGGCCAGTACAGTGATATCCATGGTGACACACTACCAGATGATTTCTTTAGGGCTTCCCAGGCAGAGGGCAGGGACTGCAAACATAGTCACCCATAGACAAACCATCCAGAACCTACATGCTGATCCCAACCTGCCCCTGCCCCACACACAGTGAGTCTCAGTGATGGGAACGCCACGTGGGGCCACGGGTGTTTTGACAATACTGAGAATGCTTCTCCCCTACCCCAGCCACAGTCACCACTGCCCCTCTGTCCTCTCCCCTCCCCCAATGGCAAGTTAACACACAGATGGAACAAACCTCTGAAAACAAGAAAAGCTCTGCGTGGAGCATTCCTGGCTTCAGGAGAATTCAGTCCAATTTGCCACCAATATCAAGGCTGGCTTTTGCTTATGTTGATGATAAAGACTGTAAACAAAATAGCCTTTCTCTACTAATTAATTCCCTTGGAAGAAGTCTAAGGATGTTTAATTACACAGTTTGAAAAGCAGCAGTTATCTGATCGGGCCGACTGGCCTGTGCGCCCTGCTCTATGACCACCTGAACGAAATCTTTTCTTGTTTTCCCTGCTTCACACACCTAGGATGGGCTTGCAGTAAATCCTGTCAACTAAACGCCTGACAAAAGTGCTCTGATGTCAGGTATAAAGAATGCCACCTACAGCTTAATGTCTGAAGAAAAATTCTGAGGGCTACAAACAAAGAAGGTTTTTGTCTTCTTAATGCCCAGTATGCAATCGAGTGGAAATGCTACTTCCATCCGTAATCTACAAATGAAATTAAAGTTGTTGAAAGACACAGGGTAAACTAGAAGCCTTTGTTTCTTTGCAGAATAGGAAAAATTTAAACCACTAAATGTTTTAGCAGATTTACTAAATTTCCAATTAAATCATGAAATCTATTATTACAGAGCTCTGAGAGGGCAGTATCTCTTTTTTCTTTCTCTCTCTCTTTCTCTCCCAACACACATATGATATTGGCAAACCCAACTATGTCCCCCCATATTTAGCCTCATTCTATTCCATTTGTGGGGAAATTTGGGTGCAGAGAGGGGCACACAGGCTTGAAGGAGAATGAGGCCAGCTCAGCAGTGGTTTGGGGCATGGCACAGGCCAGCCTTTGGAAGGAAACAGCAATTTGCCCCATGTGAAGTTTCCAGGGTCCCAGCCGGTGGAGGCAGCCTGGCTGGAGCGGGAAAGCCTCATCAGGAGTGCATTCGTGGGGAGGGCGTCAGATCTGCTATACAAGAGCACCCTCTGTCAGTTGGCATGGAGGGCTGGCAGGAGAGGCCTGTGGCCTGGAGTCAGGAAAGGGCACGGGACCCTGCATAGAAAACTGGCAGGGCTGGGGGCCAGGCAGGAGAGAGATTCTATCTGCGAAACTAGACAGAACACTCACCTCTGGAACAATAGCTGCTGCAGGCAGGGGCGCTGCTGATTTTCGAAGGGCTCTCCACGTTAATCCACCCCACCAAATCCAGCCACTAGGAGCCTGAATGGTCCTCCAGACACCCATTCAGTAGAAAATGACGGGTGATTTTTGCCCTTGTCTCCGGAGATCTCCGGTGAGCACCGCTGCTCCGGCTGACATGTGTTTGTAAAGATAAAACACCAGGCTACTTTGGGGGCCCTCCCAGGCTATTACAAAGAGCAAGTGGTGCCAACTTGGGCTCTGCATGGCTTTTTAGAATTGAGCTGTTAATTTTTTTTATATATGCACCTCTTTCTGAAAAGGATTTGAAGCAACTTACAATAAAGGCAAACACAATAAGGTCATTCAACTAAAATTAGAAAAGCAAAGTAGTGGAAAGGAGGAAGAAGCAAGCATTGACTGTGAAGTGTAATAGAGTTACTGGGATTTAGCATCAGATTAGGTTCTGAGCTTCCTGGCAGCCAGGGCAAAAATGGACACCCAATTAGATGGTCCATACAACCTACTAGAAGGAAGCAGAACAATTCTCCAAGAGAAGTATGCTTTTTTTCTGGCATCAAGCTTCTTTTCGAAGACTTTGTACAGGAACTCTGAAAACATCATAAAGTGTGTTTGACAATCTTTTTTTTGTTTTTTTTTTTTTGAGGAAGATTGGCCCTGCCCTAACATCTGTTGCTAATCTTCCTCTTTTTCTTTTTTCTCCCCAAAGCCCCAGTACACAGTTCTGTATCATAGTTGTAGGGTTGTAGCTCTTCTATGTGGGGCATCGCCTCAGCATCGCTTGACGAGTGGTGAGTAGGTCTGCGCCCGGGATCTGAACTGGCAAACCCCAGGCCACCCAACTGCTATGCTACTGGGCCAGCCCCTGACAATATTTTTATGTATGAAATGCAGAGACTATTCTGATATAGCTGTTTCTTGCTATAATCTTTGGTGCTTGTCAAAGGCATACATCAATCACAACTCAATAAGGGTAAATCTTAATGGGAGAAAACAGTAGAGGATGGGGAGTAGCTAGACAAATGTGATTCAAATTTTAGCTCTTCAGTGTTTCATTCATTCATTGATACATTAGATGTTTATTAAGTGCCTACTGAATGTCAGGTTCTGGATGTGGGGGATACAGCAGTAAACAAGCAGGCAAAGTCCTACTCTCGGGTATGATGTAACCTGATACTAAGAAAAAACTCAGCATCCTCAGAGCGGTGGGTGGGTAGCCGGCAAGCCAAGTTAGCTTAGTTGCTGAATAAGGGTAGGGGTAATGGATAGGATGCTTTCAGATGTAAGTCTCAGAAATCCCACCTCATAGTGCCTTAAACAATAAAGAAATGTGGTTTCTTTGATTCAGCAGCTCAACAATGCCTTCTCTACGCTATACCACCTTTACTGTTGGCCCCATCCTCAGGCTGATAGCAATACGGCTGTAGTAGTTTTGGGAGTTGCAAAGATAGGACAACCTTCAGAGCAAGGCAGGAGACCACTTCTTCCTGTGGCTTTCACTTAGGAGGGAGGAAATGTTTTCCAGCCCCTGTCCCGACCCCATTCAGCAGACTTCCCCGTTTGTCTCATTGGCGAGAATTGGCCCACATGTCCATTCCTGATCCAGTCCTGGCAAGGGAGATGGAGTGACCCTTGGAACAATCAGGCCACCCTTGGAGCTTGAGCTGGAGCCGGCTTCCCCTGTAGTACCTGGCTAGTTGGGGAAGGAGGATACTTGAGCAAAACTGGGTTTAGGTGGGCAAAAGGGGCAGCGGATAAATGGATGCTGGAGCAGGCAGCTAGCACTGCCATTTTGGTCTTTAAAGCCACCTCCCTGAGATGTCAAGATTAGTGCTGGTGAATGGTCATCAAGGCTGTTGGAATATCTGTCTGCTTGGCTGTCTCAGAAAAAAACATTCCTACAATATGCCTTATTTCTTGAGTCAGACTTACCATTTCCCATACTTTCTGCCACATCCTCAGTTTAGGCCTTTACTTCCACTTGTACATTAAAAAAAAAAATTCTTCTATCTGGTCTTCCTACCTCCAAGTTTACTCAAATATAATCCATCTTCCACACTGTTAGCAGAACAATCTTCTTAAAAATACATGTACAATATTACTCCTCTGCTTGGCAACTTTTGACTTCCTACTTCCTACAATATAATGTTCACAATTTTTGCATTAGCACACAAAAATGAAATATTGAGGTATACATTTAACAAATATGTACAAGATATATGTGAGGAAAACCAAAAAACTCTGATGAAAGAAATCAAAAAAGATCTAAAAATTGGTGAGATATTCATGCTCATGGACAGGAAGACTCAATTTTGCTAAGATGTCAGTTCTTGAGGATTGCTGGGAAGATGGCACTGCAGGAGGACTCTGAACTCACCTCCTCCCACAGACACAACAAAGTCACAACTATTCTTGGAACAATTACCCCTGAGAGAGAACTGGAAACCGGATTAAAAAAAAACCCACACAAGGGACAGTGCCGACTGAGGTGGAGGAGGCAGAAATACCTTTCTGGAGAGAAAAAAGGCCTCATTCTAGCCATGGTGCTTCACAGCTGGGAGCAACCTTAAGTATGAAGCTTTCCCTGGAGGAACAGGGGATCTGAGTGGGAAGGCTTTGCCGCAATAAGCAGCTTTTGAACTCAGCACAACAGAGATGAGTGTCATACTATCTGGCTTTGCTGGCTATTAAATAAACAGGGAATACCCCCAGAAAAGCTTTCAAACATATGAGAAAGAAAAGCCTGCTCTTAAAGGGCTCATGCACAAATTCACCTGTTTCAGAAAGCAACCTAAAATTACCAGAAAGAAATGTGCACAGTCTATTGGTGAAAAGAGACTCACTTGATAGGCTTTGGGTGTATCTCAGGAAGGCAGAAGGTGGCTGGGACCACCTTCCCAGGGACTAAGACATTGATGGCAGCCATTATTGTGACCTAGTACAGGCATGCTGACACATGCTGGCAGACACCATTACAGTTCTTCCCTGGCCTGTTAGTGCAGTGCTTTGCCCTGCCCACTAGAGCACCAATTTAATCCAGCTCACCCAGGGCAGGCAGACTGCCCTAGGGACTGGCCCCACCCAACAGCAAGCCCTTGGGCAACTCCTGGGCCCACATAGGCAGATTGTGTGAGACCTCTGCAGCAGGCCCAGTGGATCCACCCCTGCAGGGCAGGGTGTGTGTGAGGGGTGGGCCTGTGTTGGTGGAGTGTGTGGGGCCTCTGCAGCCAAGGGAGTGGGACCTCTTCAGCGGGGTGGGGCACGTGCATGGGGGCAGGACTATGTTGACAGGGTGTGTGGGACTGTGGGCAGTGGGGCTTGTCAGCTGCAGCAGACTTGTGCTTTTCAAACAGCCACATAGGGGATTGGCCCTACCTTCCAACGCTTGAAATAATTGTGTGCTGCCACACCTGGGGCTGGCCCAGCCCAGCTGCAATCCTAAGAGAGCTGACAACAGCCTTGCAGGCCAGAGGCCTACAGCAATTATGAGCCCCTGAGCCTAGCAACCAGCTATGCTGAGGGCCTACTCACTTAACAGAAAAACTGCAGCAGGAATGTGCTATTAGACCTTGCAGCCAACTGTGCTGGGGCTCCTGCCATCCAATAAAGTGACAGAAGGGACCGTAGCAGCCACAAACAGCTGAGCCTTACAAATAGCCAGCCAGGGAGACAGCCTCGCCTCCCCATGCACCTTCAGCAAGAGCAACCCTGCCACAACAGAAGGACACATGTAGCCTACACAGGGGACACTCCTGGAACATTTGGAACAGGTGACAAGACGGAAGCACAATGTGGGCTTCATAAGGCATCTCTTACATAAGGCCACTTCTCTGAGATGGGGAGACGTAGCTGACCTACCTAATACACAGATATAAGTACAGAGAAATAGGCAAAATGAGGAGACAAAGGAATATGTTCCAAATAAGGGAACAGGACAAATCCTCAGAAAAAGAACTAAATGGAACAGATATAAACAATCTACCTGATTAAGAGTACAAACTAATAGTCATAAGGATGCTGACTGATCTTGGGAGAAGAACCGATGAATACAATGAGAACTTCAACAAAGAATTGGAAAATATAAAAAAGAACCAGTCAGAACTGAAGAACACAATAATGGAAATGAAAAATTCACTAGAGGGAATCAATAGCAGAGTAGACGATACAGAAGAATGGATCAGCGAGCTGGATGAAAGACTAGAGGAAGTCACCCAAGCTGAACAGAAAAAAGAATTAAAAAGAAGGAGGACAGTCTAAGGGACCTCTGGGACAACATCAAGTGCACTAACATCCATATTATAGGTGTCCCAGAAGAAGAAGAGAGACAAATGGGGCAGAGAATCCAGTCAAAGAAATAATAGCTGAAAATTTTCCTAATCTAAGGAAGGAAACAGACAACCAGGTACAGGAAGGACAGAGGCAACCAAACAAGATGAACCCAAAGAAGCCCACACCAAGACACATTATAATTAAAATGTCAAGAATTAAAGATAAAAAGAGAATGCTAAAAGCCACGAGAGAGGTAACAAGTTACATACAAAGGAAACCCCATAAGGCTATCAGCTGACTTCTCAGCAGAAACCTTGCAGGCTAGAAGGAAGTGGCATGATATATTTAAAGTGCTGATGACGAAAAAAACCTACAGCTAAGAATACTGTACCTGGCAAGGTTGTCATTCAAAATGGAAGGAGAGATAAAAAGTTTTCCAGAGAAGCAAAAAGTAAAGGAGTTTATCACCAACAAAACAGCCTTAGAAGAAATGTTAAAGGGACTTATTTAAGTGGAAAATTTGAAAAGCCCACAAACGAGAATAAGAAAATTATCAAAAAAAATAATAAAATCACTAGTAAAGGTAAATATACAGTAAAGATAGCAGATCAACCACCTATGAAGCTAATATGAAGGTCAAAAGACAAAAGTACTAAAATCATCTATTTCCATGATAAGAGGTTAACAGATACACATGCACACAAAAGAGGTTAAATATAATATCAAAAATATAAAATGTGGGAGAAGGGAAGTAAAAGAGTAGAGCTTTTAGAAAGAGGTCAGACTTAAGAGACCATCAGCTTAATATAGATTGCTATATATGTAGGTTATTATATATGAACCTCACGGTAATCACAAACCAGAAGCCTATAATAAACATGCCAAAAAATTAAGAGGGAGGAACCCAAACACAATACTAAAGAAAGCCACCAAAACACAAATGAAGAGAGCAAGAGAAGAAGAAAGGAACACAGAAGAACTACTAAAACATCCCCCAAAAAGTAACAAAATGGCAATAAGTACATACTTATCAATAGCTGCTTTAAATGTCAATGGACTAAATGCTCCAATCAAAAGGCATAGGGTGGTTGATTGGATAAAAAAACAAGACCCATATATACGCTGCATACAAGAGACACACTTCAGATCTAAAGACACTCACAAACTGAAAGTGAAGGAATGGAAAAAGACTCCATGAAAATGGCAACAAAAAGAAAGCTGGGGTAGAAATACTTATACCAGATAAAATAGACCTTAAAACTAAAACTGTAACAAGAGACAAAGAAGGACACTACATAATGATCAAGGGAACAATCCAACAAGAGGATATAACACTTGTAAATATCTATGCACCCAACATAGGAGCATTGATTTATAAATATATAAATCAATTATTATCACACATAAAAGGAGAAATAGACAGTAAAATAATAATAGTAGGGGACTTGAACACTCCACTTACATCAATGGATAGATCATCCAAACAGAATATCAATGAGGAAACATTGGCCTTAAATGACACATTAAATGAGATGGATTTAGTAGATATATACAGAACATTCCATCCAAAAACTGCAGAACACATATTCTTTTCGAATGCACACCAAACATTTGCCAGGATAGATCACATATTAGGCCACAAAACAAATCTCAATAAACTTAAGAAGATTGAAATAATACCAACACAATAATTTTCTGACCACAGTGGTATGAAATGGTATGAAACCAGAAATCAACTACAGGAAGAAAACCGGAAAAGCCACAAATATGTAGAGATTAAACAAAATGCTATTGAACAACTATTAGGTCAATGAAGAAATCAAAGGAGAAATCAAAAAATACCTGGAGACAAATGAAAATGAAAATACAACCAAAGTGGTTCTAAGAGGGAAATTTATAGCAATACAGGCCTACCTCAACAAACAAGAAAAATATCAAATAAACAATCTAACAGTGTACTTAAAGGAACTAGAAAAAGTAGAACAAACAAAGCCCAAAATCAGTAGAAGGAAGGAAATAATAAAAATCAGAACAGAAATCAATGAAATAGAGATTGGGAAAACAATAGAAAAAATCAATGGAACTAAGAGCTGGTTCTTTGAAAAGGTAAACAAAATTGACAAACTTTTAGCTAGACTCACTAAGGAAAAAAGAGAGAGGACTCAGATAAAATCAGAAATGAAAGAGGAGAAATTACAATGGACACCTCAGAAATACAAAATATTATGAAAGAATACTATGAAAAGCTATATGCCAACAAATTGGATAATCTAGAAGAAATGGATAAATTCTTAGAATCATACAACCTTCCAAAACCGAATCAAGAAGAAATAGAGAATTTGAATAGACCAATCACCAGTAAGGAGATCAAAACAGTAATAAAAAACTTCCCAAAAAATAAAAGTCCAGGACCAGACAGCTTCCCTGGTGAATTCTACCAAACATTCAAAGAAGACTTAATACCTATCCTTCTCGAACTCTTTCAAAAAATTGAAGAGGAGGGGAAGCTTCCTAATTCATTCTATGAGGCCAATGTTACCCTGACACCAAAACCAGACAAAGACAACACAAAAAAGGAAAATTACAGGCCAATATCACTGATGAACACGGATGCAAAAATCCTCAACAAAATACTAGCAAATTGAATACAACAATACATTAAAAAGATCATACACTATGGTCGAGTAGGATTTATTCTAGGGATGCGGGGATGGTTCAACATCTGCAAATCAATGTGATACACCACGTTAACAAAATGAAAAATAAAAATCACATGATCATCTCAATAGATGCAGAGAAAGCATTTGACAAGATACAGCATCCATTTATGATAAAAACTCTGAAGAAAATGGGTACAGAAGGAAAGTACCTCAAAATAATAAAGGCATATATGACAAACCCCCAGCTAATATCATACTTAATGGAGAAAAACTGAAAGCTATCCCTTTAAAAGCAGGAACCAGACAAGGATGCCACTTTCATGCTCTTATTTAAACAGTATTGGAAGTCCTGGCCAGAGCAATCAGGCAAGAAAAAGAAATAAAAGGGATCCAAATTGGAAAGGAAGAAGTGAAACTGCAGATGACATGATTTTATATTTAGAAAACCGTAAAGAATCCACCAAAAAACTTTTAGAAATAATAAATGAATACACTAAAGTTGTAGGATACAAAATCAACATACAAAAATACACTAATAACAAAGTAGCAGAAAGAGAAATTAAGAATACAATCCCATTTACAATTGCAACAAAAAGAATAAAATGCCTAGGAATAAATTTAACCAAAGAGGTGAAAGACCTGTACACTGAAAACTATAAAACATTGTTGAAAGAAATTGAAGAAGACACACAAAAAATGGAAAGATATTCCATGCTCTTGGATTGGAAGAATTAACATAGTTAAAATGTCTATCCTTCCTAAAGCAATCCACAGATTCAATGCAATCGCTATCAGAGTTCCAACAAACTTTTCACAGAAATAGAACAAAGAATCCCAAAATTTATAGGGAATAATAAAAGACCCCAAATAGCCAAAGAATCCTGAGAAAAAAGAACAAAGCTAGAGGTATCACACTCCCTGATTTCGAAATATACTACAAAACTAAACTCATCAAAACAACATGGTACTGGCACAAAAACAGACACATAGATCAATAGAACAGAATTGAGAGCCCAGAAATAAACCCACATAACTACAGACAGCTAATTTTTGACAAGGTAGCGAAGAACATACAATGGAGAAAGGAAAAATCTCTTCAATAAATGGTGTTGGGAAAACTAGACAGCCACATGCAAAAGAATGACAGTAGACCATTATCTTACACCATACACAAATATCAACTCAAAATGGATTAAAGACTTGAACGTAAGACCTGAAACCATAAAACTTCTAGAAGAAAACATAGGCAGTACACTCTTCAACATTGGTCTTAGCAGCATATTTTCAAATACTATGGCTGACCAGGCAAGGGAAACAAAAGAAAAAATAAACAAATGAAACTACATCAAACTAAAAAGCTTCTGCATAGCAAAGGAAACCATCAACAAAATGAAAAGACAATTTGGAAAAGATATTTGTAAACCATATATCTGATAAGGAGTTAATATCCAAAATATATAAAGAACTCATGCATCTCAACAACAAAAAAAACACACAACCCAATTAAAAAATGGGCAAAAGATCTGAACAGACATTTTTCCAAAGAAGATATACAGATGGCCAACAGGCACATGAAAAGATGTTAAACTTTACTAAATATTAGGGAAATGCAAACCAAAACTACAACAAGATATCACCTCAGGCCCATCAGAATGGCTATAATTAACAAGAAAAGAAATAACAAATGTTGGAGAGGATGTGGAGAAAAGGGAACTCTCATACACTGCTGGTGGGAGTGCAAACTGGTGCAGCCACTATGGAAAACAGTGTGGAGATTCCTCAAAAAATTAAGAATAGAACTACCATATGATCCAGCTATTCCACTGCTGGGTATTTATCCAAAGAACTTGAAAACACCAATGCGTAAAGATATATGCAACCCTATGTTCACTGCGGCATTATTCACAATAGCCAAGACTTGGAAACATCCTAAGTGCCCATCAAGGGATGCATGGATGAAGAAAATGTGGTATATGTACCCAATGGGATACTACTCAGCTATAAAAAAAGATTAAATCTTGCCATTTGCCACAACATGGATGGAGCTTGAGGGTATCATGCTAAGTGAAATAAGTCAGATGGAGAAAGTCAAATACCATATGATCTCACTCATAAATAGAAGATAACAACAACAACAAACAAACACATAGATACAGAGATTGGATTGGTGGTTACCAGAGGGGAAGCGGGGAGGGAGGAAAGCCAAAAGGGTGAGTGGGCACATGTGTGTGGTGATGGATGGTAATTAGTCTTTGGGTGGTGAACATGATGTGGTCTACACAGAAATCAAAATATAATGATGTACACCTGAAATTTATATAATGTTATAAACCAATGTTACCACAATCAAAAAAAAAAAAGATGTCAGTTCTTCCCAACTTGATCTATAGATTTAATGCAATCCCAATCAAAACCCCAGGAAATTATTTTGTGGATATAGACAAATTGATTAGAAAGTTTACATGGACAGGCAAAAGACCCAGAAGAGCCAACATAATATTGAAGAATAATGAAGTTGGAGCACTGATGCTACCTGGCTTCAAGGCTTAAAGCTACAGTAAATTGAGACAGTGTGGCATTGATGAAAGAATAGACAAATAGATAATGGAACAGAACAGACCCACAGAAATAGACTCTTACACATATAGTCAACTGAGCTTTGACAAAGGAGTAAAAACAATTTAATGGAAAAGGACAGTCTTTTCAACAAATGGTGCTGGAAAAACTGGATATCCACATGCAAAGAAATGAATCTAGACACAGCCTTACACCATTCACAAAAATTAACTCAAAATGGATTATTGACCTAAATGTAAAATGTAAAACTATGAAACTTTTAGAAGACAATATAGGAAGAAATCTAGGTGACCTTATGGTGGGTGATGACTTTTTAGATATAACACCAAAAGCACAATTCATGAAAGAAAAAATTGATAAGTTGAACTTTATTAAAACTAAAAACTTCGCTCTGCAAAGACAATGTTAAGAGAATGAAGAGACAAGCCAAAGAACGACAGAAAACATTTGCAGAACACATATCTGATAAAGGACTCTTATCCAATATACATAAAGAGCTCTTAAAACTCAACAATAAGAAAACAAACAACCTGATGAAAAAATGGGCGAAAGATCTGAACAGACACCCCACCAAAGAAGATGTACAGATGGCAAATAAACATATGAAAAGATGATCAACATTAAGAAGTTGCAAATTAAAATGAGATACCAATTACACACCTATTAGAATGGATAAAATTCTAAACACTGACAGCACCAAATGCTGATGAGGATGTGGAGCAACAGGAACTCTCATTCATTATTGGTGGGAATGCAAAATGGTTCACACCTTGGTAGACAGTTTGGCAGTTTCTTACAAAGCTAAACATAGTCTTACCATATAATCCAGCAATTGTGCTCCTTGGTATTTTACCGAAATAAGTTGAAAATTTATGTCCACGTAAAAACCTGCCTTATTCATAATTGCCCCAAACTTGGAAACAGCCAAGATATCCTTCAATAAGTGAATAGATAAACTGAGGTACATCCATACAATGGAATATTATTCTGCAACGAAGACAAATGAGCTATCAAGTCATGAAAAGACATGGAGGAATCTTAAATGCATATTGTTAAGTGAAAGAAGCCAATCTGAAAAGGCTACATACTGTATGAATTCAATTATGTGACATTCTGAAACGGGCAAAACTATAGAGACAGTAAAAAGATCAGTGGTTATCAGGGGTTCCAAGGGAGGTGGGGAAGGACGACTAGGTGGAGCACAGGGGATTTTTAGGGCAGTGAAACTATTTTGTATGATACTGTAATGGTGCATACACGACATTATGCATTTGTCAAAAGCCAACACCAAGAGTGAACTCTAATGTAAATTATGGTCTTTAGCTAATAATAATGTACCAATATAGGTTCATCAATTGTAACAAATGTACCTTGCTAATGTAAGATGTTAATAATAGGGAAAACTGTGTGGACTGGTGGGAGGGAGGAAGAAAGGCTATATATAGGAACTCTCTGTACTTTCAGCCCAATTTTTCTGTAAACCTAAAATTGTTTTAAAAATTTAAATTTTATTAATTGAAAAAATCTTTAGTATGACACAAAAGACCCTCACCATCAGGGCAGTACCGTCTTCCTCAGCCCTATCTCCACAAATTCTCGCCACACATCTTTTGCATTTTTGAACTTCTCATTGTTCTTGAACATGTGATACCATTTTTTGAATCTATATCATTGTACTTTGCTTACAATACTGCTTTCTTTATTCGTTTACTGGCAAACCCCTATGTATTAAAGTAAACATTGCTTTTATGCCTACTATGAGCCGGATCTATCAAAGTCCCTATCTTAGAGAAGCTCACATTCTGTTGGAGAGACAACCATTACAAATATTTCACTAAAGTATTCAGGTTCATTCAGTCTTGCTGTTTATAGTCCACAGTGTCAGAACTACCCTCACAGTTACAGGATTGCTTCTGGAAGCTTCCCCATTTCTTCAGATGGTAATGTTGCCATTATCCAATGGTGGAGGGATGAAATGGATGTTGGCGTATCAACTACCATGTATATTACCAATGTATATTCCCATGTAGATAGTGCACTCACTCTACAGGGTAGCAAGTGAGGCTCAGAGAAGTTCAGGAGTTTAGGTAACGCTGTTCAACTAGAAGATGGCAGAGGTAGTATTCAAACTCAGGGCTCTGAGGAACAGAATTCCTAACACCAGGCGGTGGCTTCATCCCAGACAGCCCAGAAAGTAGCCCTAGCAGGGAGCTCATTCCAGGCTGGAGGCTGGTCTGCCCAAAAAGCCAAGTTGAAATCTAGCAAGGTCTGTCCATGAAGAGACGGTCTGGAAAGATCCTCCAACCCCATGGATAGATGGGGGCACTGGACCTAGCCTCCTCAAACTCTCAGTGTGGCAGAGGAGGGGGTTGTTAGTTTTTGCACTCCTGCATCCTCTCCACCTAGCACGATGCCTGACCACAGCTGATGCACTTGAAATACCTGCTGACCAAGTACAAGTAAAACAAAGATCCTTTAGATTTATCAAGTAGTCCTTACCCTTTTTAAGGCACTTCCAGCTGCACTGTCTCTGATGTGCACATTAGCCCCAAGGACAGTGTAGAACAGAATTCATAGGTCACATGCTATGATGAAGAGGGAATCTGGACCAGAATCCAGTCTCCTCTCGCCCGGAGCACTTTCCCTGGGTCTCAGAGCTGCCCTTGAAGAAGCAGAGGCTCAGCGTGTAGGGCAGGTCAAAGGAAAGAGGCTAACATTTACTGAGCACTTGTGATTGAATTATCTAATTCAATGTTCACAACAGTCCTGTGGCGGGGGGGGGGGAGGTGTATGTACCAATATTTCCATTTTACAGATGAGAAAACTGAGGCTTATCAAAGTCGTCACTTGCCTAAGGTCAGGAAGTTAGTAGGTGCCAGTCCAGATTCAAACCCAATTCCACTGGACTCCAAAATTCATGAATTTTCTTTGTATGATGCCAAGATACCTCCCAGTTTTCTAAAGTAGGGAACTTTGAAAGGGTTCTATGAAATAAGTCTGTTATTTTTGGAATGGAATCTGACTCCCTGCTGCTATTTAAATAAGAATCAGGCAAACAGTAATGCTTCAGGCTCAGCCAGGTCAGTTGAGAGTTGAGATCTGATGCTCCAAAGGGAGGGACCACACAGCCCCTTTCCCGGTCCCTGCGACTGCAGACCCCTTTCAAGAGGAACATTGCTCCCATGGCCCCAGAGGCGACCACAATGGGAGACGTGAGCCTGGACACCACTTTCTTTTTGGATGAAGAAATTGGTTGTGTCTAACCTGGAGAAGACTGAGGACAGCCATGGTGTTTGATAAAACGTGGCCAGTGCTGTTAGCAGAGGAGCAGTGGACTTACACAATGTCCTCCAAGAAGCGAAGCCATGACAAGGTGTAAGCAAGCAAACTGCAGTTCACAGAGGAAAGAGGGCTCAGACCCAAATGGCAAATCTGTGGTGGAAAGGGAAGCTGTGACGTGGCGAGGCTGTGGTCTGTTCATCGTTGTCCTCCTACCTCTTCACTTCACGTTCGTGCCCACCTACCAGGTATGCAGGAGAGGAATTTCTGCGTGTCTTGGCCCAAGTTCTCTGAAAGTCAGTGCTAGAGGCAATAGCTTCCACATTAACGCTTTGCTGGGATGGGGGTGCAAGCCCGCAGAAGCAGAGCCAGGGGAAAGTGGAGTGGGCCAGGGAAGCAGGGAGAGAAACATGGGTAGTGGTCCTGAGCCGGTCACAGCTTTGCAGCAGGAGCAGCTGACTGCTCGTCTCGTGGACCTTCTTCAGGAGACCGTGTGAACAACTGTGTCCTAGAAGTGTCTATCCAGGAGGAGAAAGGGAGAAGAATGAACCCTCGAGTGCCCTCCCATCCCCGCTCCCACTGGCCAGCCTGCCCGTGCGTGGTCAACTTTCCTGCACTGTGGATTGCTCTGTTACGAGGCTCTGAGCAGCCGGGGCCCCTGAGGGAGCAATCCAGCCAGTGGGCTCCTCCGTTCGTCACTGTGGTGGCTGCAGCAGTGACCTGGCTTCACAACCCTGGGGACAGTCATGCTGTCACTAGGCTGCTCTGGCCTGAGAGTGAGGCGAACACATGGTGGCACACAAACTGAGTCCACCGTGTGCTCTGACTCAGAGCTAGTGCCAGAAGGGGAAAAAGACCATCTAAGAACAAGAGCAGGAGGGGAATGAGTCAGAGCAGAGCCACTGCCTGGTCTCGGGGGGTGTGTGTGTATAACAGCGATGGATTTTGAATGAGTATTTACAAAGGGCCGCTTTACATTTATTACATCATTTAATTCTCTTAAGCCTCTATGGAGTAAATATTATTGCCCACATTTTACAGATGAAGAAACTGAGGCTCAGAGAGGTTGAGTAACTGGTCCAAGACCCCCCAGTGGGCAAATGACAAGAGAGGATGGAATCACAAGTCTCCTGGGCTCAGAGCTCACGCTCCTGACCAGCTGCCACACCCCAGCGCCTCGCCCACAGCTAGTGCTCCTGGAGGAGGGTGCCTCGAGACAAACCCACAAGGCTGGAGTGGGCAGGCCCAGCTCCCTCTGAAGGACCCAGGAAATGCGCCATCATTGGAAGAAAGCAAACAAGTTATGATGGAAAATGTAAAGGTGTGTAGGGCGACAGACAGGGTGAGGAAAGTTTGAAGGCTCAGTGTGGTTCCCCGACCTCTGCTAGACACGTGTCAGTGTACAATAAAATTACGCATCTTCTTCTGAACGTATAGGTAGAGAACTGTGTGGGAAGCTTTCTGCCAATCTTGGAAGGCAAATATGTAGGGCTGTACTCAGAAAGCAGTACTGAAGGGAGTGTCCCTAAGTGGGGACCCAGGGAACTGTGGGACATTGGGTGTCCTGCATCAGTCTGCTGGCAGATGAGAGGGAGGAAGCAGTGTCCAATCTAGCAAGCACAGGGCCAGGGCACGCCGGGTCTGGGAGCAGTGGGGCAGTGTTGTGAACCGCAGGCACCCCTGTGTTGAGCTACGGGAGGAAGGGCATCAGCATACAAACGGTTTAGCAAAGGAAACAGCATCTCGATGCTGAGGTCTCCTTCTCTTTCTGGGGTTTATCAAATTCCTCCAGAACGCACACTCCAATTTCTGCCTCTATCTCCACATGGCCTTCTTCCCCCTGTGTCTATAGCTCTGTGCGTCCTCTCCTCTTCTTATAAGGATGCCAGTCATTGGATTTTGGGCCCACCTTAATCCAGTATGACCTAATCTTAATTAATTACATCTACTAAACTGTATTTCTAAATAAGGTCACATCCTGAGGTTCTCGATGGACATGAATTTTTGGGAGACACTATTCAACCCAGTACAAAAGGCAAGATCTTTTTCAGGCAGATGGAACAGTGTTTACACATGCCCTCAGGTAGGAAAGGGCTTGGAGTGTTTGGGGCCAGTGTGGCTGAAGTGTGGGCATAAGGAATAGAACAGACCCAGGCGAGCTTGGAGAGAGGGACAAAGCCAGACTGTGGAGGAGAGAGGGAGAAGGAAAGGGGGGGTGGGAGGGAGTGGAAGACAGAAGGGACGAGACACCGATGATGTAGAAGAAGAGACCCACAGGAGCAGAGTCCTTCAGAAGGCAGCCAGCATAGGGTTTCAGGTTGGCACAGGGTTGGCTTGTGATGGGAGGAGGGCTCAGGAGAGGAGAAGGGGAAGATGGGCACAGAAGCGCGTGGGTCTGATGGTGAGGAAGAGAGAAATCCTTTCTAATGGCACATATTTTCTCAACTAAATAGGAGACAGCTAAGAGGTGGAGGAAACGGAGCTGGAGTTTGGAGGAGAGAAGTTTTTGATGGTTGTCTGGAGAGTGAGAGATCAAGCCTAGGATTGCTAGGCAGTGTTAGGAGCCCTTTCGAGGTTTGAGGTTCTTTAGAATATGTCCATTTTTCCTCATTCCCACTGTCATTTACCTAGCTCAGGCCACAGCATCACCTCTATGTGATTACAGCCACCCACGACTGGTTTCTCTTCTTCCCATCTTGTCTCTACTCCCAGTCTATTCTCTACTTTGCTGTCACCATGATCATTCTAAATGACATGGCATCACACTCCAGTTCAAAATGCTTCCAATAGTGTCCCATTGCCCTCAAGATACAGCCCACACACTTTATTGTGGCTCTTAAGATCTTCCATGAGCTGGTCCATGCTTGCTTCACAGCTTCATTTCTTGCCACTTCCACTTCACATTCTGCATTTCAACCACCCAGAATTACTATCAGTTCCGTGAATGTGCTATGTTCTCTCCACTCAAAGGCTTTGCACTTGCTATTCCCGCTTCCCAAAATACTCTCACCTCCTGCTCCGGCGCCCTCCCCTCGTCTGCCCACTGCCTCTCCTCCTCCTTCCCCTCTCCACCGAGTGTCCTCCCCCAGGCAGCTTTCTTTGACATCCCCCCTTGGAGTCCATAGGTTTCCTGCATCACCCTCCGTGGGTCCCTTCTTATAGCAGTTACCAAATTCTAATGTAATTGCTTCTTTATTTCGATTTAGCCCTCTTAAAACTATCAACCCCCTACAGTACCATACCTATGATTTCATATTACCTGACATATAGGACTTTTTAAAAACCCGTTAAATAAGTAAATAAATGAAAAAAGTTAATGTCTACGCTGAAGGTCACAAGTAACTCAAAACTTTAGAGCAGTTAACTCTGCTTCTCCTCAAGGCCCAAGCCATTGAACTTCACCCGGTGACATCAGGGAACCACTCTCGGCATGGCCCTTGGGACTCAGCTACCTGCTTCATGCTAGGTGCTCAGCTGGACTTCTGAGTCTCCAGGGTAAATTGCAGGAGGCTTTGAGAGGGTTCCCCACAGGATGATCTCCGTTTGTCTTTCTGCTCCTATCCACCTCCCGTCTCTTCTGCAATGTGTGCTCTCTGTTATTCCGTGGTAGGTTATGCTTTTCTTTATAAGTGGTCTTCCAGCGTCTGAAAGGCTTGGAACAGTGTATGCTTTGTACTTTCTTGGGTCATTTGATTTTGAGTTCCCAGAAGTTCTTTTGTTAAGCTGCTTTTTTCCTGTAGCATAAACAACTTTGTCCCAGTTCCGACACTTGAGCAGCACTTCCTACTCTGCCCTCCAGCAGCGTCCAAGGATCTGCTTCCACTCTCGCCCGCCCTAGTTGTGCTAAGATGGCTTCTCGAATGATCACGGAAAACTGGGAGATGTTCTGACGTCGGTTCTGTGTCTTTTCTGTAGGAAAGCGTTCCTCTGATCTTTTTGGAAGCACACTGACTCCATTGGCTCACACATGCAGACCCAATTCCTGAAGGCTGGCCACGACCGCTCTGCTTTACCCCACTCCACTGATGATGAAACTGTCCTTTCTCAGCCCCGGTCTTCACCGCAGGGCAGGCCCCCAGTTTTCCTGTCATTAGTGGGTAAAATCAGCTGCCTTTTTCTCTCCTGCTCCGTGTTCTCGTGTACTGACCAACGTGCCCTAGATAGTAGCACAGATGCAATGCACTGACTGTTGCTGATTCTTCTATTGCTGGGATTGAGGAAATCAAAGAATTCCCACTCCCTCTCTGCCTTTTTTTGTGTCGACCTCCGTACCTATAAATTCTTGTTGGAACAATCCTGCTTTACTGATTTGTCCATTTCTGAATGAGCATTTATTTTTAGTTCAAAAGAGACGATTTGCTCTTGTGTACAGTTTGTAAATAAGCTTTTTGAAAAAACCATGTTTTCATCTCTGTAGTTGTTTAAAGTGTAGCAGGTACAGTGTATTGAGGTTCAACATTTACTCCACTCGCCTTCTACAATGCCTTCTGTACTGCAGAGGCTGGGAAATGAAAACTGTATTTCCCAGACGCCCTTGCAGCTGGGGTTCTGGATATGAGCGAGGTTCAGCCATTCAGATGCATTCACCTGGGACCTGGTAGGCAGGAGTGAGACATAGCCCCCGTTTCTGTTCTTTTTGGGGCAAGCACAGTCACGCACATTTAGTTTTGCTGTGTCTGACCACTAGCCTTGTGTGTGTTGAAGGCAGTGGTGGGTCAGCCATCTGCTGGTATGGGCTCCAGTGGGCACTTGGGGGCTTCTGGTTGTAGCTGTTGCAGGGACTTCCTGACCATGGTGGCTTCCTGAGGGTGGCAGAGGTGCCACAGTTCTGGATCTGGGGCAGGAGCAGTAACTTCCCATTTGGGCAAAGGGCTTCCTGGCTGTAGAAGCCTCAGCTCTGCTGGTGGTTGGGCTCTGCAGAGCAGCAGAGTGAGGTTATCTTGGAAAAGCTAAACCAAGAGCCTGTCTCTGCAGCTCTCCCAGTAATTCTGTGAGCCATGTAATACCTTGTAATAAGTCCCTGTCTGCTGAAACTAGCTGGAATGGATTCTGTTCTTTGCCACGGGACCCTGACTGATATACAATGGGAGTACTTATCTGCAATATTAAATATAGTTTCTGATTAGAAAGATTTTAAGTCAAGAGGAAGGAGCTATCTAAGAAGAGAGGCAAGGTTTAGAATTTGTATTGGCAGCAAATTTTTGTTTGTAGGAGCCAAATCAGGGCTCTCGCCATTTTGGGTGTGTATACAATTTTCTGTGGCAGTACCACCAACAGGATTGTGAGGGATGGATGGAGGCAGAGCTCTGTAGACCCCAACTTTCACATTAGACTTGAACTCATCCTAAAACTCAACCCTAAATTTTTAAGCCTACAGGTCGGATTCTTCCGCCACAACCTTTCTAATGAAAATTGGCCTCTCCTGTTCTCTCCATGCTGTCTCTCTCTTTCCTCCCTCCCCTCCTGCAGGAGCCCTTCACCACCACTATTCACCCACCACATACACATACACACAGGAGGAGTCCATTTGTAAAGAAACAATGTAATACAAACTACAGTTCCAAAAGAGAAATGATAACAAGATCTGCAGTAGAGTAAATCCCCGAGAGAAAGGATCATTATTCGTATATGAAAAGCACGAGCGGGAGAGAGTCATTCATGTGGCTGGGAGAGAGAAGCTGACAACAAGAACGGGTCCAGGAATGGGCAAGTCACTCCTTATCTGTAGGTCCAGGTTCTACTTCTCTACGATTTTAAGATTAGGCAATACTTGCTCATGGTACAAAATTCAAAGCTAAAAAGGGCACAGAGCAAGTCTCCTGCCACCCCTGAGCCTGGGTTCCTGGTGTCCCACCCAGAGACCAGCTCAGGTGAATTTCTTCCTCAGCCCATTTTCCCAACGGGGAGCCTCTGATCTGAGGATTGTGTGGAAGCTCCAAAATCCTGAGGAAGAGCTCCAGAGGGGAAGCGACACCCAGGATTCCAGACCCGCTGGCTGGTGCCCGGCCGAGGGTCTGATCATGCAGCATGGACAGGACACCCA
Source organism: Ceratotherium simum simum (assembly GCF_057802395.1). Lineage (NCBI taxonomy): Eukaryota > Metazoa > Chordata > Mammalia > Perissodactyla > Rhinocerotidae > Ceratotherium > Ceratotherium simum. The sequence continues at coordinate 44,871,326 of NC_141923.1, forward strand.
CTCCCAGCTGCCTGAGCCTCAGGAAATGGCCGATTCCCTGGCAGGAGGTAGGCCTGCGCCTTTTCCTTTAGCATTGTTGTCTGTTAGTTTTCATTACGTTGTGTTTTATTCCCACAGCTTCCCCTTCAGCTCAAATTAGAGTGCTTATGGGTGGATGTTTGTTTATATATGTCATGTTGCTGTCATCTCGGGTCCAATATGTGCATCTGAGGCAGGAGACTGTGTTTGTTTTTTAAATTAAGAGAAACACCAAACACCCTCTGCCAAGATGGTGGAAAGTTGCCCTATTGGGAGTTTACACAATAAAAATCTGTGCCAGTTATAACAGGTATTGAGATGGGGTGGGGCAGTGGGGGAGGAGAGAGAGAGAGAGGGAGAGAGGGAGGAAACCTGAATAATCCTTTGGCAATTCTGAGTGTGACACAAGATTCTCTTCCTTCTTAGCAATTCTATGCCTCGTTCCTGATAATTTTAGGGTCTGCTGTGTCTCTTGCTATGAGAATTAGCATCAGCAGCTTTCAAAATGACTTACCAGTTAACCTCTCCAGAAATCTTAAGACATTATTCTTTTCTTCTCCAAATTTCCCATCTCTAAGCCTTCTAATTCTCCTTCAAATTTCCATCTGTAAAGTTAATACAATCCAATAAGAAAATAATGTGCTCTTGAGACGTCGACATGCTCAGAGCCATTTTATCCTGCCCTAAAGCCTGGAAAGTTTGAATTTTCCTTAGGATAAAAAAGTAAGAAATAATAGAATAATTCACTGTACTGTAACAATTAAATCCAGCAATTTAACATTGTGCATTGGTAAATATAATGCTTGCAACAACCAAAAGTCTCCCATGTATTGACAGACAAAAACAAAGTTACAAATCTAAACCTCCTATTCCGAACCACATTCCTAAATGTAAATAAGCATGCAAGCATGTTGCTACATATCTTTACAGAAGCAATTACAAACAAGCCTTATCAGAGGCTAAGTCACCAACGCACACAACGCTTATCTGCTACACCCTCTACTGGACAGAGTTTACAAGGCTAGTTGCATTATTTCCAATTAATTTTTGGCATCATCACTCTGCATCTGCTTTACGAATGCAAGGCATGAAATTTATAGTAGCAGGTTTAATATTTCATCCAGCCAAAATTATTTTGCTACAAGGACTTACCTTTGGTGAAATATTTTGTGTTGGATTTTTTTTTAATACATAGATTGCTTCTCTCCCTCTTGCAACCCACTGTCCAAACACTCAAGCTGTCACCAAACCCAGTACGTGGCAAGAATAATTTCATGCTGAGTAAAATGTGTTTAATTTTACATCCTGTAAGAATAATTACTTAGCATAATGCCACTTAAAATGTATTGCTATCTGCAAATGCTAATGAAGCTACAAAAACCTGAATCATCTTTGGAAAGAATTAGGGTATTAAGGGTGCTCGCCTTCACTTCCTCTTCTCCTGTAGTGACTGCCTGAAGAGAGAAGCCCAGACCAGAGGAATAATCCAAGACCAGATCCCGCTGTCTTCAAACCGGGTGTGAGTCCAGTGGGTTTGCGTGGAATTTAATCCCACAGACCTCTGCTGAGCCACCCTAAGACTCTGGAAACAGAGCCTCGGGCCCCTGGAGATGCCCATCCTCACCCAGGTCCCACTGGGCAGCCGCAAGGAGGGGGCTCAGGTCCAGGGCCAACGAGGACCACCCACCCTAACGGTGGGGATGGTGGCAGGCCTGTGGCCTTTGGCCTTAAGGATCTTGTCTTTTTGATCATTGGTGCGCCCAAATAGTGAAGACCACTGTTCTATCTACTGCTCATCTTGAGGCTTAAAGCAGGCAACAAAGAATGACAAGGAGTAAGAGGGAAAAGGAGTGCTTTGCCTTAAGGAAAATTTCTTTAAAAAACCCTTTTATTTTGAAATAATTTTAGAATTACAGAAAAGTTGCAAAAATAGTTCAAATTTCCTGTATACCCTTCACTCGATCTCACCTAATTTAATATCTTACATGACTGTAGTACAATTATCAAAACCAGGAAACTAACATCAGTACAATACTATTAGCTACACTACAGACTTGAATTCCAATTTCACCAATGTTTCCACTAATATCTTTCTTCTGTTCTAGGTAGGATTCAACCCTGGATCCCACATTGCACTTAGCTGTCATGTCTCCTTAGTCCCCTTCACTCTGGGATGCTCTCTGTCTTTCCCGACTTTGACACTTTTGGTGAGTACTGGTCAGGTATTTCATAGAGTGTCCCTCAATTTGGGTTTGTGTGATGTTTTCTCATGATTAAACTGAGGTTATTTTTGGCGAGAATACTACAGAAGCACTGATTCCTTTTCATTGCTTTGTGGAAGTGGGACCTGTTCTTTTCCAGCAATGAAGTTGAGCAAGGGCACGTGCTAAGGGCCTGGACGAATCAGTGCACCTCTGGGAACCTGAGTGGCGGGTCTCAGGAGAGTTGGGCATGGAGCCTGAAAGCACTTGACACGCTTCCCTTACCTGTCCCTCCTTTCTCCCTTACTATGGGAGGCGATGGGAGAAGTGAGAGCACTTCTCTGCTATAGGTAGACAGTGCTAGTGTTTCTGCAATCCAGTGCTATTGAGATCCACCGACAGACAAGGAGTAGCCAATGGAAGCAGAGTACTATGGATGTTGGTAGGGAGAGGGGCGTGAGATGAGGAGGATCATAGTGGAAGTGTGGGTAAAGTGATGGGTTCGTGGTGGGGAGCAGCCCTTTGTGGATTTAGCAGGCTCTAGATAACCTGAGAATGAGATGCAGACAGCTCCCCGGGTAGGAAACCTGCTAACTTGTGTTGCTGGGGCTGGGGGCGGGGGGCGGTGGTGGTGGTGGTGGTAAACATTTCTCAATCAGCATCTGTAACATGGAGAAGCAGCTTAGACCTCCCCCGTGGGGTTACATGTGGTGGTGAAAAAGGATCCTGGGGCAGATTTTTAGGACTTGTATTTTGGCTTTCCCCCCTCTAGAATGGAAGCTCTGTCCGGGACAGGCCCTTGTCTGTTTGGTTCCCACCCTCCCCCTCTGAAAACTTAGGACCTGGGCCTGGCACATTGTAGAAGCTCCAAAAATGTTTATTGATTAAGTGAATAAAAAAATCAGTGAGTGAATGGAGTATTCATTTACAAAACATACTGATGGGCACTCCACTCATCCCCCCTTGGGAACCCACGACCTGGTCCCCCAGCATGGTTTTGAAAGACCAGTGGTGGCCCTGAGCTCAGGACTCCAACCCTTCTGTCCCATCAGTCCTCGAAGCGCCTGGAGAAGCTGTGTTGGGAGAAGACTATTTGAGAAGTTCCTGGGACCACCGAAATCGACACTGTTCGGGGGAAAGTAGAATCAGATCAAATGTATAGACAGCAAAATCTAAGTTTGGGGAGAGGAGGCAAATAGTAGCAGGGTTGAAGCCTCTTTCTGGGTGGACTGTGGTTTGGGGAACCAGTAGAAAGAGGGAAGGGCAGTCATGGTGATGGGGTCGCATGGAACGGATCTTGTGTGTGTGTGTGTGTGTGTGTGTGTGTGTGTGTGTGTGTGCACTTGCAGGTTGAGATGTGTTTCCTTTATTGATGGGACTGATTTCATTTCTTCATCTGCTCAGTGCTTCTTGGTTATTCTCTTAGAATTGCCAGTTTTCCATATAATTTACATAACACATTATTTATAATTATCACTGTAATTTAAATTGAGTTAAGTTTTCCAGATGCATATTTAGTGAGGACTTTTTAAAACATACAAGAGAGAAGCAAAGCACCAGCAGGATCTGAAGACTTATTTAGTCAGGTGTATAAACAAGATGAGAAGTGGTTTTACTGACATATTAATGAAAACAGCCAGTACTGGGAGCAGGTGGTACGTACCACGTACCACTGTTCAATGCACTTTATATATATCAACCCATTTCGTCCTTACAGACACACGAGCTCAGTCTGTCATATACCCATTCCACAGAAAAGGAAATTAACACACACAGACACTTGCTTGAGGTTATCCAGCTGGTAAGAGGCAGAGCTGGGGGTCTAGCTCTAAACACTACACTATAGGGTGCTTCTACTGTGATCTAGAAGGCCTATGCTTTCTGGAACAGCCTGTAACCCTGCGAACATGAGCCAAAGAGTTGGGAAGGACTAGGTTTCTGCTCTTTGCTCTTTTAGGGACAAAATGAACACACCAGGCAAACATCCTTGCGCGTGCTTCTTCAGGCAGGCAGTAAGAACTAGAGTTGCCCTCTGTCCCGGGAGGTCGCAGGAGCTCCTGCAGGACATGCACACTGTTACAGGAGCTTCAGGGGGAGGGGAACGTGTTTGTTATGGTATTTGTTTAATCCAGCAGCATTTTAATAAAAAAAGAACATTGGATCTCTATCTTACCAAAATTTCAAGCAGGTCATGTGCTTCACAGGACAGTAGAAGCACAATTATGAACTCTCATAAAACTGCTTTAATACAAAGTTCTGGTTTTGTTTGATTCTTGTATAGGTTCACACACCTACTTTGTACAAATTAGCTCATCGTATTCAACAGGTTTAAGCTCAGTTGATCAACTATTTGTTCACAAGGGGACATGTAAAAGGAGAACAGTACTGTCACATAAAGGCTAACCTGTGAAAGAGGTCATCTTTGTCAAATGCACAGAGTGCGACAGCCTGGCTTGTGTTGTCACATCAGAAGGAGACTTTGTCTCATGAGTGACACCAAATTTATTTGCCTCCCAAAGATGAAGGGTCAAATTACTTCCAACTCTGACAGTAAATGCAGGAAATTTAGGTGATTTCAGATCATTGAAGCCATTCAATGGATATTGAATGGGATTAGTTGTTATAAGAACATTAATAATTGTTATTATTATTATTGTTATATATTTTTACAAATCACACTTATGACTCAAGAGCAAAATTTGGAAGAAATCATTATCACCTAAACACCAAATTGGTAAGGGTCATAATTAGGAAACCAGACATTTAGGTCTTCAAAGAGGCCTCTGTCTTTCTGGACACTTAAAAATTTTTAATAGAGTGGCTGAACCAAACAGGACAATCATTGACACTGGCTCCAGATGGTCTTGGTTTCTGGGAGGAAAAGTCCAAGTTCCAAATCAGTGAACATCCCAGTGGAGCTGGGACACATTTCCTTCTGCAAAACATGGAAATACTATTATGTTTTGAACCCTGCTTAGGAGGGAAAGGAATATACAACCAGTACAACATTTTTCAATGGAGCTTTCAGTAGCTGATTCAGCTGGTATGTAATTTATGCTAATAAGTTGCTAGATTTCAAAATGACTTTTTCTTATCACACTAAAACCTTTTAATTTGAATGTATATTTCTTAGTCCAAATGGGTAGGGAAATTTTCTGTCAAAAGCCAGGGATACAACTGGCCCTGTCTAAAAGGGAAGGAAAAAAGAGAAATTATTGTCCAGAGGTTTGGAGGAGGGGAAGAAAGAAGTTTGATGTACGGCTTTTAAACAATTTCCTAAGACACAGTTCTTGATTTCACACACCACTTACCTCTATAAAAGTTTATCATAATTTTAATATGGTCACATTACTTGGGGACTTGAATGTGACATAAAGTTGACAGTGAAATGTAGCTGGTTTCATTTAACTGTGATGCAAGAGGGGAAAGTATACCAGATTGAGCCACGACGCGTGTGCTCTACTCCCAGCTCTGCCACCACCTAGCTGTGTGACATTAAGTCGCTCACTTAGAGTAGGCCTCAGTTTCTTCATTTATCAAACTAGATTAATCGTGCTAGTTATACTAGATGATCCCTTACTAACCTTTTTGGTATTAACATTCAATAAAGTTGGGTAAGTTCTCCCAGGCCAGTGGCTTTCAAATTTATTTATTTATTATTTATTATTAATTAATTAATTTTTGGTGAGGACGATTGGCCCTGAGCTAACATCTGTTGCCAATCCTCCTCTATTTAATATGTGGGATGCTGCCACAGCATGGCTTGATGAGCAGTGTGTAGGTCCACACCTGAGATCCGAACCCAGGAACCCCAGGCCACTGAAGCAGAGCACACAGACTCAACCACTACGCCACCGGGCTGGCCCCTCAAATTTATTTTTTACTGTGACCAACGATAAGTACATTTTATGTTGTGACCTAGTACACATACATTTATAGATTTATATGTAAATGTGTTATATATACACACATAGTATGAGATATATGTTACACACACACGAAATGAAACTGAAAATTTCTTGAAACAGTACTTACCCTTGTTGCCACAGATGCATTATGATATTTTTTATTCTATTTCATTAAAAAAAGCTGGTCCAGGGGCCGGCCCAGTGGCGCAGGCGGTTAAGTGCGCGCGCTCTGCTGCGGCGGCCCGGGGCTCGCAGGTTCAGATCCTGGGTGCACACCGACGCACCGCTTGGCAAGCCATGCTGTGGCGGTGTCCCATATAAAGTGGAGGAAGATGGGCACGCATGTCAGCCCAGGGCCAGTCTTCCTCAGCAAAAAGAGGAGGATTGGCAGATGTTAGCTCAGGGCTGGTCTACACACACACACACACACACACACACACACACACACACCTGGTCAGTGTCCACTAACGTGGCCTCATGACCCAGTTTGACACTCACTATAACCAGGCACAATCCTGCACCTCAAAGAACTGGTTAAAATTCTGATCATTGAAAGAAAAATATAAAAACCGTGTAGGTACAGTTGAAGGAATATGCTATAATTTTAAAGAAAAATTATGACATGCTAAATAAAAACAGTCACTAAGTACAAATACCACCAGTGAACTTACCTGTTTTAAGCTCTGAACTTAATAACTGAACTTTGGTTTTTCATTCTTCTATAAGCAAAACTTTTTTTGAAATTTTCTCTCACCTGTTAGACCGGCTTTTAACTCTTCAGTCAAAGGAACCCTAGTGTTTTGAAAAATGGATCAGCTTCTATTTATAAACAACCCCTTTTAAAGTTTCTGTAGCTTTTGCTAGAGTATTTTAAAAGAGCCTTTGATTTTTTTATATTAACTTTTAAAAGCACAGTTAATAATAAAACAATTATATAATGTTTTTCTTCCACTTTGAAAACCTCTTTTGAGGGAAGATACTGTAAGAAGATTCTAGTCCTTGCATCTTTTACTCTGTCCTCAAGTCCCCCGAGGACCCTCTGCTGCAGCTTTTGAGTTCAAGTCTTGGTGCGACAGGGTATTACAGGGATTTCTGTGTCTTAGATGATACTCAAGGATCTAGGGCATCATCAATATGTAGGTGATTCATTTAGGTTCCATCATACTTTAATCCAAGGATGAGAAAATTGGGTCTGATTTCTCAAGCAATGTCCCTTTCTGGCTTTAATCACACACACTTTTGTGTACAAGCGACAACCACAGGTTAGGGTTATTTCCAACGGTTCAACCATCTAGGGAATATTTCATTTAGATGAGAGAAATGTCAAAATATCTTCTTTAAAAGGTTACATTATAAAATAACCCCTTTTCAGGTAATACTTCTAAATGGAAGATGATTATGGTTTGTTTGTATATTTTAAAAAACAGGACATAATATCCATTCATTAGTTTATAATATATAATATAGAATGAACTTACCATTATAAAGATCATACTCCTTCTATCATACTTTTTCCCCAGATACTACTATACAGATTTATAACAAATTCTTAACAATTAAAATTGTGAACGAGTTAAATCTGGCTTATTTCTATATATCTTTGATTAGATCTCTAACATCATCCTCATCTAATGGCAACGATGCACAGAAAGACTTGAGGCTGCTCGGGTGCTCTGTGAAGTTGGGTCACTGGGATAGGGACATGGCCCAGTTATTGGCCTTTGTGTTCCTGATCTATATCTTCAAACTTTCTCAGCCCTATCAACTCAACTTTTCTAAAACATCACAATATCTATATTGCTGAAAACGAACGCTTACCAATAACACTTTGGATCTGTGGAAAAGATCCAGATAACTCCACTTACAGGTCCATAATTGCTGGCTTCGTAATTATAGTTTTGGGACTTCTACTTGTCTCTCCTCATCACCTTTTTTTTTTTTTTTGCAATATGACATAAGCTAATCCTCCCAGCACATACAATTTCCAACAAATATATGTTACACTGTTGAAGAACAAGCAGGTATTTTTTTTTTTCCAGAAAAATCCCTCTCAAGATACATTACTATTAGTTGACTTTCCTATATCCAGGTAGCTATTGCACTATTCCTGAGGCCTTTTTTCTACCACCCATGCTGATCCAAATCAAACAGACCTTTGGAGAGTACTGACAATGACGTCTTCATTGACCACGATCGCTGCTACAGCCTTAGCTCCCTGTTTGCTCTGTAATGCTGTGCCAAGATCTTGGCCTTTAGATGTTCCCAGAATCTTGGAAACATTACTTATTTGTTTGTGAGTATAATAAGCTTGAGAAGATTTTTGCATCCACAACAAAATATGAGGATGAACAAAGGAGTGTGAATTGTTTTCCTTAGGGTGATAATTTTCTTTACCTAACCATAGGACTTGGAGTCAGTTAGAACAGAATTTTAAGAAATACCCTACATTGGTGCATTTATAAAACATACCAAAATTAAAACAGAGTAAAAGGACTTACTGTAACAGGATCCATTTTTTTTTCAACCTTTGGTATTAAATTTTTTTATTATTAAAAGTATTTTGTGATTATCAAAAGTATTTTGTGATTATTAAAAGTATTAAAAGATTTTTAAATTCTGAGGGATATTGGTGGGACCTATGATTAAGGACTCACATTGTTTAACTTTTAAAATATAAATTTAAAAAACTACTCTTCATATCCCAGCCTGATGACTTAAAGAAATCAGCAGGGTATCATAAAATACTCCTAGCACTTATAATGGCTTTAATTAAATAGCATAAAGACTAAACATCATGGTTCTATTACAAGAAAATAAGAAGATATGGACAGAAATAACTTTTCACAATTTCTATTTGAAGATTTCAAAATAGTATGCTAGTAATTGATTCCCTTCTAATTTGGCTGCATTCTGAGTAATAGAACAAAAGCATTTTTTAAATAATGGGCCCTTTGAAAAAACAAAGAAAAGAAGAAAGTCAATAGCAAGAAGCAAGCACACCTGCCATCAGGGGAACAGGGCTAGGGAGGTGTGTGAGATAACATGGGGCCACATCCCCTTCTCCACTGCCCTCCAGGGTGCACTGCCCCCCTCCCCCGGGCTGGACAGGTGGGCACTGCAGTATGTGGAGAAGCAGTTTTGCTGGCTCCCACTTGTTCCTCAGGCCAAAGTCCAGGCAGAAGTTGGCCTTGTGGGGTTCCTGTCGTCCTGCCAACACATGGCACTCCAGGGACACTGCTAGGAGAATGCTGGCCAAATCCTGCATGAGAAGTCACCTCCTCCACGTTCTCTTCCATGGCGAGGCTTAGACTACAGGAAACTCATTCTGTCAGGTTTTATGGTGTTTGTGCACCAGCCAACGAAAAGTAAGAGAAAGAAAAAGAAAGCAACTTGTTTAACCTCACAAATAGAAAGGAGAGAATTCCTCAAAGTACTTGATCTGGGAATGAAGCCCAACATTCCAAAATCTAGCTCAGTTTGCCACTTTTTCATTTACTCAAGGTTTTTAGAAATTTAAATAATTATGATACTATCTACTTTAGGCCATCATATCACTGCTTTCTCCAAGAGAGAGTGGTCCAAAGCCATTGTTGCAAATACAGAACAATCCATGTACCATTTGGCAACAGTCAATACACAAAGCATATTCAGACATATACGTAGACACCATAGTATACACAAATTTAAAAAGCAGATATTCTCAAAAAAAAGGCCTTCATTGGCTATTCTTAAAACCATAAATAGGCAATATTACTTTTAATAAGTTTCCTCCAATACCACGTGTATGTAGATGCTCAAATGAATATTTACCTCCATATATATAGATGTTCAGAAATAAACATGACCAACACATATGCATGCAATCTCTCTGCTGAACCAATAAAGACAACATATTTCCAGGGAATGTTTATTTGAATTTTATTGTACGTTTTTTTAAGTGGAAATCATAATCTTACAGAATTTCTTTCAAATGGATAAACTTAGACAATTTATCAATGCTTCCTTAAATTTTTACACCACACTGAACTCCAACAGGTTTTTGTTTTAAGGTAAACCAGGTTTTTGGTTCTTCCCTGTGGAGAAGTTACTTTCAAGTCAGTGAAAGTTCTTGGCCCATGATTAAAAGTCTTTGCCAATTAGTACTCAACAACTTCAATTCACTTTTTTCTGGTTCAAGATGAGTAGGAGCCTAATAAGGCTGTGATAAAAGGGCAAAAGGCACTGAGAGCCAAAAGCGGATTAATGAGCTCCTCCATTTATTTGTCTTCCTAACAGCTGAACTGTTACAACTATTGACACTCTTCAAAAGGGTCCGCTCTGAACCCTGTCCAGGCACTGCAGGCTCCAATGGACATCTTCAAACCCAGAGAATGGAGGGCGAGAGCTTCCCCTGTGTGATGCCAAAACCAACAAAGCCCCATGGATCAGGTAATGAAACTTCAGCTTCTCCCCTTTGAGATTTATTTACTGGCAGCTGACAAGGGGCAAATTCAGCTCGAATTGTGCAGTCAAGGCCCTGTCAAGCTTTTCGAGGCACCCTTGTCTTGAAGCACCTTCATGACTGGCATTTCACTCAAAAGCCCTCCGCACTGGTCCTTAACAGCTTATGACATCACAAAGGACACTCCAGACAGATGCCTACATGGCATCCTGCAGCATTTTAAAAGAGAATTAGTGGTTTTAATTATGGTCGTAGTATGAAAGGGAACCATGCAAGCTCCACAGGAGACCTTTGATCAGACCCTTTTGCTAGTACAATGCCACGGAACTGTGACTATTCCTGGTAAGGGGCCTTTTCTTGCTGAATGACTCACCAGTGATCTTTGAATGCAGACAAGCTTCTAGCCCTCCCTCTTCATTAGTGAGCATTTCTATACAGGGGCCTATATAGTGCTTGGAGTCTAGGAGCTATACAATTGGGGGGAAAAGAATCCCTACAGATTCTAGCCTTTACTTAGGAAGTGCTGAAGGACTCTGAGTGACTTTATTCATTAAAACAGGTTGCTATTAATTAACTGTCATAATAAAATAAATAACTATTATTTGCATTTCTTACTATGTTCGCTTTAGTAATATGTATAAAAGATGCTTGTAGCAGAAATGAATTTACTGAACCACTTCACCATCCCCTCCTCCCAATCCCCGCCTTTTTTTTGCATTTTGGCAGCAGGAGCCGCCTAATTATTGGGCCCAGATTTATGAGCCCAAATAGAAGTAAAACATAAATAGAAAATTAATTAAGGAAATACAAAATCCTTTTTACTTGCCAATCAGTTTATGCAACTTAAAAAAAAGCAAACAAATTAGCTATATGTTTTAGTGATTTCAGAGAATTATCTAAGACAATAAAACCTCAACTTTTTTCAAAATATCACCCAGTTGGTGTTTAGCTTGAAGTGTGAGATTATGCAACAACCACAGCTACTCAAAAAAAAAAAAAAAAAGAAGAAGAAAGAAAAAGAAGTATTCTAACTTAAAGCAGAACAAGATTCACTCTCTAAAAGATTTCCCTTTTGGGAAACACAGAATGTCTTTGGTCTGTTATTGATGTTTTAAGAATTTATCCTTCAAAACCAATCCCAATAGTCAGGGCCCTTAGAAGATTCATGGTTGATATTTTAAGTACATGAAAATAGTTCATTCTCTTCTAGAATCTACTCAAGCACAGTCATTTGGTGAAAGACTGTGGAAGTGGGAAGATTTTTTGAAAGATTCTCACTGAAATTGTAATTTGGTAACACGGGTTAAACAGAATTTGCATTAATAGCACATCTCCGTCACTGAACCCTCCATTAAACAGTATTGCTGTACTATGTTCCTTATATTTAGGAGATGACTTAGTTTTCAATTTTTCATATGGTTTCTTTTCTTGGATGAAAAACTTTTGGACTTTGGAATTTTGGAAGCTGAATGAGGAGCAGGTTTTTCACATTTTGCTGTCTCAGACATTTTTCATATTTCTCAGACTTTGCAGTTCTTTTCTTAGGTGCTTTAGAGCAATTAACATATCAGCCAGCTGTGGATCATTCCGTGCTTTCTGAGTGTAGAGACGGAAATGTCTGATGGTTTCCGATAACAAGACTTCAGGGTCTGCACCTCTTTCCCGCAGGCGCAGCATCCGCTCACAGGCGATGGCGTAGTTCTTGTGCCAATTCACTGGGTGTTCCTTTTGTAAATAGACAATCTCCTTATAAAGCTGGAAAACAGCAAAAAGGTTGGTATTCCACTGTTATCCCTTGACTCTTTTTCAAAACACAGAAAACACAGAGGAATTAATAACATAAGGAAAGAAATCAAAGCAGCCTACAGTAAAAATCTAATCGTTGCTAGGCCATGCAGAAAATGTAAGGATGCTACTGTAATTATTACAGGAGTCATCTAAAACTGCTTCTGGGGTTTTCAGATGTTGGAGAGGGAACCTAAGACACACTGTGTCGGGACAAGATGCTCTTCCTCCAGAAAGATGTTGGGAAAAGGATTTAGTCCTAATTCACGGAAAGCTGTTTACTCAACAGGCAGAAAAGTTGAAACTCCAAATTTAGCTGTTGGAGAAAAAAATAGCTTTCTTTAGAAACTGCACGGAAAAAGAACTTTAAGGAATTTAAATTTTGTCCCTCATTTTTACATAAATTTCTCTCTACATTAAAAACAACAGTAATAACAATAGCAACAATAAAGCAACTCAAACAAATTCAGCATCAAAAAGGCTGGGCATAACAGAATTTAAGAGACATCCTTAAAGTGAGATATTGAAAATCTTCACAGTATCCCATCGTTACAATTTTCATAGTTAAAACTTTGCCCACAGGAATTTGGAATTTTGTTGTTCAACATCAGAGATAATACTAATTGGAAAGAGTTAAAATTTTTGATATTGAATTTTCCAGAGGAAAAACATCAAAATTTAACAAATAAACAAAAAAGTGGATACAAATCTGCAAAATGGAATATTACCCTTGCTTACTTGGGAATTTCACAGCCTTCCTGGTGATTATCAATTGAAGCGGGACTTGCAGGATCTTGAGTCTACCCATGGACCCCATGAGAGCACAGAACAAGCAATGGTGCATTTTCCAGGACAAGTGCTTTCTGGATGACAACTGTCCTCACCATGCCATTCAGTTGAAAGTGACCAAATCACAATCTCTATTTCCCCAACCCCTACTCCAGAGCAGACAAACACACATCTAACCTAGTTCAAAATAGCATCCCATGAAAAAGTCCCCACCCCGTGTCTGACATGTCATTTTGATCTGTAACGACCCTCAGTCTTCAAGCTGCCTTTTAAAGCAATTTTCCTCTTAGTTTCCTTCACTCTGTAAGATAGGAAAGAGTTGCCTCATACCTCCATATACATCAAAGCTATTAAGTCAGCCTCCTGCCCTTTTCTTTTCTTGGTAAAATATTCAAAGTTTCTCCACCTTTCCTCATAGTCTTCTTTCTGTCCGCTGTTTCTCTTCCAGAGCCGCCCTCCGATGAGGGCCGTGTGTAAAGTGCACACACGCTGCCTGGCACAGAGGAGGTACTCAGGAACTCCTCCGGTTCTCTACTTTCCCAAGTTTTCAAAGTCCTACTAAGGTTGTGGAGTTCAAAACAGACGCCAACACTTCAGGGAGCATTTCCCCAACGTCTCAAGACAATGAGGCTCACTCATGACCTCCTTGCTATTGTCTTCAGGAATTAGAACCTCCAGACCATCCTTTTCCAGAGCACTTGTTACTGACGCATCATCAACATATTCTGGATGGCCCATTAAGACACAAGAGCCATATCTTAAAAAGCCAGTCATTCTCATCACATGGAATTATATTTCTTCCTCTGTGTGCGTGTGTTACTGCGACAATAGTCTTAGTGGACTGTATTCCATTTATTGGGGACATCTTTAACTTATCAAATGTATCCTAAGGATGACTGGGATACTCCCTGCTCCCCCACTACACCTGAACTTAATGTCCCCTAACTTAATGTCCTCCTGTACAAGCTATGGAGTAGGATAATGTAAATAATAACAAAAATCTTTTACATCCAAAAAAGAATGTTCTTGAAAAACCAGTACTGGGGGCTGGATTTGTGTTGACCCATCAAGTATTTGGCCTCATTTGTCTTGCAAACAATGTCACACATCTGGAGACGTACTTAGAGGAGACACCTATAGACTGTGCTATAGACTTGTGTTCACAGAAAAGAGCAAAGCTTACAAGCCCAAAGGGACAATAAATCCATGAATTAGCTTCAGTAGTGGCCTAACAACTGACCATGGAACAGATTACTGATGAGAATATGAAATAGTAGTAAGTCTCAGATTTCTCCCAACTAAATACCTCTTGTTTTTCACAGGATCGCAGAGTACTAGAGATAAACACGATATGATACGACCAGGATACAAGAGATAACCTATAAAGTTTAAGGCTCACGTTTTGGTTTTTTTTTTTTAGAAAAAATCCACAACTGGAAAGGTTAACTGACTCACAGTTTCACAATTAACAGCCTGACAATTAGCAGGCCTTGAACCTGGACCTCTGGCTTGCTGGACAGAACTCCAGCATGCTGCCTCCTATAATCAATCACTTGCTGTCCTCGAGTGGGCACCTTGGAGGGTCCTGCCTTTGTCTCTGTGGTTCCCTCCTTATGGCCTGTCCTTCTTCCCCCTCTCTGTCACTACCCTGCTCCACCGTATGTCTGGCTAGCTCCTTCTGATCATTCAAGACGACACTCCAGTGACATCTCCTCTGGAAGCCCTCCCTCCCTCCTCACCACCTTCCTCTCCTGGAAGGTGTTCCCACAGCACCTCTGCCAACCTCTTCTATCACTTACGAGACTGACCCCAACTGAGGACTCTACCTTCTATCTCCCTCTCTCACCTGCCACCTCTTCGATAGCAGGGACAGTGCTTGATCGTCTCCACCACAGTATTGTGTACAGACTGGGTGGTCAATAAATGTTCTGTGAGTGAATGAATAAATGAACAAACAATGAGCCAATGATCACAAAATTTAGGAGTAAAATCAGTCATCCTGATTGGCCATCATGCTATTTGACTTGGCATGAAACAAGTGCCCTGGCTGAGTAGATCCACAGCAGCCTCAAGAGAGCAGGAATACCTCCACCGCTCATACCTATAGCCCCTGGGCTCTGTTCTCACTGGCTCTTGCCAACACGTTTGTTTCCTACAGAGCAGGCTCCAAGACTCTCTCTGAAGGTGTCTGAAGAGCCCAGTGCTATAAATCCCATAAAAGCAGGGACTTGCTAAAACAGTGCTGCAGCAAGCCTCTGCTCTGTACCCCCACTTCCCATCAGAGAGGACCGACTGCACAAGAGCCTCAGTGTGGCGGGGTCATCTGAAGGTCTGTTTGGCTTTCTGGGACCACAGTTAGAAGACAGAGCCACTGTCTAAGACCTTTTATTTTTCTCATGAAATCTCACCCAGCCATGGCCCTATCCTTGCAAGTGTAGCCAGGGTCATGACTTCTGCACAGAAGGCAACCTATCAGACTTTCTTTTTTATAAAACTAAGATATTAGTTTCCTATTGCTGTTGTAACAAATCACCACAAACGTAGTGGCTTAAAACAATATAAATTTATTATCTTACATTTCTGGAGGTCAAAAGTCATAAAATGAAAGTTTTTGTAAAATCAACAGTGCTGTCTTCCTTCTAGAGGCTCTAGAATCTGTTTCTTTGCCCTTTCTATCTTCAGAGGCTACCTGTACTCCCTAACTTGTGGCCCCTTCCTCCATCTTCCAGGCCAGCTGTATAGCATCTTCAAATCTTTCTCTCTGACCTCTGCTCGCATTGTCACATTTCTGACTCTGAACCTCCTGCTTCCTCCTTATAAGAACCCCTGTGATTACATTGGGCCCACCTGGATAATTTAGGATACTCTCCCCACCTCAAGATCCTTAACTTAATCACATCTGCAAAGTCCCCTTCGCTACGTAAGGTCATATATTTACAGGTTCTGGAAATTTGGACATGGACATCTTTATGGGGGGCCATTATTTTGCCTACCACAGCCATTTACTTTAGACATTATTTGTGATACATATGAGTATTTTTCCATTTATACTGCTTTATACTGCCAAAAAAAGCTGGAAACGAAAAAATAAAAACTCTATTGTGATATACCCTCCCTCCATCCCAAACAATCACCAAATATGATGATATATATAAAAGTATAACCTACATTATACGCATGAGTGTAGAGTTGGGCTTTCACATTTGAAGGTATATTTGCTGTTTCTGCCAGGTTAAAGATGAAGAACGGCGTTTTCATCCTGGTGTTGTGGGGCAGGTGGGAACCTTCATTAAAATCATGTTGTCAATTTCATATTCAAAGCTAAATCTACCAGACTTTCTCATTGATAAGGAACATACAAAAGCCATTATTGTATTATTTTTACTTCTCATATTCATAGACATTTACTCTGAACCAACAGCAACCCCTACTTCCCCCACTGCAAGATACTGTATTCACACTGACTGCCAAATCTTTTAGAATAAAGCTTATGATCCTCATCACTATTGGGCATCGTTCTTCCTCCAGAGGTGCATTATTGTTATGCAAGAGCAGCTGGGGAGGGGAAGACTTGCTGAGTTGGTCAGCACATCCCTGAAGGTGCCCGTCGCAAAGGCTCATGCCATGTGTGACCAGTGCTTCAAAGGTGGCTGGACTCTGACCACATGAACTCACCAACGTGTCTTCAGCACACCACTTAAATCAATACCTGCCCGAATAATGACCTGCTTTCTTCTTTTATGTGATTTCTCCCCCAGCTTTCCCACATTCAATCACAGTGAAGAACTGTGCAAAGATACGGTATATCTTTGATCAGTTCTTATAAGCAAGTATTTGCCCCTATAACTAGACTGATAACTTGAAATATGCTGTTTTCTGACTTTTTAAAAGACACTACTGCAAAAACTATAGTATATCTATTTTTATAATTGTTATTTTGGAGTTGTACTTCTTGACAACTTTTTAAAAATCTCTTTAAACTTATGTGAGGCCTTTACACTATAACTCAGTTCTCGGTGCACAGCTCAGTCTCTGGCCCAGAGTGCGCATCAATACATTTTTGCTGACGGAAGTACTTCACAAGTACTTGGTACCCCTGTCTGCATCACTTAGGACTTTTCCATTAATATTTAGGCCAAAGTCTGTTATTGTTAGATATTTTGATTATTTTAATATAATGACAGGAACAAAGAGAGTCAACAGCATCACCATAAAGTGTTCTATAAAGAAACAACAGGGAAGTACAGCATCTAGCACATTAATATGCAAATCTCTTTTCACAAATCTGCCTGCTCCCTTAGACTGAGCTCCCTGAGGGTGGGAACTGGGCCATATTCATATGTGTAGCTTCCCTGCCTAGCACAGTGCTTGGCCTCTAGTAAGCCTTCAATAAATGCTTAAATAGTTAATTAGCACATGACACATGGAGCCAAGGTCCTCTTACCTTCTCCTCAATCAGCTGCGCTCTCTTTGCTTTAGTTGAGGCAAGAGAACACAGGAGTTATGAGTGCTCCAGGGTCAGACAGATGTGAGCTCAGACTCTATCTCTAGTAGCTATGTGGCCTCGGACAAGCAACCTCTCTACCTCCAGTTTGTTCTTTCGTAGAATGGGATAATAATAACTTCTTCACAGGGTGTTGTGAGGATGAAATGAGATTATGTATGTATAATGATTAGTATTATGCCTCAAAGAAAATAAGTGATCATAAAAGTTATTTTTATTATCACCACTCACCCCTACTCCCAAAATGAAAAGTGCCACATAAAGCTACTTCTCTGCCATATTAAAAATAGGCTGCAAACACAAAAACGTTGATTAGTCACCTTGCTTGCCACATCTCCTCATTGGCCACAGATTCCCAAGAAGATGGATCAAACCTGTAGTTACAAGACAACAGTAACATTATTGTCAGCTACATTTATTGCTGTGGATGTGTAATCTTGATTTTGCAATCTTGCAAGGCCAATAAAATAGGCCTTGAAGTGCTAATAGGGAACAAGATAATAAACTTACTCTCCTAGAAAAGTTCAATTGTTAGGAATTTGTGGTTTTGGCAAATGTGTTCTTAATTTCCATAATGAGCCCCAGTGCCTCATGGGAGCAAACAAAGGATTAGTGGGGAGAGGCTGGAGGCATCTGGGGAGCCAGCTGTTCTTAAGAACTGTTAGATGGGCCATAGTGTGGGGCTGAGGCCTGGGTCACTCTACGGACACAGCTAAGAGCCAATGGGCTGTGAAGTAAGGGAATAAGCCTGAGGAGAGGGGACTCCTGGCTTTGATAAATTATTGCGGGAACTAGGAAGCTGCCCGAAGAACACTGGCTAAACCACTTGCTGGCTTTTTTTTTCTCTTAATTAAAATTTCTCTTATTATGTATCTATTTTGACAGAATGGAGATAAGGAGTGATGTTGCGTACTTGTGCTGCTGTCGGCTGCTTGGAGAATGGGTGATTTTCTAACTTTCCCTCACAATGGTCACAGAGTGCTCTGATGTAGACCTACTTATCCATCTCCAGCTGGTGCACAGCAATGAGGTCTGTTTGCTCTTATTGATTCAAAAAACCTTGGTAGCATTTGTTCATATGATCTTGCCTGTTGTTCTTGAATTATAAGCAATAATTATGTAAGTTGTAAATAATTCATAATTTTAAAAATAGGCAATAGAAGCACATTTCTTTAGATGGTGACTCATTCTCCATATGGGAAAGAGTCAACTCTATGTAGAAATGCTTCAAGGAAGACTAATCATGCCCAAAACAGCATAACCAGGCTGATGACAAATAACTGTGAAGAAAAAGTTACTTAAGTCCCAGTCTTCCCTATAGAGAAGTTAACTGCCATTCCTGAAGAAAGAAAAATATGACGTTTATGCATGTGGAAACTATGCGCAAAACAGAGTGCCTTTTAAATCTCTACTGCAGTTAATGAATTTCTTCCCCTTTGAGGGTATGAGATGTAGGATGGTGGATAATACAGCCTTATGAGAGCTGGAAGTGGAAGGTGCAGCATCTACCTGCTGTGGTGTCCACAAGCACAGCCTCCTTTTCCCTTCTACCTCCTCACTGTCCTTCAAACATGAGGACAAGAAATACACGTTCTCTTTCTCTATTATGATGCTCGGTGGGCAGCAAAATAACAACATTAACAACTAATAAAAAACAAAACGAAAAAATTAAAAGACATCTCAAAGTTTAGTAAGTTTTTTAGGCACACAAAATTGCTATAATTTGATGAAAAATATAACTGCTCTTCATACCTTCCATATTCTTCAGTCCAGTTGTAGATATTTCTTGTAAGTCTAATCCATTCCTCAGGGTTGAATACAATCTCTGAAGGAACTAATTTGTCACAAGAACCCCATGGCCAAAGTGAATAGTTCTTTTTCCAGGTTGGGTCACCTTCATGAATTCCTATGCAAACAAATGTTTCTTTTCTATTGAAAACAGAAACAAAAATATTTTTAACATAAAGTTCTAAATGTTAAATATATATAACTCATGAAGGGTCATTTTTGACTCCTTAAACCTTGGTTACCAATAAACCATTTGCAAACATTTTGGTTTACTTAAATCTTTCCCAAATAGACTGTTTGAAATTTACATTCATGTAAAAAAGCTGTTTTAGGGGGTTGGTAAGAAGCATACAGACATAAATGATAAAACCTACCTGTTTGTAACATTAAAGAAATCACTCAGGGATAAGCGCTGTTATAATAAAAACTTCTGTGGTCCTGTCTCACGTGTAAACATACATATTATTTGACACCTTTTTAAATTTTATAGATGGAAATATGTTTTCTTTGTATCCCTACTTAGAAGTAGTCTTTCTCAAATTCCCATTGCACTTTATTTTTTATCTCTTTTTTATCTCATTATTTTATTGTAGTTATTTTTTGCATTTATAAGTCTTTCTGAGTAGCCCAGAAGCATCCTAAGGATAGGCTCTCTCTCTTTGAATTAACTCTGAATCCCATATAGAATGATGCATAGGTAATACATGGTATTTGCTGAGTAAAATTAATTAGATTTGAATAATTATTAGGAGCTTCAAATCCTATAAAAATTAGTAATAGAAATAGTTTAAATAAGCTTGTTTCAAAAACATTATAATTAAATAGTTCGATTCCAATTTGTGGTATATGCCTTAATATCTATTATTAAGTAGGAAAAAAAAGAAGCATATTAACAGAAATTACTTGAAAGTAAAACACTTCATGAACTTTGAAACAAGACACTTCTGGCTTAGATTTTAGATTTTTTCCACCATTTATTATCTCTATGATTTTGGGAAAATTACCTAACTACTTGTGTCTAGTCTCCCTCATTGGCGAAACGGGTATAACTATCTTTCAGAGCTGTTTGAGATTAGATGAGATATCTGATATAAAGCACAGTCTTAAAACATAACAGTTCTGGTTCTAGGGAAGATGGAGTAGGCATATTCTACTCTGTCTCTTCCACTGCACACAACTATAATTCCTGGACAGAAAACATAGAACAGCCATCTGAGGACTCTGAAAAGTAAATGGTAGAAAGAAGATTGGGGGAAGAAACCAGAATTCTGAGTTCTACCAAATCCGTGGTGAGTTTACCCACCCTTTTTTCCCCTTCCAGAATTGCCTGGCCTGGACTCAAAGGAAGCCTGAAGCCCAGAAGTATACACCAAGTGAGGACAAAAGAGCTCCAAGAAAAGCCCTTTTTTTCTAGACCAAGGAGCAGGAAAGTGAACTCATAAGGGTTGGAGCAAGCAGAGGAAATCCCCTGGGTTGTTTTCCCTTCTCTCCTTCCCCAGGCACCAGGCAATACTGTGCCAGCAGCAGAGGCGGCAGCACAGCGATGGCAGCGGCAGCTGGGCAGGTTCCTACAACTCTGAGGAAAGGAATACTTTCCCCTAATCAGAGGAGCTGTGCTTCCAAGAGCAGGGGGAAAATTCCCACTACTCTTTGCCTCTTTCAATCTTCCCACAGCCTGGCCCCAGGTGTAGACACAGTCACACGAATTGCATGGCAGAAGAACAAAATTAAAGCTCCAGCTTTCTGGTCAGAGAACCAGGAAGACAGGTTCTGGGGAGCTGGAAAGTCCTGGGATGAATACAGAAAGGACGGTGATCAAGACAGCAGTCCCATAAAGTTGTGTATGAACTCCTGCTTATCTCTAAGCTCAGCATGCATGGATCTGACCTTAGAGAGGGTTTGACGAATGAGCCACAGGGCAGACCACCACCCAGGACCCAGACTGCGTACTGGGTAGCATACACAAGGGATTAATCTAGACAGCACTATAAATGCTTTGAAAACAGAACTAACATCAGAACCCCACAGTTCACAGAAGGCAGGTCAGAACTTGCAGTCTGAGATTAACCTGGCTGATAGCCTGCTAAACAAACAAACAAAAAATCAACATTCTCCTTAGGATTTAAATAAGACTCAAATATTAAAAATGTCTGGGATACAATCCAAAATTACTCAGCATATGAAAAACCAGAAAAATTTCAACTCACAATGGAAAATACAATCAATAGATATCAATTCCAAGATGACATAGATGGTAGAATTGTCAGACAAAGACTTTAAAATAGCTGTTATAACCAAGCACCAAGAAGTAAGGGCAAATATTCCTGAAATAAAGGGAAAGATGGAGAATGTCAACAGAGAAACTGAAGATATAAAGAGGAACCAAATGGAAAGTTTACACTTGAAAAATATATTGATTGAAATTGAAAATTTTGGGTGGGCTTAGTATAATTTTAGAAAGAGTGTGTGTGTCAGTGAACTTGAAGATAGAGCAAGAGAAATTATACAATTTAAACAGAGAAAAATGATTGAAAAAAATGTACAGAGTCTCAGGAACCTACCTGTGGGACAATACTAAAAGGTCTAACATTTGTGTCATCAGAATCCCAGAAGGAGAAAAGAAAGAATGTGGAGCGGAAAAAATATTTGAAGAAATAACATCTGAAAAGCTCCCAAATTTTGTGAAAGACATAATCTCACAGATTCAAAAAACTCAGTGAACCCCAAACAGGCTAAACTCAAAGAAATTCATGCCCAGTACATCATAATCAAACTGCTGAAAACTAAAGACAAATAAAAAAATCTTGAAAGCAGCCAGAGAAAAACAACACATCTCACATAGGGAAACAATGACTTGAATGCAGAATTCTCATCAGAAACCATGCAGGTCAAAAGGATGTAAAATAACATTTGTAAAGTGTGGGGTGGGTGGGGTGGTGGTGGGAAGAATTATCAACCCAGAATTCTAATTATAGAAATATCCTTCAAAAATTAAGGTGAAATAAAGACATTTTCAGATAAAGGAAAACTAAGAGAATTCACTTCTAACAGTCTTGCTCTCAAAGAAATGCTAAAGGAATATTTTCAGATGGAAGGAAAATGATATAAGAGGGAAACTTGGACTATCAGGATTGAAGGTAGAGCAACAGATCTGGTAAATATCTGGATAAATATTTCAGACTATTTTTTCTCTTAAGTTTTAAAATATATATATGACAGTTAAAAAATATCACATGCCTGATATAATATATATGACAACGTAATCAAAAGTGGGAAGGTTAAAGGGACTTATATGGCAGTAAGATTTCTACATTCCACTTGAAATAGTAAAATATTAATCCTAAATAGACTGTCAAAAGTTAAGTATGTATACCGTAATCTTAAGAGCAACCACTAGAAAAATTTACAAAGAGACATAGTAAAAATCTCAACAAACAATTTAAAATAGAATATTAAAAAACTCAAATTATCCAAAAGAAGGCAAGAAAGGGGAAACAATGGAATGAGAAACAGAGGAAATAAACAGAAAGCAAATAATAAAATGCTAGACATACATACAAATATATCAATATTTACATTAAATGTGAATGGTCTAAATACACCAATGAAAAGATAGACATTGTCAGAATGGATAATAAAACAAGACACAAATATATGCTGTCTACAAGAAACCCCCTTTAAATATGGTATAGGTGGTTAAAAGCAAACAGACAAAAAAAGACATATCAGGAAAACACTTATCAAATTAAAACCAAAAACCTCAGAGGGATTTTTTTTTGTAAATAGAGAGAAAGGTGCAAATGCAATTCAATGAAGAAAGGATAATATTGTTAACAAATGATATTAGGACAATTTGACATTCATAAGCAAAAAAAAAAAAAAAGAATCTTATCCTAAAACCCCCAACTCTTACAAAAATTAACTCAAAATGGATCATTGATCTGAAATGTAAAACATAAAACTATAAAATTCTTAGACGAAAACATGAGGAAATCTTTGTGACCTGGTGTTAGGCAAAGAATCCTTTGATATGACACCAAAAAGTTTAATCCATAAAGGAAAAAAATGATAATTGGATTTCATCAAAATAAAAAAGTTTTATCTGCAAAAGTTTGGACACTTGGAAGAGAATAAAAAGACAAGCTACAAACTGGGAGAAAATATTTACGAATCACATATTTAACAAAGGATTTGTATACAGAATACATAAAGAACTCTCAAAATTCAATAGTAAGAAAACAAACAATCCAATAATCCTACTTCTAGGTATGAAAACACATTCACACATAAACTTGTACATGAATATTTATAGCAGCTCTATTCACAAATGCCCCAAACTGGAAACAACCCAAATATCCTTCAATAGGTGAATGGATAAATAAACTATGGTACATCCATACAATGGAATACTACTCAGCAATGAAAAAGAATAAACTATTGACACACACAAAAACTTGAATGGATCTCAAAGGCATTATGCTAAGTGAAATATGCCAGTGTCAAAAGGTTACATACTTGATGAGTCCATTTGTAAGACATTTTGAAAACGATAAAACCACAGCAATGGAGAATAGATTAGTTGTTGTGAGGGTTAGGACTTCAGGAACAGTATGACTACATGCTAGCAGCACATGGGAGTTTTTGGGGTCATGGATCTATTCTGTATCCTGATTGTTGTGGGGGTTACACAAATGCATATATGTGTTAAAATTCATAGAACTGTACACTAAAAAAAAGGTAATTTTTACTGCATATTAAAAATAAAATAAAATAATAGGTATTCAGTAAATATTAGCTTCCTTCCTTTTAAAAAGTATCCATTTAGAGAGCTTTCATATGACACTTATGGTTTAACACTTTGGGGAAAAAAATCTCTATCAAGTGCCTTTCAATTGTTCATGTCTTTTGACTTGGTAATTTCACTTCTGAGAATCTATTCTAGTAATTCAAACTTTCACCTCCTCCACAAGAAAACTATATACACAGAGGCATTTGTTGTAGCCTATAATTTTATTAGGTAAAAATTAAGATATCACATTAAGTATCTACTAATAGTTCGATTCCCCTATTATTATTAAATTACAGTATATGTACCTACTAAAAATATTTACAAAGGGTTTGTAAAAACATTAAGAAAATGGTTTTATGATATTCAATGAAAAAATAGGATTCTTCCATATTATGCTTTCAACTTTGTAAATAATATGCATTTTTGATATATTTGTTATTTCTGATTGATAGGACCACACTTTTTCTAGTTTTTAAAAAATAACTTCTTATTCTGTAATGAACACATACTATTTCTTAAACTAAAAAGTTTACTTTAAAATTGGACACCAATAAGCAATATTTATCCTGTGGCTTTGATTAGTCAAAAATATTAACAAAAATTTATTGGCCAGAATGATCATCACCAGGCTATATTACAATAGCAAAAGTCTAGAAACAACAACAATGTCCAAAAATAGAATATTTGTTATCATGCATCTATATGAAAATATTATTAAGCCAAAAATGATGGTAATAAAGACATTTTATTGAATACATGAGGAAATGCTCATGAAACGATATTAAGTGAAAAAAAACTGGACAGGAAACTCAATATTATCCCAGCTATGTAAAATACAGTATGTGTATATGAGTATGTATGTGTGTGGATAAATAAATAATTTCTGTTAAAAATGAATGGAATTCCAAAATGTTTACCAAAATGTTAATAGTGGTTGTCCTTGAAAGACAGATGGTACTGATCTTCCTTATGTTTGTCCACATTGTCTAGAGTTCCCACAAGGAGCATACAATATTTCCATGAGGACATGCCTCATCCACGTCTGTAGGAAAAAGCCCTCTACCATCTGGGCCTCCACACTCACCCCCTCACCTAACCCTCTCAGCCCTGAGCTCCAAACATCCTGGGCCGCCTCGTTTCCCCAGAGCGCAGCAGGCCCTTTTCAGGACTTTGCACATGCACTTCCCTTGAATCAGCCTTCTCCCACTCACTTGGCAAATTCCTACTTAGATTTTAAGTCTCCAAAGTTTTGTCCATATCAACATTATCAAGCCTACCAGATGATACTGTAATTTATCTGTTTCATATTTAAGACACCACCTGAAACCCTCTCTGAAAGACTGTAACAGCAGGGATCATGTCCATGCCTCTGTGGCTAGTATAGTTGTTGGGACATTCTGGACACCCAATATTTCTTAAATAAATGTTGAATGAATGCCCCCAGGCAGGATTAATCACTTCTTCATCCATGGTCCCAGAACACTTGGCTTATACTGTCAGTTAAATCATCCATTCAGTAAACACATATTGAACACTTACTGTGTCTCAAGGCTTTGCTAGTATAGGGCTTATCCTATCGTATTATTGCCAGTTGTATTTCTTTCTACATATATATACAACTAGATTGTGGCCTACTTGAATTTGGAACTGAGTCTCACTTTATTGCCAAGGCCTAATATAAGGTGGAACATAGTAGATTCAATAAATGTTTGTGAGGTTGAATTACATCAAGTTCACACACACACAAAAAATGTCTATTTGGCGAAGTTAATGGTTCTTATATTTCATTCCAAAATAGAACAATTAAATGTTCTATTCAGGAAACTTCAGGCTCTGAACACCAAAAGTATCTCATTATTATGTTCCTAGTAAAGGATAATTTAACTTTGGAATTTACAAAGAATTTCTGAGGTTCCCTTTAGAAGAGAACAGAAATTATGAAATAAATTTTTCTTCTTCACACTCTGGACAATCCCAAGCATTTCACAGACAGGAGAAATGTTCAACACTACACCACTGAAGGAGTTATTTATCCTCAACCTTAACTATGAATAATTTTATGTTCTCAAGTATAGAATTCATAATTCTCATATGTTATCTCAGCCAACATAACTGTAGGTGTTTTTCTTATTTATAAAAATGCCTTATCCTTTATTAAAAAATCCTTAAGCTATTTTTATATAGTGATTATTTCTAGAAAACATTTGCTTTACACTTAAAAGGGGGCCATGGTGTTGATCGGGGGAAACTATAATTGCTTGCGATCCACCTGCAATGATTTCAAGTAGGCAGGCACATCTCCAATTTCTCTGAATTGTACTAAGATCTTATTTGCTATTCTTGCTAATCTGTCTTTCTTTTTCCTTTACCCAGAACAATAACATTTATTTCTGCCTGGCCTCATTTATGCACAGAGATTCAATTTAATTACAAAGATAATCTCACCAGTGACAGAGAAATAGGTGTAGAAAATTGGTCTTTTGGATAAAGCACAGCTGCTACATAAACAATTTTAGAAAAGCTTAAGATTTTAGAAAAGCTATTATATGAAAAGAATGCTTACTGTTTATTTACTTCAAGAAAATGATAAAGATTAAATGTGACCATTCCACTAGGTAGTATTCCTTCCACAGGATTCCACCGGTTCCCAGGAAAGTTGACACCTGGTAAATGCTTTGCCATCTTGGGTAAATACCACTCATAAGTCATCATCTGCCAGAAAAATAACATATATCATACTTTTAATATATTTCCTAAAAAAGAATTAAGTTTAGCAAGTAAAGTGAAAAAGATCTAAAGTGTGGATATACTCATTAAATATAAAGATAATTGAAAAATACATACAAGCACAACCGAGGCATGTGGCACTCACGACTCTTCTGATTTAAACCTTGGATTTCATGTCTTAAGTTACAACTGTCATTGGTAACATCAGCATCTAGTTTCATTTTGCCTCCACGGATTTGATGGACTGCCCAGAAAGACCTTCCCCCATTCTTATACCGAGAGAACATGTACTCAACTTTGAGAAGCAGCTTAAATGTCACTTCCTCTGCGATGCCCTCCAGTGTCCACAGCAGCAGGCTATGCCCCTACAGCACTTTGCACGCACCTCTGTCACAGCCCTTAGTCCACTCCTCACTAGACCGCAGGCCCCAGAGGGGGACTGCATCTCTTCATCTTCGTGTGCCTGTGCCTGGCACAGCGCCTGGCACACAACAGTTCTCAAATTATGTTTGCTCAAGTGCAAATGTCTTTGATGGCCAGACGAGACAACCCAGGCAAAATATAGAGATGTGTCATTACTCCATTCTTTCATTAATTCATTCAAAATCAAGTATTGCTCACCTATAATGAGGAAGATATAATCCCTGCCCTTGAGAAGCACAATCATATGATAATCTAGGCTTCAAAGCTAAAAACCCTTTTGGCTAAACTGTCTGAATTTATTAGTAGCTCCAAATTAATTACAGATCCTGACATGTTCTTTTGATTAAAATAAATCATTAGTATCAAAAACATCATAATTTTCTTAATTCTGTACTTAATATGTACTTAAATTCTATACTTTTACATATACAGATTTCCTTTTTTTTAAAGAAAGACTCATATTTACACTTTCAAAGCTTTGTTAAAGTTTGGATATCATCGTTTGAGCAATTATGCTTCTGTTTTACTTGCCTTACACAAGTCATTTAACTAGAAATAAATTAATTTTAATCTAAGTGTACATTGTAAATATTCAAAAAATACTTATTGAATTAGATTTTACTACCCAATAGTTTCAGCTCTTGGGGATATTAACATTAATTAAATACCCACTGTGTGCTATGACCTTAATGTTTTTCATTTAACTCTCATAATAACCTTACTATGTGAGAATAATTATGTCAGATACTGTTGATTGCCCACTCAACAGCTAATACCTTCTTCTTTCTCACCAACAAAGTCCTGATTTTGATCAGTAGCCCAGAGCAGCAATCTGCTCAGGTTTAGTCATTCCCTTTTGCTAGTGAGTAGGAGTGGCCATATGACCCCATACTGGTCAGTGGTAGCCTGAGTGGAGGTCTGCTAGGGGCTTCTGGGGCACATGTTACTCCTGATAGAGAGGGAGGGGTGGGGCAGGCCCTAGACGCACTTTGCTTTGTTTTAGGATGGGATGTTAGGAACCGGGCATCAATCAGTTCGAGAGACCTGCAGAAAAGCTGCCCCAGAACCCTGATATCATTGAACTGCTTGTATTATCAAACCTAAAACCTCCCATCTCCAGACTACTTGTTATGTGAAATTAAAAACGATATAGTTTAAGCTGCTCTTAGTCAGGTATTTTGCTTCTTGCATTCAAAAGCATCCTAACTTATATGATGATCATTTCCATTTTATAAATAAGGAAACGGAGGCTCTGAGAGGAAAAATCATTAGCCCGCATCACACATCCAGGAAGTGACAGGATGAGGACTTGAATTTAGGTCTAATTAACTTTGAAATCCATGCTTCTCAACTACAGTAGCTGCCACCCCAAATAGTATTTCAAATCACACTGCAACACCATATTATCAACAAATAATCCAGCTTTTGTCAGAAGCTAGACTGAAGATCAAATTAATCAATCTGTATACTTGATATAAATGCAAACTGCTTATAAAAATATGTGTAATTTGCAAATTTCCCTGTATTTGCAAATCTGTTTATAGAGATTTCTCCAAAAAATTCTAATTATTCATTAATTCAACAAAATTTATTAAACAAGTATTGTGCCTAGTAATTTGCTCAAACTAATCACAGTATTTTTTTAGGATTAAGAATGTCTCTTTTCCTGATGACTGCTCTAAAAACACCAGAGACAGATTTGTTCCCTTTTAAGTATTTACGGTTTAAATAATAAATCTTATAGTTTAAATATATTTCTTCAGTTCCAGAAGCTTGTTTTAATAGAGCTCAAAATTTTCACAAGTCCTCTCAAAACATAGTTTTGTCATAAGATCAACAAAGTTTACACAAAAATTCTATACCAGAATTGTGGTTAATAATTTCTATTTTGAGTGAAATGTTTACTTACCTGCAGAATGACTTATTTTATATTCAACCTAATTTATTTTAATCCCTGGACCAGTGGGCAGCGTTAATTTGAATGGCTGAGTTGGCCAAACGTAAAAAAGAACAATTTAAAAATAAATTTCTTTTGTTGGTGCTGTGGAGTGGATTCCAACTCCTAGCGACCCTGTGTACAGCAGAGAGGACCCCGCCTGGTCTTTCCATGCCATCCCCTCACCTTCTGACGCTCTATCAGACAACGCTCGCTGCTAGTCACACGGTTGTCACGGCAAATTTTTCAGAAGTGGGGGCCAGGTCCTTCTTGCTAGTCCTTCTAGTCTGGAAGCTCCGCTGAAACCTGTCCACGTGGGGACCCTGCGGTGTTTGAAACACTGGTGGCACAGCTCTCAGCACCACAGCAGCACACAGCGGCCGCAGTAGGACAGCCCACAGACGGGTGGTGTGGCTCCCTGACCAGGAAACGAACCTGGGCCATGGCAGTGGGAACGCCAAATCTCAACCTCTAGACCACCAGGGCTGGCTTAAAAATAAATTTACAACACAATATTTGCATAGTTTGTCATGTGAACTGGAGACTTAGGATGTTATTTGAATCTAACATAAAACACACTGATTCTTTTTAAAAAAATGTTTATTTTACTCAGTTTTTTATTGAGGTAACATTGTTTTATAACAAGATATAAAATTTCAGGTGTACATCATTATATTTCGACTTCTCTATACACTACATCACGTTCACCACCAAAAGTCTAGTTGCCGTCCGTCACTGTACACGTGCACCCTTTTACCCTTTTTGCCCTCCCCCTCCCCTTCCCCTCTGGTAACCACCAATCTATTCTTTTATCTATACGTTTGTTGTTGTTGTTTTTATCTTCCACATATGAGTGAAGTCATACAGGAATTGTCTTTCTCCGTCTGACTTATTTCACGTAGCATAATATCCTCAAGGTCCATCCCTGTTGTCACAAATGGCAAGATTTCATCTTTTGTTTTTAAAGCTGAGTAGTATTCCACTGTACATATATACACCATATCTTCTTTCTCCATTCATCTGTTGATGGGCACTTAGGTTGTTTCCAAGTCTTGGTTATTGTGCATAATGCTGCAATGAACATAGTGGTGCACATACCTTTTCTAATTAGTGTTTTTGTGTATTTGGATAAATACTCAGAAGTGGAATAGTTGGATCATATGGTAGTTCTATTTTTAATTCTTTGAGGAAATCTCCATACTGTTTTCCATAGTGGCTGCACCGGTTTACATTCCCACCAGCAGTGTACGAGGGGTCCCTTTTCTCCATAACCTCTCCAACATTTGTTATTTCTTGTCTTTTTAATAATAGACATTCTAACATTATAACATTTAATAATACATTCTAGGTGTAAGGTGATATCTCATTGTAGTTTTGATTTGCAATTCCCTAATAATTAGTGATGTTGAGCATCTTTTCATGTGCCTGTTGGCCATCTGTATATCTTCTTTGGAAAAATGTCTGTTCACATCCTCTGCCCATTTTTTGATCAGTTTGTTTATTTTTTTGTTGTTCAGTTATATGAGGTCTTTATATATTTTGGATATTAACCCCTTATCGAATATATGATTTGCATATATCTTCTCCCAATTGGTAAGTCATCTTTTCACTTTGTTGATGGTTTCCTTTGTCATGCAGGAATTTTTAGTTTGATGTAGTCCCATTTGTTTATTTTTTCTTTTGTTTCCCTTGCCTGAGGAGACATATTCAGAAAGATACTGCTAAGATGGATGTCAAAGAGCATACTTCCTATGCTTTCTTCTAGGAGTTCTATGGTTTCAGGTCTTACATTCAAGTCTTTAATCCATTTTGAGTTAATTTTTGTGTGTGGTGTGAGATAATGGTCTGCTTTCATTCTTTTGCATGTGGCTGTCCAGTTTTCCCAGCACCATTTATTGAAGAGACTTTCCTTTCTCCACTGTATGTTCTTGGCTCCTTTGTGGAAATTAGCTGTCCGTATATGTATGGGTTTATTTCTGGGCTCTCAATTCTGTTCCATTGATCTGCGTGTCTGTTTTTCTGCCAGTACATCTGTTCTGATTACCATAGCTTTGTAGTATATTTTGAAATCAGAGAGTGTGATGCCTCCAGGTTTGTTCTTTTTCTCAGGATTGCTTTGGCTATTTGGGATCTTTAGTTGTTCCATACAAGTTTTAAGATTTTTTGTTCTATTTCTGTGAAAAATGTCATGGGGATTCTGATAGGGATTGCACTGAATTTGTAGATTGCTTTAGGTAATATGGACATTTTAACTATCTTAATTCTTCCAATTCATGAGCATGGAACATCTTTCCATTTCTTTGTGTCTTCTTTGATTTCTTTCAACAATGTTTTATAGTTTTCAGTGTACAGGCCTTTCACCTCCTTGGTTAAATTTATTCCTAGGTATTTTATTCTTTTTGTTGTGATTGCAAATGGGATTGTATTCTTGATTTCTCTTTCTGCTAGTTTATTGTTAGCATATAGCATATAGATATGCAACTGATTTTTGTATGTTGATTTTATACCCTGCCACTTTACTGAATTTGTTAATTATTTCTCATAGTTTTTTGGTGGATTATTTAGGGTTTTCTACATATAAAATCATGTCATCTGCAAATAGTGACAGTTTTACTTCTTCCTTTCTAATTTGGCCACCTTTTATTTCTTTTTCTTGCCTAATTGCTCTGGCTAGGACTTCCAGTACTATGTTGAACAAGAGTGCTGAGAACACATTGCTTCTTAAAACATTCAGTTTAAGTGAGAAAGAAGCAACTCATATGACTTACACTATTAGTTAAAGTAAACAAAAAATGTGATATATATTCTACTTAACAGTGATTATGAAAACTGTTCCCATCCACTGTTTAAAAAATAGTTTTTTTAAAAAAAAAATATGTTTTAAAATGATTACAATTACTATATTCTAAGTATATTTTTCATATACTTACTTCCTGATCCACTAAGGAAATATCTGGCCTCAGTCCCTCACAATAATGCATGTAACGGAGAGCATTTCCTGGCAAATCTCCTCTGAGTAAGATAATTGCATCATGAGGCATAGAGGCTAGAAGGTTCTTCGCAAATTTATCGATCACGTAGTTGTTGCTTTGGTCACAAATGCTACATAAAAGGATCAAAGAAACCATTAAAAGAGCAACACATTGCTTCAGTTTTACTAAGACTGGGCTTATTTTCCACCCCATTCCTTTCCCATCATGCAATCTACATTTAGTGTTTTGAAGTATTCTAATTTATATCTTCTAAGAAGTTGCTTATATTTGAAAAGAGAACACTATCATCTGGAAAAAAAGAAGAAGGAATTAATTGTGCAATTGAAAAAAATCAGTGTACTGCTTAACTTCTGGAATTTATAATCATACCCATTAAAAAAGAATCAGTTAGTGCTCAAGAATAAGTCTTTTTTTTCCTAAAAGCATATCCAATTTCACTGAAAAGAAGTAAGCTTTCTGATTCTACTTGGAATTTAAGGTAATTTCATTTAGTCCAAAGGAACTTTTGGAAATGCCAAAGGAATTCTGCTGATTTCTGGCATAAATTTGTATGACATTTGTCTGACTCTTGCCTGCAAGGTTGATCCTTTCCACCACTTCCCTGAACCATAGGCTCTCTGTGTTCCTCTCTCTCTTCTAGACTGAGAAATCACTAGGGAATGAGACCAACGAGAAGGAAGGAAAGGATTAGCTGGTTGAGTTGTTTACTTCTCTACAGGCATTATTTGCCATTTCCAACAACAGCAGTATGACTCTTTTCAATGATGAAGTGCACTTTCTAACTTCAAAGAAAAACTGGCATGAATTCTGAGAGCTTCCCATGAAAAAAAAAAAAGACTGCAAGCGAGTGGAAGTATCAAAAACGGAACAAGCAATGTCCTTCCCGTTATATTATCAGGTCTGCTACATTCAGTGGTGCTGAGAAACACAGCCTAAAGTTGAATCCCTGGGTTAGTATCACAAAGCAAATAAACACTACTAGGAACAAAATATTATCCTTGCCTTATAACTGATGCAACTGTTTCCTACTATGATTCCCTACTTTGTGGGGTGAGGCCTTCACATTTTGCCACCCAGCAAAGTTGCTATCTATTCCATTCCCATGGGGCAAATAAAAGAATCAAAACAAAAGAAAACCACTCATCCTGTGCAATCATCCCTCGTGTGGAACGTGGATTGCCCTAAAGACCCAAGCCAGAAGAAGACTGGATAAAAAAAGGTTGGGAAACACACTGTGGGCTTTGCAAACTCTTCTTGAGCTAGCTATGGAGTTAGTTGTGTCTGGGACGTGCATCCCTTTTCCACATGGCCTCCTGGTGATGCAGCCTTCCTAACACTGGCTCTACCCTCATTTCATAAAGAACATTGGTTTTTAAAGTTAAGTTGATAGGGGAAATTTAACCTTTTAAAGTATCAATCAAATCTCCAATGGACTTTTCCACTTCTGTAATGTTTACTCAATGCTGCTGGAAATAAATGAACTATCATCTAAAACTTGGACATCTTTTATGTTAGACTGAGCTTTTCATTAGAATGGCTATTCAAAAGATTTTGAAAAACACATATAATACTAATAATGCATAAGGGTTAAGAGACTTTTAGAACTTTATTTCAAAATAATTAATATTCATTACCACAGAGAGAACTAGATAAGGGCCAGGTATTACTCAAAAGATAAAATCTTTGAAGCATAAAGTGAATTATTTTAGGGCATACAAAAAGGCTCACATGTCTTTACTCTTGATCTAAGAGGTATTTTAGATCATGGAATTTTACATATACTCCAGATCCTACATAGTATCTCTAAGGGTTCCTTAGAGGAAAATACACAGATAGTTTACATGCAACACGTGAACCCTTGTTTGCGATGCCCTGAAACTACACATCACTCATGCTGAGATTCTGGTTCAAAAGTTTAAGAACCACTGCATTCAGCCCAGGCTGTCTCACTTTCAAAACCGTGCAAGTTAAAGGTGAAATGAAGTCCTAGAATCTAAATGTTCAAATGTCTCTGGCTCTACTTTTCATGAAAATAAATATGCATTACCTGAAATTAGAATATATTTGGTAAACTACAAAGAGAGTTGCTGAAAGCCATTCCAGATACTGAAGCCCATTGGTGTTCAGCACTCGGTTACTCTCAGAAACAAGTGCAGCCAAACCAACGCCAGCGAGGACAGCCACCACGGCATTGCTCTGCATCCAGAATCGCTCTACCTGTGAAAGAGACGTGCAAACTATACGTCTAGCTGCCTGATTTATGCAACCCATCAGGTACTTACATATTTTAAAGCATATGTACTTTAGCTACATCTAGTTGCTTATGCCTGCTGTTACTCAGGTCCTGTTAACTGACTTTCCCACTCTAACTCCATGCCACTTTAGTTTTCAATTTTCAAACATTCCTCCTTCCCAGTTTGACATGTGAATCTCCCTTTTTGGATCCACACATTCTTCTCAATACTTCATCCTGAACTCCTGCTATATGTAAGGTGGAGGAGGTGGAGCAATGCTTTTGCTTTACTCCTGAAGTTTCCTTCCATATGGAGAAGCTCCACTAGTATAACACCCCCTCACTCATTTCTTCCTGTAGGATTGTGGGGACTGATCTGACTGGGGAGTTTGGAGCTGGGACTGGGCTTGATAGCCCTCCTCTTTCCTCTCTCTCCCTCTCTCCTCCCCCCTCCCCCCCTTGCCCTCTCTGTCTTCCTCTCTCTGTTTCTCTCTCCCTCTCTCCCTCCCTCTCCCCCCCCCCACCAGTGGGTGGGGAGAGGCCCGTGCTGTTCAGCACTGCCTGTGACTAGTCTAAGTCTGTCTGTTCTGGGATGCAAGTGAGGAGGCCCCCTTGCCCACAGGTATAAACCACATTGTCCAATCTCAGCGTTGTCAGCAACAAAGATGACTCGCCCACCTGTTATGTTAGTCTATTTCGTTTCTCAATTGATTCTGAATTCAGGTGATCAAGCAGGGTATTATTTATAGGCCTTTTGAACACACACACACACAAAAACAGTTGGTTTCAGCTGTTAAAAAAAGAGCTATCTACATTTATAGAGTTTCTATTATAAGGGGAAGAAATATCCTAATCTCAGAGATGGCAGCCAGGGAAAAACAGAAATGTGGTCGCTCTTTTGCACAGACTGGGACTGCTGAGGTAAGAAATAAGTTCCCATTAAAAAAAGTTCCAAGAGAAATACAGTAGTACCTATATCTACAAGCACACACAAAATGACTACCTTAAATCTACCTGGCATTTATTTTTCTGACTATTGAGTTAACTAAACACTGCAATTTTTTTCTAAAAAGAGACCTTAGCCTTACTAGTTCAATAATTTAACTTTTGATTCATTATCATGTATATATAATTTTAACTATTTCTGAGAAAATTTGCTCTTCTATAAGATTCATGAAAGACAAATTTATACATTCTTCATCAAATTTCTGGTCAAAGGATATATCTAAGTAACTTACCACACCCAAGAAAAGTGGTTTTGAAATATCTAAATTTGCCCTCCAAGCAAAGAACAATGAATAAATGCAGAACATTGCAGTAAAAAGCCATACTAAGGATGGATTCTGTTTGTCCCTATAAAAAAAATTAAAATATGTCCAAAATTATTTCTGTGCATGAATATCAATAATAATGTTACATAGTTTTAAACTATAGGAAAAAATATTTGGATCATAAAATTTTCCATTTTTAAGTAGGAACAAAGAAAGGTCTCAGTTTTAAAAATCTGAGTTGGAACAGATAACCAAAACACAGTAATAAACTACACACTGTACTACATTGTAGACAACTTAACTTCACAGAGCTAAAGATATAAAGTTAAAATTCATCAAAGAAATACAAATTATTAATCTTGTTAATTTAACAGGTAATTAAATATACGCAAAACAAAAGAATTTCATGCATCAAAATAATAAAGATTTTAAAATGACAAATCTCAATGTTGGTGAGAATGCAGCAGTCTGAGAATGACTGTTAGTACAATCTTCAAGAAAAGTTAATTTGATAATATATATCAAGAGCCTTAAAAATATTCATACTTATTGACCCACTAATTTGACACAAGGGCATAAATCTTTAAGCAATAACCAGAAATGTGGACAAACATTAATGCATAAAAATGCTTTGGTATTACTTATAATAGTGGAAGAAGTGGAAGCAATCTAAAGATCCTCAAATAACAGAACATTTAAATTAATTCTCCTAGGTCATAGGATGGACTATTATATAGACATTTAAATGATTTTAAGTATTTTTATGGTATGGGAAAACGTTCACAACATAATGTTAAGTGTTAAGGAAATAAAACTATAAATGTATATACATATATATACATTTATGTAAAAATACACTCAAGAGATTAGAAAGTAAATGAACAAAAAATTAATGGAAGTTAATAGTGCTATATTTTTTAGGTTTTCTTTTATCATCGGAGGCTAATTTTATCTTCAGAGGAATTCAAATACTTGTTTGATTCTTTTGCGATGCAACAATAATTGGCTATGGGCAAGAGTAAGGGATTAAATCAGAAGCTTAAGACATCAAATGATTTTCTTAGTTAGATTTTAATATACTGCTCAATCTTTCAAAATTATTAATTTATAACAAAAAACTAGCAAGAAAGCAATACATATTTGCTTTAATAGAAGTGGTTAGAGTCATTTATTTGGAATATAATATAATACCGGCAATGTTCTACAATAACATATTGAACATATTAATTGAACTAATGAACATGGGAAAAATAATAAAAAAAGGAATTATATTACTCACTTTCTTGCTAAACATATATTTGCCCAAACTGCGAGGGCTTGAATGTTGAATGAGAGTTGGGTCTTCATATTTGTTATTTGAGCACTGTAAAAGACAACCTAACTTATTGTTGGCAGAAAACAAATTTGGTTAATTCCAAATAAAACATTCTTTGTAGAATACATCTGATTAGGAACTGAATAGTTTTAAGGGCTGGAGTCAGATTTTAAAATTATTTTGTTTTCTTTTAAATTTGGGAGAAAAAGTACTACAAGAAAGAGTTAAACAGTTCTAAGATGTTTTCAATTGTAACAATTGGTTACCAACTTATATAATTTGGAATAGGATCAGAACAAATAATTTTTCTCTATTTGTGATCTTGGTATATTATATTGATATTGTAAACCAATTTGTATCCTTGACTGGTTTCATAAGCAGTCATCTGACAAGAGTTTTTGGACTTTCTTCTATCAGCAGTGTAGACATGGTCCCCAGTGATTTAGAATTAATTGAATTAAAATTGAAAACAATTAATTCAAGTAATTTTCTGGAGATCCAATCATGAAGAATAAAAAGGACAAAAGAAGTGACCTCTAACCATTCTTTTCTGGGTTATCTTCTTCCTTTTTTTATATATTATTTCTCTCAAAAAATGTTTAAGCAATCTCCAAGAAATGTGTTTTTTCTCCTACAATTAAACTAAATTCTTCCACTAACAAAGAAGTATTTTCCAGGTGTTGTCTGAGTTCTGAAATAGCTCTAGCAGTCTCCAATTTTTAAAAAAGAAATGACTCTATACACCACCTTGAAGAACTTTCTTCTCCCTACTGGCTATTTTATTGGAGAAAATGTGATGCCATAAAATTATGGAAACTACACAATGTGTATTTCACTAATGGAGACTCATCTACTACGAGAAGATATCCTTACTCCTTTTCCAACACACTTGAAAAACTGATCCCAGCATGAGGCCCACTTTAAACCAGTCTTCAAAAGGAATGAAGTCAGTCTCAAAATTAATTCTGGGAAATCTGTTGCTTAAATGTAAGCTCTAAAACATGGTCGCTGCCTAGGGTTAGATTCAATAATTTTCTTTTACAGGGTTGCAATGTAGAGATATGCATGGGGGAAGAATTTAATTTGCTTGACGAAAAGGGTAGATGATTAAGTTCCATCATTTTGAAGGATTTTCTAGTAAGTTAATTATGAGTTGCCTTTCTCAACACTCCTGTCCACCTGAAACAACTAAAGACTAGGAATTCTCTCACTCAATCAGAGGGTGCTAGGATTATGCCTCCACTCTATACTAGGATTTGATTTGAACAAAGAGTGTGGGTGTGAGTGGTCATCACTTTTGTCGTCTTTTTTCCTGGGTATAAAACATAACTGCTATTATTTCAATGTAAAGGAGGCCTTTAAGTTCCCCAATAGATGACTTTCATGTGCAACTACTAAAAGTTAGATGTATGGTCTATACTCTTGAGAGTTCTTTGGAATTCATGTGGGATTTGTTAAGGCAAAATATACCAGTAATCCTGAGTGTGATAATTCCAGAAGGTAGGTAGAAAAGATCAGGTAGTGAGTCTTTCAGCATGGAGCAGAGCAGAATTAAGTAAAAGATCAGAGATGTTGGTAAAGCTGTCCTTACCTTTAACAGGGAAACTGAGCTTCTTGCTACCTTCTTCCCAACGAAAAAGAAAAAGGACCCACAAAAGTCTCAGTCAGATATAAAAAGAAATATTTAAACTCAATTGTGAGAACCATCAAAATAAGAATAATTGGTGGCAGGAAAATATTTTCAAGATATAGTATAAAATGAAAAGCAGCAGGCTAATAAAACTATGTATTTTGTTATCCCATTTTTAAAAACAAACAAAAATATAAAAAATATTGGAAGGATATAGACAAAAATGTTAATGGATTAATAATAGTGGTTATCTCTGCATGTCAGAATTATAGCAATTTTAATTTTCTCATTTTTGTTTACTTGTATTTTCTAAACTTTCTATAATGATTATGTATCAATTTTTTGGAGTCGGGAAGTAGGTCATTTAAAAAGAAAAGAAGGAAGGATGGAAGGAAGCAAGCAAGTAAATAAGACAGAAATTGTGAGAACCCGTGAACTACCTCACATGTAGAGTTGAAATATTCTCACCATATTTTTAAAATGCTTTTGGAAAGTCCTGAAAATCCCAAATTAATAATTAGTTAGGAGATCACTTTAGAGTTATAGAAAACAATTCTTCACTAATTTTATATTGAAAATATTATAAAAATATTACTGGATTGGTGTGGATATTTTTTAAGTTGTCTTAATCTGTGTAGGTTTTAAAGCAAATACTAACCCATTTTCAAAGAATGCTGGTCGATAATATAAATGAAATGTATTTGCTTAAGCTGGCTCTAATAAGGCTGGGTGTTAAAAATATGTAAGTCAAAAATACAGGAAAAATCTTAAGAGATGTTAAATAAATTAAATTCTGAAGAATTAAAAAAGCATAGCTCAATCCAAAATAACAAGAAAATAATGATTCAAATTGCTAAATATAGTGTTACAAAATGTCTCCGAAAGAAAGAAGATATATAAAACCAGAACAAAGAATAAATTTATAAAGCAACACTACATTGAGTAATTTGTATCCAACTGAAAGTTGAAACATTTTAGTTTTATGTGTTCTTTACAGGATCCTGATATTCTCACTCACTGTTGTATTTATTGCTCACTTTAAGCTTTATCTTACTGAAGGAAATACTACAATATTTGACAGTATACACAAACAACTGTACAGGTGAAAACCACTTCTCAGACAGGACATACTGCTTCACAAAGAGATAAGCTCAGAACTCCCAAAAATCATTTAAAGGAACTAATAGAGAATTCATCTAAAAAAAGTTTCAAATATTTCATACTCACAGCAATATTTGAGACATACTGGATCCTATTTCAGATTTGGCCTAAACATAAAAGAGAAAAGTTTATTTGCACAAGCATGAAACTGAAGCTTTGCTAGGCTATTGTATTTTAACTATCTTGATTTAAAAAATACATGTTTTATATATACAATGCAACACCTCTCTTCATTCAGGGTCTTTACTTCAGAGCCTTATGAAATTTTTAAAGAGAAGTCACTGAAAAGTAAACATGGACATCCCTTAGGAAGAATTTCAGAGATAATAATTGGCTAAAAATCAGTTAAACTATTTCAGCAGGAATGATTAATATATTAATGAATTAACAGACTTTACACTTTTGTTAGAGAGTTTCCTTAAGCTCTTTTTGGGCACCTTGATTAGAGCTCATTATCACCTGTTAGTCTATAATTTCACAGTTATGTGTGAATTATACAAATTTCAATTCTGGAATGGCCCTCAAGCAATATTTTAATGGAATAATCAATATAAGTAAACCACAGTACAAATTTAAATTATCAAACTCTCTAAGCCAAAAAATAATTAATAATTATCCTTTCATTAACCTATTTTATTATGAAATATCTCCTAAATAGAAACAACATATATAATGTATATTTAAAGGATAAAGAGTTTTAAACAATCTATAGACCCCACCATCCATTTAAGAAAGAGAACCGCGTGAATACCATAGGTACTTCACAAAGCCCTCACAGGCCTCGCCTTTCTCATCCCCCCATGGTAACTGTTACCTTGAATTTTGTGTTATTCCTCTACTTTCCAAAAATGTATAGTTTTACTACTTCCGTATGTATCCTTGAGCAACAGGTTGCTTAGTTTTTGCATGGTTTAGAATTTTGTATAAATAGTGTCACATAATATGTACTCTACTGAGATGTGCTTTCTCAGGTAGGACACAAAAAGTACAAACTACGAAAGAAAAATAACTGTGTATATTAAAATAAAAAACCATCCATTTATCCTTTCATTTTCCAGATAACCTTTACCATAACCACATTTGGTGTTTTCCCCTAATTTATGTATTAAGGAAAGCAAGGCCTCCCCCCCCCCCCCGCCCCAAGCCCCAGTAGATAGTTGTATGTCATAGTTGCACAGCCTTCTAGTTGCTGTATGTGGGACGCGGCCTCAGCATGGCCGGGGAAGCGGTGCGTCAGTGTGCGCCCGGGATCCGAACCCGGGCCGCCAGCAGTGGAGCGCACGCACTTAACCGCTAAGCCACGGGGCCGGCCCGGGAAAGCAAGGCCTTTTGAACTTCTTAGAACACGCTAAATTTCACACATTCGGTAAAATGATATTTTATAAAGCATTTACACACAGGTATTACACTAAATACGACATGAACACTATTCATCAAATATGTAAAAAGAAAGTGTTTTGGTCAAGGTAAATTAAAAATTCTGAGTTTTTGTCCTTTAATCTTTTCCAAATATTTTTAATCATAGACCAAGAGCCTGAAGTGACACCCAACACTAAGAAGACTGAAATGCTTCAACTGTTGGCAGCAGAGTCTTTAATGCTTGTTATCCTGAAAAGTATATTCAGGATATACAACAGTATGATGTCAGGTTAAGTGATTCTAATTTCTTTCTTATGTATGGAAAGGCCACATTCCAAGGGGCAAGTTTGTTACATAAATAACTGAAATGAAAATTCTATGTACTGTCATTGATAAACATTGATTGTCTTTTTTTCAATCAAGCTCCAGCCAGAACACTGAAGTTTTGCCACTTATCCCTTAAAAGGGAATTAAATACAAATTTACCAGACTGAATGTTCCATATTCCTCCCTGAGAAAATGTGTCAAAAATCCGAGCAACGTTGTCTGGTCTCCCCAGGTCCAACGGGCTTGACTGAGGTAGGATGAGATGGGAAGGTAGAGGTAGGGTAGCAAACCAGCAGAGAAGCACAGACTCAACTTCAACAAAGAGCCCAGGGAGAGTTCCTGCATGAGAGCACATTGTGTTATAACCATGTTTGCTTTAGTGATTCATCCTGGACCTTCAAGAACACATCAAGGAAAACATCAAATATGTTTACTCAGACCTGATCTCTCAATTTATAGTAAGTCACTATAGAATACTATGTTAAACCTTCTGATTACTGTGGATTACCAGAAAATTGCGTCAGTCTGAACTTCTCTGCATGGCAGGTGAAATATAAGTGAAGCAAATAATATTAACAAAGACTCATGAGTATCATATTTATTGCATCTTTTACATTTAAAATCATGTTATGACATGTAGCATTGCACAGCTGAGATAAACCACAGCTGAGTGATTAAGTTGTTTGGCTGATTTTGAATATGTCCCAAATATTGTTCTAACACCAATTCACTTATCACTCACATCAGGAGTAGACTTCAACTAAATACTCTAATGTGATTATACATTGACAATATGATTCTTTCTACAAGGGTTTTGGAAATTTCATGGAAATACTTGGCACAAATGAAGCTAGCTTTTAAATAACCTCCCAGCTCATCTGAATGCTTTTTTTTCTCAATTTACATATAGGACGGAAGGAAATGTGATGTTCTGTGTTACAATGTTGCCTCACATGAGAATATATTTCTCATCTGCACATTTCTAAAACAAAGAACAATATTGACAAAGTCTTATAAAGAGTAAGTCCAAAAGAATTCTGGTATACTAGAAAGATCAAATGTTGGTTGCTTTAGCAATTGGGAAAGGGGCTCTCTTACGAATATCAAAATTGGAAATTGCCAATTTTTCCTTTACAAAAAAGGAAAATTCATATGTGACTGAATATAAGAACCAAGGTTCACATTCGCCAGAAGTAGAAAAAGCAGTTGACTTATATTAGCATTTTCAAATAAATATTCTTAATTGAAAACGGAGTGTTTTTATTCAAATACTGATTTTATTTGATATTTCTACAGTGGTAAGAAGATGCATAAAAAATGATAGCATGAAAAGAGTGTAAGACATAACTAATCGAACAATATGCCTTTGCTCTTCTTACAAGTAGTTTTAAAGAAAGTAAGTGTTTATATTTTGGGCAGTTTCTACATATTATAAAGTTCAATTGAGAATGGCAAGATGCAGTTGCTGCAGAATTTTCCTTGTGTGTGGGAAATAAATAGGGAGACAATAACATGAGAGCTATTTCAGAGAGTCCAGGAGAGGGGTTCTGAGTCCTAGGTGCACATATATTAGAATCACCTGGGGAGCTTTTTAAAAATATCAATGTCGGGACCTCACCCCAGATCAATTAAATCAGAATTATTTTAGGGTAGGATCAGCATAAATATACACACACATATACACACACATATATATATACAAACACATATATACATAAATACATGTATGTATATACAGTCATGCATCACTTAATGACAGAGATACGTTCTGAGAAATGCATCTAGTCCTAGCCAGAGCAATTAGGCAAGAAAAAGAAATAAAAGGGATCAAAATCAGAAAGGAAGAAGTAAAATTGTCTCTGTTTGCAGAT
Organism: Ceratotherium simum simum; assembly: GCF_057802395.1. Taxonomy (NCBI): domain Eukaryota; kingdom Metazoa; phylum Chordata; class Mammalia; order Perissodactyla; family Rhinocerotidae; genus Ceratotherium; species Ceratotherium simum. The sequence continues at coordinate 44,914,795 of NC_141923.1, forward strand.
CATATGATCTTATATATAGAAAATCCTAAAGACTCCACCAAAAAACTGTTAGAACTAATAAACAAACTCAGTAAAGTTGCAGGATAAAATATCAATGCACAAAAATTAGTTGCATTTCTACACACTAACAACAAACTACCTAAAAACACTAAGCAATCCCATTTACAATAGCATCAAAAATAATAACACACTTAGAAAGAAATTTAACTAAGGAGGTGAAAGATTTGAACACTGAAAACTATAAAACATTGATGAAAGAAAGTGAAGACGACACAAATAAATGGAAAGATATCCTGTTTTCAGGTATTGGAAAAATTAATATTGTTAAAATGTCTATACTACCCAAAGCTATCTATAGATTCAATGCAATCCTATCAAGAATCCAATGGCATTTTTTACAGAAATAGAAAAAAAAATTCTAAAATTTTTATGGAACCACAAAAGACCTCGAATAACCAAAGCAATCCTGAGAAAGAAAAACAAAGCTGGAGGCATCACACTTCCTGATTTCAGACTATATTACAAAGCTATATAGTAATCAAAACAGTATGGTACTGGCATAAAAACAGACACATAGACCAATGGAATTGAGAGCCCAGAAATAAACTCATGCATATATAACTAACTAATAATTGACAAGGGAATCAAGAATACTCAATGGGGAAAGGATAATCTTTTCAATAAATAGTGCCAGGAAAACTGGATATTCACATGCAAAAGAATGAAACCGGACTCCTATCTTACACCGTACACCAAAATTAACTCAAAATGGATTAAAGACTTAAATGTAAGATCTGAAACCATAAAAATTCTAGAAGAAAACGCAGAAAAAAAGCTCCTTGACTTTGTCATGACATGATTTCTTGGATATGACAGCAAAAGCACAAGCTATAAAAGCAAAAATAAACAAGTGGGACTACATCAAACTAAAAAGCTTGCGCACAGAAAAAGAAATAATCAACAAAACAAAAAGGCAACCTATAGAAGGAGAAAATATTTGCAAACCACATACCTGATAAGGGGTTAATATCCAAAATATATAAGGAACTCATAATTCAATAGCAAAAAACCAATTAATCTGACTAAAAAATGTGCAAGGGACCTGAATAGACATTTTTCCAAAAAAGATATTCAAATGACCAACAGATATATATGAAAAGGTGTTCAACATCACTAATCACCAGGGAAATGCAAATCAAAACCACAAGGAGAATAACCTCACACCTGCTAGAATGGCTGTTATCAAAAAGACAAGAGATAATGAGTGTTGGCGAAGACGTGGAGAAAAGGAAACCCTTGCGCACTGTTAGTGGGAACGTAAACTGGTGCAGTCACTGTGGAAAACAGTACAGAAGGTCCTCAAAAAATTAAAAACGTAACTACCATATGATCCAGCAATTCCACTTCTGCGTATATCCAAAGGAAATGAAATCACTATCTTGAAAAACAGCTATACACCCATGTTCACTGCAGCATTTTTAATAACAGCCAAGACATGGAAACGACCTAAGTGTCCATCAACGTATGAATAGATACAGAAAATGTGGTGTGGAATGGAATATTATTCAGCCATAAAGAGAAGGAAATCCTACCATTTATGACAACATAGGTGGACCTTGAGAGCATTATGCTAATGAAATAAGTCAGACAGAGAAAGACAAATACTGTATGATCTCACTTACATGTAGAATCTAAAAAACTGAATTCATAGAAACAGAGTAGATTGGTGGTTGCCAGAGGTGGGGGTGGAGGGGTGAGAGAAATTAGTGAAGGTGGTCGAAGGGTACAAACATCCAGTTATAAGATAAGTTCTGGGGATGTAATGTACAGAATGGTAACTATAGTTAACAATATAGTCATGCACTGCAAAATGACATTTTGGTCAACGATGGACCACATATACAATAGTGGTCCCATAAGATTAGTACCATATAGCCTAGGTGTATATAGTAGGTTATACCATCTAGGTTTGTGTGAGTACACTCTATGATGTTTGCACGATGAAATCACCTAAGGACACATTTCTCAGAACATAGTCCCCCTAGGTGAGCAATGCATGACTGTACTATATTGTACATTTGAAAGATGCTAAGAGAGTAGATCTTAAAAGTTCTCAACCCACACACACAAAATCGTAACTATGTGAGGTGATGGAGGTGTTGACTACCTTTATTGTGGTAATCATTTTGCAACACATACATATATTAATCATCACATTTTACACTTTAAACTCACACAATGTTATATGTCAATTATATCTCAATAAAGCTGGAAAAAAAAAAAGAGAGCGAAGTGAAGACTAGATAAAAAAAAAGAAGCCTGGCTAAGATGACTGATATCAGGGTATCAATGCATCCCCATCTGTGCATCCATCAGTTCAGAGGAGAAATATTTGGGCACCCTCAGGTTTGTAGTCCATAGAAAAGTCTTTACTGAGTTATACCTTTATGTGTTATATCTCCATTTTTTTTAATCAAGGGCTTATATAATAAAAAAACATATAAAGAATTTTCTTTATATTCTATAAAACCACTATTAAAGACACTGCCTGTTATGCTGTTTAACATCCCTTCCATAAGGTCTTATATGATTGACTTAACAGAATTTAGTTCCAAGAACAAGGTGATCTTTCCTGTCAATTGTTATGTTTCCTTTTCATTTATTTTTTTATCACATAAACAGAATTTTATAACCTCCACCCTTTTTGCTTTGTTGCCAAGAAGCTAAGAAAGAAAACGTATTCAAGTACACTAAATACAATTATCTAAAGCTTTGGTATAATTATTTCCCTATTTCCATATAATAATTTTATTATATGTGTTTTTCCTAATATAATTCTGATTATAGCTGCGTATAAGTCACAAATAATGAAATGATAAACAAATGTGGCTGAAGTGTAATTAACAAACAAACAATCAAGTAAGTAAATAAAATGACTCCAGTACTGGCTTTGGATATGGACTGTGTTAACCTCTGGGAGGAAGACTGACAGAATAGAGCTTCTCTCTTTCAAGAACTTGTGTCTAACTCAGCGTCCTGCCTTCTCCTTTCTGACAAGTCCACTGCCTAACAAAATAATTTACCTATATTGCTCTATACTGCCATCTAAATTAATAATCATTTTCTCTTTCAGAGAAAGAAGAAACTAAATTAAATCATTTTTAATTCTAAGAAAATCTGTTCTGAGAAAACAGGACTGTTATTTACCAGAGATTTTATTGTTTATTTCACAACGGCACGATGGTGCCTGTTGTGTTGAGAGCTGCATCTCCAGCACCCAGGCAGCAGCTGGCACAGAGCAGGCACTCAATAAACCGTTGGATAAATGAATGAACTACTATTAATACACTATCCTTTGTCTTAGAATGCAGAATAAAATTAAGGAAATTTTCTATTGTTGTTTTAAGTCCCTTTAGCCTATTTTCATCAAGGTGCTGTTCAAAATCGGTAAGAAAATTATGAAACAGGCCAGATGCCACTGCAATCAATACTGCATAATTTTTGTAAATCCTATTTTTTCAGTCAATGTTAGGGCCTAAGGTTATTTATGCTTTATATAAAACTAAAAAAAAATTAAAAGTCCCATGTTTTCTGATGCCATAAATGTTATATTGGGCTTAAATAAAATATTATGAATTTTCTCTTTTACAAAACACAAAAACCTACCTTCTCTTTTAAAAGTCGAAAGAGAATCCATGGTATAATGCACAAAACATAGAGTACTATTGTGTGCTGATTACATAAGCTAAGGCCACAGCAGAAAGCACCAATTTTAGCTATCTGAAAATAAATAAAAGAAAAAAATCCAAGTTAAAAATTCACCAAAAGCTCTAAGTAAGCACAATAGTAAAAAGCTATTCTTTATATTAAAACCAAGCATTTGTACCATTATCAGGTTAAAATTAACCTCTCAGATGCAAGCAGTCATGCTCTAACAGTCACTAATATTTAACACCATTATTTTTTAATATTTTTCATTCTCATCAAATCGCTGCAGTTTGACCTTAAATGACTGTTTTCAAACTAAGTTTTTGCAAGTCCTGTATGATGACTAGATAAGTCCTAATAGAAATAAGATATCATGTAATTCCTACTCAAAGTCTATAACTGAAGTTCAGCAATTCTTTCTATTTTACTTTTTCTCCTATTAAATTAAATAAATGAAATATAACACTTTATTTAGAAGCCTGGTTATCCATGGGTGGTGTTTTTGCTCTTTTGAACATGTGATATTTTCATAATCAGAAAAAATTTAATTTTAGACAAAAAATAAACTCTACTAGCATCACAGATCTGTTTATGGACACTACAGATAAACCATGATGTTCTTTTGTTTCTATACTCTTTAACAACACAAGGCCGCCTATACTAGGATGATCTGGCCCTTTCCAACGTGTAGACTGTAAGCTCTTGGAAGACAGGGTTCCTTCACATTTCAGATGATTTTGATGATAGTTTGCCCTCGAATTCATTGTAATCTCTTCTGAACTATGTCATTTTTATGTTTGATACTCTCCTGTTAGTTAAAAAAAGTACAAATTTGATCTTTTTGCAATTAAGGAGTAAGTCAATGTACCATAATGGAATATAATTTAAGATGGCCAATCTAGAGCTTGGCATCTTATGATCACACACACACACACACACAAATGATGGAGGAATTAACTAACAAGCCTATCTTTCCCATAGGACTCAAAAGGGACTTCAGAATCCTCTCATTCTCCAAAAAACTTTTGAACTCTTAGAGAAAAAAAATTCCCATGTTTTATAAAGGCTCTCATGGTTCACAGTAAAAGAACTGAAAATATCTTCTCTCTCAACATGCCTAGATTACCTTGACAGTAATCAGAATAGATAAACAGTATCTAAACCAAAGTTAAAAAGAAATACAGCATCCGTCTAAAAATTACAACAAAAAGTGACTTCACTTTGATCAAAATAGGTTACCTTTGATCTTTCTTTTGCAGTTGCTGCCTCCTCAAAATGTACAGTAAGAGCCATAAGCAGCCCCACAAACAGATTGTTTAAACTAAAAACCTCTGCTGCAATGGACCACTGCCATGTTAGACGAGAAAATGAAAACACCCCCGCAGCAAGGATTCCTCCAGCATATGAGCCAGAAAGCCTGCAAATACAGATAACATGAAATCTTCTTTCCCAACATAAAGAACTGACTTTATTTTCCTTTTTATAAACTGTAGCAGCAGAAATTATGACAGTCACCCAGCACTATCCCAACACATTATACATCACTTAATGTAAAGTTAATACATCACTTCATGTAAAATTTCTTTCAACCAATTTTAATTAGGAAGCCTATATATTAACCTATTAACAAACAAATGAACAACCCTGCTTGGAATCCTATGGACTGAAGGAGGTTTAGTTTTTAGATCTAACCTCCAGGATTCAAGCCAATTCAGAAAGCCCGAAGAGATAGCAGCTAGAGAGATAAACCTGTGTCATTTTTCTTGCAGTATCTATGAAGAAGAATGATGGTCTGGTGAAGACTGAAATATGTTTAATTGTAAAATTAATGAAATGTCAAAATATCTATTCAAGAACATTCATTCTCACTTCTTGTGGAAGTTTGGATCTAGGTACTTTCTACAATTATCTCCCAACATATGGCAAAGCATGTCTTGGTCACAATATGTAGTGATGTTAAGATCTTGTAAGCTCTTAGTTTCTGATGACTTCTTCTTTACACAAAGTTGAAGTTAAAAATGGTATATTTTTTAAACAGACAGATGAGAATGTGCATTTTAATAACACAAAAAGAATCAAATGCTATATGTACTTGCAAACGAATTTCTCACACCCAAACGCCAACAAGAGCCATACATTTCACATCAATCAGGAATCTGGATCTCAGTTCAGAGACATGATTTGAGACTGGTAATGTGGTTGAATATACTAGAGCATATCAAACCAAAACAACTTCGTGTTTCACTATAAATCTACAACTATGAAAATTAAAGCTATTATTGAATATCTATTTCTAACAAGTGTTATGAAATTCAGCAAGCATTACTGTGTCTAATAATTATGATATTATATTGCCCCATGTCATTACTTTTTAACTATATTGTTTTGTTTAAAAAGTTATGGAGTAATTCTATGGCTTTTAATCAACCACTACAGAAAAGAAAGTTAAAATAAAAATTTCAGTATCACCAAATCTGTTTTTCTTTGAGTTTCTCTTTGTAACTTATTTCTGTTTTCTTTCCCTTATTAAAATCATCAGTTTCCTACTTCTTTCAGTCCCCCATTCTCCCAGCTATCCTGATTCAAAACACTAAAATCATTTCTTCCTTCCAAAGCACTTTCCAAATTCTTTTCGATTTGTATTTCTACTGCCTTAGACTCAATTATTTTAATAGTTTCCTAACTTGTCTTCTGTTTTCCAGTCTATTCTGCAACATAGCATCAGAATAAACTTTCTAAAACATAATCCTTATGACTACTTAGCCCCAAACTTAAGGACTCTTCCTTGCCTGTAGGATAAATTCTAAATGAGTCAGCCTGGAATCCAGGCTCCCAATAAACTGGACCCCACCTAGCCACTAATTACCAACATTATTTCCATCTACTAGTCAGGCCACTCAAAACTCCTTAATAAGCATGCCTATTCCTAGTGCCACAGCTTTGCTCTTGCTCTACCCCTGAATTGAATGTCCCCTTTGCTCCTTTCCATATATTCAAAGTCTACTCTTTTCTCAAATTTCTCTTCAATTCCCAGGTCTCTAACCCATCTCTGAACATCTATAGCATTTAATTGTCTGTAACAATTATTTTGACATTGTTTTTGAAATGTGACCTGGAGTTAAACTTCATTTATATTGGAAGCATCTAGCCCCAAGCACAGACAGGAAACTTAGCGAATGAGAAAATGAATTAATCTTAAAGTATTAGTAACATTTTTAACAGAACTTCTAAATTTCATCTGTCAATATTACTGAGGAAAGTCAGCATAAGATACAAGATTCCTTCTTCTACTTAAAACATAAATTATCATCCTTGGAGAAAGGGCTGACTTGAGGGCTGGGGTAGCTCAAGTACAAAATGAACCTGAAACATCTTATGCCAGAAAGTAAGGAAGTGCTCAAACAGCGACGTGACAACAGGACTCAGGAGTCAGCTGAAAGGGGCTCTCCCGGGCCAAACTGGGGACAATTTGACGATCAAAATACTTATAGTAATAGATTGTAACCCAATAAATAAACAAGAATCTATGAATCCATAATGATATACATAAACGGAGGAGAAGGGAAAGTCCACAGAAAGTCAAGTAGTAACTAATAACTGTAGAAGAAGTGATGGCATTAGAAATCACCATTTGGCAACCATCATAATAACTGATGGACACCAAACTAGTGGGAAAAGTTTTACAGTAACAGAAATATGTACATAGTCTAAAGGTACCTCCCTATAAATAGATTAACTGGAAAGGGAAAAATGGAACCTTACAGGGCAAACCTGACACACACAATCTTAACCATGTGATCAAAGTTAACAGCCCAGTAATGGGACAAAAACATCATATGCTTCCTGATCTATTCCAATGAAAAGAATACAGCATCATTTCTATGTGTTCCTGCCAAAAATGTATTACCTGAATCTAAGCACAAGGAAACAGACAAACTCAAATTGAAGGACATTCTACCAAATAACTGGACTGGATGTATCAAAAAATGTCAAGGTCTTGAAACACAAAAAAAACCTCATGAAGAACTGCTCCAGATTAAAGTGACTAAAGGGACACGAAATAGAATTCAAGGCATGATCTGGGATTTCCTTCTGCTATAAAGTGCATTATTGGGACAACTGGCAAAACTGAATCAAGTCTGAAGATCAGATAACAATGTTGTATCAATGACGATTTCCTGATTTTGAGAACTGCACTGTGGATATGTAAGTAAATGTTCTTGTTTTAAAGAAACATACCCGGAAGCTGTTAAAGGTAAAAGGGTATCATGAGTGCAGCTTACTTTTAAATGGTTAAAAACAGAATGAAACACACACATACACACAGGGTCAAGAATAAGCAAATGTGGTGAAATATTAACATTTGAGGAAGCTGGGTGAAGGGTATATAGAGTGAGCTCTTGCCACTTTGCTATAAATCTGAAATTATGTCAAAATAAAAAGTTAACAAAATAAATCAACAAATTCCTGAGATGATAATTTGCTAACATTTATCGAGTTTTGCCTGCCATGCATCAGATATTGTTCTAAGTGCTTTCCTTATGTTAATTCATTTACTTTTCATAATAACCCTATGAGTGGATGCTATTTATCTCCTTTTTTCAAATGAAGAAACTGAGGCCCAAAGAGGTCAAGTAATTTTTCCAAGGTCCTAGGGCAATTAAGTGGCTGAACCAGGATTCAAACTGTTAGTCTAGCTATTTAGTGCCATTACATTATGGGGCAAATGATGGTTATTTTAGTTTTAATGTCAAATAATTTATTCTAGATTAATGATATATTGTACTTTTATTTGGTTAAATATGTACCTCCTGGAGTGAAGAACAGACTAAAATAAAAGTTTTGTCAATTATTAGAATTGCGTTTATTTTTATTTTATCAAAACAACACACTACCAGCCTGAACTGTATTCAACACTTCTCAAGACTGGTTTTAACCTTTCATTCTTTTTGGCAACTGGTCAAAGTTTAAAACCACCAGACAGTCAATTAAATAGAACTGAGAAGAAAGTCCTGATATGTAGAATTCTCAGGAAGAAAACTCAAGACTCACTAATCTACAATGATTTTTAACACACTATTATGCTCCAGAAGACATCCTAAAGTGTTTGAATTGTTGACATTAATTATTGAAATCATGAACTATGTTAACTGCATTTTCAAACATTTCATAAGGCTTTAAAAATTGAAGAGAGAAAGGTAAAGTTATCAACTTCAGTGATAAAATCTATCCAGTCACCTTAGACTATTACAGATAGTTACATACATTAGCATTTTATTGAAGACTAATCCCACATCAGCAAGGTCAATAATCTGAATTTTCTCCACCCCCACCCCTACCCCTGCCAAGGTCAGAATGGTTTTGCAATGAATAATCCATACTCTTTCACGTGATTCTCCTTGGTATCAGGAAATAATTTGTGAGACTGCTGAGTAAGGTTATAAAAGAGAAAGTAACTAACTGATTATAAAACCAGTCATGGAAATCAAACCTATAATCTTGATCTTTTTAGCATCTCAAATGAGCTTGCTTAGAAATCAGACTAAGTATAGGAATTTGGGTTGCAGTCCTAATATAAAATTGAACAAAAAGACTAGTGGATCTTTTGTTTTGTTTTTTGTTTTGCTACTCAGCATCTAAAATCCCTTTCTATGCTTGAGGGATACCCAGCTTATGAGGCACAGCCTCTTCCTATTATACATGCTGAAAACACAAGATACTTTCCAGTCTCCCTTGCAGGTACAGCATAGGTGTATGGCCTGGGCTCTGCCTGTCAGAAGCACTCGCTGCATTTTTTGAATTGGAAATTCCTGAGGCAAAGAGGCAGGGATGGGGACAAAATCCATTCAGACACGGCTGGTGGCGTTAATGTGCCATCTCCATAGACAACGATGGCAGCACTTTCAGGGGCAATGTTCAGAATCCAGGTCAGTGTTGGAGGTGGAAGCTGGGGTGTCCGGTGCCCAGAGGTGGCAGCAGCGGTCGTTTCACTAGAACATACCTGCCTAGGACTCTGGACGTTTTAGACTCAGAGCCTGGTAACCCAGCCCCACCAGAAATTCTGTGAGATCTCCAACTTCCTTCCTTTCCTTTTTTTTTTTTTTTTTTTTTACAATTCTAGACTTGATCTTTCCTTTTGTGAAAAAACAGCTTTATTGAGATATAATTCATATACCATACAATGCACCCATTTAAAGTGTACCATTAAAGGTTTTTGGTATATTTACAGATATGGGCAACCATCATCACAGTCAATTTTATAACATTATCATCACCTCAAAAAGAAATCCTATCCTCTTTAGCTATCACCTCCCTACTCCCATCCCTAATCCCATCCCAGCTTTAAACAATCACTAATCTACTTTCTGTCTGTATAGATTTCCCTCTTCTGGACTTTCATATAAATGGAATTACACAATATGTGGATTTTTGTGACTGGCTTCTTTCACTTAGCACAATGTTTTCTGGGTTCATCCAACTTATAGCATGTATCAGTATTTCATTCCTTTTTATGGATGAATTAATATTCCACTATATAGATACACCACATTTTGCTTATCCATTCTTCCACTGATGGATATTTGGGTTGTTTCCACCTTTTGGCTATTATGAATAAAGCTGCTATAAACATTCTTGAACAAGTTTTTGTGTGGACATATGTTTTCATTTCTCTTGGGTATATACCTAGAAGTGGAATTGCTGGGTCATATGGCAACTCTGTGTAATTGTTTGAGGAACTGATAGACTGTTTTCCAACGTGGCTGCACAATTTTACATTCCCACCAGCAGTGGATGAGGATGAGTGTTCTGATTTCTCCACAACCTAGTGATCACTTGTTATCTGACTTTTTGAGTCTAGCCATCCTAGTGGGTATAAAGTGGTATCTCATTGAGATTTTGATTTGCATTTCCCTAATGGCTAATGATGTCAAGCATCTCTTCAAGTGCTTTTGGCTATCTGTATATCTTCCTTGGAGAAATATCTATTCAGATCCTTTGCCCATTTTTAAATTGGGTTATTGGTCTTTTTATCATTGAGTTGTAGGGTTCCTCCCAAGTTCCTTCTAATACGTTTATTTTCTGCTGAACACAGCCAGAGTCAATTGCTTGCAACCAAGAATCCTGACTGAAACAATCTGCTTTCCCTCTTTATTATTTCTATTAAGTTTTCAAGAGAAACTCTGTGAGGAAATTCTGAAAATAAATGCTGAAGTTGTCATAGCTTTGTGGAAAATAGAAGAGAGAGCAGTATGCCTAAGAGCAGAAAGTTATGTGTGCATCTATACAGAGAATATATAGAATGTGAAACATTTTGGAGACCTCATCATTTTACTATTTATGTTTTTCATAAAATAATGCATATAGGCTAAGTCTGTATGAATTTCTTTGATTTCAACAGCCTTTTATAAATCAAACCGTGAATGTCCCTTACAATGCACATATTTTGACCCACTGCCTTTAAAAGTTTGCTTTATGCTAAGATTCAGAATTAATCAACATTTACCAACCATATAACATACAAACTAGTGGATTAAGAAAAGTAGATCTGAAACATCTGTTGTGGAAAGTCTGCAAGCTAAGGAGGGATACATAAGGATTTGTAGGAAGCAACAGATGCTCAGCTGAGGCTGAAGACTGCAGAGACGGTGGGTATGGAGCAGCAGCATCACTCTGCACGGCTGTGGAAAGGTCTGCAGCAGCCTGAGTCAAGCGTGGAGAGGGTGGATGGAGCCAGGGTTAGGTGCTTTACTAGGTAGGTAGGAGAGAAGTACAAGAGGGAAAGGGAGTTAAAGTAATGATACATTGGATAGGGAAGGAAGTAAAGACAGCAGGGGGCTGATGGAGGAGATAAAAAGGATGAGCAAAGGGTTCTAGGTCTCATTTAAATGAAAGACAAGTGTATGGGCATCAAGGAAATGAGTGAACTGAAAGCTAAAGTCATGCCAGGGTGTGGAGAGTGGGTTGGAGAAAGGGACATCAAATCAATAAAGGATAGAATAGGCCCATTAAGCCACACTGTACTCTACTGTTGAAACCAGCCCATGATGGAAAAGAGTTTAATAAAGCTATTCTCCAAATCACAGGATTTTCATTAAAACTAAGTATCTGTTCAGGTCTTTTGCCCATTTTTAATTGGGTTGTTAGTTTTTTTGCTGTTCAGATGTATGAGTTCTCTATATATTTTGGAGATTAACCCCTTAGCAGATATACAGTTTGCAAATATCTTCTCCCAATTGTTAGGTTGTCTTTTCATTTCGTTGATGGTTTCCTTTGCTGTGCAGAAGACCTGAACAGACGTTTCTCCAAAGAAGATATACAGATGGCCAAGAGGCACACGAAAAGATGTTCCACATCATTAACTAGCAGGGAAATACATATCAAAACTACAATGAGATATCACCTCACACTCGTCAGAATGGCTATAATTAACAACACAGGAAACAACAAGTGTTGGAGAGGATGTGGAGAGAAGAGAACTCTCATACACTGCTGGTGGGAGTGCAAACTGGTACAGCCACTATGGAAAACAGTATGGAGATTTCTCAAAATATTAAGGATAGAACTACCATATGATCCAGCTATTCCACTGCTGGGTATTTATCCAAAGAACATGAAAACACCAATGCGTAAAGATACATGCACCCCTGTGTTCACTGCAGCATTATTCACAATAGCCAAGACTTGGAAGCAACCTAAGTGCCCATCAAGGGACAAATGGATAAAGAAGATGTGGCATATATACACCATGGATTACTACCCAGCCATAAGAAACGATGAAATCCAGCCATTTGTGACAACACGGATGGACACTGAGGGTATTATGCAAAGTGAAATAAGTCAGAGGGAGAAGGTCAAATACTGTATGATCTCACTCATAAGTAGAAGATAACAACAACAACAAACAAACACATAGAGACAGAGACTGGATTGGTGGTTACCAGAGGGGAAGGGGGGAGGGAGGAGGGCGAAAGGGATGATTAGGCACATGTGTGTGGTGATGGACTGTAATTAGTCTTTTGGTGGTGAACATGATATAATCTATGCAGAAACAGAAGTATAATGATGTACACCGGAAATTTATACAATGTTATAAACCAATGTTGCCACAATAAAAATAAATAAATAAAAAATAAAATAAATAAAATGTGTACGCGTAGGTAAAGAGTCCAAATAAGACCAAAAAACAAAAACAAAAAAACTAAGTATCTGTCCTGAAAGACAAGCAGTACATCATAGATTAATAAGTGCAGGGTGAATGCAATGTAGGAAGACAGGTGTGCGGCCCTGTGCCACATCACACACATGCTAACTGGGAGATGTGATATCCCACATCAGGACACAGCAAGCTGAGTCTCTGACTTGTTGACAAGTCAAAGGATGATGTCAGCAATGGTAAGGATGAGGACTTTCTGAAGACTTTGGAGAAGGTCTTCAACTCATTCCCTGACGCTATACGTAGGCAGTCTCATCAAATTGTTCAAGGCATATTACGTTATCTGAGCATGCTTCATTTCATCTTATCGAGGCAGAGATAAATGACTAAAGAGCAAGCTGACGTCAAGGATGATTTCATGAAGACAAGTTGCAGGGTCATGGCCAGGCTCAGTATTGCCTCACACTGTCCACATCTGCAGCCTCTACCCTCCGTTCTCTCCCTAGCACTCCACTGAATTAGCACCCAGTGACCATCTACCTGTCAAATACGACAGGCTTTTGGGACCTCTCTGCCACGTTATCATTCTACTGAGTTGACATCTGGGACCCCAGATCCCTCTGGTTTTCCTTCTGTGGCTCTGGATCTTCTTCCTGTGTTTTCTCCGAATAGCTCCTCTTCTTCCATTAACTCCTTTAAAGCCAGTGTTTCCCAGGATTTCATTCTCGGGCATTTGTTCTCACTCTACATACTCTGCCTGGGTGGCTTTTATCCACTCTCTTGATTTCAACTGCCAACTACAAACTGAAAAACCAAATCTGTCTCCAGCACTGCCTCTCCCTTATTTCAGACTTACACGTCTCCACCTGACTGTTGTACACCTCACCACAAAGCCACCCCAACTCTGGATGTCCCACAGAACCTCACTGTCAAAATTAATTTCTCATCCTCTCCTCTAAAATGATTCCTTCTCCTGTGTTCTCCATCTTAGTGATTTTCCTTATCTACCTAGCTTGAGTTAGGGACCTAGGAGTCATCACCAAAGCTCCTCCCCCTTTTGAACATATCACATCTTGCCAATTTTACTTCATAAACATTTTAAAAATTCATCCTCTTCTCTCCACCCATACTGCCACTGCCTCGTCTCAGCTATTACCATCGCCTCAGCCTGACACCGAAGCAACAGCTTTGTGTGCTGTCTGACTCCAGTCCTAGGCCCACCACTGCCATCAGAGTGAGGGGTCTAAAACATCCCATGTTGCACTTTTCTGCCTCCAACCCTTTAATGACTCCTCTTTGATTATGAAGCATATTACAAGCTCCTCCTCATGATAGACGAGTCCTTTTATGATCTGGTCTTAGCTTACTTGTAGCTTCATTTTTGTACATAACCCATCTCAAACATGGTGTTCCAGCAACACTAAAAGACTTGTAAGCTCCTGTACTTACAAGCTGTTTCTCCTCCACCTCTGGGTTTCTTTGCACATGAAGCTCCCTGTATCTGGAGCACTGTTTTGTGTTCACTTGGCCAACTGTCACTTATTGTCTACAACTCAGAATAGGCATCACCTTTCCAGGAAGTTTTCCCTAAGTACTTTCGCAAGACTAGGGTGGTTGCCCCTTCTTCAGATTCTCATTAAATTAAAGGTATTAAATGGGTACTGAGTAGACAGTTTTTTCTATATTTCTAAAAAAATATGATCCTGAAGAATAGAAAATTTTAACTGTAAACTCATCAAAGCATAGTAAGGAAACCAGATTTGAGGAACTTAAAATTCTCTAAATAATGTATTACAAAAAAATAGAATTATTTTTGGACTATTGATACCACTGGATTGCCACGCCAGCATATTAGTGCATTTTTAAAATTAAAAGTATATCTCAGTTTATATATACATATACATATGTGTACGTGTATGTGTGTCCCTAGAAAAGCTATTTGATTTTTTTAAAAACTAAATGTTCCCACCTATATATATCTATTTTTATTTCAGACAAAATTCATCTGTAGTTTTTAACGCTCTCCAAATAGCAATGGTTTCTAATTACCTCACCCTAAGTCCAACCATTTCCAAATAATGCTTTATAAAATTACTTATGCTATTATTTAGAAACTAATCTTTTTTCGAAAATTGAAAGAAAAGATGTCTTGGTATTGGGGTAAATTTTGTTTCTTTTAAGAACCATGTCCTTTATCACTGCTGTCCTTTAATGTTATAAAAGTGGTGTCTTAGTAACAAATGAAATTAAGGGAAAAATTAAAGATTCATTTTGATTGTATTACATTGATTCTTTTTTAAATAAAGTGATATCCATATGGGTATATCTTATAGAAACTAAGCAACAATCTCTTCATCATTCTGTACTTTAATTCAAGTGTTTAAATATTCTTTTGGCAAGAATATAGAAATAATAATTTACTTAAAAAGCATTTTTTTCATATTACTTGATTTATTTCTTGTCTATAACATAAATATTTCAAAGGGAATAATAAAATATAGAAGCTTCACAGTTACTCATATTGCCTTTTGCATACTGATGTGTAAAAGAACGTTTTTTGTATTTTCTCAAATTTTTGTGAAATTTCAAATAAAATACCTCAAAGTTTCCATCTTATGTCTTATTGAGCTAAATATCAATGAACTTTCCATATGAATAAGCCACTGCAAATTTGAGACAGAAAAAGACATTAAATGTGCAGAAGACTTAACTAAATGACGCTGCAAAGATTATATTGATGAGTATGTCTGAAGGTGAATCTAGTCTTAATTGCGTTAAGCAAACAAGGTGACTGAGCAAGCTCTTTTATTTTCTGTTTATCAGTTTTTTAAAAAAGTAATGAATCTACAGAATTCCTAGAGCCTCCAATTAACCCACTGTCTGTTTTGATTGCTGGGCCTTTGGTATCTTATAAGTTTGCCAATGACTAACCCTCTCAATGAAGGTGCCCCAGAGTGAGTGATTAGACAAATAATTGTAATCTAACTTTTTTTTTCCGTCTGAGAAAGATTTGCCCTGAGCTAATATCTGCTGCCAATCATCTTCTTTTTTTTGTATGTGGGCTGCCACCACAGCATGGCCATTCACAGAAGAATGGTGTAGGTCCGTGCCCAGGGAACCAAACCTGGCCACCATAGAGAAGCGTGCTGAACTTAACTACTAGGCCACCAGGGCTGGCCCAGTAATCTAGCTCTTTTTGGGAATAATTCTAATGAGAATACACATTCTACAAATTTTTTTTTCCCTAAAAAGGCTACAACATATATTTTAAATTTTCTTGGCAGAATTAGATTATATAGGTTGAGTGAAACACTACTCATAAATCTGACTGCCTAAATACTGTTAAATGAATTGATACCTCAAATTTCTGGTAAGTAATCTTTCTTGTAAAAATATACAGAAGGAATATTCAACATAACATTATTGTTTAAACATGAATTTTAAATGAAATTGTTGTTCTGAAACAACACAACAAGCTGTTTGGTATCATCCATAAAGTCTAATGTACAGATGGACTATAAATAGAAGTACCTCCCAAATAAGACAAAACAACTGTCAGCTACCCATAGACTAAGTCTGATTTTTTTTTCAAATAAAAATGACACAATCAAAAACACGATTGTGTTTTCACCTGGCAATTCAGGAGTCCTACTTTCAATTTTTGGGGTTTTTTTTGAATAAATATACTTAGTTATTATTTTTTAAAAAGCAACTAAGGAATTAATTTTATTTACACTTAACGTGCTAAAGTGGCATCTTAAAATTAGCTCATTAAAATTAAAAGACGTATATTTTTCTACTGAAATTGATGAAACTACTTCAACCAAACTAATAAACTGGAGAAAAAGAGAAATTCAAATGAGGTTGTGAATAAAATGAGAACTCTTATCACCAGAACTCTCTAATACAATTGGAAAATAGTCTAAAGTATTTTTTACTTTAACTTAAGAACACCTTATGATGAGTTAGATATAATATGAGAAAAAATGTTTTCCATTTGCATCTAATTTTCATAGAGCCTCAAAGGAGGTCAAAGAAGACATTTCTTCAAATGAAATATATATTTTTAGAATCTAACTTGACTATAGAAAGATAACATCTTACGAGGCTATATAAAGATCACGCACTTCAAACACAATAATAATTTTAATAACACAACCACTGTATTGTAAAAGATAGTCACATGCCAATACTAACAATCAAAATCAAGTTTTTACCCTCTTAGAGAGGTATGCTCAATTTTCAAGGTCTCACACTAACAGAGCAAGGCAATGATACAGATGATTCAAAATATCAATCTAAAAGTCATTGAAGTATGTTTTATTTTATATAAATAAATACATAATATGTTACATTCCAGTAAATAAATCTTCCTAATTGCTTTTTATTTGGGTTCACACTAAAATCATGTAGTTCACATTCCAGGAGAGCACAGTGGTTAGGCGATGAGGAAAGATAAACCAAGAGTGTGATAGATAGTATGAGAAGGGTGGTCAAGTGTCTAAAATCTCACCCAGATAATGCAAATGACAGCCATTCTCCACTAGGATGAGAGATATGTGATACCATTAAGAGCAGCCTAACTAATGCGAGGCTCAGAATTCCATGGTTAAATCTTAACTGCTTTCGGGCCAGCCCAGTGGCGCAAGCGGTTAAATGCACGCACTCCACTGCGGCAGCCCCGGCATTCGGCAGTTCGGATCCCAGGCACACACCAATGCACCACTTGTCAAGCTATGCTGTGGCAGCATCCCATATAAAGTGGAGGAAGATGGGCACAGATGTCAGCCCAGGGCCAGTCTTCCTCAGCAAAAAGAGGAGGATTGGCAGATGTTAGCTCAGGGCTGATCTTCCTCACACACACACAAAAAAACCTTAACTGCTTTCTTTTTGGTCCACAAATTTTATGAGCCCTAGATAAGATTCCTAAGACAAGTACTGATTGTGCAGTGGTTTTCTCACTGATGGAATACTATTCATCTGTTGACACAATGGATAAATCAGGAGGTTACAATGTACACCATTGACACAGGTTTGCTATTGATGATAAGGTATATTTTTCTTTCTACTACACAGTATTTGATTTTCATGTGCAGTCACATGTTTGTCTAACCCTCAATCAAAAGGCAAATAACAGAAACCTGAAATTCTTTCAGAACACACATTTGATGTGCCTCATAAAATTCATGAATGTATTTGTCTTCGATATTACTTGCATGCAAAGAACCCAACATGGAGGGTACACTACCCTCTGTCTACACTGAAAACTCCTACTTGAAGTAAGTAGAATTGTGTAGGAAGGCCCACGATGCAGCATCTGAACATTACTGTTAAATAAATTACTGTCAACTCATATTGATGACTAAAAAAATGCAACGGATTACAGGGAAGAAGTATGGTAAAGCAGGATACAACTAATAGCAAATCTACCACCCTCATCCTTCCAAATTCTTATCTTTCTGGGTCTTATTCATGAAAATTATATAAATGTTACCTTCTGGCTCATTCACATAATCAACATGCATATATTTATCTCTTCAGTGCACCTGGAGAATGGTCAAACTGGGAAGCTAAGCAACTACAAAGAAAAGTATACCACTGAACCTCTCTCTTTTGGTGGGAGTTCACTCAACCCTCTTTCAACAAATGCATATTGAGCATCTAATATGTGCCAGGTACTCTTAGGGCAAATTGCAGTCTGTGGCCATTTACACAGCAGTAGAATCTAAACTTTTTCTTATCATTTTCAAGTTTAGACCTAATGAATGTAAATCAGTAATTTAGAACATGGTATATTAAAATTATATCTCTGAAGCCACCGTCATACCTAAAAAAGTGTAAAACACTTACATCTTTAATAAATTTGCAAGTAAGCCCTTTTCCCCACATTTAATAAAAATTTACTTTCACTCCAGATAAAATCCTACCAAGGTTTGTTCTCTTTCATGCGATTCAATCAAAAAGAAAAAACTGTTCTACTCTGAATTTTTAGCTACATAAATATCAACTATCAGTACACTAAAAGGAAAAGTACAAAATATTATTCCTGATTTAAAACCACTAAATAAAATTGAGGAAAAAATTTAAAAGCCTTCAAAAAGGAAAAAAAGCACAACTGAAATGGAAGGAATAAGATTATGACTAGCTTCCATAAATAAAATGTAATCACACAATTTCCATTAGAAGTAAGATTTTTGCATTAACCAATAAATGAGAAGAGCTATTTAAGGTTTAGAACAATTCATTTTATTATATCCCATCAACTTATACCTGAATATCTAAAAGAAAAACAGAGTTGGGCTTTATAGGAATCACCATCATTTACTTTACATTTTACTAAATTTTCATGGTACATCAAATAACTTGCACAATGGGAGGCAATATCTTCTTAAGGCACAGCCTAGTTTAAAATAACTCCCAAATTATAGATTTTTATCAATTTTGTTTGAAATGTTTAAAAACACACAAGATCTCACGATTAGCTTGTTACTCAATCTTGACAGTGTATTTTGTATTCAGTAACAAAACCGAAATTCGTTAAAAGTATACTCCAGCATATTATTCTCAAAGGCACAGGCCAACGCATCACACTAGGTTCTTTTTAACTCAAAACTTAGAAGATGCTGCATAATTTTTTAAAAAGTATATGAAGTAAACCTAAAAGATCCAAATGACGAAAATTAACAGAATGAGGGTATTAAACTACTTTCATCAGCAACACTAACCAACTTAATAAACAATAGAGATTTAATATTAAGTAGTATTATTATGCAAAGTTATGAAATATATCTTAATATTTCAGTTCATTAAGACTGTTTTCTATTTTTGTAGTTTTGAAAAGCTGCAAATCTCTGTGCGTTATGATCTATAATTTTATTCGTAATTTTAAGAAATATATGCATTTATTATTATGGCCATAATGACTGATGACTAGTTCCAGGGGCAAAATCTCGGCAGGAAACAGATTTAGCAATTTAAATGTTTTATAAGTTTTTGTAATTGAGGAAACTTTTCATAATCTGACATTTGTTAAAACCACTTATTAGAAATTATGCAGCACAGTAGCTGTGGAAATATGAGCTAGCTTCACAATTATAAAGTCAGCCTATGTAGCCCTTTCCTATTGTATACAGTGGCATAAACCCCACGGCGGCCTATCAGCTAACTGGCAGGCAGGGGGCTGCTCTATTCAAAGTGAGAGATACAAGCTGCAGGGCAAAAACCTGGCAGCTCCCATCTGACCCCACAATCCCCTACTGGTGACAGCTCCAAGCTCCATGGCAAATTAGGCCTTCTCATATTACAATTGGAGAAGACAGATTCCATTAGCAGTATCTGAAATTGAGTGGAGAGCTGCACTGTTATCAGACTTGACTCATAAGCACTGCTATTAATCAGAGCTATGATAGCATTTATATATTTCAAGCTATCTGCTGCCGCTGTGATATTCTGCTACAAAGGGTTGATGGGACTTAGGAAAGTGAACAATAGAGCTTTCTGGGAAAAGCAGAGTAAATCAAGAAAGTCTATGACTTCCGCACATTCTGAAGGGATTGTGGTTTACATAAATTTTCTCCCAATTGGAGATTGAGCTCTTCCTCATCTTACACATGGGATTTAGTTGTCACTCAATGGTAACAGCTGTGAAAAGGTGAAGCGGCCCACCGCTCAGAATATTGCCTCCGCTTTTAAAGCAATTAACCCATGAACAGGAGGATACCTGGTGATATCAAAGGGATTAGGCCAGGCAGTGCATTATTAACATTTCCTTGAACTAATTCTAACTCTGACTAGCTGTCAGAAAAGACTCTACAGTCTTAAGAGTTTTTGCCCTGCTTTTTCCCCTTCAAAATGAAGTGCTGCTATTTGAGCCTAATATGTTCCTCTACTTATAAGAAAATGCAAATGAACCAAGCTCTTAATATGCTCAACCAGTCCCAGTCAATGCAATTTTAATACAAGTATGAGAGAAATATATGATCAATTAACCAGGGATCAAGACAGATATTCTCCTGAATGGAAATTAATGCCCCAGTACTTTCCATTCTTCTTCAACTACAAAAACTTGGTGACTATTTGTTACTTATGCACAGTTAGCTCTGAAATTAGGAAGAGCTTCACATTGTTCTCTATGGCAATAATCTAAAATACTCTTTGAGCTGGAAAATCCAAACGTCCCTTAAGCAGGAGATTCAACATTCTCTAAGGTATTTTAATTTTCTATTCTTTATTGAATGGAATCTTAGCTGAAGCTATAAGAATAGCAGACACAGTGCTCAGAATCAAGTGTTCCTTTTCCAAAAGTGCGATCAAATTAATTTTTAGCAGCAGCATAATGTTTACAAATATATAACTTATAAAAAATAAAATACCCCATAAATAGAATACTGGCACAAAACAATCTGCCAGAAGATATTTAAATATTACTGTAATTGATTGTAAGTTCTTCGTAGTAAGCAAGCATAGTTTCAATATACCTTTAATTATTCTTAATATTCATATATTCTACGTAACCTGCTTGACATTAAGAGATCTGATTTCTTAGTGTACAATGTTAATGGTATTAGAGTTTTTTTATGGAGGTTTCCTGAAACAGTGCCTTTTAGAAAAAATATTTGAAAAACTGACTTTGTCTTACTTTCTTTAAAAGAAGCACAGAATTTTGATTATAAAAACTAAAACAGGGCCGGCCCCGTGGCTTAGTGGTTAAGTGTGCGCGCTCCGCTGCTGGCAGCCTGGGTTCGGATCCCGGGGGCGCACCGACACACTGCTTCTCCGGCCATGCTGAGGCCGTGTCCCACATACAGCAACTAGAAGGATGTGCAGCTATGACATACAACTATCTACTGGGGCTTTGGGGGAAAAATAAATAAATAAATAAAATCTTAAAAAAAAAAACAAACTAAAACAATTTTACTTTCAATTCATATGAGTGCTCAACAAATACTATTAGATGAATCTGTCTGTAGTTCCATTTGGCCCATAATAGTTTGAAAAGGATTTGCTGACTCTCAAGCCTGTTGAGAATATATCACCTGCCCTGTAACTACCAAAATAAACGATACGAGATATGCCTTCATCTGAGATCCTCAGTAACTTAAATCTTCCCTCAGGTAAAGAAATTTTATACAATGCTATCAACATGCCCTATTCTCTTTTAGTGACAGCAGAACATAGGAAACGCAAGCATGGTGGCGCTTCACGATAGTGATTTCAGTCCTTCCTTATTCAGTCTGTGGGACTTGGTTTGACGTTTCTTAGAAAATAAGTTTCAAATTCAAGTACTAGGCAATGCTAAATGGTGTTCATATTAGTGATTTATATCATCTACAACTTTTTTATTTTGTATTAACAGGATTTGTGAATTTCAAATACGACACTTTAAATATCATACTGTCAAACTTAAAAATCATTTACTTCAATGGCCTTAAAAGAGAAATTCCCAGTTCCTATAAATCACTAACTGTATTACATAGTCTTAAATGCATACATGTACACGTTAATAAAATGAATACTATTTCATATAAATGAAATATATTAGATTATACTCCCTTAATATAATGCATGCTTAAAAATACCCCTGAAAGGGACAATACATAAATAAATACACACAGAAACAACTACTACAATCTTACTATTTTTAATTCAATAAACTACAGTGACACATACAGCTTTCAATGTGCTGTTTTACTCATATGCTTTCTACATTAGGGCAAAGCAAATATAAAAGAGTTATTGCCAACCATTAGGAAAGACTGACAAAAAAATGCAGTGTTAATGACATCTTACGGCTTTTAAAAGCAAGAGAAAGATCCAAGAAAAGCAAAAATTACATAGTAATTGGCAACAACGAATAAATTGTTCTTTCAGTCTAAGTCATGTTTACCGAAAAAAATAGAGCTTTTTACATCAACACATTTAAACAGAAATTTGCTTTGGAAACACAATCTTTGTTTAAAAGGTATAGAAGGTCTTTATGTCCACCCCAAGAGCTAAATATAGTGAATGCTATGTGAACAATTACCTGAAAAAAAAAACTAAACCTGTTAAAAGAATTAATTTACTGCACACCACTCAGCACTAATCCTACATGTACAGTAATGTTCTCTTAAGTGATGGAGGAAAGAAAGAATAAAACTGTTTCCTGGATCAAAAGCCTTCAATATTCAACAACAAAATGGAATGACGATTTTGTCTGTAAATGAATCAAGTAAGCGAAATGTCTCCTAAACAAATTCTGATAAAGGAGTCAACCTGTAAAGGAATACATTTACTGTATGCTGGGGCTGGAAAAAACCCGTTACTGCAACGGCCGTACAAAAACTGTCCTGCTGTTGGGTTTATATTCACAGAAGAAAGGTTTTAAAGGTTAAGTTCAGGTCATACAACAAATGAAATTGTAACAAGCCAGCTGACATTGTATAATGTCTTCTTCCACTCAATCAATAGGCTACTGTTAGTCCTATTACCATAGAGATGGCTTGCTCTTTCCTGAAGGGTGTCTATTGTTTGACAAAACAGATTTGCCACTTGAACTAGGTTGCTCCCAAAGGACGTGTACCTTGTCAATTATTTGTATTCAAAATAATGAAGTATTTTCATATTAAAATGTTTGTAAGAGATAATATTGTTAGATCCCTTTTCTGAAAGAAAGCAACTTTTCCAAAGTACTATATTACTAAAACCACTCAAATATCCAGTTTAGTCATATGAAGAGTTTTTGATTTAAAACATATGTCAGCAAGAACACAAATTTATCATTAAGACTATATATTAAAAGAAAAGGGTCACAGGCTAGTGTGCTAATCTAAAACCTATTAGAATCAAACATAACAATAAAAGCTATATTAAAATGTGGAAAACTCAAAGGAAAATTATTGTCCAAAGCTATTTGGATTCTGTAGAGATAAAGATTTTTATGTACAAGTTTTACAGTGGTTTTCATGTGGAATGGCATCAACAATTAATATATTGAAAAACATGGGACAGTTTTAGAAAACTGATTGCTTTATTTGCATAAGAGCTATTTATATCCACACAGCATTTAAATATATGTATATACTATAGAAATGATCTTTTAAAATACAGATAAACCATCAAAATACCTACAAGTATTAATTTTCTTTAACTGTCTTTGTCTTTAATGTCTTGTAAAAATTAATAACTCATACATTCAATACAGAACAGGTAAGTTCTAAATTTCAACTTAGATATTTAAAAATAAGAAAGATTAGTTTGTCTCTCAAAGACAATAATGACATTCCTCATTATAAAAGATTCAGAGGAAACAATTCTAACAAAGATTATTCTAATCAATTAGAAAAAGAAGGTATTCATAACTAATCAATCCAAGCAGAGATGTTATTTTAAAAATTTCATACTTAAAGATTTGGCTATTACTGAAAACCTATAAGACTGAAATAGAAACAAATTAAATGATGTAGGTAAAAATTTAGTAAATGATCAACAATTATAACATTTGAATCTGGAAGCTTTCCACAAATAGATTTAAAAGTAAGCGTTAGAGTCATAATTATGTTAACTTTTACGTTTCCATAAATAATTAAAAGAGAATTTAGGAAGAATTTAGCCAAAGGGCAATATTGTGACTAACACAAATAAAAACATTAGTCTCCAAAAAAGACATCTGAAATTGGCTATTCAAATTATACATATTCACATACAAAAATTATTTGTTTTTATAATAAAACCTGCAACAGTTTTTGAAAGAAGTGTTTTAATTTGGTTTTCCCTTTGCAGGAAGTATAATTTGTATTTTTCACTATAATCCTCTTAGGCATAGGTTAGACTGAGTTAAGAATGGAGGAGACAGAAACAGCAGAGACAAATGAGTTTAAAAAACTAATGACCCGTTTTTTAAAAGCAGGGTAGCCTTCCAAACTAAGAAAGCCTTCCACCACGAAGTAAGTGGGGTCCAGTTTGCCAGTCCTCCCTATAGCTATAATGGAACAAAGTGAAACCCGGCTAAAACCACATCCCAAACTGATTTCCTTAGTTAACAGCTTCACTTCAAAAAGTACACATGTGCATATTTAGAACACAATATAATTTGATATTAGCTTGGATCTAATGGGCAACTGCCCACCAGCAATACTGTGAGTAATTAAATGATATTTACCATTTATCAAAAGATGAACTTCATGTTGTTGAATTAAACTGGCCCATCTGCATCTCCATAAAATGACAAACCTTATTAGTTCTGCCTAACCAGAGAATTGTGATAATGAACTGGTGACACCTTCACTCCATTGTATGAAGCAGAACCAACTATGTCACCATTTGAGGGGGTCAAATGCATATGAACTTACTGTAAATTAAGAAAGTGAATTCACATGAGTGATTATGAAAACCAAGCAACAAAAGGTTTTTTTTTTAATGTATATACTTGGGCCATCAGAAAGCTACGTCTCCAATTTGTCAAAATTAATTTTAACTAATCAACTACTTTACCTGAAAACGGTGAAAAAAAGTAATGATGCAGCTACTGCTCCAAATAAGCCACAGAGAAGATTGACTCGGTAGGCAACTGAACCAAAAGGAAATAGTGTAATTGCCAGTTGAGCCACCAGAGTGAACAAAGGATAGCCAGGAGGATGGGCAACCTACAAAAAATTAGCAACAGTGAGAAGGTTTTCATCTCGTAAAGGAAGTCACACTGGCTTTAATTGAAAAGTAGCCCTTTCCTCAGGCAAGTATAAAGATTAAGAGCCAATGACTAAATGTTTGAATAGTGGTTTTCTATTGTAATCCTCTTGTGCCAATACAAGTAAATATTTTCTTTAGTGGATTTGGCAGCGTCTCTCACATGGTGTGTCACCTAGAGAAAGGGTGACACATTTCATTGTCAGTTCTTAAGCAGTTTGTTCTCTGGGTTCACAGTACATTAGGGTCATTTAAAAGGCTATTGAAAAAAAGCAGGTTCTGAAATATCGTATTGGTTAGAAAGTTGAAAGACCACACTGCTATCGGATTACCACCATGCTGACAGTCCTAAGGTCTTGCCTAAAGGGATCATGCACCATAATAAAGTTTATTAAATAATAAACTTATTAAAACTGTTAACCCGATTTATTTTATTCTCCATAGCTTATACAAAATTTGGGGTGATAATAAGCCAGCTACTGTATATATGGTAAAGGCTTTGCTTTATAATTTACTTTAATTGGATTTAAAACTTAAAGTAAATTGTCATGTACTGTACTTATAAGTTACTAAAAACTGAGGTTAGAAAATAAATTAATCTACTTTACTCCATGCTTAATTAAACTTTCTTAATTCCTAAAACTGTTAATGAGAGCATTGATTAAACAATAAAACTAATACTTACTCCAAGCTCATGTGCAGCTGTGATCAGTTCCCCTGTGAAAAAATAATGTAAAACCAATAATTACTATTAGAAAATGACACTCCTCCAAAGTTTTCAAAATCCAAATGCTTGCATTGGGGTTTTGCATTAATTTGACTGGATAAAACTGTAAATCTGTAGAGATTTAACAGCATGAAATAGTCTAAGAATATTTTCTCCCTTATTGAATAAACTATCTTTGATAGTTTTTAATAACTGGTCAGTGGAAATATAGGTCAATTCTAGTTTTTAAAAAAATGCTTATTTTCCCTCCTGAAAGTTGTATACACTTGCAAATATATAAAAACTTTTACAGAGCATTAGTGTAATATGCTCCTTATCCCTCAAGAATTTAATCCAAACCTGTCTATAAAGATGCAACCTTATCATATGTAAAATGTGCAGACATCTGAGTTTTGGAGACTCCATAAAATGTGCCATTCAGCCCTAAACTGGCGTTTGGATACCTTCTCTACACTAATTAGGTTAGACAGCTTTAAACAATGGCCAAATGCTTATTAGCTCCAGGTTATTTTGGTAAGCTCTGACTACCATAATACATTTTTTTAAACCATTAATCATTATAGTATTTACATTGTTCTTTATAATTCCTCACCACTAGTGATTATTTCTAAAATTATGATGCAGTAACTCATGCCTATTTGTTAATATTTTAAGCATTTAGAGCATAGGGACCATTTCTGACACATTCCTGTAAACTGTAATAGAGTACAATGTAAGAAATTAATACTAATTGATGATTTATGAAAGTTACTATTATTTATTAGGAAATGTATTAATGTCCATTTTCTATCCTTCAATAGATATAAATACTCTTCTTTTAGTTTCTAATGTTCCAACCACATTTAGACCTTTACCCTCTCTGGCCAGGACTACAGTAATAGCTTTGACCAATCTACTTCAACTCCTCTTCATACTGAAATCACTTATTACTGCCACCCCCAGCCTCCCCAAAAAGGTTGGATCATATCCCTAGTCTAAAATTTCTCAATGGCTGCTCTCTGCCTACTGAATGAAGTTCAGAATCCTCACAATGACGTGCAAGCCTTCTATGGCTTCAAGTCCCTTCACAAGTCTCATATCCATGAAACCTAGGCTCAGCTCAGTCAAATCTGTTACCCACTGTTCCTCTAGACTGGTGTCTATTACACCTCTTATCACTCATTTTCTCACCCAGCATTCTCTCCTAAACCCTTCAAGGCCTAGTTCAATTGTCACCTTCTCAGTGACACCTTTCCTTACACATACCTCTCCCGGGCCTCCCCCACCAGAATTAATCTTTTCTTCCTCCTCCATAGAACCTGCTTGAAACTGCTCTATTTTGCATTTATTTAGATTGCCTTATATTCTGATTAGTTGTTTTCATTTCTCTTTTCCACTAAGTTGAAAATATTATCCTATGCATTTCAGGATCCTGTCAAGACATCACCCCCTCTCCCTCCTCTGGCCACAAAGAATCTAATCCAAGCCTTGCACATAGGGGTTTACAAAAAGACCTATCACATTGTCATCCTTGCTACTCAGACACCACATCTTAGGTGAATGACCGCTTGCATCATGGAAGCCCCATAAAGGCACCCAAAGACAGGTATTGCTCACCTAAGTCTATTACTGAAGAACATCTTTTAAGTTTTCTGAAGATACTTAAGATCACCTTAGAAACCAAAGGCACTTTTTGTATCTTACATATTTGTTAGTGTAATTTTTTGTGTGTGAGGAAGATCGGCCCTGAGTTAACATCTGTGCCCATCTTCCTCTATTTTGTATGTGGGATGCCTGCCACAGCATGGCTTGATGAGCAGTGTGTAGGTCTGCACCTGGGATCTGAACCCATGAACCCCAGGCTGCTGGAGCAGAGCATGTAAACTTAACCACTATGCCACCAGGCCAGCCCCTCTTATACACTTTAAAGAAAAAAATGTTTAAAATAACTGTTCCCTTTATAACTACTGTCAAAAATATTCTATAGTTTTACTCTAGAATGAGTTAGCTCTTGTGTCTTCAGTCCCAAACTATTTTAATCAGTTTTTTGGTCTTATATTTCTATAGGTTCAATGAAGCAAAGTTAAGCTCAAATTTTTAAGGTCACTATTCATTCTCCTGCATTTAAAATGTATTTAGTTACATTTAACATTAAGAAAAATAGCCTGTTTTCTCTTTACTTCTTTTTACCATTAAAAAGTCAATATGCTGCTATTCTTTGCTGGAGTTCTGTTGGTATTAAGAAAATTCTGGAATGTGACAAATTTCCATAACCAACTCTTTTCAAATGTTAAACTAAAATCTAAACAGAAAAGATACTACTGGACCAGCCTCGTGGTTAAGTTCGGCATGCTCCACTTTGGAGGCCCAAGTTCACTTCCCAGACGCGGACCTACACCACCTGTCTGTCAGCGGCCATGGTGTGGTGGCGGCTCACATACAAAAAGACGAAGATTGGCAACAGATGTTAGCTCAAGGCAAATCTTCCTCAGGAGATAAAAAAGAACCTGGAAAAGAAAAAGGATGGCTACTTTTCAAAGTCTATAAATGTAACCTTGATAAAAAGCTAAAGAGAAACTCTTAAAATTGACAAAGAGAAAACAGAAAGTGAAGAGTTAAAAAAAAAAAAAAAGCCAGCTTGGTCCTTGCTTTCACTCAACTCTTTACACTATGGTTTCCTAAAATTTAAGTCCTACTGTTACCTGCATCAAAATTACCTGGATGCTTTTTAAAATTAAAGATTCCTTGACGAGATCCCACACCTACCTACACTAAGACCTCTGACATTGGAGCCCAAGCTTCCCAGGCAATTCTGAAGTACATTTAGGTTTGAGAACCAGTTTTTTTGTCTGGGACACAAATGGGTGGCAAGCTCAGAGTTGTTAGCAGATGCTTAAGCTATATAAAAACCATCTCCCTCTCTATTATATTTTATAGTAATTATACAATTACATTGTCATATATCAAGTCTTTTAAAGACAGTATTCTTAAAATATATAAACACATATATAAGCTAATTTATTTTTCCCAAGAATAACAAATAGAAGTAAAGGCTAGATTCCCACCTTCTCCTCCAAGGGACCATGAGCACTCCTGCCCATAAATCAACTATGTGTACCAAGTGGTGCAAAAAATAATTTTGGCAAGGCCATACAATGTGATGATTTATGGAGTATAATTTTAGACTTCTCAGGAATACATGCTTTATACTGGTTTTCAGATGTGTTCTGTTTATTGATAAAAAATATATTTCATAAACACAAGAACAGTACATTCAACATATAAACAAAATTATCAAAGATATGATTATACAAATTTTACTGGCAATACTTGGAAAAGTTTATTTATCATTCTCAAAAATGAACATAAAAATACTAGAAGCAACCAATATTCAGCATCAAACTAAACAAATCAGAACACCTAAAAAGTTTGGCAACTCAAAGTGAAGAGATAACTTTATTCTTTATGGAAAAATAAAAGACAGTATTAATAAAGACAAGACAAGGGCCGGCTCCGTGGCTTAGCGGTTGAGTGCGCGCGCTCTGATGCTGGCGGCCCGGGTTCGGATCCCGGGCGTGCCCCGAGGCACCACTTCTCCGTCCAACGCGAGACCGAGTCCCACGTACAGCAACTAGAAGGATGTGAACCTATGACATACAACTATCTACTGGGGCTTTGGGGGGAAAAAATGAATAAATAAAATCTTTAAAAAAAAAAAAAAAAAAAAAAAAAAGACAAGACAATAATCATAGATTTTAAATAGACTTTAACTATCACTATATATGTGATGACAGATTTAACAAAGAATTTACAGCAAAGGTGAAGAGAGCATGTTCTAAAGTCAATCTACTTGGGTTCTTTTCCTGACTGCTCCTACTTTCCAACTGTGTGATTCTGGACACGGCTGAGCCTTACTTTTATTATTTATAAAAGGAAGATATTGATAATACCTACATCATAGGGTAGGAGCTGGGAGGATTAAAAGGACAATCCACATAAAGTACTTGGAACAGTACTTGGCACACAGTAAGTGCTCAATAAGTGTTAGTTACTATTATTCATCCCATCCCCATACCTCAGGCTCAAACACCCATGGTAAGTAACTGTCAGTGCTTTCTTTTTGGGGGGGAAGGTACAGTACTACTCAGCCTCTGAGAAATGCTCTCCAATGTCAAAACTCTCACAACTGTAAAGTTATTTCTATTATTTAACATAAACCTTGGAAATACGGTAACTCCATCCCCCACTATACTAATGCAACGTTGCTCCCATTTGTTCAGTAGGACCTGAAAGAAAGAATAATAGTAATGACTTGTAAAGGAACATCAGGGACCCTCAAAGTGTTGGCAGCCTTGAAGATGCCCCCAGTGATCCCCAACTCCTGGTATTCTCACTGTGTGATCCTCTCCCCCTTGAGCGACGGCTGGATTTATTGACTAACTGTCAAGAATAAAACAGGGCAGCGGTATATCACTTCCAAGATTAGCTTACGAAATGACAGAGGCTCCAGACAGAGGTGCCATCTCTTCCTCTCGACAGAAGCCAGCTTAGCGAGGGACCCACTTGGCAGAGAACTGGATTGAGCTTAGAAGCGAATCCTCCTCCAGGGAGCTGAGAGGACTGCAGCCCCAGCCCACGCCCTGACAGCAAACTTGACCCTGGTAAGCGCACCCAGCTAAACCGCACTCAGACTCCTGAGCCACCGAACACGTGAGACGGTAAACGTTTGCTGTTTTAAGTCCCTCAGTTTCGGGGTATCTTGTCCTGCAGCAAAAGATAACTAGTGCACTCAGTGTTTTCAATCTATAGATTCACCACCCGAAGTTACTATTCTGACAATATTACTGGCCATTATTAGGCATTATTGGAGGGTCACTTAATTTGGCAGCCAATCAAAACCAAGAACAAAACCTGGATCTTGTTTCTCACCCTAAATGTATAACAATTATTCCTGTGACTTAAGTGGCCCACGAGCCATGCTTTTCTTCTTCAGAGAAGCAGCCTGCTGGAAGCTGCAGCTGCCTTCCACTCTTTTAAGTGTTCTGGCCTAAATGTTCTGCAGGGCTGGTTCCTGTTCCACATTCAGGTTTCAACTGAAATACCCGCTCCTCAGAGGCCTCTCCTCGGGAGCCGTGGGGAAGCGCCGTGCCGGCCCGCCCTCGCTCCGTTTCCCTCTCCCTCTCCATCCAGCTCTCACCGCTCAACGCGCGGCCGTCCGCCGGTAGTCGCGCACGGCTGCCCGGCCCTAGGACACTCTCCGCGAGGCCTGCTCGCCGCCCCCGCGACCCTCCCGGCGACACGCAGTGAGGGCTCAGGGGGAGCCTCGGCGCACCACGCGGGCCCGGGGAGCAAACACAGGCCCGGAGAAGGAGCCGGGGAGTGGAGCGGCCGGGAGCCCGCCCGGACGCCTGAGGGCTGAGGAGCCCGGTCACAGGACGGACACACAGCCCGCGCACCGGGCGCAGGCGGGGAAGGAGGCGCGAGCCGCCCGGCCCGGCGGGAAGCGTGTGGACGGGCGGGGCGGGACGGGGGACGGCCTGCGCGTACTTTACCCGAGTCTCCCCCCGGCACCGAGGGCGGCAGCGTGACGGTGAACACGGCCGCCACCGCCCCGAACACGGCCAGGCCGCCGCCGAGGCCCCTGGAGCGCCGCGGCCGCGCCCGGGCCGCCCGTCCCCGGGCCAGGCCCCCGCCATCGCCACGGAGACCCATGGGCCAGTGGGGCCGAGCACGGACAGCCGGCCGCCAGGGCACGCGGGGCGGCGCACACTGTCCCGGCGAGAGGCGAGCGTGGCCCGCGCGGCGGCTTCCGGGTCGGGCCTGCGGGCCGGGCCGTCCCTCTCTCCGCCGGGCGGGGGGATGCTAGCCTCGCCAGAGCCGGGCCGGGACGTTCCCGCAGCGCCCAGGGCCGCCGTCTCTATGGCCGCTCCCCCCGGCGCACTGACTTGGTCGGGTCTGAAGGAGACGGAAGCAGGGTCGGAAGCCGGGAGCGAGCACGGGCTGCCTCTGCCCCCTGCGGTGTGGGGTGGAACTACACGGAAGGGCAGATCGCCGGCCGGAGCCCGAACTGCTGAAGCGAGGGAAGTGTGCGCGCAGGCTGTGCAAAGGAAGCCTAGAAAGGCATTAATCGCATGTTTATTAAGATTAATTATAAGCCCGTGTGCTAACTAGTAGATTGCTGAGTTACTTTCAGAGAGATTAAAATAAAACTAGTTGGTCTATTTTTTTTTCTTATAGCAAGAGGAAAACTCGGCAGATGAGAAATATTTTCTCTATGAAGTAACTCATATCGTGATAAAGTTGCCCCCTACTTTAATGAAGAGAGGTATGTTGGTGGAGCTCTGACCACAAAGTGGGAAATGAAACGGAGACACTATACTTTAGTAAGTGTTTTAGTGTTTAATTAACTGCAATGCAAAAAACAATGGGGACTACCGGACAACCACATAGCACGGCTATCAGTAGGATTTTTAAGCTTACATTTTACATCATTATAGCAATTATTCAGGAGTAGAGGGGAGGAGGGCAACCTCCGTGGAATGCGTCTCAAAATACACTGAAGATCAGTGGCAATCTAAAACGTGTTACAAGCAATCTGACAGGAACAAGTGTCTCAGCTGCAGAGTAACTAACATCCACCTGCATAGACTGGCGGTCATTGTGCCGGCATCCCTTAGTCTTCCTCAGGTACTCACATAACGCTTCTCAGCTGTATCATGAGTTTCTGTAGGGAACGGGCTGTGTGGTAGGCTGCTCCTAAAATGGCTCCCAATGATCCTTGACTCCTGGTATTCACTCCCTTGTGTAATCCTCTCCCCTTGTGTGTGGGCTGGACCTAGTGACTCGTTTCTATTGCTAGAATATGGCAAAAGTGATGGAGGAATCTTGCTTTTGAGATTCGGTTATAAAAGACTGACTTTCATCTTTCTTGCATTCCCTCTTGTGGGCACTACCTCACCTGCTCACTTGGATGAAACTACCAACCATGTTGTGAGCTGCTTTATGGAGAGGTCCACACGGCAAGGAACTGAGTCTGGCTTACACCCTGCGAGAGAGCTAGGGAGGGATCCTTCTATGTGTGAGCCTTGAGATGACTGTAACACCCGTCAAGACTTTGATTGCAGCCTGTGAGAGACCCTGCTGCAGTGGACCCAGCTAAGGCTCACCCAGAGTGCTGTCCGACAGAACCGTGAGATAATACACGTTGTTTGGGTTCACTAAATTTTGGGGTAATTTATTACTTAGCAATAGATTACTAAGACAGGCCGCCTTCTAGTTCTTCCTGAAAGAGCATGCTAGTGATTAATGTTGACTGAGCCAAGTACATACTTCTTAACCTTTTCATCCATTTCATCTTTTGCTCATGAGCTTTATAAAAAGATATATTTTTATCATGGCAAATTACTTTTAAAAGGGCATAATTCTTTGCCCCATGTTTGGGAGGTACAGATCAGCACTGGAAGTATGAATTTGAGAGTTGTTCATGTAAGGATGAGATGAATGAATAAGTTGGCAAAGGCAAAGTGTAGCGAGAACAAGGTTGAGGCCAAATGTTAGCTCATATCTTCATTTAGGGAATGGCAGCAGCAGAGGAGAGAACTGTGGAAGAGAGTGCAGTATCACAAGAAGCTAAGGAAGAAACAACGTCAATGAAGAATATGTGGTCAGGTTGTCACAGAGAGGTGAAGGACGATGAAGAGAGGCACATCTAGGTTTTATGGGGCTGGAGATTATGCAATTTGCAGAATCTTCTAAGCAAAGAATGCAAAACTTCAGGTACAAAATTAGGTACAGGCATCGGAAGGAGCCTGTGCTAGTGATGGGCTGTGACACTTAAGCTTCATTAGCTTCACGGTTAATCTCCTGTGAGGAGGAGAACAGCCAGTTCTGTCTGTGCCTGACTCTACCTCGCGGTGCTCATGCTGACTCCTCCCTCCACCCTGCAACCTTTCTCCTCCAGGCTTCAGAGAGAGCATGCTCCTTTGGCTTTCCTTTTACCACTGGCCTCTCCGCCCTGGCTCGGCTTCTGTGAGACCTCCAAACATTAGAGTGTGCCACAGCTGAGTTGTAGAAGTAATCTCTCTCTTTCTGCCTTCTTTCCTAAGGTGATTTTATTGAAACTTTAAATAGTGACTATAGGCTGATACATTTCAAAGCTACATACCATAATTCTCTCCTGTAAGCTACAGTTTTTTGTTTTTTAATTTTAATGCAACTGCCCTATGATTTCTCCATTTCTATGTCTAAACGGCATTTCAAACCTGGAGGACTTTGTCTGTCTTATTTCCCCTGTATACCCATGCCTAAAATAACACTTAACAAATATTTATGTAACGAATGAATAAGTGAACAATGATGAACCGTGGGTGTATTTGTCAGGGGTTGCATTTAGCTACTAGTAACAAAGACCCTGCTACAGTGGCTTAAACATGCAAGCATTTATTCTCTTATGTAAAAGAAGTAAGGAAGAAGTCAGTCCAACACTGGTTTGGCAAGTCCTTGATGTCATTAAGGACAAAACTGAGGTCCTTATATCTTTCTGCACCATCCCACTCAGCTTACATCCTCAAGATTATCTCCTGATCCAAGATGCTGCTAATGTTTCAGACATTACATCTGTATTTGAGGAAGAAAGGGAAAGGAAAGGAAGAGAAGAGCATGCCCCGTCCTTTTAAAGAGTGTTCTGGAAATGCCATTCCACAATTCTGTCACATCTCATTGGCCACACTTGAGTAACAGGCCACTGCTAGGGGCACAGGCAGCTGAGAAACATACCTTTTTAGCTAGACAGATTTCCGGGATTCTATTACAAAGGAAGAAGGGGAGAACAGTTATTGGGAGGTAACTAGCAGGCCCTGCTGTAGTTAGATTTGCTGACCTGGAGGTATTTGAACCTTGAAAATTCAAGAGGTGAATTCCTAGAGTAGTAGATATGGAAACCAAGTAATAGAGGCTAAGAAGTGAGGAAATAGAAGAAGAGAAAATAGAATACATTTACAAGAAGTTTGGCAGTGAAGGGGAAGAGAGAAGTAGTATGGAAATTCACAGGGATTGAAGTGTCAAATGAGGTTTTTGTAATCCAAGGGAATATTTGGAGAGAGAGAGTGAAGAAGTAAAGGTGTAGAGGAGGCTGCAGGGGATGGGACCAAGGAGGAAAGAAGATATGTGATGAAGATGGAAAATATTAGAGAAGTGGGAAATTGAGGCAACACATGCCCAATTGATCTTTGGGTAGACTAGTAAAATATACAAGGAGTATTTACCTATTATGTGTGCTCTGCTTCATTCCACAATGGGTTAGAGACAGCTACTATAATACATAAAGTAAAATAGAAAAATACGTGTATCATTTAGGATCCAAGCAGAGAAACAGAACTAGTATGAGATATATATTAGGAGATTTATTGGAAAGAATTGTATCATTGATTGTGGAGGCTGGCTAGGCAAATCTGAAATCCGTAGAGCAGGCCATCAGGAAGGGCAGGCTGGCACTCTTGGGCATGGGGTGAAGCTGCTTGCCGTCCACAGACGGAATTTCTTTTTCATCAGGAAACCCTCAGCTCTGCTCCTAAGGCCTTTTGACTGATTGAATCATGCCTACTCAGATTATTTGGGGTAATCTCCCTGTCTTAAAGTCAACTCATTACGGACTTCAATCACAGCTACAAAATATCTTCACAGCAACATCTAGATTAGTTTTTGACTGAAAAACTGGGGGTATAGCCAAGCCAAATTGACACATACAAAGAACATCACAGTATATGTAATGCAAATTCAACACCAGAGAACACGTAAATTAGAAATAGAACATCAGATTGAGGAGAACTAAATACACAGATGTGTGGGCCGATGGCATCCCAAATTTGGCTCTGTGAGTCATGGAAACAAAACAAAAGAGAAACAGGATCATTTGTGTGGCCTCTTAGTTCCCCAGGGAAAGCAAAGTCTTCCTGGCACTATGGCCAGCACCTAGCCCTTATGGACACCCAAGGGAGTGGCTCCTCATTACAGCTGGGCAGAGGTGGGCATTCCAGCTCCCCACTGGGTGTCCATTGATTCCTCCCTAGCTGGGGGTGGGTAGGAGTGCCTTGTTACTGCTCCTCATGTGGCTGCTGCTGATACCACAGTGAAGAGGAGTCAGGGCAGGGAAGTGGCCTCCTTTTTTGGGGTGCTGGTGAAAGTCCTGACTCTCCTTCAGGCTCCATCTGACACCACCCCAGCAAGGAGAGAGAGTGGCACCTCATTACTGCTGGGTGGTGGAAATCTAGGCTCCCCACGTGGCCTCCACTGACACCATGGAGAAGAGGGGCTTCATTACTAGCTAGCCAGGATGAAAGTTCTGGCTCCCTCCTCAGCCTTCTTAGGCATCACCCTGGTGGGTGTGTTGGGCCATATGGAGAGGGTGGAAGTCTAGACTTCCCACTCAGACTTTGCTGGAATGGGTGGGGGTAGGACCACAGTTTTTCTTTGGTTTTTGGCTACAGTAGAGAGGTTATTTTCTAAATGTATCTGTCTTGCTCCTTTCCTTGTCTTTTGACCAGAGAGAAAGCAGGCTTTCTTTGGGGCTTTTTTTGTCTGTGCCTGTTGGCATCTCTGGGTTGCCAGCTTCTCTAGCACCCAACCTGGGATACATGAGGCAAAAAGAAAGCCCAGGGAACTCACCACCATGTCCTTCTTCAGGTTTCAAAACTCCTGTCTGGTCTGCCTTCACCTCTCCACCTTTCAGTCTTATGTTCATCTTATATGTACTGTCCAGGTTGTTTAGTTGTACTTAGCAGGGGAAAGTGTGTCTACTCCATCTTTCTGGAAGCAGGAGTCACTCTCCTTTGTTTTATTCTTTCTGAGCAACTTCACAGACATAAATGCACTAAAATTTGCCTTAAAAAGTTATCATTTAGAAGTCATTGTCCCCCAAAACTCCACTTAAAGTCAAATGTGTCTTAATCTTACTAATATCTGTGAAAGTTTAGATTCGAAACTTTAGATTAGAAAATCGATAGCTGGAATACTATCCAATAAACCATCTACAACAGGACAATACAAAAAGACACAAATATCCCTGTTAAGTGCCTTAGAAAAATAATTTTAAACGTTCAAATATACGTGTAACCCAAGGAATTTGAAATAAAAACAAGGAAAAGCCATTTTTCCCCTTCCAATTATCAAAGATGTTTACTATCTATAGAGTATTGGTTATAAAGGAATTTGTTATAACATTTTAGAGGGCAATTTAGCTACAAAATTATCAAAATTTCAAAAAGTCTATATCAAAATGTATCAAAAAATCTATAAGATATTCATATAATTTGACCTAGATTGTCAGTAAACATGAAAATGTGTTCAACTTTATTAGCAATCGGAGAAATGCAAATTAAAACCACAATGGGATATCACATACCTACCAGGTTAGCAAAAATGAAAGTCTCACTATATATGACGTTGGCGACTATGTGGAACAATGGAAATGTTAGCAGGAGTGTAAACTGGTAAAGCCACTTTGGAAAATAGACATTTTTCTAGTAAAGACAAAGATCTGCAGAGCCTGTAACCCAGCAATTCCACTCCAGGTTTGTACCAAGGTTTGTATCTGGAAACAGACACAAAATGTTCATAGCAGTATTGTTCATAAGAGCCCCAAACACCCATCAACAACGGACTGGAGAAATAAACCCTGATGTATTTATAGAATGAAATACTATACAGCAAAAAGAATGGACAAACTACAGCTAGCTCCCATGGAATAATATGGATGACTCTCACAAGAAATACTGAGCAAACAGAGCAAGTGATAAAATGATACGTGTAGAATGATTCTAGCTGTTTATAGTTGAAAGACAGTGAAACTAAACTAAATTGTTTAGAGATGTATCCACAGAGTTTTAAACTATAAGGAAAATTGAAAATCATCATCACAGATGTTTGGATAATGATAGTTACCTCTGGGGGTGAGTGGGGCTGTGACTGGGGAGGCGAACGTGTAGGCCAATGTTTATGGTGCTGTCAACGTTTCTGTTCTTGACTTGAGCGGGGGCTACATGGGTATTTCCTTTATAATTATTCTTTAAACCTCATAAATGTTTTTTGCACTCTTCTATCTATGTGATATATTCCACAATATAAAAAGTAGACAGGAAGGAAGAAAGATTATGGAGCAGTTATCTAACAGACAGTTTTGTAATGAATGCTAACCAGAATATTATCCTAGATAGCATGTGATAACTCATGAATTTTCCTGCATCGTTTTAGTTCCGTGTAATATAAGTGATTATATGGGGGTGTTTTATACTCAAGGAAGATACGTTTCAGCATGAAAGTAAATTTTCTTTCAAAATCCCTTCTGGTGATCTAATGTAATAGAGTACTAAACTCTCTCCTGAAGCCAATTTACTTTTTGAACATAAATTTTATGAATTATTCTCCAGATCTTTGGCAAAAATGAATACTTGGTTTCATAGTCTGGTGTCTATCAGTATTCTTCAAAGTTTTAATGAACCAATTTTTAAAAACAAAAGTCTAAGATATCACATAAAGAGGAATATTACTGAAAGTCACAAAAGTAAACAATTAGAAAAGTTAACCTAATAACTCTCAAAATTAGAAGTGGAGGTGAGGATTGTAGCAATGAACCAAATCCTCATTCTTTCTGGGGACTCAACAGATAATGTCTTAAACTGATAAATCAACAGATCATTCTAAAGCCCTATTATTTAGGGAGGTAATCATGAAAAGAACCCAAACCAGAAAAGGTTTAAAGTGATTACTTCTGAGAAGGGAGTCTAGGGGAGGCGAAATGCAGGATGGGAAATATTGCTTTCATTCTAAGTTGTTTCATACTATTATATATTTTTCCATGTGCATTGTATTACTTTGATAAAGAATAGGCAAATATTTGTAAAGGAACAAATGAGAATGAAAAAAAGCCAAAACCATAGCTTTATTGAATTAGAGATTATAATGTATATGAAAAGCCTGAAACATAGTAGGAGCTATATAAATGTTTGCACTAAATCAGTTTTCTATTTGAATTACGTTTTAAAATTCTCTTATTTAGCCATTCTGTTTCAATTTATAAATATGATTTTACCCATATTAGAGAAATTAAATGTTTATAAAGTATTTTGAAAATCTTTGTTCCAGTTAACTGTTTTTCTGTTAAAAATTATCTCAAAACTTAGTGGCATATAATAACAACCATTCATTGTATCTCACAATTTTGTGGATCAGAAATGTGGACAGGGCTCAGCTGGAAGATTCTTTTGCTTTGTGTGTTATTGACTGAGGTCACTTGGTGGTAAATGGTCTGCAAGGTCCAAGATGCCTTCATAACATGTCTGATGCCTTGTTGGGGATGGCGGGAATGCTAGACTGGGCTGACACTTTTGATCTGAGTGGTCACATGCGGCTTCTTCAGCATTGCGATCTCAGGGTCCTTGAACTTATTACCTGCTCGAGTTTCCCAAAGACTTAAAAGAGGCCAGGGCAGAAGCTGCAGGGTTTTTTGGGGTTTTTTGTTTAATGACTTGACCTCAGAAGGCCCAGAATGTTACTGGGCCACTTACAATTTACTAAGTTACTAAGGCCAGCCCAGATTCAAGACAAAGAGAATTAGACTCCATCTATGAAAGGGGATAGGAAAGAATTTATAGCCATCTTTAATATATCCTCCAAAAAGACCCTTGATACAAAAATAAACAAAATATATGGAGTGAATATTATTTTTTTCTGTTTGAGCAAAGAAAACACATCTGAGGCAGGATGGCTAGAAAATTCAAAACATTAACACAGTATGCATTTAGGAAAAGAAGTGTCTGGCCCCAATACAGAAGAGTCTTGTAACAAATATTGTGGTACTACTGTTTCAAAATCTGGTGAGCTTGTACCTGAATAATTCAACTAGAGTTTTTCATGGTTCATGCTGTTTTCCAAATCTTCTTGTTCTAATTCAGGTTCAAATAATGAATTTTTTACATTGAGTAAAGATGATGATATTAAAAAGTGTCTATCATATTGAAAATGAATATTGAATACTAGGATTGTCCGATTTATCCCAGTGGCTAGCATA
Organism: Ceratotherium simum simum; assembly: GCF_057802395.1. Lineage (NCBI taxonomy): Eukaryota > Metazoa > Chordata > Mammalia > Perissodactyla > Rhinocerotidae > Ceratotherium > Ceratotherium simum. The sequence goes on from NC_141923.1 coordinate 44,955,088, forward strand.
GTACCTAGACATAAGTACTCAAAAAGTATTTGATAATTGACAATAGAAAGGTTGTAGAGGGGAAATGAAACTTTGCCATTGTTTTTAGAAAAGATTATATCTAACCCAACCACCCTAAGGAAGATCTGTCCTAAACAGACCTGCCATATAAATCAAATGACAAAGGAAATTTAAGATGCGTATAACTATACAGGGTAATTTAGAAAGTAATTATGGCACTTATATGATATTAAGCGTTTAATAGTTCAGAGAGAAGCTCGTGTTAAATCCTGCTTCTACTAATTATCTTTGTGATCTTGAACAAGTTTCTTAACTTCTTTGGCCCTCCAATTGCTCATCTGAAAAATGAGAATAACAATAGTGCCATCCTCATAAGTTTGTTCTAAAGCATAAGTAAAATAATAAAAAGAACAAAGCCTGGCTCATTGTGAGCCACAATCAATATTCACTATTATTATTATTATCTAACATTTAGAAGAAACACTCTAGGATATCATTTTATAATAGAGCAAGTAAAACTCATACTTTTCTACTTCAATTTCAAAGTTAATTCGCTAGAAATGAAAATATATGAGAGAAACAAACCATTCACTTGCAGCCTAGATGTGATCTGGGAAGCTCTTTGCTCCCTAGAGACTTAGTCTAATTGGGTAAAACACCCAGTTCCATGGAGTATGGAAGTCCAAACTCCTTCTCAATATTTCCAGGGTGGGCAATCTTGCTACCATGTTCCACTTTGTCTCTAACTCTTCAATCATGCTGCATCAGCCCAATTCGGCCGTTTCTCCGTTTTCCGTAGAAATCCACTCATGCCAAACAAGCTGAGTTCTAGTAGAATGGGAAGAAGTGTTCAACAAACAGCCGTCACCTCAACTTCCTACTCGCTCTCCTCCTCATCCGTCTCTCTCCCAAAATTGCCTCTGCAAACTCTCAAATCTTCCCCCCTCGTATGCACCGCATGTTAGCTTGCCCAAACTAGCATACCCAAAGTCATCAAAGGCATTTGGTTAGTAGAATAAAGGACCTTCCATATGACAGGGTTTACAAACTCTGAACCACAAGCATAGTTAATGATCTAGTACTTGACTCCCAGTCTAGTGTATTTTCTTCTCTCTCAGGTTTCCTGGGATGGTGATTTCAACATTTAAAGAAAAATTACCAAAGGATAGATATGTAACATGGTAATGAGTTTAACATAGTTGATAAAATAAATATTTTCATACATATGCATACAAGTATTAATTTCCACATATAGTTAAAGTTCACCCACTCTGGACTATGCAATGGTTTCTCTGGGTGCAGGAAGGGAGTCCCTGGATGGTGCTTTCTGAGGATCAGTAGCCTCAGACCCCAATGCCAGTCAGGCTGTGATCCCACTCTTTACTTTTCCCTGACCTGAAATTCTGTGATTAGTCACTCAGCCACGCTAATCACCAAAGTTGGAGAGGTTGTCTCCAGAAGTGTCAGTTTGCTTATAGTGATCTAATCTTGGAAGTTGGGAATAAAAAAGTAAAATACGTGTCAGACTGTATTTTAATGATTTTCTGAGACTGATACTTTTCTTCCCCTTTAGAAAATAGCCACATACTAACAGTTGGGGTTTAGAAGAAGGCAAATAGTGGCTCAAAATATTTTGAAAGTCAAAAGACAACTTAGTGTTTCACAACTCATCAGAAGAGCATCTTGGTTAAATTTGTCTTCCCAAGTAAGATAAGATGGGTCATCTTTCTTCTGCTTGGGTCTTAGGAGTAAACAGGATGAGTGAGGAAGAAACCCCTTACTTCTCAGGTAACAGAGCCCAGTGGGAAACTGGCTTTTCTCTGAAAGAGGGGAGCTCCCATAAGGATGGGAGCTTGATAGAGTAGGAAGCGGGGATACTTCTGGAGGTCTGAGCCCCACATACACCAAGGCTTCTGGGGCTGGCATTACACTCTGTTAGATGACGCCCTAGATCCATCCCTACTGCTTGTCTCTCCCCAGATGGGAAAGGAAAGGATGCTGAGAGTTGAATCCTCATCTTGGAAGGATGGTAAGAGCAAGTCCACTTGAAGCCAAAGATAAGCTGAGATGAAGAATGTCTGAATATGTGAGACTTCTATCAGGTGTCAGGAAGTTAATGCCATTCCTAGTGTTCTATTTTTCCACAATAAAAGGGTTTCCCAATAAAAGGGTTTTGTGTCACTGTGGGAATGCCCCATGTGGAGTGCATCATTTGGTTGAATCACGAGGTTGGGCTCAGGACATTTTGAATAAGCTGACTGTAAATCAGTGGAGTCAGCCCAGGGCCCGTTCATCAACAGTTATTATTAAGCTTCAAATACACTACCTAAGGGACAAATGAGACCTCTCTCCTCTGTGCATATGAAAGAAGATGGCTTTAGTGGGTTCTGGAGTCTTTACCTTGGAAGGTACTGCCTTAGCTACAAGGGCAGCACATGAAGCGCACATGTTTGCAGACAGAGGAAGGCGGCAGGAGCAGCAGTGCTGGGAGCAGACAGCAGGTAGGGACTGCGGGAGGCGGCCCTCAACTGTGACATGGGCCTCTCAGCACGATGGTAGTCTTGTAAGAGCTCAGAAACACGGTGGTACCTAACCTACCAGGAGCCATGCTCCTTTCAGGACTACAGGGCAGTGGTTAAGTCCATGGGCTTTGGAGTTAGACTGCCTGAGTTCAAATCCCACCTCCATCACTTACCAGCTGGGCAAATTGCTTAACTCTTCTTGCCTTGTTTTTCCCATCTATAAAATGGGGATATTGTGAGAATTAAATAAAATAATCCAGGTCAAGTACTTAGCAGCCAGCCTGGCACAGAGTAAGCACTCAAGAAATGATGGTTATTATTATTATTCACTTCAAAAATATCAATTGAATAATAATGCCTGCCATACTTATAATTGTTTACCAGTGCATGCAGCCTGGCACAAAGTAGATAGCCAACTGATGTTTTTGAAGTGAATAATAACCAGCATTTGTTGAGTGCTTACTCTGTGCCAGGCTGGCTCCTAAGCACTTGACCTAGAATATTTTATTTCATTCTCACAATATCCTCATTTTTTACGTGAGAAAAATAAGGTAAGAAAAGTCAAGCCACATTCTGGGCTTAATCTTCATGGTGGCCTCTGCTGATGTGCTCCTTGTCCAGTTCACATGGTCCCTTGAAGGCACGTGCCATCAATGCCAGTGCCAGGTTTGGTCCTGCAGAGACTTTCCCCCTGGATGCCAAACAGATGCCTCTCTATGTATGTATCCCCATCCTGTTCCCTCTACCTCACTCCAGCATCCTCCATCAATCATTAGTGTGAAGTGTTGCTAACAAGTGAATCTAGGTCTCCACCTCCTTGAAAACCTTTGAGAACCTGGTCTCTTATCTCTGGAAATCTCTCACCCCTCTAGTTTGGTTACTCCTGTGTCTTATACCCTCAACTCTTGTGCCCTTCCTCTCCCTCTCTGGGATGAGCCAACATTGATGAGCCCAAATGTCACAAACAAAAGCCGGGCCTGGAGTTGTCTTCTTGGTTACCTCTCCTTTCTGTTCTCCAACACAGACCCAAGAGAACGTGAGGATCTGACTCCCTTCTTGGGATGGAGAACGAAAAATACTTAGAGGAGCAAAAACAAAACTCAAACTGGCGTCCTATTCATCTGGTCACACACATAATCCCAAGAACTTTATCCTGAAAATGTTAGGAAACTGCCAAAGGATTGTATGGTCTATGTTTAGCAAGTTCACTCTGGCTGCAGAGTGAAGAAGAAAGGCAAGTAAGAACAGAGGCAGGGAAAGTGGTTGGGAGTAAGCACAGGAGTGATCGAGGTGACAGACGGCTTTGGTCCTAACCAGAACAATGGTGGTGGAGACGAAGAAAAACGGAATTAGGTGCATTATAATATTCATATTTAAATGCAGGTGCTTTTTCAGGCAATACTTAGATTTTTAAAATTTTTTCCACTATTATTTCTTTCATCCTGCCATTTCCTTCTGGGCTCATTTTTTCTTTTTTTCTGAAATACATCTTTCAGTAGTTTCTGAATCTCTGAATGTCTGACCTTGTCTTTTCCTTCACCCTGATTCTGAATGATGATTTAGCTGGGTATAGAATTTTAGATTCATCATTTTCTCCCTCGGCACTTTTATTGCCCTGTTTTTCCAGACATCTATTGATGAGAAACCTGTTATTAATCAAATTGTCATTCCTTTAGTTACTTTGCCTTTTCTCTCTGGCAGCTTTTGGGGTTTTTTCTTCGTCTTTCTTGTTTTTTAAATTTTCTGTGATGTATCTGGGCATAGATATTTGTAAATTTATTCTGCTTGGCACTCATTTTTTCTTTTCAATGTGGAGATTCAGGTCTTTTAGCTTTGAAAAATTGTTAGCCGTTATCTTTTCAAGATTCTGTCTCTATCATGTTATCTTTCCTTTTCTTCTGGAACTCCAGTTGGGCTTCTCCTTGTTTCTACATCTCTTACATATTTTCCATTTCTTACCTTTCTGAGCTACGTTTTGAGAGATTTACTTAGTTCTTTCTTCCAATTTACTTATTATCTCTTCAGTTAAAAACAGGCAGTCTACTTAATGAATATTTTTAATGGTATCTATAATCAACTGTATTTTTAACTTTCATGATTTCTAATTGCTTCTTATTCTTCACTGTCCTATTCTTATTTCCCTCCCTTCCTTCCTTCCTTCTTTTCTTTCTTTTTATTATGGAAAATTTCAAGCATACACAGAACTAGAGAGAATAGTATAATGAACCTCTAGTACTCATCACCCAGCTTCAACACTTATCAATATGTGACTAATTGTGTTTCATCAATACCCCTCTCCTACTTTTTTGCTGCACTGGATTATTTTAAAGAGAATCCTAGACATCATTTCATCCATAAATGTTTCAGCATGTGTCTCTCAGAGATATGGTCTCTTTTTCAAAAACGTAACTATATTATCATTATAATACCTAAAAATTAGCAATAATTTCTTAATATTACCAACTATTCTGTTAAAGGTAAATTTCCCTGGTTGTCTTATAAACGTTTTTAAATAGCAGGTTTGTTTGAATTAAGGTTCATATAAGATCCAGACATTGCTTTTGCTCATATGTCTCTTAAGTCTCCTTTAATCTATAGTATTTCTCCCTCCAGAACGTGGGGAATTCTACAGGACAAGAGAAGAAACTGGATTATTCATCCTGTAGGATTTCCCACATTCTGGTTTTTGTTATTGCATCCAAGTGATGGATGACTAAATGACATTAACATTTATGTACCAGTCATCTTTTACTTCAATAATGCCATGTAACAAAACACTAACCTCAGAGGCATACAACAAGAAGGGTTTATGATTGCTCACGAATCTGGGGAAATTGGCATGGTGACTCAGCTGATCTTGGCTGAACTTGCTCATGTGTCTGAGGACCTGTTGGCTGCTAGCTGGTCTAGGATGGCTTGGGCTTGGAGGACTGATGACTTAATTCTCCTCCATGGGTCTTCCATCTTCCGTCAGGCTAGTACAGTCATGTCCTTCCCAGGATGATGGCGGAAGAAGAGCAGAAAGAGTGTGTGGGGTTAAAGACACAGGGATTAGGAAGGAAGGCCTCACATGAGGGAGCTCTCCGGAGTGGGGGGAACTGGGTAAGTAGATGGAGTCACAGAGAACAATGCAGAGTCTGGCTGCAACTGGACTATAAGATAAAGGAATAGTCATAATGTAGAAAGAAAGAGCCCAGATTCTGAATCCTAAATAAAAATTGAGTCAGAATCAGAACAAACACATGGACAGAGTTTCTTTAAAATAATATTTATTGAACTCCTACTGTATGCCAGGCACTTCATCAAGTGTGTTACATAAGTTATAGAGTAGTGGCTGAGACCACAGACTCCGAGCCTACCTGCTGAGTTTGAGACCTGCCTCACCAGTGAACTGCGTTAATACATGTACAATGCTTAGAACACCACCTGCAGGGTAATAAGCCCTCAAAACATGTTAGCTGTTACACATGATCTCATTTTACATTCCAGCAACCTGTGAGCTAGACACCATTTTTATTCTCATTTTACAGATGAGGAAAGGGAGCTATAGGGAGGTCAGGTAATTCGCCCAAGTCACACAGCCAGTGAGTGGTGGAGCAGGAGTTCAGACCCACGTATTTCATCTCAGGGCCCACACATTAACCACGATGGGCAACTCTCTCATCTGTGGCCCTTGCTTTAACACTGAGTCCTTGAGTTAGTTTTTGAAGTACCTTTGTGTTGGGCTGGGTTGGCCTCAGAGCCTGAGTGTGTGGGTGTGTGGGCGGTGGGGGGGTAGGGTTCATCCTATAAGTGACTTCAGCGGTGGGCATTAGTGAGCTGTGGGGGCAGGAACTGAGGCAGTCAGAACAGTGTGGGGCTCCCAGGGAAAGAGGGACCTGTGGACACAGGAGGAGCAGAGGTGTGTGTCTAAGGCGACAGATGCAAAAGGGCAGTTGTGAAATCCCTCAGCAAGGAGTGAGAAGGTGATGGAAGAGATTGGGGTGAATTTGAGAGAAATACTTCAAGTAGAGTGAGAAGAGTAGTATGTTAAAGAAAGACCAAGAGTGGCCGGTTTTCTAAGGTGGTATTTCTTAAACTGGGCTGATCATCAGAAATGTTTGGCACAGCTTTTTAAAAATGTGAATTCCTGGCCACCCCTGAGGATTCTAATTAATAGTTCCAGGTAGATCCTGGATAGCTCAGGTGCCCTTGTTGATTAGCTTGGTCTGGGGCCCACTGATCTAAAGTGGCAACCCTTCATTTTACAGATAAGGAAGCAGACACCTGGAAGGTCAAGCGTCTCACCTGAGCCACACGGCTGGTTGATGGTAGGACTGGAACCGGGCTTTAGTCTGATGTTTTTCCGTAATATTCTGTATTCCTGTCATTGTGTTGAATGGGTAAAATGCTTTAGGGGGAAATACTCCCAAATATAAGTGCATTTGTGTTTTTGTATGAGATTAGCAAATATTGTTCATCGTCATAAACTGTGAAGAACCGTAATTATGCACAATAAATTCTATGTAACAAGCTCTCATTACAATGCCAAGGTGTGTGTTTCTATCCTCAGGTGGAATGTGAGTAGTTTAGAGGTGGGAACCATATTATTTTTTTCATTTTTATATCTCCAACTCCCATGGTACATTTAATAAATGTCAGTTAAATAATAGCAATGATTAAAAAACGCCAACATATTACGATATGTTCAGGGGTGAAAACTCAATATTGTGATAGGAAAATTTATTTTGTGTAAATCTCAGAATTCTTTTTTCTTTTCAAGTCTGTCAAACCTTTGTTGCTTTTGAAATTTATGGCTTGTTTGGTAAGTAACGTAAACCCAGGAAGGAATAATACACCGCTTCCTTTTTCAAGGCAGCTTTGACGAACGTGACTGAGTGAACCCTCGGCGGTGAGCTGATCAGTGAGTGCGCCTGGGCTGACAAAGTCTCCACCTGAGTGAAGAGCGCTGATTATGGCTTTGGGCTGGCACTGTGCCACACTAAGCCTGGCTCTCCTATCTCCTCTCTTTTACAAAAAGGGAAACGGAGGCCGAGAAATTTTGTGTAAACCTCCTTGATTACACAACTGACAAGCTGAGGAATGTGGGGCCTGCACTCTCTCCACACACAGGATCACGCTGCTGCCCAAGTGACAAGTAGATGCTGGGACTGCGTTGGTTTTTTTCTGCCCAAAGAGTGTCTGCAAGTCACGTGACCACAGAGGCTGAAGGAACTTCAGGAGGGCAAGAGGAGAGTCGGATCGGCTTGGGGGCTTTGTTATTACACAGACCATCATCACAGGTGTTATTCTGAGAGGTACCACAAAACATGGCATTTTGGGGGCTCCTGGTCCTGATAGCATCTCGGGCTCAGAAGTAGGACAGAGGGTGCTCTTTTGCCCCAGTAGCCTTAGAGTCCCAGTAGGGGGTGGCGCCCTTGGGTTTCTGAAGGGGAGTCTGAAGGACTGACTGCTCAGGAGCCACCCCAGAAGAGAGATAGCTCGTGGATGTCCACATGGATGGGGCTCCGCTTGGAGGCTGCAGAGGCTGCTCGTTCCATGACTCGGCTTAAAGCTGTACTTACATAGCAAGTGCACTGCTTTGTGTGTGTGTGTGTGTGTGTGTGTGTGTGTGTGTGTGTGTAAGACTAGCCCTGAGCTAACATCTGTTACCAATCCTCATCTTTTTGCTTAGGAAGATTGGCCCTGGACTAACATCCGTGCCCATCTTCCTCTACTTTATATGTTGAACACCTGCCACAGCATGGCTTGATAAGTGGTGCACAGGTCCCCTCCGGGATCCGAACCTGCAAACCCAGGGGCCGCAAGAAGCGGAGACTGGGAACTTAACCACTAGACCACCAGGCCGGCCCCGCAAGTGCACTGCTTTTATTTAGATTCTGCTTTTATTTGGGGTGGCTTTGAAAGCGGATAGGTGGAGATTCTTGTGGGGGGTGGAGCTGAAATCTCCCAAGCCACCTCTTCGTGTCCCCACTGTGCAAGAGAAACCCTCACCTGAAGAGCATTCACCACCACCGCCCTGCTGAGAAGGAGGCTAGAATGCTGTCCACTCCAAATCTCACTGAGGTTCACAGGGATGGGGAGCACCAAGCCCCACACAGGGCATAGACACCTGTGGGGGTCCCTCCAGCCCCATCGGAAAGCCTGGCACACTAGGCACCTCAGATGGCTCTGTGGACTCTGGTCCCTCTATGGCCAATCTGCTTCAGGGTGACTCCAGAGCTGGACTTGAGCTGGGCCTCCATCTGTCCAGGCAGACCCAGATACATACTTCTTTGAAAGTGGCCTTGGGCTACCTTCTGGCCAGAAGGAGAATGTGAATCCCAGAGGTTGTGGTCTCTGAACCCTGAGCAGAGAGTCTCAGACATCTAGGAGACAAGTGGTCCAGACTTTTCTGGAGCAACTGACGCCTGGAAAAGAAGTTATATTGGATCTGATGCTGTTTAAAGGCTCGAGAGAAAAAGGACTGTGAGTCACTGGAGACACAAGGGACTGAAGGGCCACAGTGCCTGGAGCGAGTCTCAGTGATGCTCTCTCCTGGGGAGGAGTCAGTGCTCTGTGCCAATAGAGGGCTGAGGGAGGAGGAGGTGCTGCTAAAATGCGCTGGGATCACACTGATGAGCACAGTGCTGCCCCCCAGCATGAGCAGCCCCGGGTGCAGATACTGCGGCTGTGCTCTGGTCTCTACCTGGAGGGGCCAAGATTGGGGGAGGGGTCCTCTGCCAGGGACGTGAGACGAGGGCAGCAGGCACTCTAGGAGTTCATTCTTCCCTAGTCATCCCACTGCACATCCGTGCATGGGGCCACAGCGAGGCTTGTTTTATACATAAAGTGAAAGAGTTACTGCCTGAAAATACAGCTTGTGGATGGAAGGAAACATACTACTTCTTAACCACATAAGCTAAGTGGAGCTAATTTAAATACAAAAAAATGAACTCACCCAAAATATTGTCATGCGCTAATATTGAAGGTAAAGTCTTCGGTTTCACCTTAATCTAGTCCATTCTTACCAAGACACCTAAAGGGACACGTGTAATTAGATGGAAATATTTTTTCCAGGCATTTCACTCATCTACCTTGCCAACTACCTAAAGAAAATATTCTGAATCTTATGGCACTAGAGCGCGCTCTAGTGGTGGTGACGGAAAGCAAACACTTCCAAACTGCTAAATGGTCCACTGCCAGGGAGCACTAGGTTAATGTTCCTCGTTTGGGCAAAAGGTTAGGTAGGCTTGCCTGAAAACAGCAAAGGAAATTAGTAGAACATTATATGACGACTCCAAGCCTTATAATTCTCCTTTAAGAATAAAGCAAGGTCTGTTTTATCCAATGTTTAATGCCAAGGGCAAACAAACAAGAATTATTAAAAATCTTAAAGCAATCTAAAATAACATCCTGCCCAATGAGGTTTTAGGAAAGCATTTGTTTTTTCTTTTCTTCTTAAATCCAAACCACATTCAGACTTTCTCCTTGGATATTCTGTTTAAAGAAGGGAAAGGAAGCAGATAATAGATATAACACCTAAAACAAACTCCCTTCAGCCATGACAGTGTTATTACAAACTTGAGTGAGTACCATTATTGCAGATAAATAAAAACAATGGACCAGAACCAATTTCACATAAGGAAATATTCAATTTGTTGCAAGCCTTGATTTAAACTTTCCTCTGGTCTATCAAGTGATGGTTAATATAAACAAGAACATCTGTCTTTGCTTAAAGATAGCACTCTCATAAAAGCACACATGTACATTTAACCAAGTAACAACATTGCTATCTTGTGTGTGTGTGTCTCCAAACTGAAGGAAATGTATTTACTTGGTTTGAAATGTAAATTGTACTCTTAAAATCAGACTAACACAAACTGGAAGAAAAAAAATCCAACAACACACGCATAAAAAAATAAAAAAGTTTTATTTTTTAAAGCCAGAAACTTTGTGTTCTATTGTGTTTAGACTTAAAATATGGAACTATTTAGAAAGAATTAAAGAGATTGTGTTTATTTTATTTCAAGTTATCTCAGCAAGAAACACATTTTTCATACCTCTTTGGAAGAACAGCAGGTCAAATGACACATTTGTGAGTGACTGTTTGAAATATTTCAGCCACGCCACAGGGTCCACCTGACCTGAGCACCATAGATTGAGGGAACAAAGGCTTGTGTTTTAAATGTTCCTTTAAGAGCCTTTCTGGGGAGTTGGGGGGATGCGGGAAGCTGTCACAGGCTTTGCTTTTTATTTTTATCCTATGACACTAATCAGTTTAATTATATTTCTAACCCATGACTTAGGATCACAATTAATTTTTCAAAATGCAAACATTAAGTAGCATAATTATGCAAGTTTGCAAGAATAATGTAGTTTGTTTCAAAGTCACCAGCGTCCTTAAACTCCAAGGTGTTTCCCAATATGTGCAAATTCATTCCTCTCTGTGTAGGTTTTGTTTCTGCATCTGTTTGATAGCAAAGGTAGGTCTTTATTCTTAACGCTAAAACAAGGAGTAGAACAGGCTTATTAAAGACGAAATCGAAGATCTGAAAAAGCAATTCACTTTATTACTTGACTACATGAAAATCACACTTCCGTGTAAGGTTAAATGGGCTGCAGTTCCCTTATTAAACAGAGCAATTAATATTATAAGTGTCTGAAGATCATGCTTGAGGGGACTTCAGTGAGCTTTTCCGAGAGTAATTATTCCAAACATAGAGCAGAATACAAACCCTGTTTAGGGTGTAACTCAATATAAGTACTTGTGAGTCAAATATTGAGCCTTTTAGAACTACAAACGTTTGTTTGTGGTCTTATTAGAGAAATTCTCCCCTCTCCGTTTAAAGGGACAGATTGCCAAGGCCTAAATAAAATGCCAGAACCTAAAACGAAAATGGTCTGACCTCACCGCTGCACCTGGGGCTCCCAACCCTGACTTCCTGCAAGCTCCCCTTTCTTCACCTCCTTTGCCTCAGGCTTTCATAAGCCAGAGAGAAAAAAATGAATTTCACTTCCAAATGCTAGAACTGCTGGTGCAGAATGTAACCAAATAGCAGCAGCTGTGCCAGGGTCCCTGGGGCCACATAAGGAAGCCTGACAGAAGACTGAGTCATGAACAAGATCCTGGTTCTCTGCTCATCTTGCTTCATGTACTTTAAGAAGGGCAGGGAGAATGGCAACTATGCTCTTAAAACAAAAGGGTGTGTGGGGGAGAAATTCTTAGGAAAAAGAGGATAAAACAGATGTTACTAAAGCAACAAAATAGGACAGAAGTAATGCCAATATCACACATGACCACTGCGTGCTTCCAAATTTTAATGTATAAATGTATCACCTGGGGATCGTGTGAAATGCCGATTCTGAACCAGTGGGCCTGGGGTGGGGCCTGAGATTCTGCATTTCTGACAAACTCCCACAGGATATAGGTGCAGCTGGTCTGAGGACCACATTTTAAACAATAAGGGGCTAGAGCAATTCACCGCCTTTCAAATAATTTGCCCTGCCCTGCATTGCTATTCCAAAGTAGTTTCAGTCAAGGTTTGCTACTCAACGAGAGATTTCCCAAAGACAAGCACTGTGCGTTCCATCTCCTTGACATATCCCTTAGCGCCTAGCCTGGCACCACCATCAGAAGGAGGAAGATGAAGTACTAACAGACACAGAGGCAAACCCTTTCAGAGGTGATAGCAGCACAGCTATGAGGAAGGAGACTTAGGTTCAAGGACAATTTTGCGGTATTGGTGGAAAAGGTGGCGGAGGGCCTCTCCCTGCGTCTTTATGATCTTTCATGAAGAGTGTTTGAGAAGATGACCTCTGGTCTCTTTCTAACTCTTCAATTTTTGAAATGATGGTGCTGTCCTTCCAGGAGAGGCAGCAGTTAGAGCAGGAAAGGGTTGGATTTGGGGGCAGGCAAAGGTCACAGGATAGACTGTGACCTTGATTTAGCCCCAAGGCTTAGTTTACTCAGGTCTTAAAATGGGACGAGCATGCCTCCCTGCAAGTTGATTTTCAGGATCAGAAAGGATCCCTGTACAGCGCCCAGCACGGGGTAGCAGCTGCTCAACAGATGTCAGGTGCACTCACTGTCCTTCATCAGGGCCTGCTCTAACCCGGGGGCTTTCAACCTTGGCAGCTGCACATTAGAATCACCTGGGGGAGCTTTGAAACCTCCTCATGCGTTTGGAGAGGAACTCCAAGTCTCTGAGGTGAGTGGGGCTATTTTTAAAACCTGCAGGTGGTTCCAACATTCAGCCTGGGCTGAGAACCACTGGTCTAAGTGTAGCTAAGGAGTCACTTCTTTGGGGCCTAGTAAGAGGCACCAGCTAATTAGCCTCCCCCAGGGGTGGTGGGGAGGGCAGGAGGAGGGTGACAGGCTTCCCACCTCCCCCCATGCACACCTCCAAGGCTGGTCTTCCCTCTTTGCCCCTGCAGGGATGGCAATCTGCCAGCCCTCAGTGCTAATCAGCTTCTTCCTAGTTACCAATCCGCCCTGGGGACATCAGCACAGCACTGTGCCATCCCTCCATCGCATCCCACCCTCCAGATATTGGAGCTTGGACTGTTTTGTTTATTTGTGATTTGTGGTTATCTACCTTCTCCTTAACCGGGTGTGATTATTTTATTATTGTCACCCACATTTTCTGGGGTTTCACCAACAGTGAAATCACATGGGGACACATGAATAAAATAGCCACAGGAAAAACTCACCCCGATATTCAGCCCCTGGAGTGCTCACCCCACAGGTGTGTCTCATGTTTCCTGAGGTGCCTCACACGTGTTCTTGAAGAAATCCAGTCAGCTGCCATCCTGGGTCTGTCACATCGTATCCGTGAGATCAGACTACCTCAAAGGATTATGAAGAGCAAATAGATAACACACATCAAGTACAAGAGCCTCTGCTTGGAACAAGCTGTGCTTTCACATTAGGGTTTTTACCATTAATAGGTGGCACCTGCAGGCTTGGCCACCCCCTGCCAGGCACCACTCCCTTTGCTAGGCACGGCTGGCCCTTCCCAACGCTGCAATGTTTTCCCTGTCAGATTGCTCTCTGATGATGCTCCTACCATCGTCTGAAGACCACACAGGGATTTGTGGCAAAGTTGTGCAGAGTCCCACCCTTTGGGGAGACACATTCTGTTGCGCAGGCCCCAGGCAGTACTGCTGGGCCCCCAAGTCTCAGGGAGCTTTGACTTCTTCCTTTCCTCCCTCTGGCCCAGGCACAAGTGCCTGCCTTGTACCTCAGCAGCATGCTGCCCTTTATTCCTGAAATGTTGCCACCAGGCCGGGCTCCCCAGCCTGAGTCCTCGTCCCTGCCTGGTGTGCCAGCTGCGTTGGGTCATTAGACACGGCTGAGTCTCTTCAGAGAGCGCTGGGATATCGTCCCACGCTGAGACACTGACGCGCTCACCTACCGTGAGAGGAGCGGGGCCTCTGAGGGCACTGGTTTGCACAGCGCCATCCACCCTCCTCCGCTACCAACTGACGAACAATTACTGCGCACCTATCAGGTCATTTGGTAGGTGATGGATGCCAGACCCAGTCCTGCCCTCATTACCTTCTGTTTGAGGAGGTACAGGATGTGCAGAAGGAGCAATTAACACACTGAAGGTTGCATTTAAATAAGGGCTAATTAAGAGGGACAGAGTATAATGCCTATAGAAGATCATAGAAGAAACGGATGCCAGGAGTCAGCTTGACACAGGTTGGCCAAAAAGACTTTATAGATGAGATGAATCTAAGAAAATGTTTGAAAGGAGAACAGTGGTGTACCCAGGGAGGGGCCTGTTGGGAGAGGTCGGCCTGGGGTGCAGAAAAATGGAAGCACATTGTCTGGAGAGAAAAACAATAAATTCAACTAAAAGTCCACTTTTTATTATTACCATGCACCAGCAATTCTAGACCATTAAAGACTATCCTGATCGTCCTTCATTGCCTTAGTAATTCTTACAAAACATTCTGAGCTGGGGGCTCTATATCTAGTCTCAGAGAAATCAGTAGTCTTTATGTCTTAGGTGTTTGAGCTCCCCATTCCTTTTGTCAAATAAATTAAGATTTGTATTTTTAATCTCCCACTTCATACCATTTCTAAGTTTAGTACTTTTGGAGTCCTTTCTGGAAAGTGCAGTGTTTGGTAAAAGTCAGGTCATCATTCCAATTTAGAATGAAAACGGGACATCAGAGAGGGAATGATGAACATAAACAATATTTGGAGAATGGGCAGTGAGTCTAGAATTCTGGAATTCTGCCATCAGCCTTTACTTTTATGAGTCCCCTATATAACGCTGCTGTCCCATCCAAATGAGCCAACCCACGGTTTCCAGATAGCTGGAATGTAGACCCCATGAGGGCAGGGGTCTTATCTTTGTACTGTTCACCCACTTACCCAAAGCACTGAGATTAGTGCTGGGCCAGAGGAGATGCTCAATAAAGATTTGTTGTGTCAGGGAAAAGAAAGAGTTCAAGTATTTCTAACAGAAGTTAAAGGCTTTACTCAGCTGATGCAAATCTGGATCTGAAAACCCAGAAACTCTCCAAGATGATGCAGTGCTGGGAGCTTATAGATTGAGAAGAGAAGGATATGTGACCTTGTGGTCTGGCCCAGGTTGCCATTTTCTTTATCTCTAACTGCTGCAGAATTTGCCTTGCGGCAAACAGTCCGAAACTGCTCTGGGTTTTCCTGACTCTTGCTGGAGATCATTGGAGGAATCTCATTCCAGCAACTGTCAGAGAAGTTCTTTCAAGAGCTGTTTTTGTAAGCTTGGAGGTTGTCTGTAAATCAAGGCTCGTGGGAGGGGGAGGTAGCCAAAAAAGGGATAGGGGAGAGAAAATAAAAGGGAAAAAGAAACAGTAAGGAGGGAGGGATTGAAGCAAGGAAAATAAGGTCTATTCTAATCTTTTTAATAGTGCAATGAATGAATGAATGGGCAAATTGCCATTTCTCCCCCCTCAGCCATGCATCTGCACTTGGAAATTTGCTAGAAATATTTGTCACATTAATTTTTTTTGGATACACACATATATCCAAAAAAATCTCACACAGGAGGTTTGCTACTGGGTTAGTTCCCAAAGACCCTGTTTTAGCAGTCATGGTGAATTAAAGTCAGATTCACCAGAGGCATTTTAACATTTCTTGAGGGATGGGATCAGGAATTGGGGTCCTCTTTGAGTACTTCAAATGTATAGCCAAGAGAGAGCAAATCAGTGAAGTTCTACCAAGTTTTAGATCCAGTCTAATTCTGTGCTTGTATGTAACTTTGATCTGTTCTGGGGACACAGCCTGCACTTCTGATCTGGGCCCATCATCTTGGAAATGTGTGTTCTGCTCATAAGAGACTCTGTAAAAGAAGGGGTAAATAGACCAGGGTGAGACTGTCATCACCCCTTGGGAAAGCACATCAAAGACATTGCTGGTGCTAGGTCAGCATTGTCACCTTTAATAGGAAAGGTCCTTAATATATCTTTCAAAAGTATTTGATTTATAATTAAGACTGTGCTTGAATTTGGGACTGAGGAGAAAGGCAAATGCTATTTCACTTCTTAGGAGGGCCTAAAACCACATCATCATTTCTTTTTTCAAAACATTTGTCGATGCCCATTGACAGGTGAATGGAAAAAGAAGATGTGAGATACACACACACACACACACACACACACACACAATGGAATACTACTCAGCCATAAAAAGATGAAATCTTGCCATTTCTGACAATATGAATGGACCTCGAGGGTATTATGCTAAGCGAAATAAGACAGACCGAGAAAGACAAATACCGTATGATTTCACTCATGTGTGAAAGATAAACAAACACACGCATAGATACAGAGAACAGATTGGTGGTCACCAGAGGGGAAGGGAGTAGGGGTAGGGTGAAAGAGGTAAAGGGGCACATGTGTACGGTGATGGAAGGCAACTAGACTTTTGCTGGGGAGCACGAGGTAGTCTATACAGAAGTTGAATCATAATGATGTACACCTGAAATTTATATAATGTTATAAACCAATGTTACCTCAATAAAAAACAAACAAAAACACTCATTGAACTGAATGAATCTTCACCACTTATAAATCTCCCATTCAGTGGTGTTGGCATCAGCCTGGACTGGCTCACAAGAGCCAATTGTGAGCAACTCTCTCCCACTTCACATTCAATAATGTTAGTTTGGTAGTTTTAAATCAGCCATGGCGGGAGTACTTACGGAAATTACAAAAGCTACAAATCAGGTTCCCTAGCTCAAGAGCTGGTTTTTACCAGCACACCACTGCCCCTATTCACCTTTCATGAACCAGCTTAAAACCCATTTCCTTATAAAGCTTCAACTGACTACTTCAATCCAGCAGTGCTTTCCTGCCTACCATCAGCTGAGAGCACCCATACAATCTATCCCACTTATTTGACACTTAAGCAATATATTGTGGCTTAGATTGTTGACTTTGTGTTCTTTTAATATGCCACCATTTAGCCTTCAATGATTCTTCATGTAAATTTAAGCTCCATGAGAGCAGGAACAATGTACGGTGCATCTATATACCCCATGGGGTTTGTCCTGTTGACTCATGTGATCCGTAACCAATCTATAAATCAAAATTGGGGTGAGTTTATTTTGAGCCAACCCTGAGGACCATATAGCCTGGGAGAGTCCTTTCACAAAAGAAGGGAGCACTCCAAAGAAGTGGGGTGTACAGAGTGGTTATATACCATCAAAGAGCATGTATCACATATGATTGGAATGTCCTTTTACAATAGTCATGAGATTGCTTTGCTGGCATAGCAAATCGGTGAACACAGCAGGTCGGCAGTCACAAGGCAGGTGGTCACAAGGTAAGTGCAGCAAGTCAGTGATTAATCCTTAGTTTAGGGAGAAATGCTTATCCTTAAAGAAATGCTGATATGAAGGAAGTTACATCCTTATCTTTAAGAATGTATTGTTCTTGTCCTTGGGACATAGTAAATATTTAAAGCAGATATACAATGCATGCTCAACAGGCCACATCAGGATTTTTTGGAAAAACAAGGTCAGGCTGAATTAGTTTTAACCCAAATAGCTTCTTCATATACTTTAATATATCCTATTGCTTGTCATTTATTTATCAGTCAGAATGAAAACAAATAGCAGGGGCTCAAAATAAAATGTGCTAAAGAAATGAGTTACTGAGTAATAATTAGGTGCTGGAATAATGTAGGTAATTGGATGGAAAATGAGCTACATTTTGAAATATGTGAAATTGTATTTTTGGAAAATAATTTACATTAACCATATATATAGCTTTATGTAATGCCACTTCCAATTTGTTGATAATTGAAAACTGGTTTCTGGTTTTTGGAGACTGATAGGACTTTCATGCTAGTTACAGCATGGTTTAGTTGTGAAATCTGAACATGATGTGCTGTTTGCACATGGCACATGTCCTTCAGCACTGCAGTCAGACACATTCAAAGGCTGGGAAGCAAAATCTGTCACCAGGCACCCTCTTTCTAATCTGCTGTCTCACTAATCAGTTCTTAAATGGCCATCAATCTTTCCTTTGCTACTAATTGAAAAAGTGATGTAAGTCATAATCTGTATTCTCTACCCAACTTCACATCTACTCATGATTTCTACTAAATGTTTTTGGGGTCAGGATATGTCTTAATACCAAGAAATAAAGCTCCATACATAATGTACCAGTAATGGCTACACATGTTTTTAAATATTTATTTTAATACTAATGTCAGATTATTTATGGCCTAATCCATTCTGTTGATTGGACCTAGTATAAGTAGAAGGATAAAGATTTCTATCCCCACATTAACACATTTTATGGGTTGCAAAGCCACTTTTTCTCAACTAACACATAAGGTCATGAACTAACAGAATCCTCACTTTCTGAGGGTTTCATTTGGATTAAAAAAACAGTTTTAGAAAAGATTAATTTGCAGAATAGGCTTTTAGAAGTGCTGGGTAAATAAGACATCTGAGTTTTATGAAATGTTGCTCTCAAACCAATGTCTGCTCTTCAAAACATTCACGTTAAATGGAGAAGAAGGAAATGTTAAGAAGCACTCTGCTCAAAGCTATTTGTATAAATGTGCTGTCACAGATTAAAATTAAGTGACTTGAGGCAATCTCCCAAACAAAGAAATAAAAAGAAAGAGTTTTGGATCTCCTCATATCCTTTTTCCCCTAAATGGCTAAAATTCTTATCCTATGGCCATTAATAAGTAATACTATATGATTTATTGGTACTGATTTCATTGTTTGGTTCATTCTTCCCTCTATCACATGAGTTTTCTCTATGCAACTGTTTTTACATCAGTAAATGACAATTTTTTTGGATTAAAGAAAAGCAAGACAACAATATAGCTCTGTTTCTGAAAAAGAAGATGGTTCCTTCTCTTTTATGCTCAGTTACTGCCAGTCTCCTGCCTGACACTAAAGAAAGTTTTCTCTCTTCCTCCTAATTTCCAAGGTTCTACTGCGTTCTACTGATTTCTCGTTTCTCCGGAATGGCCCATTTAGTCTTTTCACTGAAGCAGAATGGGATGAAGAGAATGCTGGAGACTAGGCCTGTGCCGGAGGACTGACCCTGCCTCACTGCCTGTTCTTCCTCTCTGCTGCTCAGTCTCCAGGCAGTGGGGTCAGGACTCACAGCCTTGGACCAACAGATGGAGTCTGTCTCCCAAGAAAACCTGGGACCAGCTGTCTCTTTGCTTGGTATATTTCTCTGAATTGTACCAGCATGAATATATTGCAAACTTTTTGCATCCTAAGTAGGGGCATTACCAGAGCTGAAACAAATTTCAGGGACCTAAGAAATTATATTTTCCCCACAGGAACTTAGTTAACGTTGAATTTTAGTTTTCAAGGAAAAGGAAACTCTTTAAAATTTCCAAGTAGTTTTCCCCAATGAAACAATAGAGAAAAAGAGACATCCTTGATTTATCCAAGTAACTTTGTATTGTTATTTCTCTTTGAATTGCTACATAGCACAAGTTTTCTCTTTTCTGCCCCTGAGGTATCTCTTAACAGTCCTTTCCTCTCCATCCCAATTCCAGGGTATTTTCTTTCCTCTCCTCCCATTGGACCATCTGCATCTAGTCTTGCTATATTCAAAACCATCTTCCACAAAGCCACCTGAGGGGTCCTTCCAAAGCAGAAAGTGTATTATGTTATTTCACTTTCTAAACTCTTCAACATGTAAGTCTTAGCCCCTTAAAATGGCAATCAAGGGCCTGGTCCCTTGAGAAAGTAAAAAGCATTGCTGGCAGCTAGCTTGTGAGGTTCCCAACTGAACATAACCGTGCTCACAGAACAATGGTCAGACAATGTCCCTCCATGACCATGTCTGAACAAACAGAGACAAGGATACTTTGCAACCACAAAAATGACTATATAGCCCTCTTTCCCAGCTAACACGGAACACTTTACCATTGACGATGCTAGCCCTGCTTTAATCTCTCCATCTCCTAGATAAAATTATTAAGTACCCAATTACTGAATCAACCCATTCTTGATGGCACTCAACCCAGAATGAGCCTGCACTTTCTTGAACCCTCCTTAGAACCACCTAGCAAAAGCCCAAATCCTGCAATGAGCCCATCCCAGTTCCCTCTTACTGAGCTGTTCCACAAACCTTCTGTTGGAAGTAGGTTATTGATAGTTTTGGTCCATTGGGTTAGCATATGTCTCCCCTCCACAACGCGTGCTCCAGTCACACCAACACCATGTGCAGTTTCCCAAGTTTGTGTCCTTTAGCACATGCAGTTCCCTTGGCTTTCAGGATCTTTCTCTTCCCTTTCTCCACATAGCAAACTCTATCTTGTTTTTCAAAATCCGATTCAGTTGTCAACTGAACACTTCCAAGATCCTACACACTCTCTCAGGTCAAGTTCCCACTGTCTTGTGTTAACTCTGAGCTAGAGCTTGTGGTGGAGAGGCCCAACACTGGTGGACAATGAAATCAAAGACCAGGTTCAAGTTCTGGCTTTGGCAACGCATGACCTTGAGAAGCTTACTTGTTACTCAGATCAGGGCATTCCCCCGACTAATTCTATTTAATCGTTACTACCCATTGACACTTAAGTAATGACCCTGAAACCAACTGCACACATATGAACAGTCCTGGGGCTTAGAACAATACATCTTTTTCTTATTTGGAGTTTAATAAGACAATGCCCAAGATTGCTGAATAAATCATGTTCATTTCCTTTGCTTGTTTGCTTCTCTAGTCTGTAAACTGGGACTTACCAATTTGATTCATTTTAGAGCATGGTTATAAAACATTTATGAAGAATTGGCTCTTAAGAGTCCAGATCCCAATCCTTAGACTCTGTCCTGACCACTTGAATAAGCCAGAGGGTCTTTATCTAGAAATCTGATAATACCATCTTCCTCTGAGGGTTATGGGATGGGATGTATGGTGGTTCTCAACCTGTGATGCCCACAAGAGTTACTTAAGGAGCTCTTAAAACATACCCATGCCTGCATCCCACCTCCTCTAAATTCTGTAGTGGGCCTGGGCATCGGTAATTTTTTTAAGTTTTGTAGATAATTCTAATTCATAGTCAGGGCTGAACATCACTGATCTAGAACTAGGCAGGAAAGTTCCTCTAAAAAGAGAATGCATTTCCCAGCACTGGGGAATGGCTAGTAGAACAAGCATGGAAATGCATATCCGATAAATGATGATTGATAACTGATCAAGTTTTGTGAAGATCTCATGCACACCTTCACAAGGGCAGGGCTCCTCCAAACTAAAAGGAAGTAAATGATGGATAAATTCACAATGAAATTCAGGCTATAGAAAGTTAAAACATTAACAAATTCGGAAATGTATACTGTTGCACAGACAAGGGAATATTGAAATGAAATGGGGCCAGAAGCTAATTATATGGAAATATTTCTATTTGCATATTTCTCCAGAAGACAGAGATTGCAACTCATATATCTATACGAGTGACAAGAATATTAAGTTTTCTATCATTCCGCAGTACGCTACCTTTCTCAGCATGTATTCTGTCCTAGTTCTTATGAAGGTGAGAATAATATCAAACTCATTAATTGTCTACATTTTAGATATGATAAGACTTTAGTGGATGGTGTTAATTAAACTACAAAACAACTCCTCTTGCTGTGGTGTGCGTTCCAAGTTAGAGCAATTAATTCACTCACTTAAACTGATCAAGATTTAATTACCATCACTCTGTACTATTACTCCATAATTAAAGTAATTTGGTTCATTCCACTTGCTGACAGTGTCATTGAACAGCCATTCACAGAACCAAACGAAGTGATAATTAGCTTAAAGAATAGCTCAGGGCAGTTTTACACAGACAAGTTCACAGTTAGTTAGTCCAAAAATACCTAGAATGAGGTAAGGTGAGGAAAGAAAATCCTGGGGGAATTTTAAAACAAAAATAAACAACAGTTTAGGGTATTTTTTCCTCCCCAAAATAAGGTCCCTAGCAATTTAAATAATTGTGGTAACCATCGTTATAACCTAACCATAAATTAGTGTCATGGGCAAAACAAACAGAACTTGAAAAAAAATTCAGCACTTAAATATTGGTTAGGCTAATCGCTGTGGGGGATTAGTGCCTTCCTGGGGGTTGGTAGGTGTGGTACAAAATACACTGGTACAAAAAGAACACTCAGAGTCTTCAGAGGAGAATCGAAAAGGTGTTTAAGAATTGCAAAACTCAAGTTTGATGGAAGCTTTGGGACACACACACATGCACACACACAGGCCATGGAGATGAATATTTGTCTCTATGATAGACCGTTACTGCAAAATGCTAGAACAGATCACAGGATGTGTGATTCCCCAAGATCACAGGTCTGAGGTGGGAGAGCTGGGGCTGGAACTCTCATCTCCTCAGAAGTGCACTCAGAGGCAAATTATATTGAACAGAATTAAACTGAATTTCTGGGAAAGGACCAGATGGAATCTAAAGCGGCCTCCCCTCTAAAGGGCCAAATGAATCAGAATACGCAGGTAATGGTGGCTTTGCTAGGATTTAGGGATAATTGGGAATAGTTTCTGAAAGACCTGCTTCTATGGGAAATATTCACAGAGGCAATTGCCTTCTACTACACTCTGAGGAAACCACTAGCTTTGAAGCGTGGTCCTGTGGCATCTGTCTACTAGGTATGCACCTGGGGCAGCTTCTTCTGGATCCTGTGCTTGGAGTTGGGGAGACAGGAGGGGCACCACATCCTCCTGCCCTTTTCTCAATGTTATTTCCATACAACTTTGAAATTTCTACCTTGAACCATGTATCACATGAAGCCTGTGGAAGATGCCAAGAATGAGGCCTCCTTTCAGGCGCAATTGCCTTGGGTGGTCCACACTGGGGGAGTGGCCCCGGAACTGAGCCCTTTTGGGAGGCCTGCCCATGTCTTCACCTTTATAGTGGTAAGGAAATTAGTTGGACTAAACAGCTCCCTTCAAATACCGAGAACTAGCAGGTAAGGAACTTGCCCAAGATTGCAGGTCTAACTAGCCAGACCTGGGGCTGGACTTCCTGTCTCAAGTCTGCCTAGACCATCTGTTTCCACTGGACAACGACTAATGCAAACTATGGCACGAATGACTCTCTATTAGTCAGAGCGTTGTGTATTTCCCCATTCATGACATTTCCATGTATCCTTAGGAAATTTAGCTTAACGTTGCTCAGCCTTGTCTCTGAGAAAAATTCCTTCTGAAATCCTTTTTCTTTCCTGATCCCATTTGAAAATATTTGAAGGGGCATGATGTTAAAATATCATTCAAGGGATAAGAGATATACCCTCAGAATAGTTTTTACTCACAAATTAGTAAGTCATTTATATATTATTAAAGGTATTTCCTGAGTATAACGAAAAAGATTATAGTAAGGATCTATGTAATGTAAAACTAATTTGTAAATAGTGTAATCTCAAAGTGATTAGGATCATAGAACTTCATAGCTAAACGTGATTGTCAGAATTAGCCTAAGAACATAATTTGTAGACAAGGAAAGGATGCCTAGAGTGGTGAGTGACTCGCCAGAGGGCAGGCGGCTAATTAGTGGCAGAGCTAGCACTCACCCAAGTCTGCTCCCTCTCACTCAGGAGGCAGTGTAGACAGAACCTTTCTCAGCACAGATACTTGAAGAGAACATAGACTTCATGAGTTTTCCAAGGAAATATGCCCAGGCTTCTGTGTGAGGGGTGCTATGGTGTTAAGGACACAGGTTCCAGAGCCAGACCACCTGAGCTGGATCCCAGAGCCACCACTTCCTGACGTCTCTGCTCTCAGTTTCACCAGATGGAAAAGGGAAGAGTGACAGTGCCTCCATATGGAGCTCCTGTGGGACTGAAGGGGTTCACTCGGGAGAAGCCTTAGAGGAGTGCCTGCCCAGTGCACCGCGCTCCACGGGTGGTGGTTGCTGCTCTTCTCGCTCCTCCGTGGCAGCGAGAGGCTGTCTCAGCAGCCGTGCCCCTCCCCTGCGCCGAGACCTCCAGCTCACTCCAGCCCTGCTCTCTGCCATCACAGACCCCTGAGCTTCCCAAGGTTCCGATCCTTCCGGGTTGGAACACACTGTAGCAGGAAAACGTGCCAACCAGAAGCCTCACATCTCAGATCTGCTTATGTGAGATCCTTAACCCAGACCCGCAGGCATAGCAAAACCCCGCAGGTTTTCCATTCTTACTGAAAAACTATGGCTGCCGTCTCTTCAGATGTCTTACCGCCGACTTTAATTGCACCCACCAGCTAACGAATTATCTCCATGTAACCCTGATGGACTTTCCACCATGATTTGTTTGAGTTCCAAATATCCTTTCCTATGGGGTACAAAGACAAAATTCTCATTTAAGTAGACTGTTTTTGCTTTTAAAATGTAAGTGTGTGTGCACCAATATGGTACTGTACACATGTGGTACAGTGTGCAAGAGCACTGAAGTAGGAATTTGGGGACTTGTTTCTGGTCCGGATCCGTTCTCAACTGGCTGTGTGACCTTAAGCAAGTCACTAACCTCTCTGGTCCTTAGTTGATTCTAAAACAAGGATGTTAGATGAAAAACTTTCTGTATTACTTGGGGTTCTCTAGAGAAACAGAACAAATAGGAGATGTGTGTGTGTGTGTGTGTGCGCGCGCATGCATGTATACACACACAAAATGTATTATGAGGAATTGGCTTACACAATTACAGAGGCTGAGAAGTCTGGAGATCTGCAAGGTGAGTCAGCAAGTTGGAGAGCTGATGGTATAGTTGCAGTCTGAAGGCCAGCAGGCTGAGACCCAGGAAGAGCTGATGTTTCATTCTGAGTCCAAAGGCAGGAAAAAGCTGATGTCCCATCTGGAAGGCAGTCAGGCAGGAGGAATTCTCTCTTACTCAGGGGAAGGTCAGCCTTTTATTCTATTCGGGGCTTCAACTGATTGGATGAGGCCCACCCACATTATGGAGGGCAATCTGGTTTACTCAATCTACCAATTTGAATGTGAATCTCATCCAAAACCACCCTCACTGCAACACTCAGAATAATGTTTGACCAAATATCTGGGCACCCCATGGCCCAGTCAAGTTGACACATAAAATTAACCATTACACCTTCTAAGGTCTCTTCCAATTCAAACCCCTATAATATAAAATCCTATTTATCATTAGTACACAGACAAAACTGGTTCTGTAAGCAGATGCAGTGCTCTCTGTCTCTTTAGCCTTTTCCTACGTGCAGGAAGCCTGACATGTGCTGCAAGGGAGCTCGTATAAAGCACAGTGGGGCAGAAACGAAGGAGCCCTTTGCTCTGAGTGGGGCTCTCTTCACCAAACGTGTAAGCAGCTCAAAGGTAGGAAATATTTCCTTTGTTTTGTAGAGTAGATACTGTCATAAATACTTATTAAATTGAAAGACATAAAATGAGTGGGAATTTGATAGAGTGGAGAAGGAAACATTTCAAAACATTGAGCATGATATGAAATTAACCAGGTCAGTAGGATGAGAAGTTAGATTGGGAAAAAGAAAGTCTGGCCAGTAATGGCCATTCCGAATTGAGATGGGCTATAGTATGAAATACATGCTGGAACAGAGACTTAATATTAAAAAAAGAAGGTAAAATATCTCAATAATTTTTTATAATCATCAAGTGATTATGTGTTGAAGTAATATTAAACATATTGGGTTAAATATAACATTAACATTAATTTCAACTCTTTCTTTTTACTTTTAAAATGTAGCTACCAGTAAATTTAAAACTATGTATGTGGCTTGAGTTTTATTTCTATTGGACACCACTTCTACAGAATGTTGGCAAAAAGCTTTAATAAAGTGGAAAATGGTGAAAATTTTAAATGAGAAAATATAAGAATCCAGGAGCGGAATGATATGGTCACTTGAGTACAATTACGTCCATTTTTGGAAAAAGGCTGTCAGAGTTATTAAAGGTAGAGGTACACAGAGTATCTTTCTGTTAAACACCCATTAAGATGTATGGATTGTCTCATCAATACAGTAAGCAGCTATCGAGTATCAGGCTTTGTGCTCAACACTGGAGTTCAAAAGCTTTATCCTTCTCCTTGCATCTCATTGGCCAGACCTGGGTCACTAATCACCATAGAGGATGACCGGATTACCACAGATCTGGGAGAAGAGTCTACCTTTCTTGAAATCAAGGAATCTCTGCTTGTTACCTGAACAAAAGCTGGGTTTTTAAAGCAGGAAATAAAGGTGACAATTGCTGTATGCCACAGTGTGTGCCACAGTGTCCTTGTTAAAAAATGTGCAGGTTCACAGCATTCAACATGATAGAGCCCTTAAATTAATAATTTAATATGTCATTCAGAAACAAAAATCATTTTTGGGCTCACTCGCATTTGATCATCATCTCCCCCAAAACTTCAACCACAGACAGGAATTTGAGTTTTGCTGACATAGAACTCTAACAACATGCATTTCATTTAGACTTAGGTTAGGAAAAAAAGTGGTTTCAAATTGAAAAAGATTTTCTTATTTTTTTTAATGCCGAGGAAATGGGTATACCCTAGCACTGATTTTTTAATTGGAAGAGGGAAGCGCAGGTGGGGAGGCTCAAAGGTTTTCTAGAAGATAGAATTTTCTTGGATGGAGTATACTTAGGTTACATGTGTAAGGATATACATAAACTACGGCAAAGTCTGACTCCCGGGACTGACTCAATTCTGAAGCCCCTTTCAACATGGACTGGAGTACAGTTTATATCATTAAACACTTGTCCATAGGTCTACTAGCCCATCTTTTTAAGGCTTCTAAGAAGGTATTTTAGAATATAGAAAAGAGAGAAGATTCCACTGAATTGATTCAATAAGCTTTCTTACACAAGAATGAGGCACATTTAGTAATAGGTGGATGTGGGCATAATTCATACTAACCTTGCACATTTAATACCATTAATTTGTCAAAACTAATAATATTAATTCATTCAAAAATGAGATTAAACCTGGGCACCCCTTGCAGCCGTAATCCGTGACTGATGGCTCTGTGACATGGACAGCCCAGCGCCTCCAGCGGAGTGAACAGCGCATGTGC
Source organism: Ceratotherium simum simum (assembly GCF_057802395.1). Lineage (NCBI taxonomy): Eukaryota > Metazoa > Chordata > Mammalia > Perissodactyla > Rhinocerotidae > Ceratotherium > Ceratotherium simum. The sequence goes on from NC_141923.1 coordinate 44,982,099, forward strand.
AGCAGATTGCAACGGGAAACCACCTAGTGTCTCCTAGCTTCAAAGCATCTTAAAAAAAAAAATAGATTGCTTGTCTCTCTGCGCTCCTTGAATGCTCTATTTTAGCAGCCAAACCAACGATGTATATTTAATGCCAACAGGGCAGAGCCACACAATTATTTTTCTAAACAGCATTTAATGGAAATCAGCGGGTATGAAGAGTCCAACCAGGCTCACAAAATGACGGCTGCTGCAGTTGACTTGATTTCTGACCGTGTAAATCAGGTACGGGCATCATTAAGTGTAGCCGACCAAGAATGGTGCAGCATGTTACATGGTGTCACTCTGAATCAGGAAGGACACCCACCTGTCCCTTCTCTTAGTTCCCTCTCTTGTTCCTTTACAATATATTAACACTCCATACCTACTTTTCTCCCGTCTTTTCTCTACTTTTATTCATTCTATCAACATTTACCGAGCACCTACTTGAGTGAGGGACTCCACTAGAGCTGGGCGTATGAAGATTAACAGGAAATGGCAATCTTTCTCACGAAAGTCTTTGCCTATTGACAGCTACTCTGGTGCGAGGAAAAGAGCATACATAAGTCCTGGAGTCAGGCAGCTCCAGCTTCTAGTTCCAGCTGGAATTAGAATAACTAGCCTTGTGACCTTGGACAAATGACTTAGCGTCTCTGAGCTTCTATTTCCTCTTCTGTGAAATGGAGATAATTACCTGAATGCTTATAACATTGTCATGAGGATAACTGAAAAAAATATATATGTAAGACAATTAGTACAATACATGGCAAACAATTATTATTTTAAAAATGATAGCTAACATTGTTGTTTTTATATTATATAAGGTACCCAGCAAAGCACCTGTGTGAAGTAGACACTCAATAAATATTCACTCTCTTTTTCCGTGTTATTTAAGATGATAATTCCTGGACACCAGCCTTAGGGGCGGTGAAGTGGGAGTATTTGGGGTTGGCATGTTCCCTCTTCTGAGCCCCCCTCCCCCCGGGGGGAATCTTCTCCTGTGTCTTCTGTTTAAAGCCTCTGTTTTCAGGGAAAAAAATCTGAGATTTCTCTAGGCTGAAAAATGTGGGCAAATGACTGAAAAGAGAAATGGAACTCTACTGGAGTTGAGTCACCAGCCTGTGGAGAGGGGAGCCTTCTGCTTTATTAGGTGCCGGCACTGGAGATTTCAAGACAGCTCTGCCTTCTGTTCTCATCGCCAGCAGCGTGGCTGTAAACAGGTTCTTGTGATATAGGAAAACAAGCAAAAAAACAAAAAAAGAACGTTTGGGGTCTCATATTCTATAGCAGGCATTTACTGAAGTGTTTTTCCAATCAGAGATAGTTTTCTCTCTAAGACAAATTCTTGGGATAGTTAGAATTAAAAATAAGCTTGTGACATTCATAATAATAGTACCATTTATATGTCCTGTGTAAGTACATGACATGGGTTTTCTCATTACAGCCTTTACAAGCTCTAAGAGGTAGATAACTCATTATCTGCATTTTACAGGTAACGAAACCGAGAGGCTACCCACCTGGACTAACTGATAAAGCCAGGATTTATGGCCCCTCCTGGATGAATGCAGAGATGATGTGCTCTCCCCTGTACTGCTTAGGAGCTGTTCTTACAAGCTGAGCCTCCATAAACTACATGAAGTGAAGTACAACTTTTATTTCATCACGTGTTTATAAGTGAACTTTTTCTTTACGGCTACTTTAACCAGTAAAGCAAATCGCACGAATAAGTCTGTCAGGAGTGCAGATGACTCAGGCTACTTTTCATGTCTAGCATGGCTGACGGAGTGGGCTGTGCATGGCCCCTGAGGGAGAACTTGGGTAGCTCCCACAGGGACAATGTCCTACATTACAGTGTGTGCTTTTCCTCTAATAGTTTCAATTCAATCTCTCTATCTTTTCTTTTAGGGAGGAATTAGGAGCAAGCCAAGTAGAGAGCAGCTTCCATAAGGCTACCATGGCATGAAGGTGCTAGGTTTGTCTGGAGTATGGGAAAAAGTTTGGAGTGGGGGGGAGGTCAATGAGAAAAGGTGGCTGAGGGTTAAAATGAAAAGATTGGGGCTTGATTGTTAAGGGTCTTGATTCCCAGGCAAAGGGATTTGGATGTTACCAGGTAGCAGTGGGGAGCAGTTGGAAGTGTTTAAGACAAAAGTCACAAATGAGCCCTGAGTTTTGGACCACCTGGGTAGCAGAGTGGAGGATGGAGGGAAGCTAGCGGTCTTGGAGGCAGGGAGACCCATTGGAACATGAGTCTGATGGATTACCTTAGACACCTGAAGACCTGGATGAGAGCTTGCACAATGTGCATGAAGAAGAAAGGATATATATTCAAAAGATGCTTTGGAAGTAGAATGGGAGGATGAGGAGGTAGCCCACTGTTTATTGTATATGGATTGGGGATCATGAAGAAGGCTCCAGGATAACTCTGAGTTTCAAGACCAGAGATGACAATTAGATTTCATCTCAAATGCTGAGAGGATTCTGAAGTGAAGAGCTGGCTTAGTGATCTTGCCACAGGTTCAGGAAGAGCACTTGCTAGTTATTTCTAGAGTAAAGGAGTGGTTTGCCGTGGAGTAGGCCTTTATCTTTGAAGTAAATTCATGATGTTGTCTAATAATGATGATTTTATTGGTCTTCTTCAGCATGAATGCTAAAGATTAGAAGATGCAACAAGATAATTCAGAACCAACACACAACCAGCTGCAAGGCTGAGCTAAAAGATCAGAACCGTGGGATACCAAAAATAGTAACAAAATAAGAAAATATATTACAAAGGTACAATAAACTTTTTCAAACAATGTAAATGTTAGAGGGCTATGAGATGAGTACAAATTCTTCCAGATGTTTTCGAAAAACTGACTATAAAACTCTCTTAAAAAGTGTAGACTCATGCTGTTGTTTTGCTCACCACCTCTTCACCTCATGGTGGGAGAGAATTTTGCTCTAGGATTCTGGGGAAGGCTGGATATGACACTGGACAGAACAGATGAGATTGCCAGCAGTTGATTGGTCCCATAGACTCACGGCCTGGGGAGGAGGACCCCGCATGCTGTGCAGAGCCACACGGGGATTGTACTCAGGAGCAGAGTGAAGCAGCAGGCGCTGTGGAAGAAGGCTTGTGGTAACGAGAGGATGACATGACGTCTGGTTCCCATGGGAGGATGGGAGTGGCTTGTCTGAATAATGCCACAGGCTTGCGGAGACTCGTTTTCACAGACTTGTGAAACTCGTTAGGTTGAGGGCCAGGGGCGGAGCAGCTGGTCTGGCTGCTGGCGGAACTGTCGGGATAGGGAGCCTGTCCCACTGGGTGGGTGGCATATTTGGCAAAAGCAAGGGAACTCAGAGTTCAGACTTGGGGACCCCATGAGGCTCAAAGATGTCAAGGCAGCACATGGAATTTTAGGCCTTATAATACAGCTATCTGGCCTATACAGCCACACGTGGCTATCGAACACCTGGAATGTGGCTGGTCTGCACTGAGATGCGCTGTAAGTGTAAAATACACACCAGATTTTAAGGACTTGATACAAAAAAAGAATGTAAAAATATCTCATTAATTTTTTAATTAATTACATGTTGGAATAATAATATTTTGGATATATTTTTGGGGTTAAGTAAAATATATTACTGAAATTAATTTTATCTGTATCTTTTTACTTTTCTTTAGTGTGACTATTATAAAACTGAAAATTACATATCTGGCTCATGTTTGTGGTTCACATTATGTTTCTGTTGGATGGTGTTAGCACACACCTTCCTCTAGAAAAGTGAGAAACTCAGAATACCTCAGGACAGCTGACTGATCTCCGTAGTACGGAAAACTCCCATGCAACTGACCCAGAGACTTATTGTTGCTCTTTACTGCCATTATCACGCCTCAAACAGGCCCCTAGCAAACAGGTGGGTTTTTTCTGGCCCTGGCCGAATCTCAGCCTCATTGACTGGCATTCCAAATTTGCTTAGCTGAAGTTCAGGAAAAGAGGTTTGACTATTAAGCTATTGAGCCGAGTTGAGCAAAGCCACAGGAGAGCCTGCAGTGGGGCAGCCGTGCCCCATGCCTGCTGCTGTGACGCACGGGGCCGGGGACACTCTGCATCATCACACAGGATAGGTTTGTAAGCCCCTGGTATTGATTGCACTGGAACAAAATATCAAAAAGCTTCAACCAATTTATACAGGTTAAAAAAGAGCAACAACTGATCATTTTGTCCAGAAACTTGAAACCAGGAGGCCAAAAGCATATCACACTAAATAAATTAGAATTAGGGCAATTTCACATACTCAGCAAAAAAAAAAGAAGTGCTATCTTGGGAGGCAAAAACCTGTGGTTCAAAGAATGTTTCCCTGGTTTTTCATTAAAATGCTCTATTAGATGCTAATTTTGCAGTTTGCTGCTGTGATTACTGCTCAGGAATGAAATGCAGCCAAAGGATATGGTTTCACTATAAACAAAACAACAGCTTGCTGTCTAAGTGTTCGAAACAGCTAGTATGCATTAGCAATAAGCCAGAAAAATCTCCTAAAGGAAGAACAGAGGGACACTTTTTAGATATTGACTATTTATAAACCATCCTACTAAGGTAAGGGTCCTTATACAGCTCTCAGTCAGCTGGTTTCCACCTCAATACGACCTCAGCACCTTGCCCAGAAGACAGTCCTCATCTCAGAGAAAGCTTGGCTCTGCTCCTTTAAGTTTTCTCAAAGGAAAAGAAATACTCATTTCAATCTTATTATTAAATAATAATAATAACGGTAGCCTGCAATTATTCATGTGAGTCAGGCATTGGACTAGGAATTATATACAGGCTTTACAACAAATCTTCAAAATTGGTAAAGCTTATTTCCCAATTTTGCATATGAGGAAATGAAGCTCAGAGACATTGGTTTATCATTCAGAAGTGCCTTGGCTGCAAATAATAGAATACTTGACAACTGGTGGCTTAAGCAAGTTGGAGTTTATTTGGCTCATGCTGCAAGATGTCATGGGGAGGCAGTCTAGGGTCACTAACTGTCTCAAAGATCCTAGGGACCAGGCTCTTTGTGTCTTTTCACTATGCCATTCAGAGTGTGTTGGCTGTTGTCCTTGGATTCATCATTGCCATGTGACTGCTAGACCTCTAGCTGGAAGAAAGGAGAAGGACAGAGAGGCAAAAGACTCTGCCAGCTGAGGCTGCCCTTCTTAATTAAAAGTTTCCCCAGAATCATATCCAGTGTCTCATTGGCCAGAACATATCTCATAGCTACCTCTATCTGCAGAGAAGTCCAGGAAACAGCATTTTTATCTGGACAAAGAACCTAAAAAAGGATTTTTTTAAGCAAGGAATAAGTGGAGAATGATAGGCCAGTAACTTTAGTGTCTATCACTTTGGGATTAGATTCCAGGGTGGTCTGATTCCAAAACTCATGTTCATGAAAAGATTTTCCCAACAGCTAGATAAACAATTCCAAAACTACTCTTGTCTCTTCCTCCATCTAAGCCTTTACCAGTATGTTTTTGGCCCCAAAGACCTGCCTCAAATCCTTTGCATTTAAGTACCAAGTTATTGGGACTAAGCTTCATGTTTTTGCTAAAATAATGTTTTCTCCTTAGGAGACATGGGATGCTAGTAGATGAAATGTGGGATATTTTAGTAATTGGAAAAGAGATGAAGGATTTGTGTGAGCTTGTGTATACACAAGTGTAGAAGTCAAAGCTGCGGAGGAAAGACTTTTCAGAGACAGCAGCTGATGAGAGAGACCGTGAATTGCAGAACTGCAGAAGGAACAGGAAAGGCCGCCATAAATGTGTCCTTCTTCTAGGATAGCGATAAATCCATCACAGGGAAACCTGTATGGATTAGTCACACTTTCTGAGGCAGTCCCACTTTTGAATACTCTGTCCTGTGACAGATCAAATGTTTGATTGTGTGTCCTGATCCGTCATGTGTGAAATATGGCCCCTTAGCTGTGAGCTACTGACGATCTTTGGGGTCAGTTTCTATCACAACACCCTGAACCTCTTTATGCTCTCTGTCTGTGAGGGATTCAGAGTTCGGCCATGCCCTCTTCTCTGTTCTTTGTGATGAGTTTCCAGGGCTGGACTCACATTTCCAGGTCAAAGCGCTTCTGCAGTTCAGACCTCTGAGCTTGGTGTGCTCACAGGGCCAGCCAGTTTCTTAAATTGAAAATTTTCTTGGAGTTGCTAATGATTAACAAACAAACACGCATAATCCGTTTTATCTGAAATCATTGTACCTGGTTACAGATATGCTAATGAAACAGATGTAGTTATGGCTTTTCTCTCAAATCAAATGAGCAAAAAAATTAAATATTGTGTTACATTTTAAGTGTTAACCCTTGCAGAAATGTTTGAATTTTATCATATAAACAGCATTATTTTAATTCAACTCTATGGGCTGCTTAGTTATTAACTAGGAATATCACAGCCATTATAAGAATACAATTATTGTACTAATTTATACCCAGTGGTCAACTATATTCATTTTTCATATTTGCTTCCAATTTCATTCAAACTATGATATTTTATATTGAAAAAGTGCCTACATTGTCTTTATAAAGGGCAGGGAAATGCCGCTGTACTTATTTCACAATGAGCTAATAAAATTTTATTCCACAGCTTTTGGTTCTTTGTTTTTTTGCCCTTCCCCTCGCTTCAAAAGCTCTGGCATCTGGGAAATTTTGCTAACGTATATTTTAAAAGATACTGCAGTGACTGAGGCTTGCTTTCCAAGGCTTTTTTTCAAATTTTAAATTGAAAATGACAATGGACAAGACTAATAAAGGGCAGTTAATCAGTGCTTTGTCTCATCTTCTGGCTTGTCAGTTCCAAATTTTTAGTCCAACGAATAGCAGTTTGGGGTGTTTGTTTAAGGTGGCATGTGGCCGATGGTTTCTGAGGCTCTCTTTCTAGAGTCAGGACACCATCTCAACACCGGCTCATCCATAACCCTGGGGTGGGTCCAAACGGGACTAGAGGTGTGAAATGTTCTCATTTCCCATTGACTGGTTGTGTACTTCCCTCGTGCTAATCCCTTGTTAATGGACACTTTCTTTGAGCCAGCTGAGATCGGAGTTGTATTGTCTCTGTGATTCTAGCAGATTTCATTACTTGGATATCTTTGTTTTCATTATTTTGAGATTTTGGGATTTTGTCTGTTTCATTGATATTGATTCTCTCAGAGATGGCCCGGCCTCCCACTGCTTCTGTTTGTGTTTGATCTACAAACAGTGGGAGGGAATCCTCAGGCTGCAAATGTTTTGGCTCTATGCTTCAACTGGGAAAGGCATAGTAAGAGCCATTAGCAGCTTTCTCAACTGAAAACAGACAAATATGGCTTTAAATCTAGGTAGGGGACCTATATTTTGTCATTTAAATGACCCCAAGTCATTGTTCTGGGGCACTCATTTTAGAGGGCAATTGTGGAATTTTGAAGAGCTCTGGCAATCACTTTCTGAGAAATCCAAAGAAAAATACAGTTCCTTCCTTCAGTTATTAGCTCTGCCTCTTCCTAACTGTGTGACTTTGGGCAAGTCACTTTACCTCTCTGGGTTTCAGTTTCCTTATCTTTAAAATGAAGATACTAGACCAGATGCTCTCTAAGTTCTTCCTCTTCTTGATTAATAGGTGGAAAAGAAGTACCGTTACTTGAGCTGTTACTATAAGTTCAGGTGTTTAAATATTTTATTCCAAGGGTAGACAGTTATTTCATTTAGCAACAACTCTGTGGTAAGTATTATTATCCCATTTTGCAGGTGAAATAACTGAGTTAAAATATAGGTACGTGTTCTATCTGTGCTGAGGTATAGTTTTCTAGATAACCTTTCATATGGAAAAATGTACCTTCTCTCCCCATTAAGATTATAAACTCTTGGAGGGGAGAGACTACCTCTGCCAAACCCCCCGCCAGGGCTGGGTTCTGGATAAGTGTCTGTAAGATTAGGTGGCTTAGTGGTTTATGACTTATGAGGATAAGACACCCCTTTGGCAGCACCCCAAGCAAATGGGTCATGACACTGAAAATGCGCTAGTCAGCCGTGGGGTTGCCTCAAGGTACCAGGCTGACTTCAGATGGCAGCTAGAGACCTCTGATGGCCCTCCTCTGGGGATTCGAGCTGTTTATTGCCTTGTCATCTGACTAATTGCTAGAAAGATGTCCCTTTTTGCTCAAGATCCCTTTTTGGGTAACCTATCCTTTTACTTACAGGTCTGTTAAGAAAGGTTAAAAATTGACTAAAAAGGAAGTAAATTAAAAAAAAATGCTTATTAAGTATCAGCATTAGTAAGGATATTTTAAAAACTGAAACATGTTGGCAGAAGTATTTTATAAATGCACGATTAAAAATGCGATCTAAATTGGCTGGAGGTTTACAACGGTTGCAATAAAAATGCCGTCTCAGAGGGAAGCCTGCTTTTGCGCTTCCCTCCGTTTTCAGTGGGCGTCCCTGTCTTTGCGGGAGGCAGGGCCTGAACCGGAGGCTTTTTTAAAACATGGAGGTAGAGGAGCCCATGGGCAGGTCCGGACTGAGACAAGAGGACTTAATAACTTCACTCTCTTTCAAACTGATGTTCTTTACATTTATGCTCACTATGCAGAAAGGGCTGAAGGCTTAGGGTGGGAAGTTCAGAGAACACCAACTGCTGGTGTCAATAATTCAGCTCTGGCCCCAAATTTCTAATTCCCACGGAACAAAACAAAACTCTTGCAGTTAACCGAGCTCACTCTTCTTAGAAGAGTTTGGTAACCATCGATCGCCCCTCATAGCATGCTCTTCGGGGTTTAATAATTTCATACTTCAAGCTGTTTATCAAAGAATTCCTTTTAACCTGTTGCGGTTCTCTCCCTGGAAAGTGTCCTAGTAAGTATAGTTTTCTCTAGCTCCTTCCATTTCCAGAGTCACTTTAGCAGGGTCTTGAGCGCCTGTTTGGCTGAGCCACTCTTTCAGCCAGCTGAGGGTCAGGGGGATGTGGTTAGGTGCCTCCTGCCCTCAACTTCCTGTCCATAGGCTGACTTGTCAGGATGCTCGAAGACTCTACCATTAGAATTTCTCAGATGATGGTGTCTCTAGAGCTGTCAATCTCAACCCTGACAGTACATCAGAATCCCTTGACGAGATTTTGGAAATCCCCAAATCCCAGGCTGTGCCCTGCACCAATATCTCAGAATCTCTGGACTGAGACCAGGCAAGAGTTCTTTTAGAAGCTCCCCTGATGATTCCAATGTGCAGCTGAGGTTGGAAGCCATGGCTTTGGAAGGACTGTGTTTACAAGTCTGTTACCTGGATTTTGCGATATATTCCTCTGGATATATTCACCTGGAATTTGCAATACAGTCATCTGTTATCACTTGTTGAAAATTTTGGCTGACTTATCTGCTGCTCTGCAGAGGTCTGAAGAAATAGATTTTTCCCTTTTTTAAAGAAGAGTGGGGAGAAGCATGAGAAACCAGGGTATAGCTAACCACAACAAACCTTGCGCTGTAGCAAGGCCAGCTCTGTGCTCACCAGGGCTGTGAAGGTGAATGGGTGCCTAACCCTGCCCTGGAGAAGCAATTAGGGAAAGGCTGCTTTGTAGGGATCAAAGACAGGGAAAGGAGATAGAGACAGGGGCAGAAGAGGCCTCTGAGTCAGGAATTCTGCCTACAGGCTGCATTGGGGAGAAGTCTCAGAACAGCCCACGTGACTCACCTTCCCTACCCCAGAACTTCAACCCTTCTTTTCACAGCAGTGGCTGCCATGGTCCCACCTCAGGGCCTTTCCATTCCTCTGCCCTGCCCTGCCTGCACCACATTCCCTTTCTAAGTATCCACTTAGTCTCTCCTTTATTCAACTTTTCCTAAGTATCTACACTATGCCATGCTCTCTACAAGGCCCCACAGCAGTGGTTCCCCTACTATGATGTGCATCACAATTACCTGAGGAACGTGTTTTAAAAACTATATTTCTACCCCAGCCCTTTTCCTTATTAAACATGAAGATTTCCAGCACTCGCCCCAGTACATTTGATTCAGTAGAGCTGGGTGGGGGTGAAAATCTGAGTTTTTAAACATACTCCCCGTTTGATTCTCATGCAGGTGGTCTGAGAACTCCAATTTGAGATGCTGTCCCAGAGCATAGAGAGAGAGGAGTCACATGGAGTCCTGAGCCTCTAGGAGAAGGACAACGACACGTCACAACAAGAGCAGTGAGAGCCAGAGCACAGGACCAAAGCAGAGGGTGCCCAGCTCCGGAGCAGTAGGGTCTGATCCCACCTGTGCTCCACTCAACAAGCTTGAACTCTGTCCTCTTACCAGAAGGAAGCTGTATGGACTGGACTGGCCACAGCCTTGCCAGAGGTCAACCCAATTCCAGATGAGATCTATAGAACGTGACTTGTTATTCCCCAAACTAGTTACATTCTGAGGACTTTGGTGCTTGGTTTCTTCTGCCTCATCCCTTCTTGCCCATCTGGAGAATCCCATCAATTCCTCAATATTCAATTAAATATGTCACCTTCTGGATAAAGTCTTTCCTGATCTCACCTAAGCCCAGGTGGTGCATGCTGTGGGCTCTCACGTCGTTTTGTGCCTGCCTCTGTTTGTTTGTCTCACGCTGTGTCTCCCCATGGCCTCCAGAGCAGGCAGTGCCTGTCAATCTCAGTGTTACCAGCGCCTCACCAGGGGCTGGCACACAGCAGGTGCTTGATAAATCTTTGTCGAGTAGAGTCCTAAGGGCAGGAACAGGTGACCACTGGATCCCTTCACACAAATAGGAGTAGTGGGAGTGAGAAGAGAAGACACTCCCCTCCCCCAGCATAAACGTGCATGACTCCCCCCACACTCCAAGAATGATGAGGAGCAATGGGATGTGAACATCCCATTATGAGCACCCCCACATCCAGCAAGCTGATGGATGCAGTTTCTCCATAGCTCACAATCCCCAATACAGCTAGGGCGAAGCCAGAGCTACCCAACAAGCAAAGAATGCATGTGTAACAAATAGAAATAGATAATATATAGTGCTTCCTGTGTGCCAGGCCCTGTTCTAAGCACTTACGTGAGAAACTCACATATTACCCCTATTTTACAGGTGAGGAAACCAAGGCACAGAGGACGTAGTTGATGTACCCAAGGGTGTATTGCTTGAAGTGGTAGAATTGAGATTCAGACTCAGGTAGTCTGGCTCCAAAGTGTATGTTCTTAACTATCATGCTCTGGTGATTCTCTATAAATACTGGAAAGTGTTCATTTTATAGCTGAAGAAACGGGGAGAAGGTCATCCTTTGTGTGGGACTCAATGTTTTCATTTTATTAGGTTTTTGTATCACTGAAAATCATTTAATCCCATTTGCCAACCCATTTGCAGCAATGACTCATCATCATCTTCAGGTATTTATTGCCACCCCCAAATCTATATTAATTCACTAAGTTGAGACATGTAGAATTCAACATTTTTGCTTATCTCTTCAGCTGCTACATGAGAAAGCAAATTGACCATGCAGAATCCTTTCCAGAACTTCATATGATTTTATAGAATAAATTATTTTAGTTATTTAAGCTTAAATAATTTTCAACGATAATTTCCAAATGCTCTCCATCAAGCTTGCTTTTTTCACTCCTTTCATTGCTTCAAGGTACTCACTGAAGAGGATTTAAAATTATTGCTTAGAATGCTCTTTCCCTCAACCAAGAGTAAAGAGCATTATACATCCAAGAGCCTAACTCATCCTTTCCATTTAACTTTTCAGAAAAGTTACCCCAAGCTTAATATTTGCAAGCAGTGGAATAAAGAAAAAAGCTTAGGCATTGGTGATTTTCAGGAATCAATACAAGGGAGCTCAAGGGGAACAGGCAGGGGCACACTGTAGCAGAAAAGGCAGAAAGGAGCTGCTCTCCCAGAGGTACCCTTGGCTGGTAGTGGGAGAGGGACAGAGGTGTTGGAGGACACCTGGGCGGGAGGCCTGGTGCCAGAGCCTGCAGCAGACAGCCGTCTCCTGCTGCCCAAAGCATGGGCATTCTGCTGCATCAGTACCCAAAGAACCAGAGATTCAGGGCTTTCGCATGTGTCAGGAATTGTGCACCAACTCTGAGGGATGTCTTTTGTGATGATTTAAGGAAGAAAGGAAGCGGAAGGAAGGAATGTGGGAAGAAGGGGGGAATACATAAAAGAGAAAAAAGCCAAATACACGCACTCAAAGATGGCAGAAAGAAATAGCAACACTTCTTAATTCTACGTATTATCTGTAATGACTTGACTTCTGAACTTTCTCAACAAATAGAAATTTGCGCTGTTTTCTTTTTTAGTGTTGAAATGTTGAAAGATGAGAGATAATAGGTTCTTGATCTAGAAATTTTCTGGGGAAGGGATAGGAGGACATGGATGGTTTGGGACTCCCCTAGGAAGCAAAATAAGATAAAACTTGCCAAAGTCTTCTAAACTTGCCTCCTTGAAATAGATAAAACACGTCACGTCTGGTGGGGAGGCGATAGTGGTGAGAGCAGCATTTAGTGCTCTATAAACAAACGTCTAGCAAAGAAACCCACACTGCACCCCTCCAAGGATCCATCCACCACACTATATCTCATAGTATCAATGTATTCTCATAGTATCAACAAGGAAATTTTGAAGGTAAGTACAAAAGTTGCATTCTCTAAAATTGTCCTCACAGATTATGGTTGCTCTTTGAGGACAAGAATGTTATTTACCTCCAACATTCATTTTCTCTTCCTCCTTCATTTAAAAAAAAATTTTTAAAACCTTTTTTTTTTAGAGAAATTTTAAATTTCAAGCAAAATTGAGAGGAAAGTACAGAGGTTTCCCCTATACTTCTTGCCTCCACACATGCATAGCGTCCTCCATTATCACTTTACCAAGGAAGAACCTACATTGACATATCATTATCACAAAAAAGTCTATAGCTTACCTTAGGCTTCACTCTTGGTGTGGTACATTCTATAGGTTTGGACAAATGTATAATGACTTATATCCATCATATATAAATCCTTTGTGCTCTGCCTATTCATCTCTGCCCACCTTTTAACTCTCTCCCTGCCTCGTGGAAACCACTGATCTTTTAACTATCTTCAAAGTTTTTCAGAATGTCATATAGTTGGAATTATATGGTATGTGGCCTTTTCAGATTGGCTTCTTTCACTTGGTAATAGGCATTTAAGTTTCCTACATTCTTTTTTCATGGCTTGATAGCTCATTTCTTTTTAGTGTTGAACAATATTCCATTGTCTGGATGTACCAGTTTATACCAGAAGTTTTTTTGTTGATTCTTTTGGATTTTCTCCATAGACAATCATGTCATCTGTGAACAAAGACAGTCTTATGTCTTCCTTCCCAATCCGTATACTGTTTATTTCCTTTTCTTGCCTTATTGCATTAACAAGGACTTCTAGTACCATATTGAAAAAGAGTGGTGAGAGAGGACATAATCTTCACATATTTTGGGATTATCCAGTTATCTATTATTGATTTCTAGTTTAATTCCATTGTGACCTGAGAGCAGACATTGTATGATTTCTATTCTGTTAAATTTGTTAAGGTGTGTATTATGGCCCAGAATGTGGTCTATCTTGGTGATTGTTCCATGTTACCTTGAGAAAAATGTGTATTCTATTTTGTTGGACAAAGTAGTCTATAGATGTCCACTATATCCAGTTGATTGATGGAGTTGTTGAGTTCTATTAGGTCCTCACTGATTTTCTGCCTGCTAGATTTGTCCATTTCTTAGAGAGAGGTGTTGATGTCTCCAACTATGATAGTGGATTCATCTATTTCTCCTTACAGTTCTTTCTATTTTTGCCTCATTCAGTTTGATGCTCTATTGTTAGGCACATACACATTAAGAATTGCTATGTCTTCTTGGAGGATAGACCCCTTTATCATTATCTAATGCCCTTCTTTGTCCCTGATAACTTTCCTTACTTTGAAGTCTGCTCTGTCTTAAATTAATATAACTACTCATGCTTTTTTTTTTTCCCCCTGAGGAAGATTCACCCTGAGCTAACATTTGTGCCAATCTTCCTCTATTTTGTATGTGGGTTGCCACCACAGCATGGCCAATGACAAGTGGTGTATGTCTGTGCCCAGGAACTGAACCCCGGCTGCTGAAGTGGAACATGCCAAACTTAACCACTAGGCCATGGGGCCAGCCCCCTGCTTTCTTTTTTTTTTTTTTTTTTAAAGATTTTATTTGTTTATTTTTTCCCCCCAAAGCCCCAGTAGATAGTTGTATGCCATAGCTGCACATCCTTCTAGTTGCTGTATGTGGGACTCGGCCTCAGGATAGACAGAGAAGTGGTGCCTCGGTGCGCGCTCGGGATCCGAACCCGGGCCACCAGCATCGGAGCGCGCTCACTTAACCACCAAGCCACGGGGCCGGCCCATCCTGCTTTCTTTTTATTAGTGTTACATAGCATATTTTTCTTCATCCATTTACTTTTAATCTATATGTGTCTTTATATTTAAAGTGGGTTTCTTGTAGACAACATATGGTTGGGTCATGTTTTTTGATCCACTCTGACACTCTCTGTCTTTTATTTAGCACATTTAGACCACTGACATTCTAAGTGATTATTGATATAGTTAGATTAATATCTACCATATTCATTACTATTTTCTTTTGTTGCCCTATTCTTTGTTCCTATTTTTGTCTTCTATTCTTTTTCTATCTTTTATGGTTTTAGTAGAGCATTTTGTATGGTCCCATTTTTTTTCTCCTTTCTTAACACATCAATTATACTTCTATTTTCACTTTTTTTTGGTGGTTGCCCCATCCTTCTTTGGTAACAAAAAATTCTAATTTTTAGTTAAACACATTGCCATTTAATTAAAAGAATATGCTCCTCAATCTTCCTTGCAGCTGGATGTGGCCAAATGATTGCAGTTTGGCCAATGACATGTGTAAAAGATGTTGTGTGTAATTTTGAGTAAGTATCTTCAAAGTAAGAAGGTCTCTTCTTTGATTTTTTTTTTTCTCCTTAGAAGGTGGACATAATGGCTGGAACTTGAGCAGCCATTTTGGAACAAGAGATGGCGTACAAATGATGTCAGAGCATCAAATTAGAGAGTACCTAGTCCTTGATAAACGTGGAGCTGCTATGCCAGCCCTGGATGGCCTTCCCTTGACTTCTTTTATGTGAGAAAGAAAGACTCTCCTATCTTGCTTAATCCTGTTCGGCTTTTTGTTTATTTGGGGTTTTTTTTTTGGTCATGCAGACAAAGCTAATCTTAATAGATATATCTGCTTTTTATAGCTCATTACAGTTATGTTATCTATTAGGTACACAAATCTTTTCTTTTTAGGTGGGGAAAGCTGGGACAGGTTTTATCAGAGACCTAGAACTTAGAAACCTGTTGATACACTGAGATATATCTAATAGCCCCCCCTTTGCAAAAAAAATCTATAAAACAACAACAACAAAATTTGATGGCTAAAGAAATAAGGCATAAAAATGAAAAAAAAGCCTACATATAAGGTGTTTTCTGAAAGGGTAAATGATTTACCAGTTTTAAATTCTCCTTCCTCCTATCAGCAGATCTCCAGAAGAGGAACCCATTTTGATATCCTGATGCTTAATAATAGACATGGCAAACATCAAACTGACCTTCTGGTTCTCAGTAATTGCTGGTGCTAATGTTAATCCTATTATTTCAATACTTTTTTTCTTTAATCAATGCAACCCAGGTGCCATTTCCTCTTGCACTAAGTGAATTGAAGCCCTCAGCTGGTGCACATCACACTTTGAGATGTGTGAGAAACTGATACTCACAACATAAATCACCATTCTTTCTCTCCTGGGACCATAAACACGATTCAATACCTACATTAGGGCTGTCAGGAATATGCCAGCTCAGTGTCAGGAAAATAATCCAAACCATCTCCCAGACATAAGATGTCATTCTTCAAAACATTTTTTAGAAATATTTTACACTTTCTTCAAGCAGGTGGATGATTGGAGTAATAAGTTGGCTGGCCCCTAAGAATGGGCTTTTCAAAAGAAATCCAACACAATTGTCAACACTGCTGACATGTCTTTAGAAAGACAATTAGTGAATAGGACGTTATTCTCCAGTGGAGAGTCCTGGGTAGGTCAGCTGATCTGTGGGACCTAGCTGACTCCTCTACAAGACAAAGGGCATCTCATTCTGGTCATGAGTAGGTGGTGCTAGGGTTGAAACAGGAAGGGTGATTTAGAAGACTCACGCCATTTTATGGGAATAAAAATAAACTTGGGCTTAGATCTGGCAAAGAGTTCAAAGAAAATAACTAGCACTTAGAATACTTGGTTTTAATTTGTGCTTACCTACCTTTCCCAGATCAGTCATGGTGAATATGTGGCACTTTTTTCATTCTGTTTCCCTTTCACACCCATGGAAAACCTTGTCCTGCTTACTGAGTTCAGATGTAACTCAGAATACTTCTCAACACAGCAGCTAGACAGCTACTACCAATCTATCGGCTTTGTCATAACAATGATTATTAGTTCCCTGCTGTAGATGCTTAGAAAGTTTGGTAAATGTTATTTTATCCAATGCAATAGGACAGGAGCCAAGGCCTTACTGCTGCGTATGAGTCTGCTGGAGTTTCTAGTCATCTGGGCTTAGAACATGCCCAGGGTGCCTCATCTATGGTTCCCAGTTTCAGTTTCTTTCAAGTGAAGCAAAACATAAAGACATCTGTAAAGCCACTTAAGTTCAGAATCCTTTTTCATTTTTACAATTTCCCCCCAGCTTTAACTGTACGTTATCCACACCTAGTACATCTGCAATATTTTTTTAGGACTCACTTTACCAAGTTTTACTAAGGCATTCAACTTGGTTTTCATAGAAACAACAACTGTCTTTCTTTGTGAGCTCACATTTCATCAGCTTATATAGTATTTAATTAAGTTGCATGATTAAAATAACCTGGTGTGAACAGGTTTGGGAACAGTCCTAACTGAATCTCCAGAGGCACACAAAGAACTGGTGGGAGCAGAACGCGTGAGCAGAGCTCTTGGGGCTGAGCTTCCAGCTCTGGCTGAGCCTCGGTCAGCATGTTGCACCCGTGCATCCGGCAGTGTCCGCCAATCCTCTGAGCAGGGTAAAGGGAGGTCAGTTAGAGACTCGCTGTCAAATAGCAGCCCGTAACTCTCACTACAGATGGCGCTAGGCGTGTTTCCTTTATTTGTGCATGTTTTCTTTAAAAAAGGAAACCAATTAGCTCTGAAAGTCCTCATTACTTTTTCGGGGGGTGGGGCAAATATTTTTTAATGATTTTTTTTTTTTTTACAAATATGTTGGAGAATTGTGCAATGTTGCCAGCATTGGACATAATTCTAGGTCACAAATCTGCACACAATTTTGCAGCTGGCCCTATGACAGTAGAACCCTTCATCTCGCCTTTATTGTTTACTATTGTTTACTATGGGCCTTGAGTGATGGTCAAAGTAAAGGAACACACCATCTTTCTCCAAAATGACTTCGGTTGTTGAGTTATCACTGCTGGATGAACCTTCTCTTTGAGCTCTGGTTTGTCTTTCTTGCCTGTGGCCGTCCCCGTGTCACCCACACCAGCAGTGGGAAGTCTGTTCGGCTATCCCTTGATCCACTTCAGAGAAACGATATACAGAATTTGGCTCCTGTGTTGTCAGCACAGTTGGTCATGGCTCCTGCCAGAAGACCCAGGGAAATATGGAATTTTGTACCAGAGGACCCACCGCATCCTTGCTTCCACATTTTTTCTTTTTTTTTTGTGAGGAGATCAGCCCTGAGCTAACATCCGCCAATCCTCCTCTTTTTTTGCTGAGGAAGACGGCCCTGGGCTAACATCCGTGCCCATCTTCCTCCACTTTATATGGGACGCCGCCACAGCATGGCTTGCCAAGCAGTGCGTCGGTGCGTGCCCGGGATCCGAACCAGCGAACCCCGGGCCGCCGCAGCGGAGCGCGCGCACCCAACCGCTTGCGCCACCAGGCCGGCCCCTTCCACATTTTGAACAAAGGAAAAGGCCACATTGCTTTTTTGTTTTTAATTGTGGTAAAATATATATAACATAAAATTTACCCTTTTAACCCTTTTTGAGTGTATAATTCAGTGGCATTAAGTACAGTCTCATGTCATGCAATCACCACCACTATCTATCTTCAGAACATTTTCATCACCCCTAACAGAAACTCTTGTACACATTAAAGGCTAACTCCCCATTCCCTGCCAACCACTATTCTACTTTCTGTCTCTATGCTTTCGACTACTCTAGGTTCCTCGTATAAGTGGAACTATACAATATTTCTCCTTTTATGTTTGGCTTCTTTCATTCAGCATAATTTCCTCAAAGGTTCATCCATGTCGTCTCGTTGCTTTTTACACGGCTTTCCCACTCAGACCACACCATCCTAGCCTAGATGTCTTCCAGGCTTCTAGGAGGCCATAGCCTAAAGTCTTCTGTACACCCCCATGAAGACCATTTTGAGGTTGCCTTTCTCCTTCAGCCTCCTGGAAAGTGGTGGTCACCCGTCCCTCTGCCCAAGTGTGAGTGCCAGCTCTGGGTCTTTTATGGAGACCACCCCACAGTCCCATAGACATGGTTGCTGGGCCACATTTGTCCTTTCCAAGGTTCTAGGATTTTCAAATGCCTATTAAATCTTCTGCAACAATCAATTCAAATACACAAGTTTGGCTATTCAAATTACTTTTTCCAAAAGTACTTTAAATGCATTAAGTTATTAATTGCCTGCTGGCACTTTAATCAAATGAGAAAATTGACATAGCCAGAGGCATGTATTTTTGTGGAAAGAAAATTTATTTAAGAAGAAACAGCAGCTCTTACTGCTTAATTTAAACGGAGAAAACTGTGGAAAATCAACTGCTGTGGAAAATTAATAAAACATTTCCAGCTGCAAACAGTGACTAATTGTACAAGATGAAGACTGCCCGGAATTAATAACTTGCAGTTTTCTGTGTGAAGAACCCCCCACCACTTCAATTTACTGGGAGATTAAATTACTTCTAAGTTTGCCATATTAAAACAGAACATGAATAAAATGTTAGTGAATGTACATCTATTATTTACTGTCTGTGATATGGATATAATTATTTCCAAACAACTACAATGTGACGTGACCAGTAATATTTAAATGACTCTTTTAGCAAGAGAATCTACTGCAACATGTTTTACCCAAAGGAAAAAAATCCTTCTCTTACTTCTAAAGTAATAAAATGATGCCTAGTGGACTTCTGCAGATGGTATGTCCCTGCCCCAGTGGACAGAGATGTGCTCAGTGTCCGAGCTGATGTTTCTCCCTCTCTGCATCAGATATTGCTTTAGGGGAGCATGTGCAGCAGAAAATCTTAGCAACTCCTTCATGAGCTCTGAGCTCAAATGGAAGCTGACCCCACAGCCCAGGGGAAACCAATGGAGATGCTTAAAGGCTTCTCCACGTGCCTGGTGTGACCAGGAACACATGTGCCTAACAGAATAGATTCCTCTACGGGAGGCAGAAGGGAAGGACTGAACTGTCTCCTGAGGAAATGGGCTTCATTCACAAGGGAAGTACACTAGCACAGGCCCCGTCAACCTCATGGGCGTATCCTCCAAGCTTGCTCAAGACATTGCATTCCCTAGTAGGCCTTGGTGATAAAATGAGGGTCAAATAACATAAACAAATTTTATCCCTTTTCTATCTCTGTTGCCAGGATTGGATTATTTTCTGGCCCCAAAGACCTACCAAGAGTGTCCGTTGGTTGTCCTAGTGCATTCAAACTCTGAGATCCTGAGAAACAGGATACTGCAAAAGGACGCCATTCTATGACCAGGAGAGATCTGTTCAAGTGAGAGGGATAAAGAAAAGAAATTCAGAAAACTAAGAATTCTATTTTTATGGAGTGATGGAATGCTTTTAGGTTTGTTTAGGGTTTTTTCTTCGTTTTTAAAATTTTAGAGATTGGAAAATAACTCAAGAAACCGAGAGGAAACGAGCCAATTTGATGTGTGTCGAGGAGATGTATCAAAGATGAAGATTTTCTCAGCGGAGAGGCACTGCCTCCTTCGCCGTTTATCCTTTCGTGCTCACACAGAGAGTGCATTCAGTCTCTCGCCATTTGATATTGCTGGCAGGAAGGTCCACATATTGGCCTGGAGAGAATAAAGGCATGCTGTTTAGAAATGCAGAGGCTTAACCTGAAGCATAACTGGTTTGGGGTTTACCACAGAAGTTATCTGGACATATCATTTGATTTCCAGGTTTTAAATGTAATTCTAAACAAGATCTGACCACATAGTCCTCCACTGTGTGACAGAGAGAGATTTTATCTGCCTCCAAATGCCATTCAGGCTTAATGCTATAGCAGTGAATTGTATAAATTGGGGCATTCTTTGCAGCCCGAAAGCATATGGCCTCTGAGAGTAGAGATGGGGCCTGTTTCCTCCTCCCCCATTGCTCAGGCAAGACACTTTTTAGGTTGTTCCTCTCTATATGGGTTCATTTTGGTTTTCCTTCTTTAGAAACACTTCAGACTCGCTTTAGCAGGCTGAGTCTTGTCTATAAGCCAGGTGGGCAGCTACTGAAACCATTGGATTTGAGGAGTCACTCAGAGAGTTCCTTGACCTGGGAAAGCCTGATCTTCCTGCCGGCAAACGCGAGGCAAGTACCCCCAAGAGAGGCACTGGATTGATTTGCACTTCTGCTAGTGACTCCTAGCAAACAGGATTTGAAAGTGTAGATCATTAGATCCTGAGAGGGAGCGTCTCTAGGGAAGATACCAGAAAGGGAGAAGGGGGAGGGGACACAAAGTCAGACTGCTGGGCCTGGATTGGCCCCTGCCCTCTGGAAGTGGCAGACTGACCTGCCCTCTTGCCTTCACACATCATTTCATGTATGGTGTTTGCCCCAACCTTGAATTAAAACAGGACATTAAAGAACATAATTCTCCCCTAAAGGGTTGTCTATACCTAGTGTCTCCCATTCCCCTTATTTTCCTTGAAACAACTTCAGTCAGACTCTCATCCCTGCTGGTCCTTCAGAACTGCCTTTGTCAAGGCCATCATGACCTTCACATCACCACATCCAGTGGTAACTCCCGTCCTCACATTATTTGACTAGCAAGAACATCTGATCCAGTTGATCTTTCTTTCCTCCTTGAAATGCTTTTCACACTTGGCTACCAGGAGATCACTCGTCTCATTTTCCTTCTACCTCTCGACCACTCTTCAGTCTACTTTTCGTGGTTTGTCTCCCTCCCTCAACCACGGTACTTATCACCACCTCATAGACAATGTGTTCTACTTACTATTTGCTTATCATCTCTCTCTCCACAGCTAGACTAACCTCTATGAGGGCAGGGTATTTGTATCTTGTTCATGTAGTCCTGATGCATGTAGGCACTTATTAAATAGTGATGTAATGTTGAAGGAATAAAATGGTTTAGAATACTCTATTTAAATCAATTTAGGGATGCTGTTTTTTGCAGGGTGTGTGAAAATAATACAATAGAATCATATCTTACATAGGGATTAGACTCTAAAGTCAGCATTTGAGCAGAAAATCTCACACAGTCAAAAATCCATTAAAAAATCTCTTGAGAGAGGACATGTTGGATTCTGACATACCAATCTCTGAATAAACCCAACCCAGTCAGTCTCTTCCTTAGGATTGGAATAGGAATTGCTATTTCTTTGGTTGAGCACCAGAAGAAGTTACTGGTTTGATTTAGGAGCCATGATGAACAAAAATATGTACTTTAAACACCAGTTTAAAGTACACTTGGAGTGGCAACATGCACATGCTCTGAGAAGCAGATGGCAGTCATAGGAAAGTGGATCCCTGGCTTCAGTCTCCTGATCACACACCCTCCAAGGCTTATGCACGTGGAGTAGCAATGTAAGGGAAAATACCAGTGCTTTTAAAATAGTTATTTCTCTCTGAGTTCTTTGAGTTGAATTCATCTGTGTTAAATTGCACATACAGACAGCTCCTTGTATAAAGACTTGCCAGTGTTTCTCAACTCTGGCTAGATGCTAGAATCGTTTATGGAACTTTATAAATATTCAAGATGACTCCAGCCCTACTCTTTCAGATTCTCCAGGGACAGAGCCCAAATCTCTATATGTTTATTTTTTAAAGCTCCATAGCAGAGCCTGATGCATAGCCAGGGTTGGGAACCACCGCTAGAGTACTTGATTCTGTTTTGCTTTATCACAAGTGGGTTTGACATCATCTGATTTTAATGATTTCTGGGCTCATGCCATGTCTAAAGGCTTTCTTGTTTAGGGGAGGCTAGTTTAAATTCTTGTTCTGTGACACTGTGGGGTCCAGGTAGTGCATCACTGGGCAAAATTATAAAATAAGCATCCTCTCCCTGTTAGGGTCCTTCTCCATGGTGCCCCCTCACCCCTAGCCCACTCGGTTCCTGAAGACTGCCCATGGCAGGGAGAGTCTGCTAGAGCAACGTATACTTCAGAAGTGTCCTCTTGGGCAAAAAACTGTGTACATTTCCTTCCCCTTCCTCTCCTCCAATTCCTGCTTACCTTTCCCATTCCCTTTTAGCTAGTTAGAAATTAGTCTCATAAGCCCAACACTGTTGTTATGGGCTGAATTTTGTCTCCCCCAAATTCCTATGTTGAAGGCCTATCCCTTAGTACTTCAGAATGTGATTATATTGGAAATAGAGCCTTTAAAGAGGTGATTAAGTTAAATTGAAGCCCTTAGGGTAGGCCCTAATCCAATTTGACTGGTGTCCTTATTATAAGAAGAAATTTGCACAAAGAGACACCAGGGATGCACATGCACAGAGAAAAGACCATGTGAGACCACAGTGAGAAGGTGACCGTCTGCAAGCCAAGCAGATTGGCCTCAGAAAAAACCAAACCTGCCAACACCTTGATCTTGGACTTCTAGCCTCCGGAACTACGAGAAAATAAATTTCTGTTGTTTACGCCATCCAGTCTGTAGTATTTTGTTATGGCAGCCCTAGCAAACTAATACATTTGTCAAGATGTTATCTACTGATAAATCAGGCATTAATCAAGTATGTGTCTCTGTAAATCATATTAAGATGAAAAAGGTAAGACAGAGACTTTGGCCTCAAGAAGTTTACTATATGATGCTCATTCAGGGGTACTTCTGTTTTTGGAAATTATTCTGGTTGTTCTCCCTTTCCCTCTCTAGACCCATCCTCCATCCCACACTGCCCTGCCCAGTGCCAGGGGATGCTGACCCAGTGGATTGTATCACCTTGGCTCTCTTGCCCTCTGGCTTCCAGTTGGGTTTGGCCAATGGAAATTAACAGCAGGAGATTGGAGGTGGAAAAGAGAGGTAGGTTATTATTTCAACCCCTTTCCATGAAGGGCCGGGTTTCATCAATGCCTGGCTTCCTCCCTGGCTAGAGCTTTCTCTAGGTTCTGTTATCTCCATTCCCTCTCCTTGTCCCTTCAGGCCTAAGGTGGCCATGGTTTCCTGCTACTCCTCCTTCCCAGATGCTCCCTCCTTTTGTTGATTCCTTTAACCTTACCCACACCTCTGTAAAGAATCCCTCAATTAAACTCTTTTTGATTATAGCTCTTTGAGTGTGCTATTCGATTTCCATCAGAAATGTATCTGTATCTGACTGATACAGAGAGATAGAGTAGCATGGTGAGAAAAAAACATCACTTTGGTGTCAGACAGCCTTGAATTTGAACACCAACCCCATCCATAAGCAGTTGTGTTTATCTTTATCTTTCTGGCTCTCGGTTTCCCCATTTATGAAGTGAGGATAATAACACTTTTCTTATACGGTTACTGAGAAGATTAAATAAGGTAATAAATAGTGCCTGACAAATGGCAGGTGCTCAAAAATGATATCACAGAAGTAGATGTAGTAGTTGGTTTTATTTTATAAGACACTTAGAAATACAAAGCTTTAGCCCAAAGGAATGATTTTCTCATGAGAAAGTTTTACGTGCCACAGTGATTTCAAAGGAGAAATTGATGCCCTGACAGTTCCCCTGCAGTGGGCAGAAGTCTAAGATGGCTCCCAACTTCCCCAGCCCATGGTATACATACCCCTTCTCCCAGTTAATCAAATACTAATATAAGTATTATTTTTTTGATTGAGATATAATTGACATATAGCATTACATTAGTTTCAGGCATACAACATAATGATTCAATATTTGTGTATGTTGCAAAATGATCACCACAATAAATCTAGTTAACATCCATTACCATACATAGTTATTATTTTGAAGGGATTTTGCAGATGTAGTTAAGTTTCACATCAGCTGACCTTCAGAGAGGGAGATTATCCAAGTGGGCCTGATCTAATCACATGTGCCCTTTAAAAGCAGAGAGTTTTCCCTGTCTGGTCACAGAAGGGGAAGGCAGTGAGACACACACCAGCTGGCCTGGAAGAAAGAAAAACATCCAACTGTGAACTGCCTGTGGGGGCCACATGGCAAAGAACAGCGTTCCTAGCCAACAGCTAGCAGGAAAACCCAACGACAAAGACCTCAGTCCTACAACCACAAGGAAATGGATTCTGTCCATAAGAGGACCTCAGGCCTCAGCTGACACTTTAATTTCAGCCCAGTGGGCCTGACCTACAGAAACTACGAGATAAAAAAATTGGTGTTGCTTTAAACCACTAAGTTTGTGCTAATTTGTTTCACAGCAATAGAAAACGAACTCATTCCCAACCACCATGCCAGCAAGTTCCTCTCTGACTAAAAAGAAGATGCATTCTGGTCCCAACTCAGATACTGAATTGCTTCATTCCTTGGCTTTCCCACCAGCAAATGACACATGCTCCCCTACACTTCCAGCTCACTAATCTTGAATGTTCACCCTCCAGGAACAAGATTTCAAACAACGTTAAGTAATAACAACCACACATCAAGCTTCTGCCCGTGCTGGGAAACAAAATCGTCTGCACAGCTATTGGCCAAAGGGATAAACAGTGGGGAGAAACAACACAGAAGAGTTTCTGACTTGCAGTGACATTTTCAGTAGACTAACTTAATTTCAAAAGTGATCATGGAAGACTTTGGAAAGTTTCACAGTTCAAGATAGGAAAAGGAAGGCTTACCAAAAGGTGAACATACTGGCACATAAGTTCTTAGCTGCACTACTTATTTCTTTAAGCTACTGCACTTTCTTTCTCAGGGGGCCCTAGTGCAAATATCTATAATCTTAAAGAAACAATCAAGTAAAATAAAGCATATAGGGAAACTTGTTTATGTAGTAGAGGTGTGCCTGAAAAAAAACGGAATTTAAATAACTATCTTGGTAAAGCAGAGCAGATATTAGCCTTAAGAATCAAGCCTACCATTTAAGGAACTTGCTTTTTTTTTTTTTTGTAGGGAAAGATTTGCCCTGAGCTCACGTCTGTTGCCAATCTTCCTCTTTTTTTTTCCCTCTCCAAAGCCCTAGTGCATGGTTGTATATCCTAGTTGTAAGTCCTTCTTCTATGTGAGCTGCCACCACAGCATGGCAACTGACAGACAGGTGGTGTCGTTCTGTGACCTGGGCTGCCAAAGTGGTGAGGGCACCGAACTTTAACCACTAGGCCATCAGGGCTGGCTCTTAAGGAAACTTTGAAGTCTATATTTATAAGAAATTATAAGGGTGGCATAGCGGTTAAGTTTGTGCACTCTGCGTCAGCGCCTGGGGGTTCTCGGGCTTGGGTCCCGGGTGTGACCTATGCAATGCTCATCCAGCCATGCTGTGGCATCGTCCCACATACAAAATAAAGGAAGATTGGCAACAGGTGTTAGCTTAGGGCAATCTTCCTCACCAAAAAAAAAAAAAAGAAAAAAGAGAGAGAGAGATTATAAGCTATAAGTGAAGAATCTTATTTTGTTGGCACATATAAATCCACTTAATTTATCTGTTATATATGTTTGATTTCTCTTTTTCTTTTCTGTTTATAAACAGTAAGGCATATATTTGAAAATGTGTGCTTCAGGTAGATATTCCTGATTTGAATAGATTTTTAAAAAACATTTCTTATGAACATTTAAGAGAATCAAAATTCTTTCCTGAATCTTCATTGTTCCTCGGTTGTTCTATGGAATAATGTGCAGAATTGAGCTTTGCAATACATTGCTAAGGTCTTTGCTATATCCTGGGGATAATTATTACCATAGGTCATTATAACATAAGAAGCCACAAATACATTAGTAATGGCAAAGATGTAAGTGGTTAATACAGCATACATGCTTGGATGGAGATATATTCTTGCAAAAATATCTTTACATTTCAGTAATTAAGTGTGTCATATTAATTGCATGTCCCTTTCACAAATCCTTGAAAAAAAAAAACTAAGAACTTTTCCTCTTGATATCAGATTAGAACTGATTGCATAATTACATTACCTGGATAATTAAATACAAATTTAGTAGCCTTAGAACTGTACAATATTGTGGTTTCATTTTCTAATAGAATTACCCTGCCTTTCATGTAGAATTCTTGCTAAGCAATGGAAATCTAATTACTCAGTGATGTGACATTAACTCTTCAGGGCCCTTTCCTTGGAGAAAAGGCTCAGATTAGAAATGATTCAGGGAGCTTCTTTCTCACTTCATTACAGGAATCCAAATCACAGGAATTAGAGACGTGAGAGATCTCTTAGGCTCTATTCTTTCTTGTCCAGGGGGCAGGAGAAGAGTGTTCGTTATACATTGTTTTTCTGGGTTTGGTTAGGTCCAATTTAGACAACAAAGGACCATTTCTGGATGTAACACATTGTTGGGATGAATCCCTCCACCAGCCCCTGAAAGTCACATCATTACCGTCACCTCGTAGATCCTATAATGATGATCTCAGGACACACTTGTTTGCCAAGGTGATAACGTGGCCGTGTTCATGACAGAATGCTAATTACCTCATGTCGAAAATGATTTAGGCAGAACTAAAACAGGAATATCATCAAGTGAGGGATACCTTCAAATAACTCTGAAAATAACTCCGTGTAGGACTTGAAGGTCATCATTGTTTTGTTTCATAAATAGAGCTTGAAACCACTTTTGCAGGTCAGAGCCCAAATATTTTCGTAGTTGTTGAAACTTACACCAGCTTCAACTCTCTTTCTGAAACGTTTTCCATCAGGGTGTGCAAAGAAATGTCATTCACTGCTGCTTCTGGTGGGAATGGTGGGGTAAAGTATTGTTTTCCACGTTTGCAGTCGTGTCAGTCTGTGTTGATAGCTCACGCCTCTGCGGTCATCTGGAGGTCAGCTAGATAGCTCTGCTGACCTTGGTTGGGCTGGCTCACATGTCTGGGGTTAGGCTGGTGGCAGGTTGATTTAGGCTGGTGTGACTAGGGTGCCTCAGCTCTGGTCCCACAGCAGGTTAGCCTTGGCATGTCCTCATGGCGATGGCAGAAGTGCAAGGAGAGCAAACCCAGTGCACAAGCCTATTTCAAGCCTCTGCTTGCACTGTATCCACTAACATTGCATTGACCAGAGCAAGCCACATGCCTGAGCCCAGTGTCAAGGTCCAGAGTGTTAACATACAGGCTATCCTGCCCATGGTGGTGGGCAAAGGGCATGGATACAGGGAGGTATGAAAAATTGGGGCAATCATTGCTCTTTGCCACGTAGTCCCATCAGTAACTATGAGATTTCTCTTTTGTTTAGTCTGGGAAAGATCTCCTCTCTATTATTGAACTGTCTGTTAGATGACCTTCAATCCTGGAGTAGGTTTAGAAATGAGCCATTAAAAGGGATATTGTTGAAAAAAGTATGTAGTGTCTTATTATCTCTGAGTCCTTTAGTCATTATTGAAATTGCTAATTAGTAAGACCAATCTTGGATACAATTGATATCTTACTTTTCTATCTTTATTAATCAGGAGTATTATTCCTTAGGTATAACTGTCTTAGTCTGCTCAGGCTGCTGTGACAAAATGCCGTGGACTCGGTGGCTTAAATGACAGGAATTTCTCATAGTTCTGGAGGCTAGAAGTCCGAGATCAAGATGCCAGAAGATTCAGTTTTCCAGTGAAGGCTCTCTTCCTGGCTTATAGACAGCCACCTGCTCACTGTGTCCTCACATGGGGGATATAGGGGGAGAGAGAGAGGAAGAGAGCAAATGCAAGCTTATTTGTGATGTCTCTTCTCATAAGGACACTAATCCCATCATGAGGGCCCCATCCTCATGAACTCATCTAACCCTAATCACCTCCCAAAGGCCCCATCTCCAAATACCCTCACATTGGCAGTTAGGGCTTCAACATAAGAATTCTGGGGGGATGTAATTCAGTCTACAGCAATAGCTATTACCCAAGTAGGTTCTGCAGCATGCAAGGGAGCTCCATGAGAGTAGTGTTTCTACTAAAGTGAGATGTGGGTTGTAATGGTAATCGGGTAGGGGTGAACTGGGAGGGGATTGTGAATACTGTGTGAAGGAGAGAGCTTGGGGTATATTTCTTGTGAGAGCTTATTCCTGTGAGCTGGGCCTCAGACTTCACGTTACCCACTCCATAACACAGCATCCATCCAGAGGTGAGTCACATCGTCTAAGATTTGGCAGGATAAACATTGCATTTCTCTGATGACCTCAGTGAGACCACACTAGTGGTAGTGGTGGTGGTAAGGGTGATAAGTCATTACAGTCAATGTCTTTACATTCCCACGAAGACCCCAAACATAGTTTTCTTACAATTGCATCAGAAAAATGAAACAGTTTATACTACAATTGCAGAGATGATTAAGATAATAATTGTTCATATATTTTCACTTGAAATGATACAGTAAAAGAAGAATCATTTTTATTTTATAAATTGTGTGAATTCCTTGTCTTTGAAGATTTGTTTTATGTGCAGAAGATACTATTCAGAAGATAACTTAGTTTTAAAACAATAATATTTGATGTGCTAAATTTACAAATTCAAAAACCTCCCTCTTCCATAAACTTTTAGGTTTAGCTTACAATTTTTATTATTCTATTTATTAGGCTAGCAGATTTGAACAATCTCTTTTTAAGTTAGCCTTTGAATACACTTGTTTAATTAATAAACCTAATTAAATATCTTAGAATACTTTCAGTTACTTTTATTAACTTATACACTTGATTTTCTTTTAAAGTCCTTTAATTGTCTGATTGACCAACCTTCCCAAGTACTCAAATTATTCTCATAAATCCAAGAAATGAATATTATATATGGTGATTCCTAAGCTCTCTTAGACAGCCCAATACTATTTATAAACTTAGATTTCAACTTAAAATCATAAGTCTAAATCAATTACTGAATCACACATTTTAATACTGGAATTACAAGGTTGACCAGTTACTCTAATGGAATGGAGTCTCCTAAACATTATAAGTAGTAGTATATACCAAGTATGTACAGATTCCTTTCCACTCAAATATGTTGAAACTACAACTTAGAGCCCTTTAACACTTCTACATTTAATTCTGTCTTCCTGGAATTGAAAGACTTGAGTTATCTCAAGCCATGTTAAGGATTGAGATTATTTAATGACCAGAGGTTCTGGGCAGGACCAAGACTGGATTCCTGTCAGCAATTCCTGTTGGAATATGCTGATCCTGCTTTATAGTCATTATATTTAAGCCCCTCCAAATGAGTGGTTCCAGGTAGGCCACTGCCCTGGGTTCAGGTTATAAATTACCTAATTCTTCTGTAATCACAGAGTCTAAACACCTCCACTTCCACCCAGGAAAATCACTAGATTGTATTTGACATATTTTAGTCTCTTTATTGTGTATAAGTTTCTTTTCTCCCTAATTTTAAAGACCTTTGAACCTACCAGAAGTATGCCTTCTTTCCATATACATTTTTAAAAGATTATTTTATTGAGGTCACATTGGTTTACAACACTGTGTAAATTTCAGATATACATTTGTGGGACAAAGATACTGCTCAGCCTGTACAATTTATTTAGAATCCTTACATCGATGTCCAAGGACATTTTCTCAGGGGCCATTGCATTCTCCATAAAATTTATTGACTTTATGCTTTTATGTGGAAGACAATCTTTTTTAATCATATTCTGGATCACCTGGATGACAAGATATAATGGAGTCCTGCCATACTGACGTGATCAAAACCTTGTTTATGACTTGTTTTACAATTTCCGTGAGACTCCACTCAGTCCCACATTACTCAATCCCCTCTGGCTGGGAGGGAAGGGATTTACCTCAGGAGGTGATCAAAGACTTTAATCTCCTGCCTACCTGTTCCTTGAGGCATATTGTACCTTGGAAAGTGAGGACACATCTCATTTGTCTGTCCCCATGCCCTAATCTTTGAGACTAACCAGACCACCTAATACTTTTTCCTTTGACATTTCTATAGAATAGTAAAGTAGCTAAAATCATATATGAGGGCCCCCACAGACACTTGCACTGCAGTTCTTGACGGCCCACCGGTCCTGTCCCCGCGCGGCTCTTGACTGCCCATGGGTCCTATCGCCATGCTGAACACAAAATAAAGGTGCACAAATGAACAAGCAGCTCGTGTCTGAAAATTCTTTTTTGACTCGCGACTCAGCGGCCCCACATCAATACAATTTCAGCACCGAAGCCTGTGATTGTTTGTATGGTTATTTGAGCCCAGCAGTGCTTTCACTGTTTCAGGCTAATGAGTAAAGAACACAGGCAGACTCAATATATAAGTCTCACATTAGGTTTTTACAATTGCATCAGAAAAATGAAACAGAGCATATATTATAGTTGAAAAGATCATTATAACAATTATTCAAAGAAATAATAAAAAAAAAAGATCAAATAATGTCATGGTATTTGGTTTGAAAAATGCTTTCCAAGCGTTCAGACAGTTGTATTGGCATGCCCAACTCAAAAGAATGTGGGAACGGCAGGCAGCACCATAGTCATGTTGTCAATGATAATTCAATTTCAAGAAACTATTATGTGTCACATTAATTTAATGTTGTTAATTTGAATTTTATTGGTTTTGCAATTTGTTTGTAATTAGTGCACTTACTTTGGTTGTATAATTGAATAAGAACTGCAACATAAGGAATTCATAACTAGCTTTATGTTTATACATGCTTAATATTATTACAAACACAATTGAAGTCAACATCCGGGCATCAGTGGGAGTTTTTTATTTTCCTTTTAAAGGGGTTTGTATAGCTCTCAAGTTTGAGAAACTTGATGCAATATTTACATACCAACATTTACCTAGTACTATTTCCATTTCCATCCCGGAGGCTTAGGTATTTTAAGGATAATTTGAGTACAATAACTGATAAACACATAGATTATATCTAGATGTGTACGTGAATATACACGTAATGTATATATCTTACCAAAAACTACAAAATGCTTTAAACTCCTAGGAGATAAACGATGTTTACAAATGTACTATTACAATAAAAGTTATTATAACATTGCATCAGGGTATTGAGAATAAAGCCCAATGTGGCTAATCCTGACCCGGGACTTGAAGTCTGTGTAGAGAGGTATGTTAAGGCCTCTCATGGAGTGGAGTTCCCTTTAACCCATTAGGATACCCTGCTTCTTGTTTGTGTTTCTCTTTGGGATTTTCATGCCAAATGCCAGCACCAGAAGGGAGGGCTCAGTCTGTCTGCTCTGCGGGAGGGATCTAAACAGCACTCCTATCTCACCTGCTCACTGTCACTGTTACACGTCTCAGCAACGGTACCTGGGAGGTGCCTGACCATGAGTACCTGACCACAAGTGTCATTTGGTCAGGGACATGTCCTGAGCCGGATCTTTAAAAATAAACAAGAAAAATCATTCTCAATCTGATCCTCTTAACCTGAAGTTCTTCCCCTGGGGTGGACTCCGGGAGCTGAGGGACAAAAAGATAAGGAGGGGAAAAGGCATCCCCATGCAGAGGAGAGCAAATTGAAAGTCACGGAGGGGTGTGCCTCAAGGCAGTTTGTAAAGCCACTTCCTTTGTCACAACAAGAACAAATCCCACCTTTGAAGTTTTTCCTTCTTCTTACAAGGGGAATGTCTTTTGTTTAATCCATTTTAGCCCTTAATACCCGACCTGGATCAATCCTGTTGGTTAGATTACACAGCATTCATGCTGATTTTAAACTGGCCTGGTGGGGGGAGGGTGGCGCCAGTTTCTGCCTCGTTGGTGTGAGAATCTCAAGAATAATCAACATCTATACTCAGACCACCCTTATTTTGAAAAACAAACCATGCTTTTATACTTAAGTGCGTTAATTATAATGAGCACGGTTAAACAGATTTTGGTGTGTTCTATATACGTTGTATTTCCAATGGTCCTTTAAAGACTTATTCACTTATTCACCGTGGCATAAAAGACTGACGTTCATCACATAGTACACAGTGTCTTCAATTAAAATTCAAGGACCACCTTCTCTCCCAGTCCCTGCATCAACTGTGGGTGTGGTTCTGAGCAGTAATAGACATTTGGCTTCTCATTCCCTAGCATCAGTGTCATATCTCTTTCGCAGGCATCCGACTATTGAATAAGAAAGAGAAAAAAAGAAAGCCTCTTTATAAAATACAGCCCTATTTCTTCACTCTCTAAAGAGCTTTCAGCTCCATTCCTTATAAGAATTCTCAAAGCCAGTGACAAGCAAAGGTGAGGAGCCCTCAGAGTAAGCCTACAAAGGGCTAATTGCTAATTAGCTATTTTTCCAGGCAAGTGGCTATTCACTGGTTCTTAACACTGGCCATTGTCTCACAAATCACTTCAGGTTGCCTCAGTGCTGAGAACCCTTCCCAGAAAACCAAATGGCTGAGCGGGCAGGAGGAGACGGTGATGGCTGCAATTTTCAGTGGACTTTCTCTGACTGTCTTGACCGCGCCTGACCGGCCTGGCGTGTCTTTGAAAAAGTCAACCATGTAGGAGTGACCAGAAAATGGCCTGGTCAGTGAGGGCAGGAAATGCACATTTGATACTTGGGTGAAAAATGTGCCATTGGCCAAAGGGCAAGACAGATTGCTTCCTGGTTTCTTCATTTTGGCTGGTTACGTTTGCTCTGATAGATGCCCCAAGATTCCCTAGGGCAGAAACCACGCTTATTCCTCTCTCTAGCCACAAGTCACTTTACAGGGCTTGAGGTTTTGTGAAGTCTCAAAAGAGGCTTATGGGTCACTGAATGCACTTATTTTGAGGGTACATTGGGTGCCTCCCTCCAGAAAAAGGTGTAAATACCATTTGTTTTGTCACCAACAGCCATATCAAGTAACAAATGTGGACCATGCTACTTTTTCTCTTTAAGAGTCAGGAGACAGAAGTACTATGTAAGTTATGGTATTTGAGAATTGAAATTGCTTATTGGATGTAATATTAGTTCATTTATTCGCACGATGCTTTTTCATCTCAGTCTTTCACACTGGCAGGTAGAATATACTGTTGCTTGCACAAGATAGGAAATATGTGAAATGATCCATGAGAGAAAGCAGGTCATCTTGGCCCACTTATGCCACATGGATTAGATTTCAAAGTTATCGATTTATTCATTTATCTTAACATAAAAATGAGTGTGGGTGCAGAAATTAACAAGCTGATCCTAAAATTCATATGGAAATACAAAGGACCCAGAAAAGCCAAAACAATCTTGAGAAAGAACAAAGTTAGAAGTCTCATACTTCCCAATTTCAAAACTGATCACAAAGCTACAGTAATCAAGACTGTGTAGTGCTGGCATAAAGAGAGACATACAGATTGTGATGCTCACTTCTATGTGTCAGCTTGGCTAGGAGACAGTCCTTTGTTATTTAATCAAACACTAATCTACATGTTGCCGTGAAGGCATTTTGTAGATGTGACTAAAGTCTATAATCAGTTTACTTTAAGGCAAGAAGATTATCTTAGATACTCTGGGTGGGCCTGATTCAATCAGTTAAAAGGCCTTAAAAGCAGAATTGAGGCTTCCCTGAAGAAGAATAAATTCCGCCTGTGGGTGGCAGCTTCACCCCACTCCCAAGAGTGCCAGCCTGCCCTTCCTGACGGATGCCCTGTGGATCTCAGACTTGTCACAATCGCATAAGCCAATTCTTTGCAATCAATCAATCTCTCTCTCTTTCTGTGTATGTATGTATGTATGTATGTGTGTGTGTATATATATATAGATGTATGTATGTACATCCTCATATGTATGTATAAACATGTGTGCTTACATATGTACATACATATATGTATATATACACACATACACATATGTGTATCTATCTGCACATACATATATGGATATGTATGGATATGTATATATGTATATACATACATATCTCTATCTCTATATCTATATCTACGTATCTCCTACTGGTTCTGTTGCCCTCACTGATACATAGATCAACAGAATAGAATTAAGTGTCCAGGAATAAACCCTTATATTCTTACATTTATGGTCAACTGATTTTTGACAAAGGTGCTAAAACAATTCAATGGAGAAAGAATAGTCTTTTCAACAAATGGTGCTAGGATAACTGTATATCCTTATGCAAAAGAATGAAGTTGTGCCCCTATCTCAGACCACGTAGAAAAATTAACTCAAAATGGATCAAAGACCTGACTGTAAGAGCTAAAACTAGAAAACTCTTAGAAAAAAACATAGGTGTAAATTTTGTGACCTTGGATTAGGCAAAGGTTTCTTCGATACAACAGCAGGAACGCAAGCAACAAAAGAAAAAAATAGACAAATTGGCCTTCATCAAAAGGAAAATCTTTTGCATTTCAAAGGACTCTATGAAGAAAGTGAAAAGATAATCCACAGAATGGGAGAAAATATTTGCAAATCATGTATCTAAGGAAGGCCTAGTTCCCAGAATATATAAAAAATGATTACAACTCAACAATAAGATGACAAATAATCTAATTAAAAAGATTTGAATAGACATTTTTCCAAGGAAGATTACAAATAGCTAATAAGCAATTGAAACGATGCTCAACATTAGGGAAATGCAAGTCAAAACCTCAATGAAATACCACTTCATACTCACTAGGAAGGCTAAAATCAAAAGACAGACAATAAGTGTTGATGAGGATATGGAAAAATTGGAACACTCAGACATTACTGGTGAAAATGTAAAATGTAGCAGCCTCTTTGAAACCAGTCTGGCAGTTCCCCAAAAGATTAAACAGAGTTAGCAGAGGACCCAGGGATTCCACTCCTAGGTATATATCCAAAAGGAAAGAAAACATATGTCCACACAAAAACTTGTACACAAACGTTCATAGTAGTATTATTCATAATTGCCAAAAAGTGGAAACAAGGCAAATACTTATCAAATGGATGAATGGATAAACGAAATATGGCATATCCATACAATGGAGTATTATTCATCCGTAAAAAGAAATAAAGTACTGATACACACTACTACATGGATGAATCTTGAA
Source organism: Ceratotherium simum simum (assembly GCF_057802395.1). NCBI lineage: Eukaryota > Metazoa > Chordata > Mammalia > Perissodactyla > Rhinocerotidae > Ceratotherium > Ceratotherium simum. The sequence continues at coordinate 45,017,383 of NC_141923.1, forward strand.
ACCATTATGCTAAGTGAAAGAAGCCAGACACAAAAAGCCTGATTCCATTTATACGAAATGTCCAGCTTAGGCAAAGCCATAGAAATAGGAAAGAGATTTCAAAGGACTGAGGGGAGGGAGATCTGGGGCATGACAGCTAATGGGTATGGGGTTTCTTTTTGAGGTGAAGAAAGTATTCTAGAATTAGATAGTGATAATGGCCTTACAACTCAGAATATACTAATATCCACTATATTGTACACTTTAGAGGGTGAATTTCATGCTATGTAAATTATATCTCAATGAAAGAATGAACAGTAGTTAATTATAAATTCTTTTATGTATACAGTCATGTGTGGCTTAACAACAGGGATATGTTCTGAGAACAGCATTGTTAGGTGATTTTGTCATTGTGAAAACGTCATAGAGTGTACTGAAGGGGGACAAAATTTGCCACCCCTAAATATGTCTCTTTAACGTGAGGATTATTTTAGGCCGATTATTTTTAAGAAATGAAAATCTCAAAAAGTCTTTCTTACTACCTCCCCCTTAACTGCCTAAAAGAATTCGGATAAAAAAACCCATCTCAGGAAGCAAGCTGTCACCTTTACATAACGTGAACTAGGTGGTAGTCAGGGAGGAACCTAGAAAAGCCTGTTTGTTGGGCTCCCCTCTGTGTTCTTCTGTTTCTGTGTGGCCAAAAATGTTTTTTCCAAATGTTTGCTCCTTTTCACCTGCTTGTGAATTGCTTTCCTTTCCTTTGAAGTCCCTGACTCTCCCACCCCCAGCATCTTTGTTTTTGGCTGAGGATGATATTAATGTGTGCGCTTTGGCCATTTTGGTGAGTTACTTGGTTTTTCCTGGGTTCCTCCCATGTATACATGTTATTAAACTTTTGTTTGTTTTTCTCATGTTAATCTGTCTCATGTCAATTTAATTCTTTGACCAGCCAGAAGAAACTAGAAGGGTAGAGAAAAATTTCTTTCTCCCCTACAGTACTTTACACACACCTGGATGGCACAGCCTACTACAGACCTAGGTTATATGGTACTAGTCTTACGGGACCACCATTGTATATGTGGCCCGCTGTCGACTGAAACATAGCTATGTGGAGTATGATTGTGTTTAGAATACATATAACCTTACCATAAGTAGGTCTTCACACTTACTTCAAGATTGAAATGTAAAACACACAGCAATTCCTATGGGGATATTCTGTGACCTTTCCCTGAAACTAGGGGTATAATTATCATCAGGTTTTTATATATAGAACTGTCTAGATACATATATGTTATGCAGCTAAGAAATTTCTCAACTTCATTGTGTGATACAGAATTTTTTGGCTCTAGGGCAGTGAAATCACGTGCAAATAAAAGACCTTTGATCTGATAAATATATATAATTGAAGATCCGAGATGCATTCAGTAATAATATTTTTTTGAGCGTCTACCATGTGCTGAGCAACTTTACATGTGTTTGGTCATTTAATACTCAAAATAACCCTGTGAAGCTATTATTATCACGTTCTACCAATGAGCAAACTGAAGATCAATGAGGCTAGTTGATAGACTAACTCGTGTTGTTCTTTAGTAGAACGTGATAACAGCCAAGCCAAGATTCAAACCTCCAAATCTCAGGCTCTTTTCCCAGGGAAACACTGCCTTCCTAGAGATGGCCCATGGATGAGGACAATCTCACTCCACCACATACATTTGGGGAGCTGGGGTAGGTACGGGGATGGTAGAGTGCTTGTTGGTACTAGAAGCCAGCAGACAAAGGTAGAAAACCCAGACAGGATTATCTTCTCTTTGAGAAGAGAGAAGCCCTCTTTTTGAGAGAGCCCCTCTTCTTTGAAGTGGTGTGCTCTTGTACAATTGCAAATAATGAAATTTTCTGTGTGTGCTTTATCCGGAAACATGTCTTAAAGGATTACAGCATATAGCAAAACTCTTTTTAGAGTTCTCATTGCCAGGCTCTGTGCTCAATCTTGGGGATGTGAATACGAATATTACATATATGAATGAGATTCCTCAAGGAGTGCAAGCTGGCGGTGAACAAAAATAAGAAAAGAGACCACTACAGTTCAATGTGATACACGCCAAGGAAGAGTTTGTTGTGGGAGCAGGCATGGACATGCCTAACACTGGGATGTGGGTTTAGGAAAGGTCTCATGAAGATGATTTCAGTAAGATCTTAAAGATGAGTGGAACTTACTAGGAATCTACCTGTGCATATAAGGAGAGGCTAATTCAGAAGAGAGAAGGAAGGAAAAGAAAGCATCCAAGCTGCAGGAACATGTGCAAAGAATGATGGAGCCCCTTGTATTTCCATCCCATACCAGCTAAAAACAACATTTATAGGACATTGAGTCTGTCATGGCAAGGGGTGGTGACAGACACTGTTACTAGTCTACCCAATAACTCTCCTCCTTTCTTGCTAATGGAACCCCAACTTTGTTTGTGATAATAAATGGCCTGGCTCTTGGAGATGAATCACGGCTGGTCTAAACCAGTCATGACAATCCTCTTCCTCTTAGACAGACATTCATTTTTCCAGCCTCCCTTAGAGCTTCGGGCAACCACATGACCCAGTTGTGGCCCATAGTAGTAGTGGGAAAGTTTCTCCTCTCCTAATAGAAGAGGCAGAAGTGGCTGGTGCCACATGAAGCAGCAAGCAAAAAACTAAAAAGCCAACAGAATAAAAATTAAGGACAGAAAAGATAGAAATAACCTATGTCCTTGATGCATCTCAGAGAAGTTGTCACCACAAAATCCCCCCATGAAGGACTGTTTGTCATGTGATAAAATAATAGGCCATCGTTATTGGGTTTGCTGTAAGTAGCAATCAAAAACATTTTTATATGGTACAGAGCACTTCCAACTGAAAACAGAGAATCAAAGTTTTCTCTCTATCCTTTCTTAAAATCCCCGCCATCAACAGCTTTGCTTAATTTGATGTGTGGACTTCATCTCTGACTGACCACTACTGAGAGATGTTAGCTCTGTGGGTGTCCTTCCTAATGTCCATTCATTTCCGACTCCATTTTCCCTGGGAAGTTACAAGAAGGACATGGTCATTCTGCCTCCGCATGTTCATGACAGTGCAGCGCCGCGGCAACCATTGTATAGTGTGAAGACCCTGGAGCCGCTACAGATAGGAGACGGCTGTGTGGGAATGGCCCAGGACCCTGTGGCCACGCACATGCCAGGTTGCAATTACCAGAAGACTTCAGCTTTGCTCCTGGCAGAGGACCTTGTTTGTCTTTGTCATTGGCGCCATTGCTTCCATCACTGCCAAAAGCTCATTAGCCGCTGGAAGTTGGCAGAGGTGCTCACACCAGAGCAGCTGACTGTGACATGAAACGCTGATGCTCTTGCAGATCTAACAGCGTCTCAACTGCAGCTTCCCGTTGGCCAAATCTGTGACGGCCCACCTCTAACAAGGGGCAACTGGCTATATTTAGTCATCTGTGTCAAATCCATCTCCAGCCCAAAAGACAGGAGTAATTTATACCCGACCTGGACGGATTCCATTAATTTTTTCTTTCACGCTCATTATAAGAAAAATCTGAAAGAAAAGCAGCTGAAAATGACTTTTGCCGATGAGTTGAAGCCACATAGATTTTATTCATCAGTGACAGTTTTGGAAAATGACAGAGCCTTGTGAAAACACATCCACTCCTTCCTGTTCAGAAAGGGACTTGGTTGTGCAGGATCTTCTTTAGGAAGTTGTAAGCTCATGGAGCACAGAAGCAAGGCTCTTATCTTAGCACCTCCCCATTGTTCTCTCCCAACTTCAGTTTGTGCTGACTCTTTTCTTTCCTCCCTCACTCTTCTATCTTGCCTGCCTCACCCCCAACTCTTGGATCTTTTCTTCTCTTGGAGGTTCCATGTCCTTATATGTGGAGATTAATTTAGCTCATCTAGGTTTCCAACTCTGCGTTTCCACCTATTACCCTCAAGTACAACAAAGGCTGGCTAGCCAAGTAGTGCAAACAGGGTTTCTCTTTAAAAGACAAGGGAGGGGCAAGACCGTGAACCTTTTTATCCACATAACTCCCATAAATCATAATGTTGATAAACTTATTCTCCCACTTAAAAACCTTCTGCATCTCTCTTTGCCTACCAAATAAGGTCCATCCCTTCACTTGACATTTAAGACCCTCCACGACCAAGATCAACCTTCCTTAAAAACGGGGTTTCCCAATATTGGCACTATTGACATTTTGGGTTAGACAAGTTCTGTCCTGTGCATTATAGGACATTTAGCAGCATTTCTGGCTTCTACCCACTAGATGCCAGTAGCAACCCCCATCCAGTTGTGACAACCAAAAATATCTCCATACATTGCCAGGTGTCCCGAGTGGCAAAATCTCCCTGGCTGAGAAACACTGCTCTAAAGCCTTATCACCTACTACTTCCAAAACTTTGCCTGCACTCTCTCTATATCCAGCACACTCTGAATTATCTCCCCTTCCTACCTTTGCTTACTCTGTCCCTTTGGTTTGAGGTGCCCTCTCTTTCATCACCGAACTCTGTCAACCTAAATCCTACTCACTCTTTAAGACCAAAAGGAAAGATAGAGGTATCTAGATTCTTGAAGCTCAAAGGACCTCAACAAGTTCAACCTGATAAATATTACCCCAAAACACATTTAATTAAATTGGAATAAGTCAAAAACAAAAAGAAAATTTTGAAATCAGCCAGAGAGAGGTTACTCATAACATTTAAGAGGGTTGTAGTTTTCTCAGCAGAAACCTGGCCAGCCAAGAAGGAGTGAGATGACCTATTCAAAGTGCTGAAAGAAAAACTGCAAATCAAGAATATTGTATCAGCAGAGGTGTCCTTCAGAAATGGAGACAAGATAAAGACATTCCCACACAAAATCTCAGGGACTTTATCAACACTAGACCTCCCTTACAAGAAATTCTCAAGGGATTTCTTCGAGTTAAGTAAAAATACACTAAGTAACAACATGAAATCATATGAAAGTATAAATCTAACTGGTAAAGGTAATATACAATCAAATTGAGACTATTCCAATACTGTAATGATGGTGCAAAGCACTTTTAACTATAATATGAATGTTAAAAGCAAAAATATTAAAATAACTATAGCTACAGTAATTTGTTAATGAATACACAATATAATAATATGTAAAATGTGACATCAACAGCATAAAATGTGTGTGAGGGGAGAAATAAAAGTGTACAGATTTATATGCAATTGAAGTCAAGTTGTTATCACTTTAAATTAGTCTTTTATAGGTATGAGATAGTTTATGTAAGCCTTATGAAAACCACAAAGAAAAATTCTCTAGTAGATACACAATATATTATGAGAAAGAAATAAAATCGTACAACTACAAAAAAATCAACAAACTACAAAGGAAGGCAGCAAGAGAGGAAAAAAGGAGGAAAGGAACTACAAAACAATGAAAAAAATTGGCAATAGTCCTAACCTCTCAATAACTACTTTAATGGTAAATTGATTAAATTCTCTAATCAAAGACATAGAATGGCTGAATAGACAAAACAAACAAGATCCAACAATATGCTATGTGTCAGAGACTCGCTTTAGCTTTAATGACATACATAGGGTAATAGCGAAGGGATTGAAAAATATATTAAATGCAAATAGTAACCAAAAGAGAGCAGGAGTGTCTATACTTATGTCAGACAAAATAATTTTTTAGTCAAAATCTGTTCACAAGAGACAAGAAGGTCACTATATATTGATAAAAGGGCAATTTGTCAAGAAGATATAAAAACTGTAAATATGCTGCACTCAACATTGGAGTACCTAAATATATAAAGTAAATATTAAGAGAAATGAAGAGAGAAATAGACAGTAATACAAAAATAGTAGGGGACTTTATTACCCCAATATCAATAATGGATGGATCATTGAGACAGAAAATCAATAAGGATACAACAGAGTGAAAAATCACTATAGACAAATAGTACCTAAAACTCCTGTATAGAACATTCCACCCAACAACAGCAGACTACACATTTTTCTGAACCACGTATGGATCATTCTTCAGAATAGATAAAATGTTGGGCCACAAAACAAGGCTTAACAACTTGAAGAAAACTGAAATCTTCCCAAGTATATTTTTAAACCACAAAGGTATTGTGGGGAGAGAGAGAGAATCCCCCTCTGCACTTTCCCTTAAAGTTCTTATGGCTGGTCAAATAATTAACAAGACAGGTTAGCAGGAGAAAATAATGCCAAGTTTAATAACGTGTATACATGGGAGAAACTCAGAAATGAGCAACTCGTCCCTCTGTCTAAACTGCTTGCTTAAGTATTGCAGCTAAAGGCGAGGAAGGTGTTGGGGGTGGGTAGCGGTCTGGGACTTCAGAGGGCAAGAAGATAATTCCTTTCAGGGTCATCTATGGATAATGTGGTCAGGGAGAGATAGAGTTTTTTGATAAAAGGGGCTTGGTGCCCCTCCCATTGTAACATCTATTTTACATTATCTTTACAGCCATCACGATAGAAGATCTATTCCAGGAAGGAGCCACCATGTCAAATTCTTTAGGCAGTTAGTGGGGGAGGTCAGATGTTCCTCAGAGAAAACAATAAAGGTAAAGAGATATATTTCAGAGTGGCCAAATCTTGATCTCCCACAGTATGAAACTGGAAAACAATAACAAGAAGAAAATTGGAAAATTCACAAACATGCAAAAATTAGACAACACACTTCTGAACAATCTGTGGGTCAAATAAGAAATCAAAAGGAAAATCAAAAAATATTTTGAGTCAAAAAAACAGAAACACAACATACAAAAATGCATGGGATGCAGCACAAACAGTTCTAAGAGGGAAGTTTAAAGTGATAAATGGTGGGCCAGCCCCGTGGCTTAGTGGTTAAGTGCGCGTGCTCTGCTGCTGGTGGCCCGGGTTCGGATCCCGGGTGCACACAGACGCATCACTTCTCTGGCCATGCTGAGGCCGCGTCCCACATACAGCAACTAGAAGGATGTGCAGCTATGACTACAACTATCTACTGGGGCTTTGGGGGGAAAAGGAAAAAAAGAAAAAGGACGAGGACTGGCAATAGATGTTAGCTCAGGGCCGGTTCTTCCTCAGCAAAAAGAGGAGGATTGGCCTGGATGTTAGCTCAGGGCTGATCTTCCTCACAAATAAATAAATAAAATACAATGGGATAACATTTAAAAAAAGTGATAAATGGCTACACTAAGCAAAAAGAAAGATCTCAAACAACCTGATTTTACACCTCCAGAAGCTAGAAAAACTAGAAAAAGAACAAGTTAAGCCACAGGTTGGCAGAAGGAAAGAATAAAGATTGGAGCATAAAATTCTCTATTATTACAATAGCAACAATATTGCACACATAATCATGGCTTCTGGATGAATATTAGCTGTTCTAATTCTATTTCCAAAAGAAAACAAAGTTTAAGGATGCAAGCGGTGACCTGAGCTTGAGGATACAAGGGGGTGTGAGACACACCTGAAGGAAATGTGAAATGAATGGGCCTGCAGCTGCACCTAGTCACCGCCAGAGGGCGCCCCCACACACTCCGAGCACCACGGACCCATCGCTTAGCAACCAAGAAGGTCATTGGGAGGCCAGAGGCCCGTGGTTGGCACGCATGCGCAGTTTGAGGGAGAGGGGTTTCCCTCAAGGGAGCTGGTCTCCCGGAGCTGAGAGAAGCAGTAGAACACATGGGAGATGTCTGGGAGGTGGCGAGGGTGCAGGTGCACCCACCAACCTCTCCTCAGGTCCCTAAGATCCCAGATCTCTGGGTTGCAGCTGCCCCCACCACCATTTCTCCTGCCACCACCCATAAAATTGCAGTGTAGGCCCGACATGGTGCTGAAAGGCAGGTTTCCCGGTCACAACCGTGGCCTACCATCCGGACCTGGGTGTGTGAGGAATGGATCAGATGGTTGTGGTGGGGCAGGATGAAATCCACTGAGGCAGAGGCAATGAAGATCCCTGAGTCCCGCTCCAAGTGACAGTCAGGCAACCGTCAATCTCTTGACCCTGAAACGGGTCTCTCCCCAAGACATGGCCAGAGGCCACCAGTTGCCTGGCACCACAGCGCGGGGATCCCTGCCTCTCCAAGGACAACCCAGGAAACTGTGGAATGCCCCACTCGCTGCTGGTGTCCCTGACCCTGCCAACGCCAAGGCCATCATCCTCCCTCGGGAGGTTGGGCGTGGATGGCGAGCACCCAGATATGGCGGGCGCTACTTCTCGTGTTCGGACACCACATGATCGGCGGTTCCTTCCCCCAACAGGGCCATTGACACCTCCTAGAAAACTGTCAGGACTCAGGGCTCTTTCCTCTGTTGTCCCACTGACAGAGTTTTGGCCCAAGTGGCTGGGACGGCTGGTCTCATTTGCATAAAGTAGGCAAGCGATCGTGTGCTCCTCTCCCTCTGCCCCACATCTGTGCACTCAGGGAGAGGGCCAGAAGAGGGCCTGTCTCCAGCCTTCTTGTCAGATTTCTCCCAAGTGTAGTGCCCTAGGCAGCAGGAAAGTGGGCTTTCCTGACTCCAGAGTTGAGGGTGGGTTGGGCTGATGGAGGAGCATGCCCAGTGGCTTCCCCATTCGCTCCCTAGGTGGCCTGCCTGCTGTGCCACCCTCCTTTGCAAGTCTTTCTTGGCCTTCCATCTTGACAAAGTCTTTCCTCTTCCTGGAGTGGAAAGGTTCATTCGTGATATGAGGCCATGCTTTCTTGAGCAATGAATGAGGCCTGGAATGAGCCAGCTGGCAGTAGGATAGCCTTGGTGTCCCCCCTCCGCCCCCGCCAGTCCGTTGTTGGTAAACAGGGCCCAAAAACCACTTCCAAGGATGCAAGCAGCAACCCTAGCAGAAGGTTTGAAGGGGATGTGAGACACAGCTGAAGGAAATGTGAACACCAGTCAACATGCAGCTGCACTCGACCACTGCAGAGGGTCCCCCCCATACCCTCAAACCCCTGCTGACCCATCACTTAGCAACTGCGAGGGTCATTGGGAGGCCAGAGGCCCAGGTTGCCATGCAGGTCAAGTTGGAGTGAGAAGTTAAACTCAAGGGAGCAGGGCCCCCAGAGGGGTGAAGTTCAGTAGGACTGATGGGAGAGGTCCGGAAGGTGGGGAGGGTGCAGGTGCACCCATCATCTTCTTCTTAGGTGCCGGAGACCACAGATCTCTCGGTCACAGCTACCCCTAGTGCCAAAGTTGCTGCTGCCCCTACCGCTGTTTCTCCCGCCACTGCCAAGAAATTGCAATGTAGCCAGGATATGGTGGTGAAATGTGGGTTCCCTGGTCACATCCGTGGCCTCTGATCCGGACCCGGATGCGTGGGGAATGGATCAGATGAGTGTGGCGGGGTAGGAGGAAATCGGCTGAGGCAGGGGCCATGAAGATCCCCGAGTCCCACTCCAAGTGATGGTTGGGGCAACTGTTAATCTCTTGACCCTGAGATGGGTCCCTCCCCCAAACATGGCCAGAGGCAGCCTGCTCCCTGGCACCACAGCACAGGGTTCTCTGCCTCTCCAAGGGCAACCAAGGAAACAATGGAATGCCCCCCTCACTGCTGGCATCTATCCAACTGCCACCACCAAGACCATCATCCTCCCTCGGGAGGCTGGGCATGGCTGGCAAGGACCTGGATGTGGTGGGTGCTACCTCCCATGTTGGGCACACCACATGACTGGTGGCTTCCTCCCCTGATAGGGCTGATGACACCTCCCAGGCATCTTTCAGGACTCAGGGCTCTTTCCTCCCTAGTTGTCCCACTGACAAAGTCTTGGGCCAAGTCTTAGGCCCAAGTGGCTGGGATGGCTGGCCTCCTATGGATAAGGTAGGGTAGGCAAGCCACATGGTGCCCCTCTCCCTCTGCCCCGCATCTGTGCACTCAGGGAGATGGCCCGAAGAGGGCCTATCTCTACCCTTATGGTCGGATTTCTCCCAAGGATAGTGCCCTAGGCAGCAGGAATGTGGATTTTCCTGACTCCAGAGTTGAGGGTGGGACCTGCTGATGGAAAAGCATGCCTGGTGGGTTCCCCGTTCATTCCCTAGGTGGCCTGCCTACTGTGCCACACCTCTTTGGCAAGCCTTTCTCTGCCTTTTGACTTGGCCAAGTCTTTCCTCCATCTGGAGTTGAAAGGTTCATTCGTGATGTGAGGCTATGTTTTTTCCAGCAGTGAATAAGGACCAGATCAAGCCAGCTGGCAGAGGGATAGCCTTGGTGTTCTCCCCAGTCCGTATTTGGCAAACAGGGCCAGTAAACCACTTCCAGGAACACAAGTAGCCATCTGAGCAGAAGGGTTAAAGGGGATGTGAGAAACAGCTGAATGAAATGTGAACCCAGGGGCACCTGCACCTGCACCTGGCTATGGCCACAGGGTGCACCTGCACCCTCAGAGCCCTGCTGACTCATCGCCTAGCAACGGCAAGGGTCATTGTGAGGCCAGAGGCCCCAGTGGCCACACATGTGCATGAGGACTGACAGGTTTAACTCAAGGGAGCAGGGCTCCCAAAGGGATGAGAGTCAGTAAAACAAATGGGAGAGGTCGGGGTGGTAGGGAGGGTGTGAATGCACCCACCATCCTCTCCTCAGGTCCCCAAGAACCCAGATCTCTGAGTGGCAGCTGTCCCCACAGCCAATGTTGCTGCCGCCCGCACTGCTGTTTCAACCACCACTGCCAATAAAATGTCACTGTAGAACGGGTATGTTGGTGAAAGGCAGGTTCCCTGGTCACATCTCAGGCCTCAAATCTGCACCTGCATGTGTGAGGAATGGATCAGATGGGAGTGATGGGACAGGATGAAATCCACTTTGGCAGGAGGGAGGACGATCCCCAAGTCCCACTCCAAGTGATGGTCTGGCAACCGTCAATCTTGGGACCCTGAGATGGGTCCCTCCACCAGATGTGGCCAGAGGCAGCTTGTTCCATGGGACCAAAACATACGGGACACCGCCTCTTCCAGGGCAACCCAGGAAATTGTGGAATGACTCGCCTCGCCAACGGTGTCCCTCTGCACAACACTGCGAAGACTCTTCTTCCTTCAGGAGGCAAGGCATGGTAAGGACGCGGTCAGGACACGGAAGTGACAGATGCTACCACCCATGTCGCACACCACAGACGACCAGTGGCTGCCTAATACGATGAGGTGAATGACACCTCCCAGAAAAATGTCAGGACTCAGGAGTCTTTCTAACATACTTGTCCTACTGATGGGCTTGGCCCACGTGTGTGAGGTGCCTGCCCTTCTTCAGACAATGCAGGCAAGCCAAGGGCGCTCCTTTCCCCATGCCACACACCTCTACACTAAGAGAATGAGACCAGAGAGGGCGTATCTTGGCCATTATAGTTAGATATCTCCAAACGGTAGTGCCCTAGAGAGCAGGGAAGTGTGGGTTTCCAACTCCAGGGAAGGCAGTTGGACCTGCTGAAGAGTGAGCGCACCTGGTTGCTTCCCCTTTCCCCAGGTTGCCTGCCTGGTGTGGCCAAAGTCCTTTGGCAGGTCTCTCTGGGCCTTCTGACCTGACAAAGTCCTTCTTCCTCCTGGGGTTGAAAAGGTTCCAATCGTGGTGTAAGGCCGTGTTTTTTCGAGGAGGAAACAACGAGGCCGCAGAGGAATCAGCTGGCAGAAGGGTAGCCTTGATCTGCTCGCCAGTGCGGTGTTGGCAAACAGGGCCAGACCGCGACTTCCAAAGCATGGGAGTAGCAACCTGCGCAGCAGGGCTGAAGAGGGGCCGAGACTCACAGCTGAAGGAAAAGGGAACCCAGTGCCACACAGCAAGCTCACCCTCGAGTGAGGGGAGAGAATCATGGAAAAGGGCGAGGAGCCAACGCAAGCTTAGAGAGCGGAAACGTCCAGGGGGAGTTTGGGATCCAGCGAGGAAGGACGCGGGGAGAGACTGAGTGTTTCTGAGGCAGTATTTGGAGATTTCAAGACCGACAGGGACCCCAGCGGGGCTTTGGACCGCAAAAAGAAATGCCAGGGGGGTCACGATCAAGAAAATTTGATCTGGGACTCCAAGAGGAAATGTGCTGAGCGCCACCTCAGGGTCTGAGAAGGTTTCGGACTGGGTGTAAAGAAAGAAAGGTAAAGCAGAGAGAGAGAGAGAGAGAGGGCACATGGCAAGAAGCAGCTCTGGCCCGGAAGACCTGCCATCGTGCGGAACCGTAGCCCCCGGGGACCTAACTGCAAGTCAAAAGAGTGGAAGCCAGAAGTTGAAGCGCTGGGAGGCCAAAACAGACAGCTAAACTGCAAGTGGACCAGTGATGAACTCGCCCTCCGGTTTGCTGCTGAGTCGGTCCTGTCGTCCCAAAGTGACTTTCGTCTTCTTGATCATGGCACCACGGTAAGGTCAGATTTTAGCACTGAGGGAAGGGGGCTGGGGGGCATTAGAGTCATGAGCATCTTTTTGAACCTTGTTTGGCTCCTTTCCGCTGACTCTCAAAGGTGCTCCTGATAATGTCCTCAGTGTTTTGTAATGGAGGAATGGAACCACCTGTCTCGTACTCTAATTACTTGTCAGAGACTAATCATTATGTCTCATTAACATCTCACACCCTGCACCTCCAGTATGCTCGCTCTAAGCATTGTTGTTCAGATTAACCAATATCCTCTGATGCAAATGTGGCGATCTTATGGCCATCTGCATTATCCCTGTCTTTCACTAAATAGGATGCTGGTAGCTTCACAGGAACAGCTCTTCCTAATGCTCATTATTCTCTATCCTCCCAAACGCTCTGGTAATCAGCCCACTGATAAGTTAATATTCTCAATAATAAGCATCCTCGAGATGAATTTTCCTGGGAAATTTTACTTTAGCGGCAGACTAGTATCCAATGCCACCACCACAAAGCTGTTAATGAAAGACGTCTGAAGAGCAGTCACATTTATTTGTTTTGCACGTCAGAGCTCTATGGAAAGTTTAAGGAGAAGAGGCCCAAGGCCTAATACAGTGCCTGACTCACGGGGTGTGTGCAATGAATGTTGTTGAGTGAGAGACTTGTTGGAGAGCATGGAAAACATGGCCCAGTTGGTTAACCCAACGATTTGTCTTCTCTAAAATGACGATCAGCTAAAAAACAGGTTATATGTTCACAGGACCTGGCAGAGAACAGATAGACTCGTAAAGGGCAAATCTATTCCAAAGGAAAGTGGAAGGAAAAACAATGTCTTGATTTTCTGCTTTGTTGAGGTGTGTCCAGAGCTGGATAGTTCTGTGAACTACAACTAGAAGATTAAGATGCTGGTTGGGAAGAGAATAGCTCTCTGGGCAGAGAAAAAAGATCATAAGACTGAGTGCCAAAGAGTCTGGATTAGCAAATCTCAGTGATTTTCTCTATAAAATTGGGCGAAGGGCACAGGGTTTGAAGAGTGAAAAGAGACTAACAGGCCCACCATTCTCCATACAGCCCTGCCACCTTTTAAAATGCAAATTAATCCCGTTCTGTAAGTTCCTTTCAGGGCTTCCATCATGCTTAGGATGACGTCCCAGATCCTTCTAGGAGCCCACAGTCTCATTTCTTTCAGGCCTGTCTGATGCTGCTCTCTGCCACCTTTCGGGGATCTCTGCCTTCTCAGATGGGCCCTTCCCACCTCCTGCCAGCCTGTGCCTCTGCAGGGAAGATGTGTCCCACTCGACCAGAACAACTGCTCCAGGAGGCTTTCCCCAGACAGACCTCTCCAGCCCCCAACAGGCACAGACCAGGGACTCACACTCTCACAGCACTCTCCATTTCCCAGACGTACAAGGGGTTTTTTCAGCCTAGTCTGTGGTAGCAAAAGACTGAAACAACCTAAATGAGAGGGTTAGCCAAATAAACGGATTTCTCTGCTACCATGAGGAAGAATTGGGATGTTTCTGCTCCAATAGGAAATGATCTCCGAGATATGCTATTAAGGAAAAAAAGAATGATGCTGAGCAATAGATAGTGTATATCCCTTTTACAGACAAGGAAACGGAGGCCCAATGTGGGCAGACCACTTGCTTAGGTCACACAGTAACTCTGTGTTAGGACTAGAACCACACATTAGTCCCTAACTGACCAGGCCGGTGCCTTCCACACCATATCACCCAGTCTCAGGTCCTCCAGAGTGATCCACAAAGAACGGTCACTGAGGACCCAGAACAGGGGGCAAGTCTGAGGTCTGAGGTCTAATATCAGGGCCTTCAGTCCTGCCACTCTCCAGGTGGCTGGGATGAGCAGAAGGTGAGGTGGTCCCTGCACACCTGAAGGATAGGATACCTGCAGAGGGAGACACTTTTATCACAACACCGGTGACATAACTTTCCAAATAGCAACCATGCAAGGTCTTTTCTGAGACATTCAGCTCAAAGCACACCCAGAGGGGCATCCAGATGGGCAGATTCATAAACTGACAAAGATCCACTTAATCTGAAGAGCCAGTGTCTGTCAGCACTGCCTGCTGCTTCTGTGCAGATGCAGTGTCTGCACACTGCACTGAGAGACCACCCCAAGACCCTGTAACTGCAGGTTCCTGAGCCGACCCAGACCCACTAGTCCAATCCCAGAAGAGGACTCCAGGAATCTGCTCCCCCTGGGGCCTCAGGAACAGAGCCTGGGCTGAGAATTTCAGGGCAGGCGAGCCCTGTCCTAGGGAGGGAAGGAGGGAAGGAGGACTGAGTGAGCTCAGATTCTGCCAGGCCAGGCCCCCCAGGCTCTGAGACACCAAAGTGCCTCTGGGGCCAAAGAGCAGAAGGAGGGACTACAGGAGGTCACATTTGGGTTCAGACTCCCTCTGCACAAGCCTGGGAAAGTTACATCAACTCTTGGAGCCTCAGTTTCCCCATCTGTATAATGAGGAATCAACACCATGCCACTGTACATGCACAACCTGCTCCTGCTGGGTGCTTGACACATGCAGGCAGGGCTGAATCTCTCTCTCCTTCTGCCCCAAAGCAACCCAGTGCATGTTTCCTTAGTTTGAAATGTTCCTTGTGCTATTGGTTCATCTCACTCCCAGACTCTTACATATCATCTTCCTCCTTTCTTCAGATTTGCAAATAAAGAAAATGGCCCTATAGCTGCTAATGCTACTTCCTCAGCAGAAAGACTAAAATGCCTGTTTGGGGGGGAAAAATCCCCAAACTCACAAAGACAGCTGACTAGTTCCTCTAGTTATAAGTTCATTCTAAGGCAGAAGGGACAACCAGAGGACTACAGTTAATGAGGATGGAGAAGCAGGATGGAGAAGCAGAAAAGGGTGGGGGTGGGGGAGGGGGTGCTGTGGGTGGGGATGGATGGGGAAGACAGGGGTTCTGGTGTTGGGGATGGGGGACGAGGCACTAGAGTGGGGATGTGGGGAAGATGGGAGGTCTAGGGGTGGGGAGAGGGTGGAGGGTGCACTGGAGCTGTGGACAAGGGGGAGGGGGACGGGGGAGTGGGGATGGGGGAGATTGGGGCTCTGGGTGTTACCGCACCAGCTCCGTTTTTGCCCACCGCCCAGAAAGCCAAACACTGAGATGACAAGATTGCAGAGAGAGAGGGGGCTTTTTAATCACAAGGGAGCCAAGTGAGGAGATGGGAGAATGAATCTCAAATCCACTCCCCCAAAAATAGGGACTCAGGGATATTTATGTGGTAGGGGGCGAGGTGGTCTGAAATGATTGGAGGTGAGGAGAGATGAGGTAATTGATGATCTGCGCAAGCGTGGTCAGGCTTCATGCCTCATCATAGGACGCATGTGCACAGGATGGCGGCGTCAGCATGCCCTGAGGGTGGAGTTTTAACCTCTTGACTTCAAAATGTCGCTTATCGGACATATGTCTGTGTGGGCCCAGTTGATGGGTTGGTGGTCTCAACTAGCCTGAAGTGGACAAGGGTTCCAATTCCTGAAAAAAATGGCTCAAACATCCATTACCATGGTGATCCAGGCTCCAGGGAGATGTTATCTGTAGGAACCTAGTGGGAGTCAGATAGCATATTGCCTAAACAGCACGGTTAATAATAGGTAAGTTTATCATGCAGATTTCAGTCTTCACTTTCTGTTCTGATAAATTTCTAGGTAAGGTCATCCACCACCCCCCTCCCGGTTTTTCCTGGTACAGGGAAGAAAATACCTTTACAAATGGAGATTTCCTTTACAAATGTAAATGTCTCTTACAAAAGGTAACCAGAACTAAAAATGGGCTTAGCAAGGACCCTCCCAGATACCCAGAGATGTCTATGGTGATGGCCTGTTCTGGGGGCAGGCCTCCCATCCCAAACTCTTTTGGTCAGTTAGTAGGGGTGGGGGTCAAAGTGTCTTTCAGGCAGAGACATATTTTGAGATGGCCAATTCCGATTCCCCATAGTTACTAGCTGCTTAATCATCAATGGCTCACTGTTTGCTGGTTTCATGGGAGTGAGGAAAGGGGGGAGGGGGGCTTTATGGGGGACATGCAGGGGGAGGGAGAGGCCAGGCTGTGACCTCCCCCAGCACCACTCCTACCCATGGTGCTGACAAGAGATTTTCACATATTGAGGTATATAGGGTAACTATTCGGGTCCAAAACTGATTTGCCTTGAGCTAAAGAAGCCTGACTTATGGCCTATCAAACATACGTTGTACCTGTGCATTAACCATTAAGTAAAGCATGCACTCTCTTAAGATAAGAATGCATACTTTCCCTCCCAAGCCTTAATGGTAACACCCTATTGGTAATGCCTGTATTAGCACCTCTCCTGACATCAGGGTCATGTTGACCTGATAATTTGCAACTGAACAGCTCTTTGAAACTTTGATGAATATGTATCCTGGGCATGTTTAAGGTATATTCTTTATTCAAAAAAGGTATAAGAGGCCGCGTCCCACATACAGCAACTAGAAGGATGTGCACCTATGACACACAACTATCTACTGGGGCTTTGGGGGGAAAAATAAATAAATAAAATCTTCAAAAAAGGTATAAGAATGTACTGAAAACCATGCTTCTCTGGAACGCTTTCTTCCTTTCTGGAAAAGGCCTTCCCAGGTTGTAATCTTAACTCTGGCTCAAGTAAAACTCACCTTATCTCTCTTATGTATAGAACAGTTATTGGTTAATTTGCATCGTCATTTCTTGGCATAGTGTGGCAGGATTTTAGAGAAACCCACTGGAGACCACCTGGAATCTTCTTTGAACTGGTGCTTGGTACCACATGGGCCCACTGAGCCCCCCTCAGCTTCATGGCACTCTTCACTTTCCCTCTGTGAGTTTCTCCTGAAACCTGGACCTCCTTATTTAAGTCATAGGTCCTGACTTTTACTTGAGCTATTTCAAGTCTTTTTTGTTGTTGTTATTTTGTGTGTGTGTGAGGAAGATCAGCCGTGAGCTAACATCCATGCTAATCCTCCTCTTTTTGCTGAGGAACACCGGCTCTGAGCTAACATCTATTGCCAATCCTCCTCCTTTTTTTTTTTTCCCCCAAAGCCCCACTAGATAGTTGTATGTCACAGTTGCACATCCTTCTAGTTGCTGCATGTGGGACGCCGCCTCAGCATGGCTGGACAAGCGGTGCGCCGGTGTGGGCCCGGGATCTGAACCCAGGCAGCCGGTAGCAGAGCGCACACACTTAACCGCTAAGCCACGGAGCCGGCCCTGTTTCAAGTCTTAAGACTAGGTGTCTTAAGAGGGTACTGGTACATTTCCTGGGTAAGAGAAACCTAGTGGGAATGTCCTTGGCCAGGGGAGCCTAAGGGGACTTTGGAATGAATGCAGCAGGCTGACCTTTTTAATTTGGCTTTAAATTGGAAATAACATTGTGTGTAACTTCTTGTTTTTATAATTTTATTTATTTTTTCCCCAAAGCCCCAGTAGACAGTTGTATGTCATAGCTGCACATCCTTCTAGTTGCTGTATGTGGGATGCGGCCTCAGCACGGCTGGAGAAGCGGTGCGTCGGTGCGCGCCTGGGATCCGAACCCCGGCCGCCAGTAGCAAAGCACGCGCACTTAACCGTTAAGCCACGGGGCCAGCCCATGTGTGTAAATTCTGAACAAATTGTTTGATAGCAAATTGAGAGACTTAAAACTCATTCAGCTCCAAAGAGAAGGGACACCAGCTCCTCCCAGCTGTAAGGCATTCTCAGGTGGCTGAGAACCTAGTGGGAGTGTCTGAGGTTGAGTCTCATGATGCGCAGCAGTCCCATAGGGAATTCCATGGTGATTGTTAACCTGAAGTAACTGATGGCTTGTCCAGGGATGCACACGTGAGAATTGGTCATCTACACACTCCAAGCCCCCACAGTAGTTTTAGACTGCCAGTGAGAGAAATGGAGACATGTAAGAAAGTGTTCATAACCATTTTTAGGGAGTGACACTCACAAGCAGCACACTTCTGACCCGCTACACTGTCTCTATAAATTGTTCAGACTTTGTAGTAAAAGGAAACTAAAAGAAAAATGGGAAATCAGGTTCCCGAATAGGCTGCCTCCCCCTGGAGCTCTGGCTTCATGTACAATACATGTGGACCAGATACTTGCAAGTGCTTAAAAAAAAATGGGATAATTGTAAATGATTGGATATTTCAATTGAGATAACCTAGGATAATTTAAAATTACAGTGGCCACTTTGGGGCTCCTTTGAGTCTCCAAAACTGGTACATTGGCCATTAGAAAGAATGTTCCATTTAGATAAGGTTGTTTAAGACGTGCACTTATTAAGTCATGGCTTTACAGACACCCCCATCATCTACCTTTGAAGGTGGACTCAATATGAGCTCCTCCCAGAGTTAACAAGACTCTGAAAGGTTTTTTGGGAAACTGCTATCCTTAAACAATCAAGAGGAAACTAAAATTACAAAAACTAATGGAGTTGTTTAATGCTGCCAGGAATAGATATTGTTTATCCTGACAGAAACCTGACAAGATATTTTAAAGGGTTTAGTAACTTGTGATCAGAAATTTGGCCAGATTGAAGCTGATATTCAAAGCCTGATGGGAATTTTTTTAGGCCTTCCTCCCTAAATTAAGATAAAACCAGAGGAAATGAAGCAAATTAAGGATAATGTAGTTAGATGGGCATGTCAGTCCTTTGATAAGTAACTACCCTCTGCTGTTTATCTAAAAAACTTGTGACCTCTCCAGGAGCTATTATCTACACCATCCCAGATTCCTAAGACTGAAAAAAAAAGTGGGGGTGGAGAAGCTTTTGGAGATGCAGGCTGCTGTGAAAGCACCCTTGCCCAAAAATCTATGGAGAAATTTTAAAACAGAGGCAGCAAAATCTTTGTTGCACTTGTCTGTGTTTATGTGTGTGTATATATATGTTATATATGTGATATTTTTCTACCTCTGGGTGGTATAATTTCTAACAGAGCTCTATTTAATTGGCTTAAAGTAAGTGCTGAGGTAAATGTAATAGAAACTGACCCAAATGTCTTTCAAGTTAATGTGATAAAAAATAATCTTTGGTAAATGAAAGCTTATTTAAATTTGGTTTGAAATAAGCATGTCCTCAGAGTTATGAGCATTGGATCTGATGTGGACATGCAAACTTCATTCTACCTGGGGTTATTAATCAAATAAGCTAATATTATCTCTGTTACAAAACTTGTTAGCAAAAATAATAACTTAGAATGTCAGCTGATTTTGCATAATGTCTCATAAAGTTTTTGTGGGTAATCTAAACATAATTTTTGGGAGGAAATGATTTAGGTAGATGTAAATGAGATAAGAGTTTACAGATCAACTTTTTAGTAATAATTATATTTTATGGCATGTGTACTTAAAATAGCTTCTAAAATCTCTTTGGTAACTTAAAACTTCAGAGTTTTGCTAGGTTAAATTAAATGGTGGAAAATTCATTGAATATCTAGATTATTTTCAATTAAGATAAAATACAGAACTATTAATTGCTAATCAAGTCTACATCTACCACTTTTGTCTTATTACAAACAAAGTAAAGATATTTGGATCTATTAGAAAACATGCCTTATGCTTTATTAAAACATACTATGGAATAGCATATGTTTCTAGAAATTATGAAAAGTATTTATAAATTTTTCAAGCCACAGAATGCTAATGTAAAAGACAGTCCATAATTGTTTCCTTCTTTATTTTTCACTAGAAATTAAGGTTTCTAAGGGATAAAAATTCTAATTAGGGGCTGGCCTGGTGGTGCAGCAGTTAAGTGCTCATGCGCTGCTTTGGCAGCCCAAGGGTTTGCAGGTTCGAATCCCAGGCATGCACTGGCGCACAGCTTGTCAAGCCGTGCTGTGATGGCGTCCCATATAAAGTAGAGGAAGATGGGCACAGATGTTAGCCCAGGGCCAATCTTCCTCAGCAAAAAGAGGAGGATTGGCAACAGATGTTAGCTCAGGGCCGATCTTCACCAAAATATAATAAAATAAAATAAAAATTCTAATTAATACAAGTAATTAAAACTACTATAATAATGAGGGAAATATCCTAATATGCAAGGAAAATAAAATGCGTTTTCAGTAACAGATATATATATATATGTTTGTATGGAATTTATATATATATATATATGAAATGGAAATGCATTCTGTTAAGGAAAGAAAAGAGGAAAAGCATAGGACAAAATCTGAATGTAAAAAGAAAGTTATAGAAGGTTTGTGAAAAAGGAACCTTGAGAAAAGAGTTTTATGCATGGTCAAGCTGGCTAAGATTGGAATAAATTTACTTAAATAAGTTTTAATATCAAAAGTAAGCTGGTACAAAATTAGAATTTGGTTTTCTTTCTCTTAAAAGAACAGTTTCCTAGGGCTTCTCAAAGAATTTTTTTCTCCCTTTCTATGTAGAGGGAGATACTAAACTAATTAGGTTTGTTTGACATATTAAATTGCATGGGAAGCTTTGTCAAGTAAATGATGATAAACTTTCTTAGCTTATATTGCATAGATAAATATTCATTATCTTAACCCTACTACCTTGCTTCCAGCATCATAGGAGGAAAATGACCATGACTATATTTTATTGTATAATTTGGTTTACAGATGAATCTTACTTAAAAGATAAGCAGGAACATTATCAGGCTGGATATCCTGTCCTGCCTCAAGAATGTCCACTGCTCTCTGTTAACCCTGCTAACCAGTGAAAGACTTCCTTCTACAAGCTCAAGAAATCACCACAGAAAAAGAAAAACAAATATGGCAACAAAAAGGGAGAATTTTTGACACCACCATGCAGATGTGGTTCTGGCCCAGTAACAAACCATAGTGTCTATTGGAGTACAATTGCCACTGCTCCAGCATATATATCAGTTACCCACTGGGCACACGAAAAGATGATTTTATGGGGAAAACAATATTTTTGGAAATTTCTCCCACAGTGGCTCATAAAGCATATGATCATTATACTATATGTCCTAAATATAATTCCGGGAAAACACATCATGGGTCACAGGGTCACTTTACTTTTCCTAAGGGACCCCTTGAGGTATGGCAATTGAACCTTGCTCAAATGCCACCATCTCAAGGATATAAATATCTTAGTAAGGATGTGTGTGTTCTCACATTAGGTTGAGGGCTTTCTTTGAAAAAGAGTGATGGCTCTAGCAGTAGGTAAATTATTGGAAAGGATAATTCCTGTTTGGAGAATTCCTACCAAGTTATTCAGTGACCAGGAAACTCATTCCACCAGACAAATAATTAAATCTATTTGTGACATTTGGCCAATAATGCAACATTTTAAGTAACTGGTGCAATCAAAACTCAATTGGCAAAGCTTTCAAAAGCATTTGGTCTCTTATGGCCAAAAGCTCTTCCTCTAGGACTTCTCAATCTTAGATCTTTACCTTTTGGTAAACATCAGCTGTCTCCTTTTGAAATAATAACAGAATGGCCTATGCAATTAGATGAGGAAATGTATGAACCAACTTTGCTTAAGGAAGATATATTACATTGTTGTCATGTCAGGGTCTCATTGAGGTGCTTAAAAGAAATGAAATGTTGGTACCTGATTCGTTTCACAGAAAGCTCCCAGGAGATGAAGACCTTAAGGATCATGGACTACAACCTGGAGATTTTATTTACTGAAAGAGGCACCCAATAAAAGACTCTCTGCAGCCCCATTGGAAAGAACCATAAGAGGTACTTTTAACCAATCCATGTGCTGTAAAATTAAAGGGCATAGACTCATGGTTTCACATTTCCCATTAAAAAATGTTTCCTCTGCCTGAGTGGATTTCAACTTCTGTTTCTGACACCTGACTTCAACTGACCAAGACAAATACGTCCAAACCAGGATGAGAAGACAGCATCTGTTGTATACAGCTGTCCTAAGACTTCAACCTTATATTTCCCACTTAAACCCTTATAATGCTTAAACCATATACCCATTTTATAATCATTCCATTTAAGGTTTTCAAAATACTATCATACTTAAAGAAAGTGATTGGTTTGGAACAGACTGGTTTTGAAGGCCAGGCATTTATTGGGTAGCTCCTAATGGAATTCAATGGTTATGTGGAACAAACGTCTGGTTTTGACTACTGCCCAGATGGTTAGGATGGTGCACCCTGGGTATCCCTTGGATGCAGGGAAGGATTCACTGTGAATTAAAAACTGTTGCCAATTTCCCTCTCCTTAAGGCCAGAATGGTTTGTTCAGCATTCCACTGGTATGGCCACCTAGGGGCTATATTTGTTCCTTCTTTGGGGCTAGAAGATGTCATATCATATATAGAAGCCCTGACTAAATTTACTCAACAAGCTCTTAATGATAGTCAAGCAGGAATAGCCTTATTAACTACTGAAATGTGTTTCATGAGTAAGGCTGTCCTTCAGAAGAGAATGGCCTTAGATATTTTAACTGCATCCCAAGGTGGTACGTGTGCAAACATTCAAACTGAATGCTGTGTTTTTATACCTGGTAAATCTTCCAATGTGTCCTTTCTGCTAAAGTACATGAAAAAGTAGGTGAATGCCCTAAGTGACCCTACACTTAGTCTTGATTTGTTTAGTTGGCTCCCTTCTAGTATTGGCTCCCTTTTGCAATCCATATTGCAATTCCTATTTCTATTACTCCTTGGAATTCTTGTATTAGTCACAATATTCAAACTAACTACTGTTTTCTTTACTCAGTGTTGTAAGACTGGCATGCAGGCTAGAGTAATGATTGCTCAGTGACTTCAGCTGGTCGGTTGATCTTACAACTATGGATGAATTTCCTTTCCTTAGGCATAAAGACTATGCCTAAGAACTCATTTTAAACTATTCAAGTATCCAATTATATTTTCTATAATTGTTATAAATGATGTAACTATGGGAAGTCATGTAAAAGCACATGTACGATGTTTGTGCAATAATCTAAAAATAATTGACGTTACATAACCTATGAAATGCTTCCCCTGTTAATATATGCTTGTCCGGTATATCTATTTCACCCCAACGTGGATAACTGGGCAAATCAATGAAATAAATTCTAGCACTGACGGACATGATGGACCCAGGGCAGGCAGCAACCACCTTGGCATCGAGGGACAATATCTTTTGTGTGTGTGTGTGTGTGTGTGTGTGTGAGGAAGATCAGCCCTGAGCTAACATCCATGCTAATCCTCCTCTTTTTGCTGAGAAAGACCAGCTCTGAGCTAACATCTATTGCCAATCCTCCTCCTTTTTTTTCCCCAAAGCCCCACTAGATAGTTGTATGTCATAGTTGCACATCCTTCTAGTTGCTGTATGTGGGACGCGGCCTCAGCATGGCGGGAGAAGCGGTGCATCGGTGTGCACCCGGGATCCGAATCTGGGCCGCCAGTAGCGGAGCACGCACACGCTAAGCCACGGGACCGGCCTGAGGGACAATATCTTGATCATCAATGCTTTCTATCAAAAGATTATTGATCAAAAGCGGAAAATAACAAGAGATTTTCATACATTGAGACATATGGGGTAGCTATTCAGGTTCAAGACTGATTTGGCTTGAACTAAAGAATCCTGACTTATGGCCTATTAAACATTTATTGTACATCTGCTTTAACCATTAAACAATGCTCTCTCTTAAGATAAGAAAGCTTACTTACCCTCCTACTCCATATTGGTAACAACCACCCATATTAGCCCCTTTCTCAACATCAGGGTCATGTTGGCCTGCTCATTTGCAACTGAATACCTCTTTGAAACTTTGATGAATATGTATCCTGGCTGTGTTTAATGCATGTTCTTTGTTCTAAAAAGGTATACGACTGTCCTGAAGACCATGCTTCTCTGAAATGCTTTCTTCCTTTCTGGAAAATGCCTTCCTGGGTTATAATCCTCACTCTGGCTTGGGTAAAACTCATCTTATCTCTTCCATCTATAGACTGATTGTTGGTTATTTTGTGTCAGCAGTGCCAACATTTGATGGAAACCTTGCCAGACCTACTTTCATGCTGCTTTCAGGATATAAGGCAGAGCTGAGTAGTTGTGACAGAAACCACGTGACCTGTGCAGCCTGAAATAGTTACTATTGGGCCCTTAACAGAAAATAGTTTGCAACCACTACTTTACATTAAATCCTTTGTTGGCTAAATGTTTGGTGCATATCTTTGCCCTCTCCATGGCTTGCCTTTTGACTTTATTATTGGTTTTTTCTAATAAACAGGATTTCTTAATTTTAATTTACTCATCATTATTGCTTTATGTATCTCCATTAAAGTAAATCATGTATCTTAATGTCATGAGGATATTCTCTGATATTATTTTCTTTTTTTGTGTGAGGAAGATCAGCCCTGAGCTAACATCCATGCCAATCCTCCTCTTTTTTGCTGAGGAAGACTGACCCTGGGCTAACATCTGTGCCTATCTTCCTCCACTTTATATGGGACGCTGCCACAGCCTGGCCTGACAAGTGGTGCATCGGTGCACGCCTGGGATCCGAACCCTGGCCGCCAGCAGCGGAGTGCGTGCACTTAACTGTTAGGCCATGGGGCCAGCCCCTCTGATATTATTTTCTGAAAAACAATGTTGATTTGCCTTTGACCTATAATTCCATGATACAATTGGGATGAATTTTTGTGATCAGTGTGAGATAGTCATTAACACCGTTGTTTTTCCTGTGTGCATGACACCAAACCTCTTAATCTCAAATTCATGTGCCTGATGAGTAATAAGACAATCACTGAGGCATTGGTACTTGGAGATGGAGAAAGGTTTATTCGAATTGGCCAAAACAAGAAGGCAGGAGGTTAGGTTCTCCTAGCAGGGGGTTTTGTAGAGCCAAGGGGCTTGGGAGGAGGCGTTTCAGAGAAAAAGAGGGGAAATTCATATTTCTTTCACTCCAGATAAGCCCTTGGGCAATCAGGCTTCTGGGCATCAACAGCAGCTGGGGGCTGGTTATCTGGTGATTATAACTTCCTTGAAGGCATTCTTTTTCTTCTGCAAAACAAGCTCATAAGTCCTTGTGACCCTTAAGTCACCCTTCAGCTTAAACAAGAAAATAGAAAATTAACAAGATTAACATCTTTTCATCTGTGTCTGTCTTGGGAACAAGATTGGAGTGTAATCATGTTCTTATTGAATATTTACAGTAACCCTCAGGTACCCAGCGTCATGTATACCCAAATGTTCCAGCCCCATTTATTGAAAGAACTACCATTCTCCCATGCCTGTGCTTCATCACAAGGAATACATTCAGTGCACATGATGTATTTTGATTCTCTGTTCTCTTCTATCAGCATATTTGCCCATTCTTCTATGAAGATTTATCAAAGACCTGATAACCTAGATGAAGTCTGCTACCTTGCTTTTTTCCAAGGGTGTCTTGAATATTCTTGACCCTTTGAACATCCATATAAATGATAGAATCTACCTGACAAATTCCATTAAATAATTGGAATTGTGGTTAAGATTCCTGGAATCTACAGATCAGTTAGAGGAGAATTGGTATATTACAATATTTATTTTTTTAATGTGTAAACTGGATATTTATCCATTTGTTCAAGGATTCTTTAATTTCTCTGAGCCACATTTCATAGTTTTCTATATAAAGTCCTGCATTGGTTAGGCTTAACTCTTTATATTTGGTATTTTTGATGCTTTTGAAATTATATTTTTAAAAATTCACTCTATGTTTGTTGCTCATTCATAGAAATGGAATTCATTTGAATATATTGACCTTTAAATCAAGTAACTTTGATAAACTAATTTGTTAATTAAAATAATTTATCTGCAGATTGTTTTGCATTTCCTAGATAATAATCATATCATCCATAAATAACAGCAGTGTTATTTCTCTTCTTTAAATCTTTATAGTTTTTGTTTTACATATTAGATATAGATATGGAACAAATTTTTTTTCTGTGTTACTTAAGATCCCCAGTTTACTGTTAAATAGGCGTGGTGACAGTGGGCAATATTTTCTTATTGCCAATAGCAGAGGAGAAGTTTTCACCATGTCATCTTTAAATGAAATGTTTTTTTGACATAGGTAGAGGGTTAAACTTACTAACATATTTTGTGATTTCTGTGCCCACCATTGTTTATTGCATTCCTTATTATTATAGCTTTGTCTATTTTCCTGTGGTTCTGTCCATTATTAGGTGAATATAATTTGAAATTGTTATGTTTTCCTTTTGTATTGAAATTTCTATCTTTATTACATCTTCTTTTTATCTCTAGTAAGAGTTTTTGCCATAGCATCTGCTTTGCTAGTCATCTAGTTCCATCTGTGCATTTGGGGGAGAGTTGACATGCTCTGTCTTCTCCCAGGTTTTTACCTTTAACCCTCATATGTAGATACATTTCTTATAAAGACTTGCCTGCATTTGAATTTAATGGAAACACTTAGTCTATTCTCAGTTGATGTAATTACAGATCTGTTGGAGGTTAAATCTTTGTGATAATAAAATGACAAAAAAGGCTGTGCCTTTTTTATGTGTTGATTTCTTTCCTCCTTTTGAATTGATTTAATTTTTCAAAAATTTTTCTCTGTTAGTTTTAGAGTTATAAATATTTTTTTCCATTATTTTAGTGGCTACCCTACTTTATCCAAATCTAAAGTTAAATTGTACTTATACTTTCTTCCCAGAGAGTGCAAGGACCCCATTTACCCCTTGCTGACTTTTGGGTTATTATTGTTGTTTACTTAAATTATAATATAACTCTAAGACTATAAATGTAAAACTATATTGTAACATATAAATATATATTTGAAGGCTAACACATATTATCATTGTTTATTCATTATTTATTTGGAACTACTCATATATTTATTAATTTTGTTGTTCTTAATTTGTTTCTATTTCTCCATCTTGTTATCTGGGATTCTCTGCCTTCTTCTTTTAAAATATCCTTCACTATATTCTTTAGTTTACTATGTTAAAGACAAATCTCAGTTTTTGTTTTTCTTTTTTTTTTTTTAAAGAAAGCCATCTTTTTTTTTTTTTTTTAAGATTTTATTTATTTATTTTCCCCCCAAAGCCCCAGTAGATAGTTGTATGTCATAGCTGCACATCCTTCTAGTTGCTGTATGTAGGACGCGGCCTCAGCATGGCCGAAGAAGGAGTGTGTCGGTGCACGCCCGGGATCCAAACCCGGGCCGCCAGCAGCGGAGCACATGCACTTAACCACTAAGCCACGGGGCCGGCCCCTCAGTTTTTGTTTTTCTATAAGTGTTTTATTTCGTCTTTTTCCAGAAGATATTTCTGCTTTGAATACAATTCTTAGTTTTGTCATTATGTCCTTTCAGCACAGTAAAGCTATCTTTCCATTGTCATTCAGCTTCCATATTTCTTGTTGAGAAATTAGATATCAGTTTAATTTTTTTCTTTTTGATGCTTTCTTTCTTTCTTTCCTCCCTCCCTTCCTTCTTTCCTACCTTCCTTCCTTCCTTCTTTCCTTTCTCCCTTCTTTTCCTTCTCTCCTTTCTTCCCTCTTTCATTCTTTCCTTTCCTTCCTTTCTTCCTTCTCCCCTTCCCTGCTTCCTTCTCTCCTTCCTCCCTTCCTTTCCTCTTCTCCTTCCATCTCTCCTTCCTCTTTTTACCCCCTCCTGACTGCTTTCAAGTTTTCTTTTTGTCCTTTTATTCCTTTCTTTTTTTGTGATTTTAGTATCATCAGTGTAGATGTGGAATTCTTTTTTGTCATGCTTGCAATCCACTGAGTTTATTGACTCTATGGAGTAGTCATTCATCAGTTTTAAATTTCTTAGTCATTTTCAATTCTGTATTGCTTCTGCCCATGTCTCTCTTTAACTTCTGTGATACTAGCTAACTGCCTTTTAAAATTATTTTTATTGTATTCTCATGGTCTCTCTCTCTCTCTTTTCTTCAAAATTTTGCCTCTTTGAGATTTCTTTCCTGGCATTTATTCTGCTTACTAATTTTTTTTCTTTAGCTGTTCCTAAGATGTGTATTTTCAAACACATCCATTGAGTCCTTAATATTATTTACTTTTCAGTTTTAGAATTTTTCTTTTGATCTTTTCCAAATGTGCTTCGCCCTTTTTAAAGATATGTTCCACCTCTCTGCCAAAATATCTCAACTTGTCTCTTGTCTCCCTGAATCTAGTAAGTATGATTACATAAAGCTAGTGTCAGGAGATCAACTGGGCTGAGAAAGAGAGAGAGTTGAACTGCTAGGTGTCAGAGTAACCAATTAAAATAACTGCCAAAAGTGAAAGAGTTAAGCCTTCCATCACTTACTGTGATGGTATAAGTAAGAGACCAAACTGGAGAAAGTATCAACTCCTCCTATTTCATTTCCCCCATAGGATGGTGCACTGGTTGAAAGTCACATGGATCAGTGCGAGGTGGGGGGCATCTCACTGTTCAGGGAGCCCCAAACAAAAAGCCCTGGTGTTTTTATGGACCCTGTGGTCTGGGAGAGGCTTAGGGGGAATGGATAAGGAGTAGAAAAGTACTGAGTACCAATCACAGTGGGGACAAGCATCTCCAAGCTTTCCTCCTCCTCTTCCCATTAGGAAGCCTTGGCAGAGGTGCCTGAGGAGACCTCCTTTTGAGGCCTCAGAGAAAGAGACCTAGGAATGGAGGTGTCAAGAATGCAAATATGGGAAGAGCATGCCTGGCCAGAGAGGCCTGAGTCCTTGACTGAGTCCTATGGTCAGACCTGAAACATCACTCAGAGTGTCTTAGTCCATTTGGGCTGCTATAATCAAATACCATAGACTGGTTGATTTAAACAACACACATCTATTTCTCACAGTTCTGGAGGCTGGAAGTCTGAGAACAAGATTCCGGCAGATTCAGTGTCTGGTGAGGGCCTGCTTCCTGGTTCATATCTTCTCACTGTGTCCTCACAGGGCAGAGAGAGAGTGGGCTCTGTCTCTTCCTCTTCTTATAAGGGCACTAATTCCATCATGGGAGCTTCATCCTCATGACCTCATTTAAACCTAATTTCCTCCCAATGGCCCCATCTCCAAATACCATCACATTGGGGATTAGGGTTTCAACATATAAATTTGGGGGCGCACAAACATTCAGTCCATATCACACAAGTTTTTAATCGGAAGCTGACCTCCTCAGCTTATGCCTAGTAATTCCATTATCTGGAGCCATTGCTTGTCTGCTTTTATTATTGGCTGTTCCTTCTGGTCTCTTCTTTATGTTGTCAAATCTCCTCATTAGGCTAGTTACCTTTGATTTTTGAGCTATATATTTTATTTGAAAACTTATTTGAGAAAATAATTTGAGGCCTAAAATATCTTCTTCCAGTGCTTGAGGGAGCACCATCAATCTAATGTCCTTAATCCAATTTTAGGGATTGAGATTTTTGTGGACTAACAAGGTAGCTCAAAGTTCGGTTGTGGTCCTTATGAGGGCTTAATTATTTCTGGTTCACCTTCATTCCTAAAATGTGGCTGTTCAGGGTCCAAGTCCAAATTCCTGGGAAGGGGATTACCAAAATGCCAGCCTCAGTGGACTCTGGACTCAAACATTTGTCCCCCGAGGCTCATCCATCTGCAAAAAGTGGAGGTTGGCCTCTCATCATCTTCCTCTAGATTTGTGAATGGCCATAAGGCAAAGGCAGTTGCAAAATGTCAGGTGCAACTCTCTGGATTTCTGTTCTATCTGAGATATTGGCCTGGCAATTCTTCACTATAGTGTTAGCTCAAAAACACCTTCCACCAGATGTTGTTATATAAATAGAGAGAGAGAGAGCGAGAGAGAGAGAGAGAATCCTCACTTTGCATGGCTCCAGTATGCACAAGTTTTAATAACCGTGGTTTAGTTACATAACACCAGTACCCCAAAAATGTGGTTCAAATTTCAGCTACTGAAGTTTTATTAACTGTGATTGTGTGCAGGACCAAGTTCACCACAGCCTGTTCAGTCTGCAATTACTACATGAACAGCAAATGTGCATCATTTTTCTTTCAGAGCCTGTTGGTGATTTCTTGGTGTGTATCTGTTGTCCAGATCACACACACAAACAGCAAAGTGTTTAGTTGTGTTGCCTCCTTCTCTCCCCCTAAAAATGGATATCAAAAAGAGGGAGGGGCCAGCCCTATAGCATGGTGGTTAAGTTCGGTGCCCTCCATTTTGGTGGCCTGGGTTCACAGGTTCAGATCCCGGGCATGGACCTACACCACTCGTCAGCCATGCTGTGCCGGCGACCCACATACAAAATAAAGGAAGATTGCTACAGATGTTAGCTCAGGGCTAATCTTCTTCAAGCAAAAAAAGGAGGAAGATTGGCAACAGATGTTAGCTCAAGGCAAATTTTCCTCAGCAAAGAAAAAGAGAGAGAGACAGAATCACCCAAGAAGGATGAAAGTGCAGCAAAGATATGAAAAATGATGATGCTGGAAGTGACCTTGGTGTGACTAGGAGACAGCTGAGCGTGGACATGAGGACACCTCCACCGTGTGAGAGACTGTAGATGTGCGGCCAGAGGAACCGAGTGCAGGGGCTTATCAACATGAAGGAGGACAGGCTGAGGACGTCCTAGGGAAGGGCCATCCGTGAAAGCTTTCACACTACAGGAACTCAGACATTTCACCATATTGAAAGTGCAAAGAGGAGAATGCGGGAAGGTGATCTAAACGTAGAAGGAATATGAGAACCCAGCAAGTCAGACAAAAGATCTGATGCAAAGAAGGCAAGTGCTGTTCAAGTCTACTCTTCATAACAAAAAGAAATTAGACACTTAGTGTTTTTATTTACAGTATACTAAATAAATATTAGTTTTACTATTTTTAAATTTCTCTATACATCTTAAATTGAGAGTAAGAGAGCTTTTAACATTTTGACAAAAATTTTTGAATGTTGTGGATCAATTGTATTTTTCCCATTGATTAATAAGATTGCTTTTTTCAGTTTCAGCTTTCATAGTCATTTTATGGTCCTACACTACCCTGCAAAGGGAGGGCTGTGTGTGTGTATGCACGAGTGTGTGTGTGATTGCGTCAATAAATACTACACCATAACAGCAGTGTATTTGAAATGTGTGAATGTTGATGAAGAAATTATCTCATCTAAAATTACACGGTGTCTGTATCTACCAAGGCTGTCAAAGGTATCCTTGATATTCTACTCCCCTAAGTAAACATGGTTGTATTAATTATCTATGGCTGCATAACCACCACGATAAAATTTAGTGGCTCAGAACTACAACACTTATTATGCTCACAGATTCTGTGGGTCAAGAATGTGGACAGGGCACAGAGGGGATGGCTTGCCTCTGCTCCATGATGTCTGGACCACACGCATTGGGAGCCTACCCTGGGCAAGCAGGTGCGCCTGGGGCCTACCCGCCTCCTGGACCACCACATGCTCCTGGAGCCTACCCTGCTGCCGGCCCCTATGGCGTTCCTGCCGGACCAGTGGTAGGATGGAGTTAGTCATTCCATACACTTGATTGTGATCAGGACAAAGCTAACGAAGAATGCAGCAATTGCCTGGACTGGTGGTGCCAGCACTTTGCAGTGCTCTGGCTGGGGGCTGGCTCTGGCACTGACCTGCAGAGGGCTTCAGGGAGACGGAAGCTTTAAACTCATGCCTTAAAGCCACTTTTTCAAGGACCAGCCATGATGTATGTTGGTCCAATAGAAAACTGTTGTTTGTATTGAGTTTAGTACGTGTACTGTTAATATAAAGAGAAGTGAATTCGTCTTTTGAAGGCATCTGTAAAGCAGCTTTAGTATAAATCAAGTTAAAATCATAGTAATGGGGGAAGTTTTGGCCATTATTATTAATAAATACTGAGTACACAACACGTGCCAGCAATGTGCTTCTACACGGATGATCTCAGGTATCCTATAACCACCCCCTAAGATGGTGTTATTATCCCCATCTTCCATGGTGGGGATGGAGCAATCCAGAGTTCTATAACTTGCGCAGGGTCATGGAGGGAACATGTGGGGGAACCAAGGCGATCTAGTTTTAAAAAACTTTCTAAAGATTATTTTGCGATCTAAGGATTGAATTTTCATTTATATTAAAACACACTTTAGTAAATGAATTCTAAGTGTAAAACCTAACTCTGGGAGGCTCCAGACATGTCTCAGACAGATCCTTCCCTTTCAGATGTCTAGCCTAGTTGGGAGGTAGATGCAGACACGAGGAAAGAGTTCCATCACAGTGTGGGTCAGACCCTTTCAGGACTATGGAGAAGACGGCACAGGTAGCATCAGCGCAGAGAAAGCATTGGGGGTGTGGGTGGCGCTGAGCAGGGCCTAGAGCACAGGTTAGTCAGGTGCAGACAGAGGGGGACACGGAGGCTGTGGAAAGGAAGATGCAGATGTGGGAGAGCTTGCAGAGGAAGAACCCCAGGATCTAGTGGGGAAGTCGTAGGAGTCAGAGACGACTCTGGCTTTTCAATGCTGGACAACTAGAGCACCAGCCAAGGGTCAGTCCAAACTGGGAACTCAGGAAGGAGACCTGAAGGGGGCGAGACGGGGGAGACAATTCCAGTTCCCGCCTGTTGGATTTATGCACCGGGAGCAAATCCAGGCAGGAGGAAGTACAGGACTAGCACAGATCAGGGCTAGAGAGAAAAGACTTGGGTGATAGTTGAACCCAGGGGGAAATTATAAAGGGAAAAGAGAAGAGGCCAAAGAGAGCTCTGGGAGTATTCACAGCACCTGGAACACAGAGGGTCAATAAATATTTGCAGAATGAACTAGGGAAGGTACTAACTGGAAAGTGTCCGTTCCGCGAATATCAAATATCTGCCACATTCAAAGCACTCTGCTGGTGTCACATGAGTAGACAGTATGAGAACTCAGAAGCCCTAGAACATGACACAATGCCTGCCGTCTGGGAGCAGAACCACCACCATGAAGTATGTTATGTGACAAGGAGTCTTAAGAGTGGCACAAAAATGTTAATGCTGACTGCGAGGTCTGGCTTAAGCCTTTCTAAAAAACAGTCTAAGTGAATGAGTTATAGATTGGGATGGCCCTAGTAAGGAGAGATACAGTGCTCCAAAAGGGACTATGTTCTGCCTTTGGCACCAATTATAAGTTGTGCACGTGGGCAGCCTTATCTCTTCAGGCCCTGGGCAAGGGGGACTGAGAGTCTGGAAAGATGGCTTGCATTAGGGTTATGTATTAGTCACCCATATTAATAGTGATTGAACTTTAGCAACATCCTTTTCTTTCTTTCCCCAAGAAAACACGATTCTTTACTGATACATGTATATTTTTTATTCCCAGGCTGTGCCTTATGACCTGCCTTTGCCTGTAGGAGTCATGCCTCGCATGCTGATAACAATTCTGGGCACAGTAAAGCCCAACGCAAACAGGTAAACAGCAAGATTAGCAAGTCTGACATATTTGTTGATTGGTTTTTCAATAAAGGATGATCTATGTTGAATTTTAATAGAATTTTTAAAACTGCATATTTAGAATCTTGGCTATACCATAGTATGGTATTATTCCATAAATCAATACATGTTCCCAATAAGGGGACAACATTTCCCTCACTAAATTTTGTTTTCCCGAACCAGGATAAAATGGAGTTGTAATTTTTGAGGACAAGGAGGAAGAGTAGAAAAACCCATTCTGTTGGTTCTTCCTGGCAGTGAAAGCCTTAGAATTCAAGGAAAAGTAGAGCTTTTGTAATGCAATGTGTGGCCATCCCTCCATCTCTGAGCCACATATTGTCTAAAAACCCAAGCATGCACTTTATGTCTACACACCCATCAAAACTCAGGCTCAAAATCAAAAAGATCCCACTGGACATGGTTCTGAGTTGATCTGAGAGCTTGGCTGTTATACCACTCCGTGCTCATAGTCGTAGAAATCTCGCTGCAGTTGTGCAGGTCGCAGTGCAGTCGCAGACCTTGCGAGCTCGGCTGTCATTTCCGTCTTCATAGTGGGTGCAACAGCAAAGTCACAGATTCCTGTGGTGTCGGCCTGGTCTACAGATGACAAGGGCAGGATGGGGAACCCCAGCCTTCTGAGTAGACACTATTTACTTAAAAGATTTGAACAGATTCTACAGGTTAAAAGACTTCCTCAAAATAAATCAACCTTTGCCGTTGGAACTGGTTTGATTGAGGTGAGCTAGGATGGGGTAAGACTTCAAGCTAACTTAGGAAAATCCATGCTGATTCATGGCTGCCCTGGGACGCCTGGCCCTGGTTATCACCACTGGTTCTACTTACGTGTAGAACAAGAAGGCTGAGGGTATCCTGACGCTGTCCAGTATGCCCATCCCCGAGGTTAGTGGTACCACTAAAGCTCCTGCAGCCATTAATTCATCTGTCTTTCTGGGTCTTGTAGACAGTACACAAAAGGTACAAATTCAAGGTATGTACACAGGTTTCTTCAGTAATCCACACACAGACTCTATGAGTGTCTGTTCCTGGTGAATCAAAGGGAGCCACCTCCTCTGTTACCAGGAGATAGACTCAGCTTCTGATCTGATCATTTTACCCTCAAATAGCCCATTCACTCCAACCTCCAGCCAGCCTCCTCTGGTTATCCATGATGGTCACTACCCTAAGCCAACTCTTCCTTCCACATGGCCTATGCAGCTTCTGTAAGCCCAGTTCTTCCCTGCACAATGAAGCTTGTCTCACAGCAAATTACAAAACATATATATCCTCTGCCTATGTCCTTATCCATCTTTCCTCCCAACATAACATAGAACCCAGCACACCTTATCCTGCCCACACAGTGTTCACGATGTGTTAATATCTGCTCTCCTCCTCCCACAACCCCCATCGCACAGACCACACTGGTATATATATCTTTGCCTTATATAGGGTTATTGCACTGGAAACTAGCTCCAGTAACACTAGCGATGTAGACTGACACTGTGGCAGATCAAAACCAATTTTGGTTGAAATGGTTAAGGTGCTAGTAAACTGAAAAGATTATTGCTTGGTCCTGCAAATTCTGTGTGAGGAATTACATGAGAAAAAGAATGCTGAGGGCGGGAGGGATGACAATATCTTGCTTTTCACAGCAGAGAAAATATAGCCTTTGGATATTTAGTCAAATACAAATTCTATGGCCATTTGACTATCTTGGTCCTTTCCCCGTGAATTTAATCATTGGAAGATTCACCCGATATAATCATATAACGGGTTGTATGTGCCCGTTACTGGGTGAACCAAAATACCCAGGGAATCATTGCTAATAGGTCTAGAGTGCAGACTTTGCTTTAAAACAAGAGCACCTGCTGATTCTCGTGCTAGTGCTAGATCTATGGACTTCACTGAGAAACTGAGGGCAAGGGCTAGTACTCCAACAGTCAGGACTTGTGTTTGCCTTAACATCCAAGTAGCAGGAATGGGGTCAAAAAGGTAAGCCAGGGGCCGGCCCGGTGGTGCAGCAGTTAAGTGCGCGCGCTCCGCTGTGGTGGCCCGGGGTTTGCAGGTTCGGATCCCAGGCATGCACCGCTGCACCGCTTGTCAAGCCATGCTGTGATGGCGTCCCGTATAAAGTAGAAGAAGATGGGCATGGATGTTAGCCCAGGCCAATCTTCCTCAGCAAAAAAAAAGAGGAGGATTGGCATCAGATGTTAGCTCAGGGCTAATTTTCCTCACAAAAAATAAAATTAACAAATAAACAAATAAATAAAATTGTCTTAAAAAAAAAGTTAAGCCAGCACTTTCATTAATTCTACTTCACATCATGGAATGTTTAACACATTTTTGTCACGACTTTACAACTTAGCAACAGGATACAGAACATTAGCTACGTTATCTTGTTCTTGCTGTTTTAGGATTAGGCTTTTGGTTAACTACGAGGAAGCCAGGTACTTGATAGCTCTTATTTGTGTGACTGGTTTGCCTTTAATAGGTGTTAAAAGCAACCTGGCAGGGCAGGAAGGAGGCAACCATTACTATCTGCAATGTAAAGCATAAAGCCCCCTCAAAGTGGCCCTAAACCTCTATAAGAAAACCTTGAAGAGTGTTGCTGAGTAGAGGCAGTAAGGAGGGAATTACAGCTGAGTGGAACGACGTGACCAAGACGAGGCAAAAGAGCTCAACACACTGTCTTGCTTACTTTTAGATACTACGGCATGACATGCAATACTTGGCCTAGTGTCCTTTCCAGTTTGCTTCCCGGTTAGAAAATTTTCCTGCATTTTATAAAACGATTTGCTGTTTAGAAAAGTATATGTTCTTCACTTGATGCAAATGCACAACTTGACTCATTTTACTAACTCTGGTCTTTGGCTTAAAACAGATTTGCTTTAGATTTCAAGAGAAGGAATGATGTCGCCTTCCACTTTAACCCACGCTTCAATGAGCAGAACAGGAGAGTCATTGTTTGCAATACAAAGCTGGATAATGTCTGGGGAAGGGAAGAAAGACAGATGGTTTTCCCATTTGAAAGTGGTAAACCATTCAAAGTAAGTTATTGCTGCTATTCTATATTGATAATGTATGCTGCTCCTGGGGAATCACTCTAAACCACAATGCGCTTGAAGGGAATTTTCCTCAGCTGTCCTGGGACGCCTAACTGGTACATCTCCTCCCCATCCCAGGGGGCCAGGCTTAGCAGGCTGGAACACGGCCAGGAGCGGCTGTGGTGCCTGTTACCACCACTCTGAGTTCCAGCTTTTCTGGAAATGAGAAAAATATCATCTTTACTAAAAAAGGCAGAAAGTCTTTGTGGTACGGTTGGACTGAGACTTAGTTCCTTAAAACAACACAGTTGGCATGGCAATCAAAACTAAAAATTTTAATTCTAAAATCAATACATGCCTGTTTTATGAAAAAAATTACAGATTTTTAAATTAACTAAAAAGTCCTCCATCCTTTATCCCTTCCCCCATCCTCACAAAGGTTGCAACTTGGTGAATATCTTTCCAGTATTGTCTATGACATACAACACACTTTTTATTTTTAAGCACTGCTTCAACAAATATTTATTAGGTCCACCATGCTGGTTATGGTCCACTGTGGAGCGGGCAGTAAAACAGCTGGACTGTTAGCTCCTCAAGGGTAGGGACACATAGGGACCATGTTCTGCCATCTGGTGGACACCTTTTCACATCAGAACATTGTTACTCAACAGTATTTCATTGTTTAGACATGTGATAATTCAACCAGTACCCTATGGATGAAAATTTGGAGTACGGAAATATTCCAAACAAATAAAACCTGGAAATGTTATTTATTTTACTAAAATACTGTAATAACTATCCTTATAAATCTTTGCTTCCTAGAAGAACAATTTTATTCTAAGAATATAGATGTTTAAAATTTAGAAAAGATATCGCCCAAGTCCTGCTTCCAAAGGATTAACACATCTGCTAACTACTGGAAGGGGACGTCTTCCCTACTCTCGCCAAAACTACTTATCATCAGTCTTCAGAACATTTGCCACTCTATTAGGGGATTCCTACTGTGGTGTTTATTTTTTACTTTTAGGTGTTTTAGGCCATACAAAAACTTTGTTCTTATGTGTTTTCATGTAAATTTTTTGTTTTTATTAATCTTTTCCTTTATGGCTTCAACTATATATTTTTCTAACAATTTTATCATTTTGTGTAAATCTTTGAATAATCTAGGGTTTGCTGTAAAGTTACTCTTTCTGGACTTGAATCAGTTCCACAAATGATCATAAAGATGATATGTTGGGCATCCTGAGCTCAGGCCAGACTGGTTTTGAAATTAATGGGCGTTTCTAACAGTTCTGTGTATGTGCCATTTCAGATACAAGTCCTGGTTGAAGCTGACCACTTCAAGGTTTCCGTCAACGATGCTCACTTGTTGCAGTACAATCATCGGATGAGAAATCTCAGGGAAATCAGCAAACTGGGAATTTCCGGTGACATAAATCTCACCAGTGCTTCGCACACTATGATATAATCTTAATGGGGCAGATACTTTTTAAAAAAATGAAATTCAATGTAAACTTTACACATTCAAAGTTTTCATGTTTAACACGAGTGAAAAATTTTACCTTTATTCATCAATATCCTTCTTATAAATCATCCACTAAATAAATATTCTAATATTCTGTCTTTATATGTCATTTAATTGGGGCAGTTTATTCTCAATAATGCAAAATGGAAAAAGAAATATGTAGCAATATTAATGCTGTGTTAGAGTCTCCCAAAGTTTTCTATACTTGCTAAAATATTTTTTAAGACAGGAAATAGGAGTAAATACTACCCCAGAATTAACCTCTCTCTTGCTGGGTTTCATAAAAACCAGGAGATGCTACAAGAAAATCATTCTCCCATTTTCTTACTGAAGGAAATAAAATCTATTCAGGAAATGAGAAAAGCAGAACGAGTTTACCCATAGATGACCCGTGACCCATAGGCAATTACTGTTCGCATGCTGATGTATCTCCTTTGACTCCTTTTAAACCCTATTTCATGTCTCTAACCTATACTCCACTGCTTTCAAATCAGTATTGGATACCAATATGAGACTATCTCTCTGTAGGTTTTCTTGGCTTTTATGAAATCTCCAAATTTGTAGAGGAGAAAAATAAGTCATTTCTTAATTAAATGTATATCAGCTTCAAAAATGTCATAGTTCCCATTGTCAACCTTCTTAACCATGCCTTTCTGCCCTTCCTTATTACCAGCAAGCCCAAAGAATAATAAAATTTCAAAACTAGGTTGTGGTCACACCACTTGATTTTATAGAAGACCAAAATATTACTGTATCAATTGTTTCCACAATACCATCTTCTCAAATACTTTAAATTGGTCATTGTCACAGGTCGAGTTCCCTGGGAAGCAAAGAGATTAGAATGCAAGAGGTTTATGAGGGAGTGCTCTCGAGATCAACAGCTGTAGGGACGAGAAGGTACAGGACTGGGCAGAGGGAGAAGTTGAGCATGGACGCCTCAGCCCACTCTACAGGGGTTCTGAAGCTGGGATGATCCTTTAGAGTAGTCCAGAGGGCGACAGGTCCTTCTAGCCTCACTTCAGTCAACGGGTACAGGCCACCTGGGAAACAGGGCGGAGACTTGGGTGAGGTGTCTGTCTTGTCCTCAGGCAGTTCTCATGGGATGATGGCTGAACGCTCTCTGTGCTTCAGATACCTGGAGGCAGTTCCTCAGTCCTTTAGAGGGATTGGGCAGCACATCACAGCCGCTTTGAAAACCGTCAGTTCTTTAACCTCACGTTCTGGTCTTGACTGTCCTACTCCTATGATTAAAGGGAAGAGCGGAAGCTTTGGAGAAGAGGGAACTAAGCTTACACAGAATCACTTACATCCTCTGAGCCTTGGTTCCTTTGTCCATAGAATGGGCAGTATAAGACATCTTTTGTAGGGTTACTGTGATCGTTAAATATTGTTTGCAAAGGGGTTGTCACGCAGTAGGTCTTCAATAAATGGATATGCCATTTTTTTCAATTTTGCAAAGGCTATCCTTCTACTCAAGCAGTTTTCTTCCGTTTTGTCTGTAAAGGTTTTTCTAATACCTCATAATCCCAGAGTCCAGTAGCCCGGGAACACTCTGTCTAGTCGTGGGAGACACTGATGGTGGCCTTCCCCTTTACTCCTCGTTTCCCATCCTCTCCCGACTCTTATTATCTGCAGATAGGGATCAGCATCAGTTGGCCTAACCAGACCAAAAGGAAAGACATAGCTCTGTTACCACCAGCAGCCTTCTTATGACCCCAGAAGGACCCAGCCTCGGAGAAGCTGACCCCAAGGATGACCAAGAGAACTACGAACCGAGTGTTGGACCTTGATGCCATCACTGAGCTGTTGATTAGAAAGTGCTTAGAATCACCCTGGTGACTCGTGAAATAAGTTTCCTTATCGTGAAGCCAGTTCGAGTTCATTTTACTACTACTTAGCAGCCAAAAGCTTTCCAAACGATTCAATTGTACATCTTATTAAACCTACCAAAGAGAAAATCATGTTTACGGACATTGTCTTATCCTCCTCTACTTTATCCTTGAGGGCGGATGTTATTTTGTTACACTGCATATTGTTTCACATAGAGCCTAAGTCTTTGGTTACTCTGTACCAACCTCTTGTACATGTTTGTGGCTTTGCGCCCTTAGTAAACCCTAACTTCTATACATATTTCTTTGTTCTGCATGTCTTGCTTGAATTATTCACTAACAGACTTAATGAATACAAGCCACTTCTATCTTTGGTAAGACTAAGCATTCTGAGAACATTCTCCTAAGCCAGCACTTCACATAGCCTCGCAACTGCTGACATGGACACGTCATGGACGTGGATAATAAATACTCTCTCCCACAAGACCAACACACCTTCCTCTGACCACAAAAGTAGATGCATTTTCTTTTCTTATTTGCAAACCCCTAATCTTAAGGGGGTTATCCATAAAGTTGCTGCTTGTTTGGTCTCTACCTCCAACCCTCAACTCCTTTGCTGACAGAAACAACTGGACCCAGGTCTGGCCGCAAGCTTTAGCTACTCTGAGTCTTCCTGGCGCTCTGTTATCCTGCCAGTCCTGTCTTCTGCAATCTCACAGGTAAGAGTTTTATAAAAGAACATCCCAAACACATTGTGATCGAGATAATTCTCTTCAAAGGAAGAAGGCATTTCCTTCAAAGGCTGTCAGTTACGTCAAGGGGAAAATGAAAAAGGCAAAAATTTAATGGGCACCCCTAATAATTTAACCATTTGAAACAGCAGCATGTAAACTGACTTCAGAATCCAGAAAGCTCATCTAAAGAAACTCATTTACCCTGGAAAATGCAATATGCAAAGCTATTCAACATCAACAAATTTAAGAGTTCAAACTAAGAATAAAGTATGAAAGGATGTAAATATTACTATCAAAGTTTAACATATTTTGATTAAACAAGAATGTCTGTAAGCTGTTAAGTATACTTAGCTTTAAGCTTAAACATTTTAAACAAGAGAGGCTAGGCACAGTGCATTTTTTATTCTGCATAAAGTACAAATTATCCCCACTTCCCCTGAAAAACAGTATCATATCTAAAACACACTTTGGTGAACACTGAATATTAAGACATTACATGACACTATATAAGTGAATTAAATATAAGTGAACACAAATCCATATTCTTCAACTTTTCAGTACCCTATGAATACACCACAGTATGGGTAATAGAAGAAAATGTTTGGCTTTTTTTTAAATTCACAATTCTTTTGGCTGCCTCATATTGAGAGGCCTTTGAGGTGAAAAGGCAATCAAGTCCCCAGCAAAGGAAATGTGTCTGCACGTTCCTGTTGTCTCCTCTCCACCTGAGTGGATGGATTACTGCACTTCAGGTGTGGCTAGAGAATAAA
Organism: Ceratotherium simum simum; assembly: GCF_057802395.1. NCBI lineage: Eukaryota > Metazoa > Chordata > Mammalia > Perissodactyla > Rhinocerotidae > Ceratotherium > Ceratotherium simum. Next base: position 45,058,888 of record NC_141923.1, read on the forward strand.
TTCAGAGAAGTCACTAAAGCAACATTCAAACGTTTCACCAATTTAGTTTTCAACATTGCAAGTTAATAGTGGATTAATTAATAACATAAATAACACTTTTTGTACATAACAGTAAAATTATTAATAACATAATGATTATGCTACTGTCCAGCAGGTATAATTTCAAAACTTTAGTTTTTTTCATTGTAAAGTTATATTAAAAATGTATGCCTAAAAAAGGTGATTAGTCATGTAAATGGACTTCAGCAGCACATGCAGGATGAATAAAATTGAGGCCATATCTTAAGCTACTTATGTAGATTCCACAAATCCTAATCCATATAACCGCACTTAATACACCTTTTATTAGTGTGATGCTGTGGGATCCTTTTCTCTGTTCCTCTTCAAGCCCTAGTTCAGGTTCAAACAATGCTACAGAGCAAGTAATAATTTGGGTATGAAATAGGCAAGTGGACTTATAAAAAATATATCAAAAAGATTGAAGTTCTAATATTTACAGAGGTAGAAAAGAATTCACAGGGAGACTAAATTATAAGGTACTAAGATTTATCAAAAAGATAATGTATAGATAACTGTGAAGTACTTTGAGTCATATTACTAATATATCAAAAACAATATTATGATTCATTAATTTCCAGATTTACTTATAATATATTATCAGAACCAACTATTCAGAGTTCAAATCTAGGAATAGGATTACATCAGGTTTATATAAATTGGCCTTATGCAGAAATCCCTGACCTTTTAGGTCTCAGCCAATGACTAAAGAAGGCTGAAACCAACAAGGATCAGAGTGCGGGTCACAGTAACACACTTCATTCTGCTCCGGAGACCCAGGGACGCCCAGAAGCCTAAATGCCAAAAAGGCTTCTTTGAAAGCCAATACACAGAAGTCCCTAAGGAATTAGTGGCTTCAGGAAGCCAAGCATTTGCCGGGCTTCATGAGGTTAATAACAATTGCTGCTGTTTGATCCTACACTTGCCTTAATGAATTTTTTGTATTCTGAAATCAAAGATTAGCAAACCAAGGCCATTCCCTGACCCGTATTAGCAATTGGCCCTGGAAAATTTCCGGGTAAGGCTGTAAACCAGAGTTGTCAACTGGGCTACACATTAAAACCACCTGACGAAGGTCTGCTCCAGATCACTGAAATAACAACATCTGGGGGAAGGGCTGAAAACCAATCCTGCAAACACTTAGTAAGCAAGGGACCACTACTCCCCTCGCGCCGGCGCCAGCATCCCTGACCGTGAATCAGACAGCTCTGCCCGAAGAGGAACTGATAGTTAATAAGGGAAATAGATTCCTGAAATTATAATATGTTTTAGGAATATATTTATATTGTTCTCTTAATAAGAGATTAAACGGGTGCATCGTATGCATTGTGTGCCTGTGTGCACCCGGACCTGTACGTGAGTTAACACTGGAGGGATGAGAGTCTTACAGGAAGGCTTCACAGATGGCTAATCTTGGAACTAGAGTTAGAGGCAAGAGGTCACTGAAAGTAAGGACCAGGGGCTTCCAAATAAAACAGAACATAAATATAGTAATCTAAATAAATTAGAATGAAAATAACCAATGATGACTGAAGCTAGGATAGACATCATCTTCCCAGCTGTGTGCTTCAGATGGGCAGAAACCTTGCCTTATATTTTTCTTACATCATTTAGAAATACCTAGCATAATTCAAGCTGAATATCAGATACTCAAGTATTCAATTTGTCACAACAAATCTGATACATAAGTCATATAAAGAAATAAATCTTCAGAGGTTAATGCTAAAACATACTATATTTTAAAGTATATAAACAAGAAATTTTGTTCCCATTTTGATAAAAACGAATAACTAATGGATTTCAGAGTGAAAAACAATATAATGTAAATTTCAAACTGCCCTTAAATTGAAAAGTGAGTAATTCATTTTATGAAACATTTTATGAAACAAATTCATTTTAAGAAACAAATCTAGAATATAAGGGAACTTTTCAAATTAAGTTGGAAAACTTACTGAATCAAGAAGATGGCATTCAGTAGTGAGATTATTACCAACTACTGCTAAGAAAAAAAGAATAATTTTTAACTTTTTAAAGAACATGCTCACAGTCAAGTGTTGTTAGAAATGGACAAAGCTTTGAAAGATATGAAAAGTTCCATATATCAAATTGCAAGACAAAAATATAGGTCATCTTATGCTATAACTTTTTTTTAACGTAGTTAAATGTCTTAGTAAAATTCTCATCCTTAATTTAAATATAAAAAGAGTCTTCTACAAACAAATCTCATGCTTGTAATATTAAAGTTACCCAAAAGATGCTAGATGAAGAACATAGTTGGAGAACATTGAATGTCTGGCCAAGCTTATGTTTATTTTGCTTTAGGCCCCAGCCAGAAGAGCACCACAGAGGAGCAGAGGAAGATAGGAGGTGAAACTATCACATCTTATATTATAACAAAAACCCAAGAGCCATTTCCTATTCCAGGACAATTGCAACAAAGTAGGTAGGAGTAGGCATTAGGGAAGAAAAACTGGTCATTTTGAAGAAAAGTTTGAGGATATGTGTTGAAAAGGAGGATAACTAAAAATACTTCAGGGAATTTTTCTAATTCTGAGTCTTCACAGACAGTTAAGGATTCCAAATAGTTAGGTCTAATGTAAAATGCTACTTATACCCAACGTGGATTAGCATCTGTTGTTGATTTTTAATAAAGTCTACCTTAACTGGTTTCATTGGAATATTCTGAAATTAGGAAATTAGCACATTTACTGTGTTGCAAAAAGATCTGAGCAGGGGCGAGCCCCATGGTGTAGTGGTTAAGTTCATGTGCTCTGCTTTGGTGGCCTGGGGTTCTCGGGTTCAGATCTGGGCATGGACCTAACACCGCTCATCAAGCCATGCTGTGGCGGCGTCCCATATGCAAAGTAGAGGAAGATGGGCACGGATGTTAGCTCAGGGGAATCTTCAACAAAAAAAAGATCTGAGCAAGAGTTTTGATACAAATGAAAATAAAACCAAACTCACTTTCCATAAGCATCCTTTTTAAGCACAGCTAGAGAAGTGTGATGGTTTGATGCCCAAGTTTCCTTTGCATCTGAAATTCTAATCCAACCTGGAACCAACCTGAAGGAAATCACTTCACTTCTCATGCTCATCACCCCCTTCCCTTCCGGGATCCTGTGACCTACCTCACAGGACTGTGGGGTTAAGGGGTAATAACAGATGCGACGTCACTTAGGAAACACAGAAAAGCAGCTTTAGAAGATATGTCACACTTCAAGTAATCTAATCACATCCATCAAAATGAAATTTGCAAGTGTTTGGGAGTGAGGATGTGATCTATTTTCCAGAAATCACGACAATTTATATCCCTTCATGTGAAAACTCTTTTTCGCCTCCTATACAAGCTCCCATCCAACCCAAATATTTTTCATCAGTAGTCTCAGCAGAAAAACTAACCTGAGAATGATTTAACAGGACTTTTAATTCTGAAAAATCCACCGTCAAACACTATTTGATCAACTTCCTTGGGCGCTGCAGAGGCTGCTGCCTCAGCCTGCTCTTTCCGCTGACCCCTCTCTCTCATCGCCTTTTTTACAGCAGCGAGGCGATTTCTAGCTGCCATTCTCCCGCCATCGTCCTGTTTCGGTTTACTTGCTATACCCGAGACAACTTGTTTCTGCGAAGAGAAATTATGACACTTACCAAAGCGACTTGTTACCATCCTACGTGAGAAACAAATCAAGCATACATAAAATATTTCACACATTAAGCTTATACTTATCAAGTTCCTAGTATGTGCTACAAATGCTGGGGGCAAAGGGAAAGGACAAAGTCCCTGCCCTCGAGGAGCTCACGGCTTCACAGTGGATGAGCTAGATGAGGATAAACGCCATGTTAGAGGGGAATTCAGAGGGCTGTAGCAGCAGACAAGAATAACACCTAAATCATTCTTCAGAGGTGTCAAGAAAGACTTACAGGAAGCAGCACCTAAGCTGAAATCACAGCGAGCCAGGCTAATGGTTGGGGTGAGGAAAGGGCTAGGAAGAGAGAACAGCTTGTTTGCCAAACCAGAAGTGAAGGAAGGCATAAAGGAGTTGACAAGAGATGAGCACCAGCCAGATTATAAAGTCCCTCGCATGTAACCATTGTCAGGAGCTGCGTTTATACAGAGGACAAAGGAATAGAGACTACTGATGAGTTTTAATCAGGAGATTAACATTACTGGATTTGGGTTTTAGAAAGACCACTCTGGCTACAGCCTGGAGAATGGACTGGAGGGTTACAAGCCAATTAGGAAGGAGACTACTGCAGTGATCCTGGGAAAAGATGATGGTAGTTAAATTGAGGAAGAAGTGGAAAAAAGTGAAGAGATATTTAAGAGGTAGAATCGAGAGGACTTAGCGTATTGGGTGTGTGTGGGGTGGAGACGGGGAAATAGAGAAAGGAAGGAACCAAAGAAGATACCGAGGTTTCTATCTTGGACAGCTGGTGGGATGGTAACGCCATTCTCTGAGACAGGGAAACACCGGGGTGTGTGGAGATGATTTCAGTTTGGGATATATAGATTTGAAGGTATACTGAGTCAGGATATATAGAACTAGGGCTTGGCAATAAGTGTGATTTGAAATACAGATTTGAGAATCATCACAAGGTGAGTAAGATTGCACAGGAAGAATATGGAAGGAGAGATGAGAGTTGAGGTAGGAAGTCTGAATATCACAAAAAATTGAAGGGATAACTGGAAAAACAAACTTGCAAACATGATTAGAGAATGGGCACAGAGGAGGAAAATCAGTAGGAAGTAATTCCACAAAAGAGCAAGTAGACTGTCTTTAATACTGCAGAGGGATTAGATTTTATAATTCATAAGTGTCTAATAACCTCTCAACTAGTGGATCAATAACCTTGGTGACAACTGTTCTAGAGGTGAGGAGAGGGGCGAGGCTGAACTGCAGTGAGTTGGGGAGGTAAGTGGGAATCAAAATAGTAAAGACAGTCTAGACGACTTTCTCAGGAGGCTTGTCCGTGACTGGGGAGAAGGATGGCAACGGGGCACAGATAACTGGAGCGAGAGGTGGACATCACAGGGTTAGCTGTTTTTTTTTTTTTTTTTAAATGTAAACAAAGATAAGACCCTTCAACATGTCTAAAAACTGATGGAAAAGAGAGAAAACAAGGCTAACTGATGGAATGAGAGGTCAATGAATAAGAGGTCTGGGGGAATGGTACCAAAGTATAGGTAAAAGATTAGTTTGATTTTATTTGTTCAATAATCTTAAGAGTGGCCTATAAAATAAAGTAGGAGAGAGACACCTGGTGATAAGGGGCAGAATTACAAGGCTCTGATAAAATGAGATACTGATACAGCCACTGTCTGCGTCACTGATGATATTATGTTTCCAGGACTAAGCACTCAGTAAGAAATGCCCACAGCAGCTTCAAAATGTTCGAGCATCCTTCCCGCTTCATGAATCTGAAACTCACTCACTCAATTTCATCACTGTCCTCAGGGTCCTTGTCATGAGACTTCATTAGTAAAATAATCTTACAATAACGTTCTTTTAATACTCGAACATATTAAACTCCTAAGATAGGATTCAAAATAGAGTTTTTATTTGGATTGCATAGCATAATAAAGTGCCAATTTAGAAACCTGGTTTTATAACAACAGGCATTTTTCTAAAACCTAAAAGAAAAACTGGTAAGGCTCCAAAGTGGTTGAGAAGTATCCATCTGAACCAAAAATATGGAGTTAAAATATTTCTAGGAAAAAAAATTACTATGAATAGATAAGAATGGAATCTATCACGTTAACAAAGCCAATTTTACAGAGAAAATAGGAAATTTTACATGATAAAATATAGGGGAGAAGAGAGATATTCTAAGAGTCATCGTTCCTCTTTTCTACTTAAAAATTTCTTTCATGTTGAAATATATCACACAAGAGAGTATATGAAACAGAGAGATGGCATAGCCTATGGGTTAAGAACATTCTGGAATGAGAAACTCAGCTCTACCATGGGCAAAGGATTTAATCTTCCTGGGCCTCAGATTCCCCACCTGGGGATAACAGCACCCACCTCACATTAAATGAGTTAATACGTGTAAAGTACTGGGAACCATATTTGGCACATACTAAGCATTATATAAATTATGTACTACTGCTGTTATTATCACAAAAAATGTAAAAGCACAGTTTAAAGAATAAAACACACACACATATCCACTATTTAGCAACTCAGAAGCTCTCAGGGTAACCAAATGCAATCCTAGCCCCTCCCTCCCTCCCTCCAGAAATAACCATCCTGAATTTTGTGTTGATCATTTCCTTACTCTTTCTTCAAAGACAATCAGGACATTTAAGTAATATATGAAATATTTTGTAAAATGATGAACAATCTGAAGATAAATGTTTCTAAAGCTTAAATTCATTAAAGTAAAAGAGTCTCTATTAGAAACCCACAAATTTACCTGAAAGACTTTTTTGCTTGTATTATTATCGTTCTCCCATCCACACTCCTCAAGTTTGGTCAAATTGTTGAATTTTTGGTGTATATCCTGTATCTGTTAATAAATAAAGCACAAGTTTATCAGATTAATGCTAATCATATTAAATATACAAACTAACGAACTGAAGCTTCAAAAACAATTGACAGTGACTTGGACTGGTGAGATAAAATTAGACTAAGTCATTCTCAATTTAGTATTCAAATCAAGAATTCTTATGGTTCATTCATTGTTATTTCTGGTCTTATAAACCTCAAAAATCCACATAAGGGATGTCATATATGAATAACTCCCCTAAATTATTTTTGATCACTAACATGGTAGGAGAGATATCCTAAATTATACAATGTAAACACAATCTCTTTTTTTTATTTTTTACAGTTTATTTATTCATTCTCCTACTGAGGAACATATTCGTTGCTTCCAAGTCCTGGGAATTATGAATAAAGCTGCTATAAACATCTGTGTATACATTTTTGTGTGGACATATGTTTTCTTTTTTTTTTTCTTTTGTGAGGAAGATCGGCCCTGAGCTAACATCCATGCTAATCCTCCTCTTTTTGCTGAGGAAGACTGGCTCTGAGCTAACATCTATTGCCAATCCTCCTCCTCTTTTTTCCCCCAAAGCCCCAGTAGATAGTTGTATGTCATAGCTGCACATCCTTCTAGTTGCTGTATTTGGGATGTGGCCTCAGCATGGCCAGAGAAGCAGTGCGTCAGTGCGCGCCCAGATCCAAACCCCGGGCCGCCAGCAGCGGAGTGCGCACACTTAACCGCTAAGCCACGAGGCCGGCCCTGGACATATGTTTTCAACTCATTTGGGTAAATAGCAAGGAACATGGTTGCTGGATCCTATGGTAAGAGTATGTTGAGTTTTGTAAGAAACTGCCAAACTGTCTTCCAGAGTGGCTGCACCATTCTGCATTCCCATCAGCAACCAATGAGAGTTCCTGTTGCTCCACATCCTCACCAGCATTTGGTGCTGTCAGTGGTTTGGATTTTTGCCTTTCTAATAGGTGTGTAGTGGGATCTCACCATAGTTTTTTTTTTTTTTTTTTTAAAGATTTTATTTATTTTTATTTTTTCCCCCCAAAGCCCCAGTAGATAGTTGTATGTCATAGTTGCACATCCTTCTAGTTGCTGTATGTGGGACGCAGCCTCAGCATGGCTGGAGAAGCGGTGCGTCGGTGCGCGCCCGGGATCTGAACCCCGGGCCGCCAGCAGCGGAGCGCGCGCGCACTTAACCGCTAAGCCACGGGGCCGGCCCTCACCATAGTTTTAATTGGCAATTCCCTAATGACATATGATGTTGAGCATTTTATCTTTTCATATACTTATTGCCATCTATCTATCTTATTTGGTGAAGTGTCTGTTCAGGTCTTTTGCCCATTTTTAAATCAAATTGTTTGTTTTCTCATTGTTGAGTTTTAAGAATTCTTTGTATATTTTGGAGAACAGTCCTTTATCAGATATGTCTTTTGTAAAATTTTCTCCCAGTCTGTAGCTTGCCTTCTCTTTCTCTTGACACAATCTCATTTTATTTTTATTTATTTATTTATTTTTTTGGTGAGTTAACATCTGTGCCAGTCTTCTTCTATTTTGTATGTGGGATGATGCCACAGCATGGCTTGATGAGTAGTGTAGGTCCACACCCAGAATCCGACCCTGAGATCCCCGGGCTGCTGAAGTGGAGTGTGCCAAACTTAACCACTATGCCACTGGGCAAACCCCACCACAATCTCATTTTAAAGGATTAAAATAGTATACTTAGCAGGAATCATACATTCCCATTCTTCTGGTATTTCCAGTCTCCTCCAAAGTGGTAACCACTGTCAACAGTTTGGTAAATATGCTTTGAGTCCCCTCACTATGCATTTATATAAATATGTATTCTCAATCTCTCTCTCTCAAATAAAATTTAAATGTCAAAAAGACTCAGGATTGCACTTATGGCCAATTGATTTTCAACAAAAGTGCCAATGCAATTCAATGAGGAAATGATAGTCTTTTTCAACAAACAGTACTGAGAAAATTGGATGTCTGCAAGAAAAAAGATGAATTTAGACTCTTACCTACACCATACACAAAAATGAACTCCAGAGCCAGCCCTCATGGCCTAGTGTTAAAGTCCAGCACACTCTGCTTCAGTGGCCCAGGTTTGGTTCCTGAGGGCAGAACCATACCACTTGTCTGTCAGTAGCCATGCTGTGGTGGCAGCTCATGTAAAAGAACTAGAAGAACTTATAACTAGAATGTACAATTATGTACTGGGGCTTTGGGGAGGAAAAAAAAAGAGAGGAAGATTGCAACAGATCTTAGCTCGGTGAATCTTTCCCAGCAAAATAAATAAATAAATAAAAGAAAATTAATCACAACTTACTTAAAAAAAACATGAACCTTAAATGGATCATAGATCTAAGTGTAAGAGCTAAAATTATAACACTTTTAGAGGAAAACATAAGAGATAACATCTGTGACCTGTGGTTAGGCAAAAAGAGTTCTTAGAAATGATGCCAAAATCATAACATTAAAAAAAAATTGATAAATCAAACTTCATCAAAATTAGAAATTTTTGTATTTCAAAAGGTACCATTAAGAAAATTAAAAAAACAAGCCACAAACTGGGAGAAAATATTTGCAAATATTTCTGATAAAGGACTTGTATCTAGAATATACAAAGAACACTTACAACTCAATAATAAAAAGACTAACCCAATTAAAAATAGCAAAAGATTTGAATAGACATTTCGCCAAAGAAGACATATGAATGGATAACAAGCACAAGATAAGATGCTGATCATTACTCACTACGGAAACCCAGATCAAAACCACAGTAAGAAACTTCACACTCAGTAGGATGGCTACACTAGAAAAGACAGTAACAAGCACTCGTGATGATGCGGAGCAGCAGGAACTCTCACACATGCTGGTGGGACTTTGGAAATGGTGTCATCACTTTGGAAAACAGTGGGGCAGTTGCTCAAAAAGTTAAACATAGGAGCCGGCTTGGTGGTGCAAGCAGTTAAGTGCTCGCGCTCTGCTGCGGCGGCCTGGGGTTTGCTGGTTCGGATCCCAGGCGCGCCCAAGGCACTGCTTGTCAAGCCATGCTGTGGCAGCGTCCCATATAAAGTGGAGGAAGATGGGCACTGATCTTAGCCTAGGGCCAGTCTTCCTCAGCAAAAAAAAAAAAAAAAAGAGGAGGATTGGCAGATGTTAGCACAGGGCTGATCTCCTCACAAAAAAATAAATAAATAAAATAAAATTTATTAAAAAAAAAGTTAAACATAAATTTACCATATGACTCAGCAATACCTACCCAAGAGAAATTAAAACATGTCCACGAGAAGATTTAAGTGAGTATTCATAGATTATTCATAATCATCAAATAGTGGAAACAATCTATATGTCCATCAACTGGTGAACAAAGAGTGATATATCCATACAATGAAACACTACTCAGTCATGAAAAGGAGCAAAATACAGATACACGCTACAACACGGAGGAACCGCAAAAACATCACGCTAAGTGAAAGAAGCCAGATACAAAAGGCCAGATATTATATGATTCTGTTTAGTATGAAATGTCCAGAAAAGGAAAATCTACAGAGATAGTAAGTAGATTAGTGGTTGCTTGGGGCTGGGAGTGGGAATGGGAGTTGACCAAAAACAGGTAAGAGGGTTCTTTTTGTGGTGATAAAAATTTTCTAAATTTGGATTGTGGTGATGGTGGCACAACTCTGTAAATTTACTAAAAGTCATTGAATTTTACACTTAGAACAGGTAAATTTTATAATCTGTAGATGATACCTCAATATAGCTCTCTAAAATAAATAAATAAAGACCCCAGGAACCAACTTGAAGAGGCTCCCACTGGCCAAAGCTGGGAAACGAGCATCAATAAAGATAATAACTGTAAACAATGCAAACACAAATATCTTTAAATCCATAAATTAATAATGATACTAAAAAACATAAAATTAATTGGTCACCACTGAAGGATGCTAGTGAACCAACTCATTACTATGACAACTGGTCATAAAGTAATGCTTATATTAAGACTACATAAACACTATTCACATCTGGGCCATATAATTTCTGAGAAATTGTGTTTCTTCACTTTTCTCTCTGGACTTAATAATTGTTTTGCTTTTTGTTTGCTCAGTTTCTCTATGTGTCTATCATCAAGTCACCTCTAAACTCTGCACAGTAAGTGTAAATCTCCTCTTAATACAAATAGAAAAACAGACCAATCAGGTCTTCTATTCAGCTCAGCCTCCCAGAGACAGGCTCTTGCAGCGCCCCTTCCCCGGCTCGTGTCTGAACCACGGTTTCCTGCTCTTGCTGCCCACCTTCTTCACGCACCTCGGCCGCAATTCCCTTAGACGCTTTCTGGGGATCAGCCCCACCCCTCCCCTTTCTTGGCTTACTCCCTCATGTCTGTGAGGTCCATCCTCAGTTTCCTGAGACAGGGTGCACGGGTGGTAACCCTTGAGACTGTGTGTGTCTGAAAAACGCCTTTCCACCCTCACACTTGATTGGTTGGTCTAGAACGCCAGGCTGAGAGTGATTTTCCCTGAGAAGTTGGAGGGCACTGTTCTCCCAGCTTTCGATGTTGCTCTTGAGAAACCCAGGGCTATTCTGATTCTTGACCCTTTGTATGAAACTTGTTTTTCCTCTCTGGAAGTTTCTAGATTTTTCTCTTCATCCCAAGAGTTGCACAATCATATTTAATTGTGCATTGGTGTGCGTCTTCTCTGATTCACAGTGTTAGGCACTTCAATCTGGAATTCAGGTCCCCCAGTTCCGGGAAAAAATTTTAAACTATTTCATTGATCATTTCCTCTCCACTATGTTTTCTGTTCTCTTTTTCCGGAATTCCTATTATTTGGATATTATACTTCCTAGACCGTCCACTTAATTTTCTTATGTAGTCTCTCCTATTTTATCTCTCTTTGCTCTGTTTTATGGGAGATCTCAACTTCATATTACATCTTTCTATTGAATCTTACATTTCTGCTCTCATAGTTTTTAACTTCAAAGAGCTATTTTTGCTATTCTCTGAATGTTCTTTTTTTAATAGCTGTCCTTATTTGGCAGAAGAAACGTCTGGTCTCTTTGAGAATGTTAATACTTGCTTTTAAAGTTCTTTTCTTCGTGTATTAGCCCCATTTCCTCCACCCAAATGGCTTTCTTCCTGTTTGCTTTGGCCTCTTCCTTTCAGGTTTCAGGCTTTCCTCAAATGTCTAATGATTGTTGGCTACTGGTTCTTGAAATAGTATTTTATATGCTTATTTCTAAAATTAGCTCAAAAAGTTAGAAAGCGTCATCTCCTCCCACACCTTTACTGACCTTTCTAGTAATTCCCTCTATCACAGCAGTTTCTACACTAGATTGGAATTACGTGTTATGTCTGACTAATAAAACCAGAAACTCCTCTGGGGTAGAGAGTGTGCCTTATCTATCAGCTCCTCATACAATGCCCGGCACTCGGTAAGAACAGTAACTGCTGGATGGACCCAACTGCTGAAGACTCAGTGTAGTCATTTTCTCACACGTGGAATCACTGCAGACCAGCCAACAGTTGAACAGAATGTCAATTTCCAACCCATATAGAAATTACCCAGACAATATGAGGGAGGAGGGGACATCAGTCACAAAATGTAGACAGTGCTTTATAGTTTATAAAGGGGCTAATATCTCCTTTAATATCACAGGTGCCTAAGCAGCTACTATGACCCCCGTTTTACTACCGTTACCTCATTTTCAAAAACATGAGACTCAAAAGTTAATCCATTCCAAACACTTGACCACATACCTGAAAGCGAACCATATCCCAAAAGCCATCTAGATCGGCGCAGGTGGTATCCTTTTCACTTCGTTTATATTCACAATCGTCCACCAGTCCTTCAAACTGTTTGAACCTTTCTTTCATAAGGAGTCTTGTTTGACCAACAGCGATGCGAATAAGACCTTTGGCTAAAGGAAATATGAGATTTTTAAAAGTTAAAGAACCAAACAGGACCTTGGTTGCAAGCCAAGCAGTGATAAAACGACCTCACCCCAAATATCCTAGGGCTTACAGAATCAAACGCTTACCTTAAAGCACAACAAAAAACATCTACTGCAAAACTTTGTCATACAAATACTGAGCATTAACTATCTGCTTCTATTCCCAGTAAAAAGTAGCAACATTCATTCTCATACATGTTGCTACATAGTAAACAGCATTCTACTCTCCTTGTATTTTATAAGAATTCAACCTCAAACAACTCACTGTACATCAGTATCTAAGGACTTCACACAGCACACAAATGATTTTTTCTAAACAGCTTCCTCAAATAAGATTAAGCACTTTTTCAGAAAATCTGTTCCATATTTATCTAGGTAATTTTCATTCAGAAAATATTTTTGTATAATTAAACAATAGTAGATATAGATGTCACTCAAAAAGTCATAAAAAAATCTAATAAAATCGGCAAATGTCAGACTCTCAGGAATGATGGCTAATATTCTAATTACTTCTTTTAAGTCATGTACCACTTTAGCAGATATATTAGCGAACATATGTGGAGATATGAAAAAGTCTTGCTATTTTGAATAACAAAACTATAAAGTTGGACAACGCTAGATTTTCATGTTTCAGATAAATGTAACCATATTAAAATAAACAAAGCTAGACATAAAAAATATAACGTTCCCTCACCTTCACCTGGAATGTCCAATTCAAGTTTCCTTTCCCACTCAAGGTAGTGAGAGGTTAATTCTTCAGTTTCTGACTGAAGAATGTTTCTAAAATTATGACATACATTTCAGTTTTACAAATGTTTCTCATACTAATATCTAAGTATTAGCAATATGACACTTATACAATAGTAATTTTCCAGAATTGATGCTTAATTATTTTTCATAAAATATATAAAAAGTTCATACTGTGATATATTATAATCCATAAACACAAGTTGATACCCTATACATGTCTGTCCCTCTGCACCTAAAGCTAATGTGGAGAGTTAATGCCAAGAGCCACTTTTCAAGCTAATATTTCTTGTTCTTTCTGTTCTTATTTTTCAGAGGCTGAACAGAAAGAACCAGACATGCCTGAGTCCTGTTATTAGTTCTCTGTTATTGTCCATGGAACTAAGACAACCCAACTGCCAAGAGTCAGTTGAAGCTAAAACCTGTGAGTCTGGAATTACCGTGTTAGGGCCTCCCAGATTCTAGTTACCAGGCTTTGCTTGTCCAAAGACAGTGGTTCTCCGCACGGGTCAATTTTTGCCCCCAGGGGACATCTGGCAACGTCGAGAGCATTTGTGATTGTCACGAACTAGAGGAGTGCTACTGGCCTGGGATGCCACAAAACATCCTACACTGCAGAGGACGGCCCCACAGCGAGAATTATCCAATCTAAAATGTCAGAAGTGCCGGTTGAGAAACCCCGGCCTAAGGGAAATTTAACTTGTTTCTTTATAAAAAGCACCCCAGCAGGAGAAACTGAGGATAGTTTTTGCTTCCTAGAAGAAAAATTTAGCTGTTTAAATCTAATGGCATAAGAGAGAACAACTTAATTATGAGAAATGAGACCCAGCTTAGACCTGACGTTATTTAGTTGGGTAAATTGCTTATGATCTCAATATCTCAAACAACACAATGGACTATATTTCTCATCTATTTGATTGGCAAAGCTCAAAAAAATTGTTAATACTGCATTGGAAAAGGTATGAGAATTTCCTTGCTACATTCACTCAAGAATAATAGTATGTGACCATTTCCGGTGTGACGTGGAGTGTTGGGGCGTTTCTCCAAATGCAGTCCTCGGATCTGTGTCCAAGGCATTTAGGTGACACAGCTGAGGTTCCCCAAACAGGATGTTAATATTCAGTCTTCATAGTTGGAGAAACATAATCCTATCTCAGGATTTAGTGGGTGAAGGAGCCTCCCACCATCTCACTCTAAACTTCCTTTATAAAATTAACATTAACTTAGTTTCTTTGTGGGGGGAAAAAAGGTATGAGAAAATAGGAACTCCCATACTTTGCTGGAGGGAATGTAAATTGAGGTCTTTATATATTTGCACAGGAGAGAATTGAAAAGCATACAAGGTTGTTCTTTGCAGGCTTGACTGTAATAGTAATAGACTGAACCCAATGTAAAAAACCAGCAACAGGGATTTATTAAGTAAACTGTGGTCTAGCCACATAATTGGATACAATGTGGCCATTGAAAAACACACACACACAAAACAACATGAGCAAGTTCTTTGAAGTACTACAATGGAATATCTCCTGCATTTACTATTAGAAGAAAACAGGTTAGTATGCTATTGTTTACATTAAAAAAAGAAAAATATGTTTATCTGTGTATGCATTATCTATCTCTGGAAGTATTCACAAGAAATGAACAACACTTGCCTCTGTGGAAGGTTGGAACTAGGGGGTTGGAAGCAGAAACGGGAAAAAGACTTCTCACTTGTACCTTTTTCTACCTTTTAAATTAGGAACCACATGAATGTACTAGCTATTGAAAAAAATTAAAATTTAAAAGATAAAGATAAATAAAAAGATAAAATAAAAAAGATAAATAAAATCACCCAAAGTCAGCTTCCTCCTAATTCATCTAAGTATTATATTAAGGATAAAAATAGTTTGATTTTGGTTTTAAATATATAGACATTAATACAAAATTCTTACGCTAGGAACAAATGCACGATCCTGAAATACAGCACGTTATGTTGCGACTGGGATTTCTGATCTTCATTTACTTCAAGTGATAGGACTTCTTTTATTGGAAGGCCATCTACATTTTTAGTAGCAGTTTCATTTCTATTTAAGACATATTCTATAGATTAAAGAAAACATTACATATAAATTTCAAAGCAGCAACTCCTAAAATGACATCCCCCACAAGATAAATTTGTTAAATCCTTCAATTTTTTCAATGTTGAATTTAAAAATTTTATTTCTGCCTCAATGATTTCATTCATCAGATGTCCTCTAAAGTGTCTCTCAATATTCTTCACCTCTTCAAATTTACATTTACGTCCCCCCTTCTCAGTCTGTCTTCCTCATTCCAGCTCTGTCTCCAGATATCCCCTCCCCATGCGTTCCGTCTCTTCTGACCCTGAGGTCACATCCCTGAACTATATGGTGAGCTATATGGCAAAAAGGGCTCTAAAGAATCTCTGATAAAGCACAATCCAGAAAAGCAAGTAAAAATTTCGTTGAAATACCACACCTGTATCCCCAGCTGTTAGAGAACCCAAAGGACACTGTAATTTACTTGAATCTTGATGTACTGTCTGGGCAGAGAAACTTTTACCTTTCTGTAAACAAAATTTCTTTTGTTGCTTCTTGAGTCTTATCACTAAAAACTATAGCAAAAATATCCTTCATGAAACATGAACCCCACTTATCTAATTGAAGGATTTCAAAATTATGGTGCTTTTTACAAATCTGGGATAAAATAGAAATGTTTCTATTTTTTTTAATGTGTCTATTCTGGAGGATAAAAAATGTAAACACCTACAGTGGGAATGTCCACCTTTACTAATTGTGATGAGATCCACAGATTTGTAGATCTCTTAATGGATGTAAACACTGAGGAGTCTCTGATGCTGCTGAGCAGTTTCTAGTAAATATGCCACCAGCCAGGCTTTGCAAAAACGACCTTGCCATTTCTTTTAAAGATTCAAACTGATTTTTTTCTCCCCACTTTACAAGTTAATCATTTTGTCTTTAGAGGTAGTTTTTCTAAAGTAATACTCAGTAAAAAAACACAAACAAACAAAAAAATCCAAACCAGGTCTGAGCAACAGTATAGCAATTTCTTCTTTCTAAAAATTTATTTCTAAGTGTTATAAATAAAGTCACTTGTTAAAAGCAAAAAAACCACAAATTGAATCATGAAAATAATAATAATAACAATGCATAGAAAATATCAAACCTGTCAAGTACATTATTGTAGCCTTCTGAAGAATTTTTTGAAAGATCAAATTTTCATGATTTACAATGAACATAGTTTCCTAACTAAATAACTTAAGCAAATCTAAGAAAGGAATTTGTTATCCATCTTAGCAAGGAATTCATTATCAACATTACATTCTTACATTTCTGTTTTTTTTTTTGTGAGGAAGATTAGCCCTGAGCTAACATTTGCCAATCCTCCTCTTTTTGCTGAGGAAGACTGGCCCTGGGCTAACATCCATGACCATCTTCCTCTACTTTATATGGGACGCCGCCACAGTATGGCTTGCTAAGCGGTGCGTCGGTACGCACCCAGGATCCCAACCGGCGAACCCCGGGCCACTGCAGGGGAGCACGCTTGCGCCACTGGGCCGGCCCCTTACATTTCTGTTTTTAAAGGACTCCAGGTGTATCTGGGTGTCAAAGAATTCATACTTCTGGGAGTCACAGGCGTTAATCGATAGGTCTTCAGATCATCTGGTGGGTGAAACACAAAAGCTTCAGGGGCGAACGATTGCTTCCCTTTCATTTTTGCAGTATTTGTCTTGAGTAACTTTTCCATTTTTGATAAGACTCCATTTTCATCCATTCCACTTGTCTCACTGGTTTGTGACTCCAAAGTATTTTCTTCACTATCAGCTTTCAAACAAATGACCTAGATGTGAATAAACAGCAGAGTGAGAACCTCTCTTCTGGGAATATATTTCACCAATTTTTCATGCCTGAAAATGTGAAAGTTAAGAGATATGTCCCATGTACACAATTTAAAGACAAAAACAAGTAGAATTAAATGTATACATGGAATCAGAACACCAGTGACATAAACCATCGCTATGGTCCAGAGAGAGCGAGAACCAATGCTTATTACAAAAACCAAATAATAGGTTTTATGTATTACAACAAATTAAAATATATGAAAACTAAGGTGGAAAAATTTACTCACCTAACAAATACATATCTTTTTACTTAAATGATGTTGATAATTACAAAGGTTTGAGAATTAGAAATCCAATGTTTATTGGATGACTAGTATTGTCAAGGACCAAATCCTTTTTTTTAATAACCATGGATTATTATAAAGAACTTTATCATATGAGCAAAAATAGTTGTTCATGTGTGAGGAAGATTAGCCCTGAGCTAACATCTGTTACCAATCCTCTTCTTTTTGCTGAGGAATATTGGCCCTGTGCTGAAATCTGTGCCCATCTTCCTCTATTTTATGTGGGATGCCTGCCACAGCACAGCTCGATAAGCAGTGCATTGGTCCACACTCAGGATCTGAACCTGTGAACCCTGGGCCACTGAAGCGGAGCTCATGAACTTAACCACTATGCCACGGGGCAGGCCCCAGAGCCAAAATATTTTCCAATGTGACACAGTAAGATTAACCATATAAAATGTGAAGCATATTTTCTTCCTCAAGTCAATTTGTTACTTGGTATTTTTTTTTGCAATATAATTGGCATATAACATTACATTAGTTTCAGGTATACAACATAATGATTCAATATTTGTACATTGTGAAATGTTCACCACAGTAAGTCTAGTTAACATCCATCACCACACACAGTTACAAATTTTTTTTCTTGTGATGAGAACTTTTATGATCTACTCTCTTAGCAACTTCCAAATACACAACACAATATTGTTAACTGTAGTCACTATGCAGTACATTACATCCCCAGGACTGACTTATTTTATAATTGCAAGTTTGTACCTTTTCACCACCTTCGCCCATTTAACCCACTCATTTAAACACAATTTTTAGAGGTTTCTATGTTTCTGATTTTTAATGAGATATGAATTGAAAGCAGAGTATTTCTACCTGGACAAGAGTTTAAGAGTAACCCTGTCCCTCAGGCCCATGTGGCAGGGAAGGTAGAAACTAGTTATAATCCCTAAGGAGAAAATGAGTCTCAAGGGAGGAGCTACGAGATCTAGCTGCTTGTCTGTTGAAGATTCACCCTGTACTGCCTTCCTTGGAGGATCTATGTCTGATTTTAAGTAAGAATCCAGCCAGGTTTCTTACACGTGTCATAACTTTTTTTTTTAAGGCTAAGGAATTGTGGCATGGATTATAAATCAAGAGATTGGGTCCTCGACTTGGTGGCTCTTCTTTGAAGACTCTACCAGGCACTATGCTAGATGCTATCAGAAACATTATGTTATTTAATTCTTAAAACTACTCTATGTAGGTACTATATGTTACAGGTAGGAAAACAAACTCATAACTTGCCCAAGATTATACAGCTAATCAAAAGCGAGACAATATGCAAACTGAGGCCTAACTGAATCCAAAGTCAATGTATTGCACCCTGCTCCACACTATCTCTTCACTAATTCTCATCTGAAGGCTTCCATCAGCTGTGTTTTTATTTCTCTCTCTTCTGTTAGCCAAATTACACTTTCTCTACTTATAAAGCTCTGGGGACAAGACACCTGAAAAAACAATAACAGGAAATCCTCTTGATGCCTCTTTATGGTTCAAGAGGTTTTCACACACATGTAGGTCAACCTCTTGAAGCAGTTCTGTGTGTTTAATTTCAGCTTCATGAACGTAGCAATGAGATTTTCAAAGTATCTAGAAATAAATAGATGATTATACTCTACCTTTCCAGGTTTTTTTTCTATCTTTTTGGCAGGTCTTCCTTGATTTGGTGCCTTTCTTTCTGTCCCACTATCTAAAATAAAAACAAAATAGATCCATTTTGACCAGATAGAAAATTCTGCATTAAAAGTACTAGGTAATTTGGGAAAGGAAAAAAGGCAAGAACAGGAATGTATGTCTCAAAGGATTTTATGATTAAAACTCAGTTTTAAATAGGATAAAAACAGATGAACTTTCCTGCCAAGTACAGGCCACCTGTGTTCAAAACAAAAGGTATTTTACCTTTTATCTCTGAACAGTAAATGCATATTTTTTATAGAAAACTAGGTAAAGAAAAGCTCAGAAACAACAATCCAAAAAAATCACCCAAGATGATATTATTCAGAAACCATCACTGTTGACACTTTAGGGTGTTTTCCCAGTTTTTTCCTCTGTTCACATATTCACATATATATTTTAGGATTGTGGTCATACTGTTCAGAATTTGACCTGTTTTCTTTGCCCACTTAATATATTCTGAACCATGTCATGAACTGTTCTTTCACAACGTTATTCTTAAATGGTTACATCATATTCCACCAAATGGACTGACTGTAACTTATTGGGGCCGTTAATTTTCACTTCGAAGCACCGCTCACACCAACTCAGACGCTTCACCGTTTGAGCGCCCTCAGTGTGTGTGCCAACTGGATGGCGGGGCACAGAACCTGTCTTCAGGAAGTGGAATCTCCCGTTTCCTCCTCTCCTACTCCAAGAACACATGATGATTTTAAAAACCGAACACAGGAAACCCGAGGGCCCCCAACATTCTGCTTCCGCCACCGATCAAGAGCCGGTCTCACCGCGCGTGGCGGCCGCCGCGGCGCCGGCGCCGGCGGGCGAGGCTGCTCCGGGGCGCTTTGCCGCTGCGGTCGTTGACCTCGTCACTCTCGCGGACGTGGGCGCTGCGGACTGCCCGGCTGCGGGGACAAGCAAATTAGATGCTTTCTGTAATTACTAAGTTATTGTTGTGGCAGCATCAGAACTTAGCATACTGGCTAATATTCCTACCTTTTCTCTCACCGTCCACTTTCTTTTCGGAAGTTTGTCTTTGCCCAGATTGGGCTGCCCGAACATCACTCCCATGACCAACCTATTTAAAAGATTAGGTGCTATGTGATTTAATTGCATAATGAATCAAACGACCACACTTTTAATCTGTAAATTGACCCCTCATCTGAAATCTGGCTATTGTAAATGATCCAGCAAAAAATCCACCACTGCAAATAAAATGAGATGAAGAAAAAAGTTTTCCATTATATAAATTTCCTTGCAAGCTTTTTTAGAATCCTAGAATTTGGAAAGTGCTAATGGCCTGAGCTATTAAAAACAGCAGACTATAATCTGAGAGTCCTTAAACATACCAGCGTGTTTCACTTCAAGACTTTTGAATTTTGTGTAGAGCACTCTTCTCCTGGATAGAAAACTCTTCCCATAGTTCACTCTCCCACTTCCTTGAAGACTTCCTTCAAAATGCCATCATCTCAGCCAGACCCCATCAGAAGCCCACCCTGCACCGACTTCCATACTCCCCATCTCCCTTCTCTTGGTTTTTACCTCCTCCATAATAATTATGACCATCAGCATACCATATATTTGTCTTTTTTTATTGCTTATCTCACATGTAAGCTCCATGAAAACAAGGAATTTTGTTTTATTCACTACTATATCCTAGAGCCTAGAGGAACATGGTAGTGACTCAAAATTTATTGAATACATGCAACGTAGCTTTCTCACCTGGTAAAGAGGCATACTATTTCCCTCCTTGCCCACTTCACTTTATTTTAGTAAGCCTCCTAAAAAGTTTATCCATAATGGTGTTCTGAAGACCCATAAGTTTATCACCCCACCCTATGTGCTTTATATCCCTATCAGCATTTTATAGTGACATGGAGGCACAAAAGAAGCCCAGTAAACAAACAAAGAGTGTGACACACAGAGTTGGTATAGGTGTCATAAGGGATGTTTGGGCAATGAATATTTTGAGTGAGTGTTTCCTTAGCACCTAGCCAAAACTGCTCTGTTACCATAAAAATAACGGGGATTTTGGTACTATTAACTCTAGTAAAATAATCACTATGCTTGAAGCTGATATTAGATTTAAAATGAATTTACTGACTCCGAGAAAAAAAGTACAATTTGTCATTGTAGTGACAATTGTCTACCAACTGTCAACTACACCCCAGTCAGCTCCATCTGGTCTTTGGCCTCTGACCTTGTCATCCATGCAAGATGGAATAGTCTTAAAAGATCAAGTTATAGAAAAAGAAGATAAAAAAGAAGATCAAGTTTGAAAAAGAATGAACTGACAAAATTTACTTTCATGTTTCATTATAAAATAAAGTTTTCATTTTAAAGTTAAATTTTACCCTTAATCATTTAACCCTCAATCATTTATGGCAAAAAGATACTTGCTAACTTAAATTACTATTTTTTATGGTTCTGGCTTGATTAAATTATGCTTAATAGCTTCAAAACTTACTCATGTTTCTCAGGAGGAGAAAGAAGAAATCTCAGACTATATTTTCCGGGTATTAGAATCCTCATTAATATGAGCAGCTGGACATTATTTGGAGGGGGCAGAGGAACAGACTAGAGTGTTAGGACTTTTCTACTTATGAAAAGATACTGCACAGCTTACTTTCCTAGCTTTGACAATTTGCCTTCAAATCTAATGATTAGGCATGTGTCCACTGTCAATAAGAAAATGGAGACCTGATCACAAAATGGGGAAGAAATCTAGCAAGAGAAGGACTGATTAAAAGTGGTAAGATATTTATCAACTCTAAAGTTCCTTAAGAGGCACATCCAGACTTCTCCTCTAGATTAGGACCCATTTGCTTCTCCAAATCTCAGGGAAAATCTAGTGCTAAAGAAATGAGGCTTTTTTCCAGACTGCACGAAAGAAACAAAATTCGGCAGTGGCTACTGTCTAAGTAGAATAAAAAACAACTATTATTTAATGCAACAATGTGTGTCTTTTCCCCCTACATATAACAGTTTGTAAATAGCTGTTTACACTTTAGACCAATGATTGGTATCCTACATAATGTTGAGAAGCCAGATTAAATCTCACTCCTTCCAAGAGGTCTTCTCTGATGTTCCTCCAAACATGTACAATCTCGCCCTCCTCTAACATATATAGACCATATGTATCTATATCTTTCCACCTTGAGCTGTATTCTACTAATTTTGGTCTCTTCCACATTATCCTAAGAGTAATCAAAGGTCTGTCAAATAAATTAACGAGATTCAGGAAGCAAAGAAAAACAGGCAATATCTCAAGCTTTTGTTATTCAATTCTTGTTTAGACCAGGAATGAATACACAGCCAACGAGAGACTATATCGTGAAAACAGCAGATCACCAGTGACTACCTAATTTACAGATCCAACTGCCTGTGTTCAAACTTCATCCCTCTTGACTCATCGATCATTCTCTTCTTTAGATCACCCCTCCTTCAGCTTCTGTCCTGTTCTAGTTCTCCTGCCACCCTGACCTATCACTGGTCCCTGACTCCTGCCCACCTGAAGGTGTTCTCTAGACCTCACTCTTTCATAATTTATATGTCTTTATTGGGTGGTCTCATTTAGTCCTACAGCTTAAACACCCAGCCATACTCCCAATAGCATATCCTGAATTCACAGCTCAGCGTGGATCTCCATCCTGATTTTCAAATTTTTGTTCCCAACTATCTTATCCAGGTGGCCCAAACAAGCTTAAAGAAAAAAAAAAGAAAAAGTGTTATTAATAAGCACCCACATAGGCATGTTCCTTTTCTTGCCTTCCACATCTCTTTTAGCAGCAGCACAATTTATATGGTTGCTCAAACTGATTTATCTTCAGAATGATCTTATCTCTGACTCTTCAATTTCCTTCACCCCTCACTGTCTACTTGGTCACCTGTCAAATTTATCTCCTAAGATGTCTTACCCCTATTTCTTCCTTTTAAACCCTCTGCCCCAGTCCACTTATCCTTTCTCACCTATTCTATCACGACAATCTCACAGCTGGTCTTCCTACCTATAAATTCGTCCCTTTCCAGACTAGAATCTCAAGCCCAGGGTAAACCCAGATGCAACATTCACTTGGGTATAGAAGGAAAGTACCTCAACATCCATCCCTACTGTTGTGTGAATCAGGAGTTAGTTGTTTTTATTGCTGAAAAGTATCCCATTGAATACTTTGTTTATCCACTCACCTGTTGATGGACATTTGGATTGTTTCAGTTTTTAGCTACCATGAATAAAGTTGTGTGGAAATTAATAAACAGAAACTTCATTAAATTCCAGTCCAGTGGTGAAAAAGGGAAGCTCTCACAACCTGCCTCCATAGCAGAGCCCAACAGGAAGAAGACAGACTTCCTCTTCTTGACCAGGAAGCTCAGCCAATGAGAGACTGTCACAACTCAGCCAGTGAGATGCTACTCCACCTCTGGACTCTTTGTTTTTAATAGCCCTCCTAACTTCCTCTTCCTTCCATAAAAGAGTTTCTCCTCCCCTTGCTGCTAGGAACTTGCACATGGCTTGCCAAGGCTGCAGGCTTCGAATTGCAATTGTTTGTTGGTCCTGAATAAACCCATTTTTGCTGGAGAAACAACTAGCTCTCTGTTTGCTTAAGGTCAACAGTTGCTATAAACATTCTTGTGCAAGTCTTTTTTGTAGGCATGTTTTATTTCTCTTGGGGAAATATAGGTGTGGTATTTCTGGGTCATTCTGGGTGTGCTTAACTTTTTCAGAAATTGCCAAATAGTTTTCCAAAAGAAAGCTGGTACATTGTTAGGAATGGAGAAGGTCATGGTGCAAAGATAAAAGATTCTATTCACAAAGCTACAGTGATTTGAAACATGTATGCATCTAACAAAATACCCTCACAATTGATGAAGCAAAAATTTACAGAACTACAGAAAAAAATTGGTAAATCCACCATTATTGTGATTGAACACACCTCTCTCAGTATTGATTGACCAAACAGACACAATTTATCAATGATATATGGAGAGTCTGAACAAAACGACTGACCAACTTGACCAAAGGAACACTCAACAGAGAATACGTGTTGTCCTTAAGCTCACGTGGAAGAGTGACAAATGATCACACTCTAGGCCATGAAGAAAGCTTCAACAAACTTCATAGACCCAATAAAGTGAGAAATTTAGAGCAAAAACGTTAATTTAAAATCCCTGTTTAATAAATTCTGGGTTTAAGAAGAACTTATGATGGAAAATTCAAATGTCTAAAACTAAAAGATAATGAAAAAGCAAATCAAAACTTGTGGGATACGGCAAAACAGGCGCTTTGAAAGAAATTTTAAGTGCTTATATTAGAAAAGAAGAAAGTCTTAAAATTAGTGAGATATGTGTCTCTCTTAAGAAATTAGAAAAATAATAACAGAGTAAATTCAAAGAAAATAGAAAGAGATAATAAAAGAAAGAAGAGAAAGCAGTGAAATATAAAGTAAAGATACCATAGGAAAATCAACAAAGTTAAAACTTCATTCTTTGAAATAATTAAAATAGAGGAAACTCTAGCAAGATTGATCAAAAAAAGAAGACATAAACAATATCATGAATGAGAATACACAAAGCAGACTATATTGGTTATCTATTGCAGCATAAGAAATCATCCCAAAATTTGTAGAGTAAAACAACAACCACTTTTTTGCTCTTGATTCAATGGGTCAGGAATTTGGGCAGATGTCAGTGGGACAATTCATCTCTGCCTCATGTCTGTGTTCTCAGCTGGGTTGGCTCGAAAGTCAAGGTACTGACTGGGATGGGTAGGGATCTCTTTTCTAATTCTCTCATCTCATTCTTCCACTGGAGTGAGAGGATCCAAGATAGTCTCATTCATCTTTGTGGGACCATGTTGCTTGCCATCAAGTGGGGCCATTCTCTCTACATGGTTAGTCTCATTCTCCAGCAGATTCTCCTTTTGGTCTCTCTCCAGCAGACTCGCTTGGACTTTTTGACATGGTAGCTGGGTTTCTTCTTGGCGTATGTGGAAGACCTCAAATTGGAAGTCCCAGAATGTCACTTCTACCTCATTCTATCTGTCATTGCAAATCACAGGGCCAGCCCAGATTCAAGGGGCTTGAATCCTGATGGGACGAGTAGCAAAGTCACATTCAAAGGGGAGTGTGCACAGGGAGGAATGATTCATTGGGAGCCATTTTTGGCAATCCACAACAGAGCCATAATTACAGATAAAGAATTAAAAAGATAAGAAGAGAATACCATCAAGAGCAATATGCCAATTTTAAAAACTTAAATTAATGGATAAATTCAACAAAAATCTTAAATAGTCCTACAACTAATTAAAGAAGTTAAAACCGTGGTTACAAATCTTCCCATAAAGGAAACACCAGGCCCAAATGGGTTTATAGACAATAAGTTCAAGCTAAGAGGTTCTTCCTCCAACTCGGTTCATCGTAAAATTCAATATAGGAAGGAAAGCATGCATAAAGAATGCAATCTTCCTTACTAAAAATAACGCCTAGAGCCTCTAAGGTTCCCACTATAAGTGGTGGCAGCTGGTCTGTGCAGCACCTACTTAATCTCCCTGAAATATATCATCCCTTAGGAGTCTTTAGTCCACATGGTTGGTCCATTGATTCCTTGTAACTGAAACAAGGCTGGTTTATTTCAAACAGGAGTTTTTTAAGTGCTAGGGGATTATAAAAGGAAAATACCTGTCGTGCTGTATTTCTTAAACGTCTTCCATTGAGGAGACCTAAGGGTAGAAGAGTTCGTGGTATCTTCAGTGGTCTGAGGCAGCAAAGTGGTCCATCACATTCTAAAGTTAGTCAAACTTGCATGTTTTCCTTAAAAACCACATTGATGCATTTTTCTTCATAAAATGTGAAGTCTATATGGAATTTATTTTAATATTAAAGTTGCATTTTATTCCCAAAATCTTCGGTGGAGGTAAAT
This sequence comes from Ceratotherium simum simum, assembly GCF_057802395.1. Classification (NCBI taxonomy): domain Eukaryota; kingdom Metazoa; phylum Chordata; class Mammalia; order Perissodactyla; family Rhinocerotidae; genus Ceratotherium; species Ceratotherium simum. The sequence continues at coordinate 45,084,931 of NC_141923.1, forward strand.
GTTTCAGGAGGGAGCCCCATAATTATCCTGTGATTAGGTGTTTTCCAGTGTGAGAAGCACAGAAGATAATCTGATTTGCTACAGACCTGGTGCAGACCCAAGGGAACCCAGAAATAAAGAGATCTTGCATAATTTTTCCCTCTTCACCTTCTTGCCTCCCGTCATATTTTGGGCATATCTATTAAGCCCACCACCCAGAGTCTGCTCCTACAGGTCTAGACAAGACCTGTCTACCTTCCTAGAGCTGGCCTGCACAGTTCTGTTTTCCTGATTGAAGAGCTACTTTTCCTAAGATATGTGGGATGATCTCATTCAGAGAAGGTTGTCTAAATGGAAATGTGGCTTTACTCTTTCAAATTTCAATAGGATAATCATGTTTTGACACAAGAAAACAACCTCCATATTTAATTGATAAAAATGCACATATATAGTCAGGGGAGAGGGGTTTAGGTGTATAGTGTTGTCTCATTTTATTACAGTAAAATGAAAAATTCCTGGTGAAGAGTTGATGCTGGATTTCAGTCTTAGCCATAATACTTACTGGATGTTTATCTTTGGGCAAATGGTGGCTCTGAACCTTAGTTTTCCCATATACAAACCATGGTAATGATATATCTATCTACATACATATTTCGTAGAGTTGATAGGATGACATGGAAATAATGTATGTGAAAATGTCCTGAAAACTGTAATCCTCTGTATAGATCAAACCTGCTATTGTTGTTAAAGTATTTTTAATTAGAAAAAATGGAAATGATATTCATAAATAAATAACGTAGTCTACTTATGCTATTTTTCCAAAATTACTAATTAGGCTCTTCTGATGTAGGGTCTTCGGAAATATACGTTTCCTAACAGAGATTGACTGGGGGTAATTGTTCCTTTTAACAAATTCATAAATCATGCTGGTAGTTTCAACAAACAAGATAGAGATAGAAGGAAACAGAGAGAACCTCTGGAGCAAAATGAGTTATTGAATTTCTATGGGATTTTTTTTTTTTTTTGGTGAGGAAGATTAACCCTGAGCTAACACCTGTTGCCAATCCTCCTCTTTTTTCTTTTCTTTTTTTTTTTTTGGTGAGGATGATCAGCAATGTGCTAACATCTGCCAATCCTCCTCTTTTTTTGCTGAGGAAGACTGGCCCTGGGCTAAGGTCCATGCCCATCTTCCTCCACTTTATATGGGAAGCCTCCACAGCACGGCTTGCCAAGCGGTGCATCGGTGGGCGCCCAGGATCCGAACCGGTGTACCCGGGGCCGCCGCAGTGGAGCGCGCACACTTAACCACTTGCGCCACCGGGCTGGCCCCATCCTCCTCTTTTTTCTGAGGAAGATTGGCCCCAGGTTAACATCTGGGCCCATCATCCTCTACTTTTTATATGTGGGACACCTGCCACAGCATGGCTTAATAAGCGGTGCATAGGTCTGTGCCCAGGATCTGAACCTGCAAACCCTGGGCCACCGAAGCAGATTGTGTGAACGTAACAACTATGCCACTGAGCCAGCCTCTCTATGTTATATTTAAACACTTCTAGGTTCAACTACATAATGAAATTGGCAAAGAAAGCACAGTTCTTTTAGTTGAGGTTTTGACCATCAGAAGGACACAATCTTCCCAGTTAAAGAAACATTTTTAAGTTTGTACTTATCAGTACAGGTCTGCAAAATTATTGTCCTTTCTATCAACTTTAACTGTGCAACGTTTATGATACATTCTAACCTAAAATAATCATGACCTAAAATCAGAATAGTATCTCAGTATTGAAAATTAACAAATCAGCAGTTATTGTAACAGTAGAAACTCTGAAACAAAAAAGCTGTCAAGAGAGAGGCTGTGGAAGGGGTCATAGTGCCACTTAAAAATATATAAAAATTCCATTATGATATATTTTAAGGTAAATGAATACACATGTGTAGAAGAAATGTTATAAATAAATTGGTGATTTTCTTTGTGGCAAGGAAATTATGCCAAAATCATATTTATAACAATGAATTCACGTGTGTGGATGGTGAATTATCTTTACAGAGCTGATGGCACTCTAAATTAATATAATCATTTTGGAAAGCACTTTGGCAGTATGCACCAAGAGCTATAAAAACTTCAGAGCCTTTTTGACCCCAAAATGCCATAACTGATGATTTATCATAAAATCATATGTCTAAAGATGTTCACCAGTTTCCTGACAATGCAAAACTGGAAGCAATTTAAATGTCAGTGATGGGGGAATGGTTTAGTAAATAGTCTCATCTACATGATGGCATATTATGTAATCACTAAAACATAACTGTAAAAGCTAAATAACAACACAGAAAAATGCATATGACATACTGCTAGTGTTGAATGAAATGTACAATGCTTATTCACTGTTGAAAAAAGTAAACAGGCATACACCAAAATCGTAATAGCCACGTCAAAGTGGAGATAGAGAAGACTTTTTTCTTTCCTCTTTTCTTCACAATGTTTAATAGTAGGATGCCGTTACTTTACAACAACAAACGTGTTACATTATTATCACAATAACCGTAAATTTCAGACATGTTCAGTGGTTACCTGGAGATTTGGAGATTACAAGATCTCCACGTGTTCACATAGTTTGGCAAGCGGGGCAATTGCTCCTCTACTCCGATTGCACCACCAGTTTTAATACTCTAAAAGGGTGTCATCAAACCGTAAAGAGTGGCCGGGGTGAGGGGGTGACAGGCAGGAGCCCAACAACCCACAATTAACCAAATTGTAGCATTAATTTGTATTTATTGATTTACCTATTTTTTAATCAGTTATAGATCCTATCAAATTTAGACAACTGGTCATCTAATTTTTAATTTTTTTGTGGAGCTTAATTCAACATTCATTGAACCCTAAGTACCAAGTACTATATTTAAGCATTGAGGACAATACAAATGAATAGGATACAGTTCTTGCTCTCAAATAGTTCTTCTAACGGTGAACTTGTAATAAAACACCTTGTGTTAAATTCAGAGAAGCTTTGGTGACGTCTTTCAGCATTAATCAACTTCTTTTATCAAAACTATCACTTAATCAGCTAACCAGCAACTGCTTATTGAATGCTTACTATTAATGACTAAACTCAAATCAGTGAAATTTTAATGAACCTAATAACCTGTGAACATTGTACTATTTTCAGTCTTTTAAACCATAGTAGTCTTTTATATTTTATAAAAATACATCTTTTAGACGAGTACAGTCTCAGTTGGATACTGGTGAATTGTGTCCTCCATAAAAATCTCCAAACAATTCTTCCAAGAAGAGGAGTCTGCTGCTATCTGGAGCAATAGCTTTATTAATGCTGCTTTTAAATATATTCACATAAGGGGGCCGGCCCCGTGGCACAGTGGTTAAGGTCATAGTGGTTAAGATTCAGAAGCCTGGAGCTTGCAGGTTTGGATCCCGGGCATGGACCTGTCGAGCCATGCTGTGGTGGCATCCCACATTCAAGGTGGAGGAAGTTTGGCACAGATGTTAGCTCAGGGACAATCTGCCTCAAGCAAAAAAATTCACATAGGGAAAAAAATGAATGAGATGGGAAAGTACTATCAAAGTAATGATAAGTTTTAAAGAAGCAGAATGCAAAACTATAATTTCGTTTTAATCCAGTTTTGGAAAATAAAAATATTAATGTCTATTTATAATAATTGCTAGTAGTGAATAAGCTCTTGCTACGTGCCAGGCACTGTTCTGAAAGTGCTCTACCCATTGAATCCTCGCAAGAACCTTCTGAGGTAGGTAGGGCTAGGAAACTGAGACACAGAGGGCTAAGTAACTTGCCTTAAAGTAACCTGCCCCAGATCACACACAGAAAGTGGACAAAGAAAAAATATTTGAAGGAAATGTTAAAATTCTAATTATTCTTAGATCTAGAGAGTGTAGTAATAGATCATTTTCATTTTCTTCTTTGGTTACATATTTTCCTAATTTTTCTACAATGAACTTAAATGGTTTTAATCATAACATATTGACTTTTACAGTCAATAAAAATTACTCAATAGTAGCAAAAGGAGTGCTATAAGCTAATATATTTCAATGAGCATGTAAAGAGCATTCACAGAGACTATTTGATGACGTTTTCTTGTAGTGTGAATGTGGAAATGAAATGACTTAGGAAGTGCATCGATGAGTCAGATGCTCCTTGCAGTGAGTGTAAAAATCCTTAGGCTTGCATTTGGAGCCTGTTTCACACACACACCCTCCCACGGGGACACATGCTGTATAAGATGTAACTTTACACAAAACTTCTCCAGAATGAATCTGATACCTACATCTCAATCCAGTCCTGATCTAGGGAAGCAGAGCATGGCAGAGTCAGCAAGACTGCTACAGTGGCTGGTTTTTGACTCCAAGTCCCCACTTGAAAACACATCTTAAAGGGATAGCACTTCTTAAGGCCTTGACTACTTGGCTACAGATTTGAATTCACCCCTCTCTGGCTTCAATGTTTATGCTCTTTGTAGAACACCAGGCTGCCTCTCAAAATGATCATAGTGGCAGGCCTGGTGGCCTAGTGCTTAAATTCTGTGCACTCCCCTTTGACAGCCCAGGTTTGGTACCTGGGCACGGACCTACACCACTTGTCAGTGGCCAGGCTGTGGCGGCAACCCACATACAAAATAGAGGAAGATTGGCACAGGTGTTAGCTCAGGGACAATCTTCCTCAGGGGGAAAAAAATGATCATATCATATTATTTCTCTTTGGCTCCTTTTATTCTGAAAATTAAAAGTGTTAACACAATACTGAAGCAAGTATCAGTGAACACCTCAGAAAACATGCTGATTAAAATTGTGTACCCAACGATTCATGATTAGTCAAAGGCAGAACTGAAACACGAATGTGGGTGTACTTTTCCCTCTACGAGATCCTCCTCAGGCACAAGCATGCCTGGGCTCTGTGAGCTGGACGAGATAGGCCCTATCCTAACAGACTGATGTAGATAGGAGGAGGGCTGCCCAGAGTCTGCCAAAACTCTTTAATGCTGCCTTGGGGCACTTCTAATTATTTCTGTCTGAAGGAACCTGTGGTGTGTTTTACCTGTAATGGCATCTAATTTCAGGGAAGAGCTTTGAAAGACTTCTTTATAATTTCTTTATGCCATTAGGAATGTACTTGGAAGAAGTAGACCATAATGACCCTATTTTACAGTGATGATAGAATCCCTGCAAAGGGGAGAGAACTGGGCTGATCAGCAGCCCTGAGCTTAGATTTTGGGTAGCTGTGCCTGCTCTGCAGCAGAAGAGAAAAATTGGAATCTAAGAAAATTGAGAGTTTATTTAGTGTTGCAGAGAACTTGTGGTTACAAGAAAGATGGGCTAGGAGAAAAAAGAACTAAAGATAATGTGAAGGTGTAAAATCTGCTTTTGTTAGTTACCATAAAGGGCATGGTGGTGAGAAAACTTGTTCCCTAGAATCACTGACCTGAGCTGTCCAACATGGCTGCCACCAGCCACGTGTGGCCATTGAGCACCTCAAATGTAGTGTGACTGAGGAACTGACTTGTTAATTTTTTTTTTTTTTTGTGAGGAAGATCAGCCCTGAGTTAACATCCGTGCTAATCCTTCTCTTTTTTTGCTGAGGAAGACCGGCTCTGAGCTAACATCTATTGCCAATCCTCCTCTTTTTTTCCCCCCAAAGCCCCAGTAGATAGTTGTATGTCATAGTTGCACATCCTTCTAGTTGCTGTATGTGGGACGCGGCCTCAGCATGGCCGGAGAAGCGGTGCGTTGGTGCGCGCCCGGGATCCGAACCCGGGCTGCCAGTAGCAGAGCGTGGGCACTTAACCACTAAGCCACGGGGCTGGCCCCCTGACTTGTTAATTTTACTTAATCTTAAGTAGTTTAAATTTGAATTTACAAACTGGTACTTGATTCAGTTATTGAAAAACTCTTAAGTACGTCTGGAACAACTTGGGTATTTGAATTTACTTTTTCAACTGGAAATTTTATGAAGTCTAAATACAAATCAAATATTCCAATGAAAGTCTAAAGTCCAAATTGAGATCTACTATACTGGATTTTGGAGATTTGGTATGAAAAAAGAAAGTGAAATGTCTAATTTAATATTTCTTTATGTTGATTCTGTGTTGAAATAACAATATTTTAGATATATTGAGTTATATTACTAAAATTAATTTCACTTGTTTCTTTCTAATGTGACTATTAGAAAAATTGTAATTGTAGTTGTGGCTCACGTTACATTTCAATTGGAAAATGCTGTCATAGATTATGAGAAACTTGGCCATTTGAACTATCAGTGAGAATGGAATGTCTCACTCCTACTCAAGATCTGAGACCTGTGAGTTACTTTGACACAGGGAAGCAGCTCAATTTCCAACCCAGAGTTTCAGATAAGAGGTTTCTAGATTGTATTTCCAAGGAAACAGGTAATCAGACTAGAATATTCCTAACAGAACCTAAAATAATGTTTCCAATGGGAGGAGGCCAAGGCCATGTAAACAGTGTTTCTCCTCAGGCTATACAGCCTCTCTCCTTTGGAGTGATTCCTGCTTTGTTACCAGTGACATCTCCTGCTCTGCTTTGTTCCTGTTGCCTCCAGAACAATTACAGAGAAACCTCAATTGCTCAACTGTCCCTGCTTCATGGCAGCACCAATCCACAGCTGATCCTTGCTTCCCCTGGTCGCTCCCCAGAATCATTCAGCACAGGTCCACACCTTGAGGCAAGCCCCTCCCAGGTCACTCGTGCCCAGACTCCCCAAGGTTCTCCCGAGAAGCCTCATGTTCTCCCTTGCACAGCAAGTAAATAAACCAAACTTCATTTAACTGCAAGTGTGCAATACCAAACCTCTTAATCTCAAGCTCCTGTGCCTGATGTGCAGTAAGCCAAACACTGAGACATCGGTGCTTAGGGGCAGAGAAAGATTTATCAGAATTGGCCAAAATGAGAAAGCAGGAGGATAGTTTCTCTCAAATCGGCCTTCACAAGAGAGGAAAACAGGGGGTTTTATTGAGCTAAGGGGCTTGGCAGATGCACTTTTGGAGAAACAAAGGGGAAATCTGTGCTCCTTTCACTCCAGATAAGCCCTTAGGCAAACAGACTTCTGGGCATCAATGGCAGCTGGAGGCTGGTTATCTGGTGATCTTAACTTCCTTGAAGGCATTCTTGGGGCCCACCTGGTGTCATGGTGGTTAAGTTCACGTGCTCTGCTTCGGCAGCCTGGGGTTCACAGGTTTGGGTCCTGGGCATGGACCTGTACATCGCTCATCAAGCCATGTGGTGGCAGCATCCCACATGCAAAATAGAGGAAGATTGGCACAGATGTTCGCTCAGGGCCAATCCTCCTCACCAAAAATAATAATAATAAATTAAATTAAATTAAAAAATAATAAAAATGAAGGTGTTCTTTTTCTTCTGCAAAACAAGCTCATAAATCCTTGTGACCCATGAGTCACCCCTCCAGTTAAACAAGAAAACAGCAAATTGACAAGATTAACTTCTTTTCATCTATGTCTGTGTTAGGAACAAGGTCAAAAGAATTGAATATTTACAGTAACCCTCAGGCACCCAGCTTCATGTGTTCCTGGTGGTCTCCATCTGATGGGCTTTATCTGTAGACATCTTGAGAAGAGTCTTGAAATCTTGAAATTAGATTACCAAAAAGGAGCAAGAGAAATCATTCATTGATTTAAGAAAATTTGTAATGTAAAGAGTGGAGAGTAGTTTTAGAGTCTGATCAACCTGGGCTCTAGCCCTGGAGCTGCTCAATTTCTGTTCCCAAACTTCATTGATGCAAATCATACCAACGCCTGCTGCATAAGTGACAAGAGATGTTCACATATTGAGGTATATGGGGTAGCTATTCGGGTTCAGAACTGATTTGGCTTGAACTAAAGAAGCCTGACATTCCTTATCATACATACATTGTACACGTCTGCTTTAACTACTAAAGAATGCATTCTTTGATGATAAGAATGCATACTTCCCCTCCTACAATGCCAGTATCGGTAAGGCCTGTATCAGTATTCCTGAAAAGTTCCCTTTCCCAGACATCAGGCTCATGTCTGCTTGCTAATTTGCAACTGAATACCTCTTTGAAATTTTGATGAATACATATCCTGGGCATGTTGAATGTATGTTCTTTGTTCTAAAAAGCTATAAAACTGTACCGAAAACCATGCTTCTCCAGAACGCTTTCTTCCTTTGTGGAAACTGCCTTCCCACGTTATAATCCTCAACTCGGCTCAAGTAAAACTCACCTTATCTCTCTTATCTATACAATGGTTATTGGTTACTTTGCATAGACATAAGGTTGTTGTGAGATTAAATGAAATACCCTATCTAAAGAGCTTAGCATAGCAGCTGGCACGAAGCAAGCACTTCAAAAAATGGTAGTCACTGTTAGCTGACCACAAGAGGGAAGAGTTAGAATGGGGATCCAATCCTGTGGGCACTCCTGTGTTCTCCAGACCTGCCCTGTTTCTGGCAAGGAAGGCAGTCAGGGTTGGGTGGGGAGTGGGCCTTAATTAATTAATTAATCAATTTGCCTATAATGGTTAAAGCTGAAAGGAAGGTGAAAGAGGCTCTAAATTCTCCTGTGGAATTAAAGGATAAAAGAATTACTAATAAGGGATTCTCCATTTCAAAACTCTGTTCTTTTTTCCCACATTTTTAAAGATGCTCTCTGGAGCCAGCCTGATGGCCTAGTGGTTAAAGCTCGGCACGCTCCCCTTCGTCAGCCTGGGTTCAGTTCCCGGGCACAGAACCACACCACTCACCTGTCAGTAGCCATGCTGTGGTGGCGGCTCACATAGGAGGACCAGAAGAACTTACAACTATACACAACTACATACTGGGGACTTCGGGAGGAAAAAAAGGAAGATTGGCAACAGATGTTAGCTTAGGGCGAATCTTCCCCTGCAAAAAAAATAAAGATGCTCTCACTTTATGTGCCCAATGAACTTTTAATGCCTAGTGGCTCCAGAGTCCATGTAAACCAAGCCTTGGATTAGCAGGTTCCTGAGATGAGTATAGGGTAGTGCAGAAAGACTGTGGGCTTTGACTTGGGTTTAAATCTCTACCTGCCGCTTTTTTTTTCTTTTTTGATGGCAATGAACATTTCCATTTACTTTGGATTATATGTCATTATAACTATTAACAAGGTTTAAAAAGGACATCTTCCGGTAGGTCAGACGAAAGTAAAAAAATTGTGTGTGGGGCTGCAGTTTCAGGACGGTTTCTGCAGCCGTCGCACGGTAGCAAAACGGTGTTAACCAGTGCACGCGAGTCTGCGTCGACGACAGCCACAGCCCAAGCACCGGGAAGTTCTCTCCGGTGGAGAAGGAACAAAGGGCAGGTCCTGCACGGGCCAGGAGGGTGCAGCTCGTCGCCTCGCCACTAGAGGTCAGGAGATTACCGCCTCAGGGTTGGAGGACCGCCGTCGGGGATTGGCTTGTGGTGGCGGTGGGCGGGGCGGAGACCCGGGAGGCAGGAGGGGGTGGAGGTGAATACAGCGCATAGGGACGCCCTGGTTACTGACACCTGACTTTGGAATGACATTTTTTTTCAGCATCAAATTTCCCGTTTTTGTGGGGCTGATGGACCAGAGGAAAGACACCAGTTTGGGGTCAAAGACAGAGCTGATTCTGCAGCTTCTCAGGAAGCTTTTTCTTTAACCAAGATACAGTCTGCAAGGAGTCCAGAACAGTGCCAAGGTCCTGGGGAAGGTTCTGTCACTCCCTTGGGGGCCTCCTGCCCAAGCGCCCCATCCTCCACCTGGGCCAGCCGTCCAGAAGCCCCATCTCCCCACCCGACTGTCCCTGCGGTGAGCTGGGACCACCTTTCAGGACCAAGTCTACACTTGCACAGCCTGCGGCAGTAGAGTGCCCCAGACTGGGCGCCAGGAGTCCTGGGTTCTTGTCCCAGCTGGGCCCTGGATAGGCCCCTTCCACTTGCTGGGCCTCAGTTTCCCCATGTGTCTAGTCAGGAAATTGTATTAGGTGAGACTCACAGCCCCTTCTAGCTTTGCCATTCAGCATTTCCACATCTTCACAGGGAAGCTGTGAGGCTCCTCTCTGAAAGAGGCCCTCCAAAAGGCAACACTAAGAAGATACCCTGAGTTCACCCAGATACGAGGCCCCTCAAAACAGACCATCTCCCCTCTTAGGCCCCCCGAAGTTCCCCCATTCCAGCTGCTTGGGAAAAAGACGAGCCCTTGTCAGCCCCCTTGAGGAGCAGGGCCTGGGCCACAGGCTCAGAGGCTGGGAAGGGACAGCTAAGTTCTGGCCCGGGCTGCGGGGACCTCTGGGGAAGCCCTAAGTGGCACGAATGATTTCAAAGTCGTCTAAAGGATGAGACAGCAGATGGTGCCGGGGCCCCACACCTCCCTCACGCACCAGAGCTTGACGAGTCTTTACTTGAGTATCTCTGCTGAGCCCTCAACAGCCCAGGAGGAAGGGGACTGGGGCATACCGTCCCCCAGACAACCAGAGGATGTGGCAGTCAGGTCTGAGTCCTGGTTCGCCCTTTCCCAGCTGTGTGATGTTGGTAAACTACCGTACTCAGCCTCTCTGGATCTCAGTTTCCTCATCTGTCAAATGGGGATGACAATCAAACCCACCTCACAGAGTTGTGAAGATTCATCAAGACAGTGCACATAAAACTGACACACACCAAGCCAAAGCTCCATGACCAGCAAAGTTTGCCAGGTACTGTGTGGGGTCCTGTTTTCCCTGCAAACTGGGTGAGGGCTGATGGCACTGGTGGGATTCGAATCATCACTCCAGGCCTCAGATGGTGATGTGCTTTGTGTCTGTAGCAGAAGGTCTGCAGCTCCACGCCCCCTGCTACTAGCATCGGTATGGGTGGGTGGCAGGCAGGGGTGAGCCCCAGGTGGGCAGCTAGCAGGACCTCTTGTGTGAGCCCAGCACCCTACTTCCCCCAAAGTGTGGTGTCCAGAACTCTGGGCTGGTGATGGGGCAGGGGCCACGGGGCCTGGTCCGCCCCAGCTGTGGTAGGGCTGGAAGGCCTTCGGCAAGTCCCTTTCCGTCTTTGGGCCTCCGTTTCCCAGCAGCGCAGTGCTGGGTTGAACATAGAAATTCCTTGGTTCTGCATTTGTTTATCCAGCATTCCTGAAGGCCCCTTAGTGGGCAGGAGAAGTTTAGGGCTTCAGACTTGGGCCCCAAGATTCCAATGCCCTCAACCCATCCCTGGGGACCCTGCCTCGGGTGCAGACAGGCCCACCAGGCAGGGTGTCTCTCAGCTCCTGGAGGGCGGAGCCAGCGTCACAGGCCTTCCCAGAAACGAGGCCCTGGACTGCTGCCCAGTACTCCTGAGAGGGCCACCTAGGGCCAGGATGCATGGGCAGCCAGCTGGGGCCCCCCACTACTCAGCCGTGACCCCGGAAGGGCCCAGGTGGGGGCGGGGGCAGGGAAGAGGAAGGTGAAGACAAGGAGGACTTTTTACTTTTCATGCAAAAAAAAGGGACCTTATCTCTTCTTGAGCTGACCTGATGCGTAAGCTGGGCAGACCGAGAGGCAGGCTCCATCCTCCAGTTCCTCTGGAGGAGAAAAAGATGGAAGGTGGGAGAACTGGGTGGAGGACTGAACTTGACCCTGCACTGACATCAGTTTCACCATGGTGCTCCGGCCACTTCCCCCGCACCTACGAGCCCAGGCTGGCAGGGCAGCCAGGGGTGAGACAGGAGCCGGGCTGCGTGCTGTCACCCCTGGGCCCCACTCTTGTCCTAACAAGCCAGGCTCCCAGAGAGAGACCCTGGGTCCTGCACAGCACCCCAGGCCCAGTCACCACTCTCTTCCCTCCAGGCCTTTGCAGACCAGTCCCACAGCCTGCAGGGCCCTTCCCCTTTGTCTGCCTGGAAACTCCTCTCACCCTTCAAGGCCTTGCTGAAGCATCGCCGCCTCTGGAAAGCCCTCCCTGCCCACTCGGCAGAGTCAGCAGAATCCACAGCCCTCGCAGGCAGGCCAGGCTGGCCTGGCATTTCTCATTCACATTCTAATGGGTTCTTTCCAGCTTCCTGACTAGACAGGACCTCCCTGACGGCCGGCCCTGGGTCTGCTTCATCCCCAGGGGCTCGGGGAATCATCGAGTGAAGCACCTGCCAGTTGCCCATGTTCTTGGGAGCCTCTAGGAACTTCACCAGACTCCTGGCTCTCATGTCAACTTTTTTCCACCTGCCCAGTAATGCCAGAGATGAAGGGTGGAGGCAGAACCTCCTTTTGGGAATAAACTTTCTTTAGCGCTCTGTCCTGCCTCTGCCAGCAATCTCCTCGCCCCTTCACCCCCTCCCTACTGTCCCTCTCAGGAGTGCTCACTGGCCTGCCAGGGCGCCCCCGCACTCCTGTTCTCTCAGCCAGGGGTCCCCTGTGACTTGCTGCTGACCTCTAGCAGGTCTTGGGCCCCGGGACGGCCCATCCACTACCCCAGGCGGGTGCGAGGCCAAGGTCCTCTCCTCCACCGCCGGCCCTCTCGGGCCCTGGGGGCTGAAGGCAGGCCCGGCTCTCTGTCCTCATTGTCCTTCGGAGTGGCTGGGCCTGCCACGGCCTCCAAGCGGGGGCTACAGCGGCTCTGTGTCCGAGCCGGTGTCCTGGATCTCCCCCAACATGCGGGCCATGCCCTTGGCGGCAGCCGAGGCAGCCCAGGGCCAGGCCCGTGCTGGGCCAGCTGAGGGCAGGTGAGCGCCGGGGCTCGCTGAGCACGCCCCGGGAGTTCGGGAGTTCGCTCGATCCGCTCGTCCTTGTTCTTCAGGCCGTCAAACAGCGCTGCAGGCGCTCGCCCTCGGCGTCGACGCCAGAACCACGCCGCCAGTGCAATCGCTGGATCTTCCAGTGTCGGAATCCCAAATGGTGACCTCCGGGGTCTTCCTGGCCAGGTCCCCGTGCTTAGCCTCGGAACAGAACTCCTGGCTGAACTCCGGGTTCTGAGTCGTCTTCTTCCCCGCCGTCTCGTGTTAGGATTTCTCGTCCACACCTGGCTTCAGCGCGTCCTCACGTGGGGGCTGAGCAGCCGTTGTGCGCATGCGCGACTCCCGGCAGGCACCGCCTCTGCGGGTGCCGGGGAGGGGAGGGAGGAAGGGGGGAGGGGGAAGTAGAGGGGAGGGGGGAGGGGAAGTGGGGGGAAGGGGAGGGGGAGGGAAGTGGGAGGGAGGGAGGGGGAGGAGGGAGGGGAGGGGGAGGGGAAGTGGGGGGAGGGGAGGGGAGGGCGCTGCTCTCCTGATCGCAGAGCGGCCTGAGGTCCAGCGAGCCCGGGGCGGTGCAGGCGGCCACGCGGCCGGGCGGGCCGGGCCGGAGGCTGCGAAGAGCCGGTCGACATCCCCGTGGGCGCGGCGCGCGGGGCGTCCGGGGGGGCAGGCAGCGGGCAGGTGGTCGGAGATCTGCTTGATGGGCCGGATGGGCCGGGCACGCGGCGCTGGCCGTGTGCTCCTGGATGCTGACGGTCGCCTGCTCCCCGCGCCCCGACGGCCCTGACGCGGCCTACCCTGCCACTTTTTTAAATCCGTAGGTTGAAGGCCACATATGCCCTTGGGCAAGAGACTTAATCCTTGCTGAGCCTCAGTTTGATGACAATCTTTTCCTCATGGAATTTTAAGATAAAGATAAATTATATTACAGTACATGGCAACTAATAGATTTTCAATAAATGGTACTTTAAAATACTAACAATGAGCACAACAATAATAACAATATCCTTGGATCTACCAATAGAAATTATGGCCATTTTTAATTAAAATATTGAGAAATCAAGAGCGAGAGGTATTGCTATAAAAAGTTAGTAAGAATGACAAATTTAGCGTTAGTTGGCCATAGGTATAAACTGGTGGAGTCTTTCTAGAGAACAAACATTGAGATGTTTCCCAATTAGTCTTACTTGTTTAAAGGATGGATAGGATTTCACTTAATTCACAACACTGTCAGCCATTGCTTTGGATCAGCCTTTTCCCCCTTAAATGTCCATTTTGAGACTTAAAGTAGAATTCATTCAAACCTTTCTTTTTTCATCCACTTATTGCTACTTTCTTAAGTCATTAAAAGGTGTTGTTGGGGCCTGGCCCGGTGGCATAGCGGTTGAGGTCGAGGGCTGTGCTTCTGCCACCTGGGTTCACAGGTTCGGATCCCATGGGTGGACATATGCACCGCTCATCAAGCCATACTGTGGCAGCGACCCATATACAAAATAGAGGAGGATGGGCACTGATGTTAGCCAGGCCAATCTTCCTCACCAAAAAAAAAAAAAAAAAAAGCTGTTAATGATTCTTCCCTCAGAAACTGAGAAAACATAGCAGAAATACAATAAATATGTTGATTGACATTTTTATTATGTAGATATTTTATATAAAGTGACAAATATTTCATTTTTATGGTGCTGTAGAGCTCAAACAATATGATTGAAGACACTTTTTTAAAATCTCTAAAATTTAAGCACACATCTCCAAAATCTTCTCTGAAAATGTATAAACACAGAGTTCACAGATTACAATGATTTACAAGTTATGAACACATATTGACAAAGCCTGGAAGGAGCTGGGTGATCTGGCAAGATCGTGTGAACCTTTCTTGTGTTTTAATTTCCACTAGCATTATAGTAATGGCTGTTATACAGTAAATAATAGCTTAAAAATTCCTGCAAATAGCTCAATCTGACTATATGTGTCTGATGATCTAATTAAATGTTCAAATCTTCAGTTATTAAAAAACCCACATCTTTCTTTAAAATAAAATGTTTTAATTAGTTGCTGCATAATTTATTACATTTTATATATGCTATACATTACAAATTAATCATTCTCTTCTTATTACCTATTTAAGCTATTTTTAATTTTCCTATTATACATGATCCTTTAATTAACATCTTTTAAAATGACAAATTTTGTTCAAGCTTCTCTTTTATCCCACAACATTATTTATTTTCCTGGTCTTTACAACGGAAGAGATGAGTGGCATATTTTTAAAAACTGAAAGAAGTAAAAATGCCTATCAAACCATGGAAAATTTACACATTTACACCCCTGCCTGTCCCTCCCCACCACTGCCATCTCCATCTAAGTGTGATCCCTTGCAGTGTGTCCAAGTTTCTGATAATTTCTTAGGAGAGAATCCCAGATGGGAGAATTACTGAGTAATTTAGAAATTATAGAAACATTAAAGGAAATTATTGGTGGCAAAATAGAAAAATTCAAAAACTATATATATGTAAAATAAGAAACATTTGCACCAAAGAAAACAAAGATAAAAAGAAAATCGATGGAGTGGGGAAATGCTTGCCATTAGTATGTCAAATGGAAGTCTGGTATCTGAAAGATAGAGGACCCGTGATAAATTCTTTGGCCAGAAGCTAGCATCCAGTGGATAAGTAAATAACGACCAAGGAGAAGCACACGAGCTGGAGGTGAAGGAACTTGCCCAGTTCCTGAAGGGAAGTGCACTGTGATGAGTGTGCTGAGTCCGTGTGTTGACTCTGCTGTCCTACACGTTCTCTCTTCAGGATTTCTGCGTACTTGTTACACGGAGTTTAGGCTTCATGAATAAATATATAGTGTGATGTGTATTGGTAGAGAATATATATAGGAACTGTGATTTAATTTAACAGAGTGCTGGAATATATTGTTAAAAATGCTTTTACTGTATCAGAGGACATGATTTTTTTGGTGACTCTGATAATGAAATATTTTAAATGATTTCTTCTTTTGAAAGATTGTGTACTCATTAATATTGCTTTGTCACTCTTGTTAGCCTTTGTTACTGTTTCCTTCTAGTTGTTTCCCAAGTATTTCTTTTTGGCTAAATTATTTGTTTCTCTGTATAAAGCTAAGGGGTTTTGTTTTTTGGTGTGGATTTTTTAGCAGGTCTTCCTAATATGGGAAGGAATTTAATAGTGAATTTTTAGTAAAGGCCTAGTGCCCATAGGCATATTTTAATGTGTGAGTTCTTTATTAAATAAATCTTATAAATACTGATGAGGCAGTGTGTTAAAATACTCTTATTTATTTATTTTTAATTAATCTAATTTTTATTAGAAAAGAATTGCATGCACATAATTTAAAAAATTAAAATAAAAAAGCTTAAAATGAGAAAAGTCTCCCTCCTCTTCCCAGCTATCTCCTCTCCTCTCCAGCCCCTAATTCATTTCCCAGAAATCACCCCTGTTAACAGTTTTTAGTTGAGTATCATATTTCTTCATTTCAAGTTTTATCAAATTTATACAGAATCTATTGATATTCCACTGTGAGAGATTAAGAATTTATCATGATCTAACTACCCTTCCACCTCTGGATTTTATTGCTTATATTTTTATTTTCTAGTGGTTGCCTTGTCTACTCTAAATAACATATATAAATGTTTAATTCTTGGTTTATCAAATTTAGTATGGGTTGAGTATCCACAATGAAAGGCAAGAATGCTACCCTTCTGTCTACTTCTCTTCTGTCTAGCTGCCTCCCCATTTTCCTTAGTTACATTAACGTGTCTGAATAATATTGTATGATATTAATTTATATTTTCCCTTTTCCATTTCTCCATTCAAGCAAGTAACAGGCTGTGAATGTTATCACTTCAGGAGAGGTATAGGACGGGGGGGGGGGGAGAGTAGAGTTAGCCTGTAAAATGTTTGCCTGTTTTTGTTTTCCATACACCTAAGCTCAGTGAGGAGCACAGGATGTTCAGGAGGAAGCACAGTGCCCTGGAGACGCAGGGGGCAGGGAGAGGCTTCCCCCACGGAGATCCCCCAGGGTTGGAGTGGTGGTGAGAAGCTACATGGGAAACAAACACTGCTCCATGGTGGAGCCCGAGGAGGGGGAAAGCCTCAGAAGAGATAGTGGTGTCAGATATTTGGGGAAAGCAGGACCCTAGCACAGGGTTCCCAGCCTCAGCTAAGGCTCCCATGCCACACATGGGGCCCCAAAGGAGCAGAGATCTGCTGCATTGGAAACAATCATTCCTGGAGGCTCTCAGTTACCTGGGTGTACAGACTACTAATGCCCAGACGGTCCCCCTTCTCTCTGATGGTTTGGCAGCTGTATACCTTGATGGGACCCAGGAAGGGCAGAGAAACCCCAAGAATGTCTGTGGTTATGTTTCCCATCAAGCAGGTCTTATGGCAGCAGTAGAGGGACAAAGAGATTATTTCCCAGAGGCAGAAATTAAATTGAAGTGTAGAAAATAAAGTGATATTTCTAATATACTTGAATTTGTTGGCTGAGATAAATACTCTGCCACATAATTTTTACATTGTCAAGGTTTATGACATTTACTTGCTACTCTGTAATGTAATTATTAAATCTTCTGTGCTTTGGGCTTTGTTTGATACCCAAAAGTGAAAACCAATAGACAGCAAGTATGATATTATGATTACATAAGTATTAGTCACTGTAAATCAAACATTGTTATTGGACTAATTTAGAAGAAAACTGAATGCTATGACATTAAATGTTTGCTGCTGAAGGGCAGTGACATCAGCATCATGGCAGAGTGAGCTTTCCCCCTTAGACTCTGCCCCCGAGATACAACAAAAAGACATTCATACACCAACAGAGGACATTCACACAACACAAAAGACATCTCAGAGACCCACACAGCCTTACATCTGAAGGTAGAGGTGCTGGTACCCCTGGAGGACGTGGAAGGAGGTAAGGAGAACTCCTCTCCTTCCCCAATGACAGTGACCCTGGGTCCAGGATCACATGGCTTCCTGAGAGGTGGGGGAGAGGCGGCCCTCCGTGGGAATACGTTGCTCTTCAAGTTCTCTCACAGCCTGTGGAAAATTCTCATATGGAGGGGACTAAACTGTTGCGGGGTGCCTTCATCAAGCTAGCACCCCAGGAGAGCAGATAGCAAGGGAAGAGCGAGAAGCCCCCAGGATCAGGTAGGTGAAAGAAGGAGCCCCTCCCCCCTGCCCAGAGCACCAGCACAGCCAGTCAGCCAGAGCACCCATGGATGGCGGTGGGCTCAGGATACACAGCTCTTTACACCCACACAGTGGCTGAGGAAAAATAAGCCCATGCCCTCAAGCACTGTGCAAATATATATTAAATCTCCAGACCAGAAGGAAAATAACAAGCACCTAGAAATCAATCTTGAAGGCAGAGAAATTTATAACTTAAATGACAGAGAATTCAAAATAGCTATCATAAAATAGCTCAATGAACTACAAGAAAACACAGATAGACAATTCAATGAAATCAGGAACTTCTTCACAAAAGAGATTGAAACTATAAAGAAAAACCAATCAGAAATGTTGGAGATGAAAAACACAATGGAGGAGATAAAGAAAACTCTGGAATCTTTCAAGAACAGAGCTGACAATATGGAGGAAAGAATTAACAATATTGAAGATAGGAATACAGAAATGCTCCAGATGGAGGAGGAGAGAGAGAGAACTAAGACTAGAAAGAAATGAAGAAATTTTCTGAGAAATATCCAACTCAGTTAGGAAATGTAACATAAAGATTATACATATTCCAGAGGGAGAAGAGAGGGAAAAAGGAGCAGAAAACTTGTTCAAAGAAATAATATCTTGGAACTTCCCAAACCTGGGGAAGGAGCTGGAAATGCAAGTGAATGAAATCAATAGATCTCCTAAATATAATAACATGAAAAGACCCTCTCCAAGGCATATAGTAGTAAAGCTGGCAAAAGTCAATAATAAAGAAAAAATATTAATTGCAGCAAGACAAAAAAATAATAATAATAACGTACAAAGGAATTCCCATCAGGCTCTCAGCCAATTTCTTGGCAGAAACTTTACAGGCTAGGAGAGAGTGGAATGATATATTTGAAATTCTGAAAGACAGAAACTTTCAGCCAAGAATACTCTATCCAGCCAAAATATCCTTCAGATATGGAGAAATAATAACTATCCCAGATAAAGAAAAGCTAAGGGAATTCATTGTCAGAAGACCCCCACTACAATAAATGCACAAGAAGGCACTAATGCCTGATAAAAAAGAGAGAAAGGGGTACAAAGCTTTGAGAAAGGAGAAAAATAGGTAGAAAAAATCAGAAAAATTGCAGCTCTCTATCAGAATAGGTTAGCAAACACTTAATTATAACATCAAAGATTAAGGGAAGGAAAACACCGAAAATAAATATAATCTCATCACTTTAAACACAAACTCACAACACAAGATGGAATAAGTTGTGACAATAATGACTTGGAAGAGGAAGAGGAAAAGGATGGAATCCACTTAGTCTAAGGAAATAAGAAGCCATCAGAAAATGGACTATCTCATCTATGAGATTTTTTATACAAACCTCATGGTAACCACTAAATAAATAATCAGAACAGGGACACATATGATAAATACAACTAAGAAAACCGTCACACAGAACTGACAAACTGAATTGGTAGTCTGAAACACATGGGACAAGAAACAAAAGAAAAGAAAAAGAACCGCAAAATGAGTGCTAAACAGCAACACTAAGTCCTCATATATCAATAATCACTCTAAATGTAAATGGATAGAATTCTCCAAACAAAAGACACAGGGTGGTGGGATGGATTAAAAGATGAGATCCAACAATGTGTTGCCTCTAGGAAACATCTCAGCTCTAAAGACAAACACAGGCTCAGAGTGAAAGGATGGAAGACAATACTCCAAAATAATGGCAAACAAAAGAAAGCAGGTGTTGCCATACTTATACCAGACAAAATGGACTTCAAGATAAAACAGGTAATGAGAGACAAAGAGAGGCAATATATAGTGATCAAAGGGACACTCCACCAAGAAGACATATCACCTATAAATATATATGCACCCAACACAGGAGCACCAAAGTACCTAAAGCAACTATTAACAAACCTAAAATGAGGTATTAACAACAGCACAATAATAGTAGGGGATTGTAACACCACATTTACATCAACGGATAGATCATCCAGACAGAAAGTCAATAAGGAAATAGTGGACTTAAATGAAAAACTAGACGAGATGGACTTAATAGATATATATAGAGCACTCCATCCAAACACAGCAGATTACACATTCTTCTCAAGCATGCACCGAACATTCTCAAGGATAGACCATATGTTGGGAAGCAAGGCAAGCCTCTAGAAATTTAAGATGATTGAAATCATAACAAGCATCTTTTCAGACCATAATGCTATGAAACTAAAAATCAATTACAAGAAAAAAACTGGGAAACTGACAAAGATGTGGAGACTAAACAACATGCTACTGAACAACCAATGGATCATTGAATAAATTAAAGGAGAAACCAAAAAATATCTGGAGACAAATGAAAATGAAAATACACCAACCAACTCATATGAGATGCAGCAAAAGCAGTCCTGTGAGGGAAACTCATAGCAATACAGGCCCACCTTAACAAACAAGAAAAATCCCGAATAAGCAACCTTAAGCTACACCTAACAGAATTAGAAAAAGAAGAAAAAACAAAGCCCAAAGTCAGCAGAAGGAGGGAAATAATAAAAATTAGAGCAGAAATACATGAAATTGCAACCAAAAAAAAATGGTAGAAATGATCAATGAAACAAAGAGCTGGTTCTTTGAGAAGATAAAATTGACAAACTCTTAGCCAGGTTGACTAAGAAAAAAAGAGAGAAGGCTCAAATAAATAAAATTAGAATTGAAAGAGGAGAAATTACAACAGATACCACAGAAATACAGAGGATTATAAGAGAATACTATGAAAAACTGTATACCAACAAATTGGACAATCTAGAAGAAATGGATAAATTCTTAGACTCATACAACCTTCCAAAACCGAACCAAGAAGAAATAGAGCACCTGAATAGACCAATCACAAGTAAAGAGATTGAAACAGTAACCAAAAACCTCCCAAAAAATAAAAGTCCTGGACCAGATGGCTTCTCTGGAGAATTTTACCAAACATTCAAAGAAGCCTTAACACCTATCCTTCTCAAACTATTCCAAAAAATAGAGAAAGATGGAACACTTCATAACACATTCCATGCGGCCAACATCACCCTGATACCAAAGCCAGACAAGGACAATACAAAGAAGGAAAATTACAGGCCCACATCCCTGATGAATATAGATGTAAAAATCTTCAACAAAATATTGGCAAACTGAATACAGAAATGCATTAAAAAGATCATACACCATGATCAAATGGGATTTATATCAGGGATACAGGGATGATTCAACATCTGCAAATCAATCAATGTGATACACCACATTAACAGAACAAGGAATAAAAGCCACATGATCATCTCAATAAATGCAGAGAAAGCATTTGACAAGATCCAACATCCACTTATGATAAAAACTCTCAACAAAATGGGTATAGAAGGAAAGTACCTCAGCATAATAAAGGCCATATTTATTGGCTTCTCAGAAGCAATCCTGAGAAAAAAGAACAAAGCTGGAGGCATCACAATCCCTGACTTCAAAATATACTACAAAGCTATAGTAATCAAAACAGCATGGTACTGGTACAAAAACAGACAGATCAATGGAACAGAATTGAAAGCCCAGAAATAAAACCACAGATCTATGGACAGCTAATCTTCAATGAAAGAGCTAAGAACATAGTATGGAGAAAGGAAAGTCTTTTCAATAAATGGTGCTGGGAAAACTGGACAGCCACATGCAAAAGAATGAAAGTAGACTATTTTCTTTCACCATACACAAAAATTAACTCAAAATGGATCAAAGACTTGAAGGTTAGACCTGAAACTATAAAACTCCTGGAAGAAAACATAAGCAGTACACTCTTTTTTTTTTTTTTAAAGATTTTTATTTATTTATTTTTCCCCCCCAAAGCCCCAGTAGATAGTTGCATGTCATAGTTGCACATCCTTATAGTTGCCGTATGTGGGACTCGGCCTCAGCATGGCCAGAGAAGCGGTGCCTCAGTGTGTGCCCGGGATCCGAACCTGGGCCGCCAGCAGCAGAGCGCATGCACTTAACCACTAAGCCACGGGGCCGGCCCAGCAGTACACTCTTTGATATCGGTCATAGAGGGATCTTTTTGAATTCCATGTCTACTCGGACAAGGGAAACAAAAGAAAAAATAAACAAGTGGGATGTCATCAGACTAAAGAGCTTCTGCAAGACAAATGAAACCAGCATCAAAATGAAAAGACAACCCACCAGCTGGGAGAAAATATTTGAAAATCATATATCCAACAAGGGATTAATCTCCATAATATATAAAGAACTCACATAACTGAACAACAAAAAAAACAAACAACCTGATCAAAAAAGGCAGAGGATATGAACAGACATTTTTCCAAGGAAGATATACAGATGGCCAATAGGCACATGAAAAGATGTTCAACATCACTAATCATCAGGGAAATGCAAATGAAAACTACACTAAGATATCACCTTACACCCATTAGAATGGCTATAATCACCAAGACAAAAAATAACAAATGTTGTCAAGGTTGTGGAGAAACAGGAACCCTAATTCACTGCTGGTGGGAATGCAAACTGGTGCAGCCTTTATGGAAAACAGTATGGAGATTCCTCAAACAATTAAAAGTAGAAATACCTTATGATTCAACCATCCCACTACTGGGTATCTACCCACCGAACCTGAAATCAACAATCCAAAGAGGCTTATGCACCCCTATGTTCACTGCAGCATTATCCATTATAGCCAACAAGTGGAAGCAACTCAAGTGTCCCTCGACTGATGACTGGATAAAGAAGATGTGGTATATATATACCATGGAATACTACTCAGCCATAAAAAAGATAAAATCATCCCATTTGCAACAACATGGATGGATCTGGAGGGTATTATGTTAAACGAAATAACCCAGAGAAAGACAAACACCACATGATTTCATTCATATGTGGACGATAAACTAACACACAGACAGAGAGAACTGTTTGGTGGTTACCAGGCAGAAAGGAGTTGGGGGTGGGCACAAGGGGTGGAGGGATGCATTTATACGGTGACTGACAAGCAATAATGTACAACTAAAATTTCACAGTGTTATAAACTATTATGACATTAATAGGAAAAAAAGAGGAAAGTAACAAAAAAGGAAAGAAAAAAAAAGTTTGCTGCTTAAGTTTTTTTTTAATTTTTTCTGGTTCTATTTAGTTGCCACCATTATGTACAACCTGATGTCTTGGTTTCCTATTTTTGTGCTGAAGAACTTCGTCAAGTAATTGTTTTCACTTAGGGAGCATGAATGGTAACTTTTTTATTTCCAGATGTCTTTATTTTATCCTCATGCTTCATTAACGATAAGGCTAGATTCAAGAAAATCTTCCCCTAGACGTTTGAAGACAATACTCCACTTTCTTCTATATTCTTACTTTTGTCTACTTGCTCTAAAATAGATTAAGGGAGGTGAATTGAAGTCTCTATCTCTAATGTGTTTCTATTTCTCCTCATATCTCCTACAGTTTTTGTTTTATCAATATTAATGCTATGTGATTTGGTGCATAGATTTTATATCTTTGTCGCAAATCTCCCCTTTAACGTTATAAAGTATCTTGTTTTAATGCTTTTTTGGCCCAAATTCTGACATTACTACAAGTCTGGCTTTGATTTTTCTCTCAGGCCCAAATACTCTCCCAGGAAGCATCTTTAACCAACTCCACTGATGGTTGCTCCGCAGCCAACTGCTCCCTCTGAGTTTGCTGATGCTGAGCCTGGCGCTTATCTGAGCCTCCCTAGAAAGAACCTGACTTGCCTTCCGTGTCCTGAGATGCAATTTCTTCTCTTTTGATTTTTTCAGGAAATTCCAAACCATTTGCTTTCTATTTTCCAGGTAGTCCTCAAAAGTTCTGGTACACTGATGATACCCTGATCATTTTCTACTGATACAGTTTTGTGCTTTTAAAAAATATCTGTCTTGGAATTTCAGTGGGAGGCGAGAGGGTGTGGGATAAATCATGTGTCACAGTGTACACCTTGACCTGGAATCCTTCCTGCAAGAGATTCTTAATTATAAGCTCCACATTTATAGGAGTAAAACATTGTTTAGTGTCCATCCATTTTCTCCTTCCCTCTCTTATTCTTTAACATGTATTGCATGTGCACACAAAATCATTTCATTTAACATCTGTACACTTTTCTGTAATATTCGCTAAAACTCGCAGTGCTTGAGTCCTCTTTTCTCCCCATCCTGAACATGTAAAATACTGGAGAGATCTATTTGAACAACATATGTCTAGTGCATTCAAAAATTTCAGAGTATATTTTAAGAGACATTACTGTTATGTGGCCATTATAGAATGGCATAATTCAAAAGGGAATCACAGCAATTAGTAGTCAGAATACGGTACAATGATAAAAAATATATCAATAAGTTCAAAGGTTTGAATAAATTATTTGCATGTAATTTTATTCTTATACTTTCTATACATTACCAGCTTCAAGGCATTTTACAGCTAGTGGCTGATAATATTTGCAATGTCATTTTTTTCTTTACATGCTAAATATACAAGCAGAAAGTTATATATTCAATTTAACTATAAACATGTGTGATGTTATTATCTGCCTGATCTTAAATCCTCCTTTTGAAAGATAAATATTTTTTCTTTTTTAATAGAAACTTTAGTTCATCTGCTTTCTTAGCCACATCAGAATCTGTGTTATCACTTTGCATTTTGGAAATCTAATTGCTTGAGCCCTTCTTTAAAGGAACCAAGTCACAGTATGCAGATTCACCATGTGGTGGCACCTGAAAGCCCCAAAACCAACATCACACAGCCTTGTATTGGGCATGTCCAAAAATTTAGACAGACAGCTATCTTGTAAGTAGCAACAGGAAATAAAAAGAGCTGCAAGAGAGTCATATTAAAAGGATGCTGGAAATGTTCTATATCTTGATCTGGGTAGTGGTTACATAGGTATACTCATATATAAAAATTCATCCAGGTATATATTGAAGATTTCTGCATTTTACTATACGTATATTATACTACAATAAAAATATTTGTGACTGTAAATGAGAACCAGTTTATATAAGCCTCTTTAAACTTTGCCTGATTATTGAATATAGCAATAAAAAATTTCAGAGGCAGTACTAAGTATTAGAAATTTCCATAAACAGTATGAAACTATTTTATGATAGTTATTTTAGCTTACTGCAATACATTTAAAACATTCTAAATTGTCAGTTTAAGTTGAAACTGCACCAGCAACAGCACAACAGTGCAACGGATGGATAAACCACGGGTATGATCACATTTTGGAACACTGTACAGCAATGAGAATCAAGGAAGCACAGCTACGTGCATCAACATGGATAAGCCTCACAAGCACAAGGTTGGGTGAAAGAAACGAGTCACAAAGAAACTATCAAAAACAGTCAAAAGCTATATTGTTTATGGATGCATACATAGGTCGCAACCCTAAAGAAATGCTAGAGAATGATTATAAAAGTCAGGATAGTGGTTACCCCTCGTGGGGAGGGAGGAGGATGCCATCCGAGGAAAGAAACACAGCTGGCTCTAAGGTACCGGCATCGTTCTGCTATATTTCTTACCCTGGGTGGTGGTGACACAGGGGTTTACTTTAGAACCGCTCTTTAAGTGTAAAAGAGCCAGATTAAAAATCCAATAATCCGGTATTTTATAGTCCAGAAAACCCAGGGCTTGGCAAATTGAAAGTAGTCACAGGTACCTGACATTATCTGTACAGTTGCCAGATTTAGCAAATAAAAATAAGAAATTAAAGCAAATAAAAATACCAGATGCTCAGTTACATGTGAATTTCTGATAAACAATGAATAATCTTTTAGATAAGTATGTCCCCATGTAATATCTGGTCCCATGCAATATCTGGGACATACTCATACTGAAAAATAATTTGTTGTTTATCTGAAATTCACGTTACTGAGCATCCTGTATTTTAACTGGCAACTCTACATACGTGGCAAATTGCGCAGGCAGAAGCAGTTCTCAGTGGCCCAGTGAGTGGAATACCCAAAGGAAGGTCAAGGAAAGGGAAGAGAAGGAAAAAGAAAAGTCTTAAGATAAATTAGCCTGACCCTAAGCTATTTGAACAACAGAGTAATTGAATTTGCTGAGTTCAACCATTATTGCTATAGTTCAGGAGTAATGAATTCATATAATGTATCAAATAATTTCTATCAACAGAAAGCAATATCAGCAAATGTTTAAAAGGACCATCAGGGTTTCTCCTAAAAGTTGTGTATCTCTCACTACATCAGTCTCTCTTCTGATCACTTTGGATGAAAACATTGTGAAAGAGAGTCTTGAGGATGCTCATTCTGTGACTAATGTCTTTCTAATTTGTAGCCAATTATTAAGAGTGAAGTTGCAAGGCAGGTTGTTTTGTTTTGTTTTTATTTTACAAGTATTCTCTGACCACCTACCATGTGCCAGGAACCCATCTTAGACCCAAAGGACAGGATAATGAATGACATGAACATAGTCCCTTTCTAGAGAGCTCAAAATCTAGGCCGTAGTGGACTGTAAATAGATAGATAGATAGATAGATAGATAGACAGACAGACAGACAGATAATTACACGCCCTTGGTAAAACCTTATCCAGCAATAGTGGATATCTGCTCTTTGCTGCCCAGCATCCCTCTTTCTTTTGGGAAACCATCCAGACTCCACTTTATGTTATTTGGTCTGGGTGGAATTGATCCACAAGCCCATTGCCACGACTGATGATGTTTGATTCAAGTATAGGTATATAATCCAATTAGAACTGATAAACCCTTGAGAGCCAGTGAGTAGAGGCTTCTGGAAAAGAGAAGCATTCCTTCTTGCCTTTGGTAATGGTCACTATGTTGCTAACTTGAGGGGAGCCATCGAGATGATCAGGGCTTTCAGGTACACACCCCCAGAGGGCGTCATTCACATAACGCAAAAGATGAAGTCGACATCCAGAAAAAGCATCCTCGTGACATCGTGGAACCCTGATTCAAGATGAACTGAAACTCCTCACAGATTTTTCAGTTACATTAAGCCAAGAAATTCACTTACTTCTTAGAGCAGTTTGCGTTTCAGTTTTCTGTCATTTGCAGCATAGAGTTCTAACTGATGCAATAAAAGTCTGAGGAAATAAAGGTTTCTTTCCTATTCCCAACCTCCAGTTTCATCCCCTAGAGATAAGCACTGTTGCGTTGCTTTCAGACATTTGTTTGCATGTGCAGGTATCATGTATGCCTTTCACGCAAATAGAATTGTATTGTATACGTGGTGCTACCACTAGCTCTTTCTACACTTATGTCGTATTGTGGACATCTTCGTTTGTCGATACGAAGTATTCTGTATATTGGATGTATCATCATCAATTTAATCTGTCTTCCATTGGTGCAAATTTATTCTTTTCCTCAATTTTCTACTATGATAAACAATACCTTTATACATATATCTTTGTGCATTTATGCAACTATATCCAACAGAAAATAATCCTAAAAGTGGACTTGCTCTCTCAAAGGGAATGTACATTTAAAATTTTGCCCTCCAGAATGATTACACCAATTCACTTCTTCTCAGAAACACATGAGAATGTTTCTTCTTACCATTGCTAACACTGAGTTTTGTAAAATTTAAGAAATTTTTCCAATATGATAGCAAAAAGCAATATTGTTTTTTCAATTTGCATTTGTTTAATGAGTGTATACACACACACACAGACACACATGGAGAGAGACCCATATATATTTAGGCTATATATTTTGTAACTCCATTAGCTATTTTCCTATAAATTCCCCATTCATATCCTTTGCCGATTTTTCTGTTGGGTTATTTATCTTTTCCTTATTGATTTGTCTTTACATGTTAGGAAAATAGACCCTTTTCTCATACGTGTTCTGAATATATTTTTCCAAATTTGTTGTTCATCCTTCAGTATTGCTTTGTTTCTTTATCTTTTTTTAAAGTATAACATTTCAAGTGTAGAGAAAGCAGGAGAGAATTATATAAGGAGCACCTACATGCCCACCATCCAGTTTTAAAATATGACCATTTTGCAATATTTGCTTCACCTATTTTGTTAAGAGTAAAATGTTCCAGCTACAGTTGAAGCTTCTTTTCTTCTCTCCCTGCTCCCGTTCTTCTCCACGTCTCCTCACAGTAACCACCACCTTGAAGGTGATGTGCACGGGTTTGTGGAGGCCCTTTGCAGACCTGAAAACCCCTGCTACGCACCAAAGGTTGAAATATTTCCCCTTGTCTTTCAGCAACAACAAATTGAGTGTCAACATTTGTTCTCAAGTAAGTCTTACCAGGATCTGCAAGCATCTTTCCAAGAGAGACCAATTTCACATCACTGCAATGGTAAGGCTTGCCAAGTTCCCGTGAGAAGCTGTTCACAGACTGTGCCAGCCTTCAACTAATGTTGCTAATCAAGAACAGTGAAGCACCTGCCCATCAAACTTGCCTCAGATGAGGTCATTGACTTGTGATTGGACATGTTATATATTATAGTATAACTTATTTTGACACCAGGAGAGGTTAATTTTAAAAAGGCCATAACCTCTTTCTGCCCACTTTGAAGCAGGCTTTAGCTGGGGTCAAAGCCCTCATGTCTGCCTCTATAAAAGGTGGTGATCATGGGGGTTGGGGGTGTTCATATCCGCTCAGACATATGAAAAATGAAGACATTTCATAAGTAGAGTGATGAAACCAGTGTGGTCATGTGTGAACATTTTAGCAGAAAGAATTAAAAGACAGTTAAAAAAATCTTTGAATAATCTCTAGTCTTTTGATATTCTGAAACTTCTACCTCATTGCTTATTTTTAAAAGGACCCAAATTAGGCTTGGCCTAAACAAGAGAGTCTCCTGTGATTTTGACAAGCACATTAAACAGTACACGGCCATGGTTTTATACTTTTTCACAGGTCTATGTTTCTTTAAAACATGTATATATATATATAATTTTGTAAAATAATAAAGTTTATATAAATTGCATCATACTGAGCATATCATTCTGCAATTCATCGTGGTTATTCAGTATGACTTCAAACTTTATCCATGCTGATACATGTAGACTGAGTTTATTCATTCTAACTACTGAATAGTATTCCCTTTTGTGAATTTATTTTTCTATTTTAAAATTAGTAAACATTTAAATTATTCCTTTCTTTTCCTTTAGTGAAAACAATGCTGCACTGAACATTTCTCCTGTGCACGTGTCTGAGGGTTTCTCTGGTGTGTCTGCCCACAAGTGAACCTGTTGGCTTGTGAGTCCTGCACACCTCCTTACTGGATATTGCCCAAGCACTCTGCAACACGGCTGTGTCTGACGGATTATGCTGTCCTAGTACGTGAGGACTCCCGTTTACCCATATCTTTTCTGTCTCTGGTATATGTTTTGGAGTTGTATGATTTTGATCGTAGTATAATTTATCAAACTATTGCCTTATGGCTTCTAGCCCCTGTGTGTGTCTGTGTGTGTGTGTATGTGTGTGTGTGTGTGTGTGTCATGTTTAAAGGTTTTTTGGTCATGTTTAGTTCTGGTAGTAAACGGTTATTGCAGCTTAACTTGCAAATATAGTTTTGAGGTTGTTCATTTTGTTTCACAATGATGAAATTAACAGAGAGTAGCGCTAATAGTCCAGAAACCCGGTAACCCTGCAGCAGGATTCTATCCAGACTGTACAATACTTTGCCTGCCAAATGTTATGGGAGGATAACAGTAAATGAAATTAAATTCAGAAAACTGTGAGTGGGAAACTGCGCTAAACACTGTACGTAATAGCCAGACATTTCTCATTGAAAGGTTTTTCCTCACTGCCCAGAACTGGGTTACCTAATGCAGCATTAATAGCTGTATCAGGGCCAGGGTGAAGAGCTGATCTGGAGGGTTCGGGTGCTGATGTTTCTTTCTCTCTATCTTCCTTGTCCTACTTCTTTTGAATAACGTTCACTTTCTCTTCCTTCTCAGGTCCATCTTAAAGTTTCAGGAAAGTCCTAGATGTAACAAAGTTCAGGCTAAAAATGTTTGCAATGTTAAGCTTATCCAAGGCATTAAACTTTGTAACGCCATCCCAGCTAAAAATAAAGTAAAACTCTAAACCTGTAGGATAACCAGATGTGACATCTGCAGAGCTGTCCTGTATAAATAAGCAATAAGCTAGAGTGAACAAGGAATGTAGCAGGTGTGGTCAATCAGGAACAGCTTTTTGATGTAAACTGATGATATTTTTACTTCTGGAATGATCAGAGGTATTCTCTTATTTTACATGTTCAATCATTTTTGTAAAACATATTTAATAACAGTATAAGATCTAACAGCAGTTTATTACACTATCTCTGGGTGTGGGTGTGGGGCTTACTTTCTTTCACCATCTAAACGTTCCTAAATGAAGAATCTTTGCCTCAAGATGTGCATTTCTCCAAGTTATGTGTGAAATTTCCTTTGAAGAGAGCCTAACTACTTTAGAAAAGTTTAAGTCCTGCATAAGGAAAGTCATTTTGTTTTTCAATATTTCACGATTTTTAGAAGGCGGCAAAGTCTTTAAATTCTTTTGGCCAGACCTGAATATTTAATAAGCATGTGAAGAAAACAAGTCTACACTCAAAGCACATGGAAAGACATCCGGAGTTTACCAAGCCTTCTCAGACCCTTAGGGTAAAGTCTTCATAATAGACTTCATAAGTCTATTCTCTCTGCAGCAAACTCCAAGGCACTCGTGGTTACAAATTGTGTGGCCACATCTCTCATTTCTGTGTGACCTTTTGGTCATTTAATTACTGGAACTCACTGTTCCAGAAATCTGTGCTTGCCATTTGCCTTCTGTCTGACTCCCTGGTTCCTGGCTCGTGCCTTCCTGCGACTTCAGTTCTCAGGTGAGCTGGGTGGACTCAGGCCTGAGGCGGGAAGAGGCCGCTGCTTTAGAGGATGGAGATGTGGGGTGTAGAGCAGCTGCTTGGGAAGCGGGCCTTTGTTCTGAGCAGGAAGGCTCAGTGCTTCTAGGCCATTACTGTCTCAGCCGCGGAATAAATTCTAGAGGACATTTAGTTTCATTGCTTCAAGATTCCAATCATAACCCTTTTCCTGAATCCCATCATTGTTAGCCCATTATTTGTTTGTCCCATTTATTACATTCCGACAGGACTAGGCAAACATTTACACATCTTTTTAGGGAAGATGAAGCTACGTGTAATTATTCGCTCAACTGCTGAGTGACTACTATCATAGGCTAGTACCAAAAAGTGGTGAAGCCTAGACAAAGATCTAGATATAAAGAGTAATAATTGGTATATTCATATCTCTTGCTTGTAGTTCCTACTAGATACTAAATAGATAATTTATTAGCTTAGAAAGATACTTGACTGTTTTATAATTGTCAAGGAGTGAAAATATTGCCTAAAAGCATTGGCCAAGCTGTGCCTCTGCTGTGAAATCTTCTATGTATGAAATGTTAACATATTATCATATGCTGATAGGCACAAGGCCTGTGAGGAAGTCGTAAGAGATTAAAGACAAAAATCATTTAATTTGACATTGATATATTAACAAGATCCAAATATGAATTACTTATTTGTCTCTGTTTCAGATATTACCCTGAGAAAATTTTTTTTCTCAGCACACAGTGACTATTTTTTGAAGGAAAGGGAACATAATATAACATTTGAGTCCTGAGAAGAGCAATTGCAGTCAATGAACTTAATGTCTTAAATTGCTTTTATTGTCATCATTGATGGTATAGAGAAAACAAGTTAATAAAGCCTCTCTCTTTCACAGCGGGAACTTATAGATCAATCTTGTTTAGCGGCATGCTTCTCTCTGTGCTCACTAATAAACTCGTGGCAGCTGGTGGTTGGTATTCATCTCTTCCTAATTAAGAGAAGCACATGCTACAAATTCATCATTCTGGATGAGAGCTATGGTGTTTAATCTGTTTCCCTCATCCTCCTTGCTTTATTCTCCATTAAGCAACCCATGATAATTATACAGCTTGTCATACAGAGTATGCGGTGATAGAATAACATGGGATTTGGAGGTATATTGCTTGGATTTGAGTCTAGGCCTTTAACTAGCTGTGTGACCTCAGGCGTGTTACCTAATCTCTCTGAGCCTCAGATTCTCTCCATCTGTAAACTTCATAAGTTGTGATACTTAAATGAGATAATACATGGAAAAGCACTACACAAATACCTTTTTACAACTTGTAATTGTTGAAAATTTCAAACGTATTCTAAGGTTGAGAGAAGACAGTTGTACTGTCATGTACCCCTCACCCAGCTTCAACAATCATTCATTCACAGTCAGTGATGTTTATCTATACTCCACCCAGTGCCCTCTCCCGCCCCAAAAGGAATATCATACAGCAAATTCTAGATATCATATCATGTCCCACCTTAAACATTTTAGTATGTATCTCTAAAAGGTAAAGTCCCTTTTCTAAAAGCATAACTATAAAGCCATTATTCTACTTTAAAAATTTAACAAATATCCAGTCAGTGTCCATTTCCCCAATTGTCTCATAACGTTTTTTTACAATTATTTTGTTTGACTCAGGATTTAAATAAGGTCTACACATAGCATTTCGCTGATCTGTCTTTTTAGTCTAATCTACAACTGCACTGTTTAATATGGTAGCCACTAGCCACATCTATTTAAATTTAAACATAAATTAATTAAAATTAAATTAAAAATTCAGTTCCTCAGTTGCAATAGCCACATTTCAAGTGCCAAATAGTCACATGGATAGTGCAGATATAGAACATTCCATGAGTGCACAAAGTACTATAGGACAGTGCTGATCTACAAGTCTCTCTTCCCTCTCTTTTATTCTTTGTAATTTAACTGTCAAAAGAAACCCCAAGTCCGGAATTTCCCACATTCTGGATTTTTCTGATTGAATTCCCATGGTGTCATTTAACATGTTCCTTGGTCCTCCATATGTAATTGATGGTTACGGCTAGAGGCTGAGAAGCCGTTCACCTGTTTTGTGAGCTCAAGTTCTACCCCGTGAGCTCAAGTTCTACCCCGTGACCTTGAGCACATAACTTGACCTATGTAAACGTCAGTTCCCTCATATATAAAACAGGGATAGTAATAGTACCTATACCATAGGGCTGTTATGAAGGTTAAAAGAGATAATTAATATAAAGTGCTCAGCCTGGTGCATGGCCATAGCGTGGATTAAGTATATATTAGTTATTACTTGCATTATTATACTTGTTATTAGGCACTGATTCTAAAATCTTGGTCCATGCATTGGCTGCATCAAAATCCTCCATGGACTTAAAAAAAAGGTTTCTAGAGATTCTAATTCGGTAGGTTGGAATGTGGTCCTCCAAAAACCTGTATTTGTAACAAGTTATGGATGATTCTGATGCAGTTATGGGTTTGGAAACTGATGGCTTTGTGATGTGTCAACTTGGCTAGGCTGAACTTCCGTCCCCAGAATTTCTAGTGTGCTGAATGTTAGGGTAGATGATAAGAGACCTTCTCTTGCACGAGATAGAGGAGGGAAGGGAGGCAGCTACCATTTTGTAGCATATACACACCTTCTCCCAGTTATTCAATCAAACATAATTTAGGTGCTACTGTGAAGAGATTTTTGTAGTCATAATTAAAATTCCTAATTGTTAACTTTAAGTTAGTCAAAAGGAGATTAGCCTGGGTAGGCCTGACTTAATCAATCAGAAGACTTTTAAAAGCAGGCTTAGTACAGGCCCAGCTGGTTTCACTGGTGAATTGTATCAAACATTTAGAGAAGAATTAATACCAATTCTGCACAAACTCTTCTAAAATATAGAAGAGGAGGGAACACTTCCCAATGTATTCTATGAGGCCAGTGTTACCATGCCAAAACCAAAGACACCACAAGAAAAGAAAATTAGAGAACAACATCTCTTATGAATATAGACATAAAAATCCTTAACAAAATACTAGCAAACTGAATCCAGCAACATATAAAAAGGATTATACACCATAACTGAAAGAGATTTATCCCAGGAACGCAAAGATGGTTTAATACCTGCAAGAAAATATCAATAGAATAAAGGACAAAAACCACATAATTATTTCAATAGATGCAGAAAAAGCATTTGATAAAATTCAACACTGCTTTATGATAGAAGCAACCAATAAACCAGGCATAGGGGGCCAGCCTGGTGGCGCAAGCAGTTGAGTGCGCATGCTCCACTGCAGCGGCCAGGGGTTCGCCGGCTCTGATCCTGGGTGCGCACTGATGCACTGCTTGTCAGGCCATGCTGGGGTGGTGTCCCATATAAAGTGGAGGAAGATGGGCATGGATGTTAGCTCAGGGCCGATCTTCTCGGCAAAAAGGAGGATTGGCATCAGATGTTGGCTCAGGGCTGATCTTCCTCACACACTCAAAAAAATAAACCAGGAATAGAAGGGGACTCCCTCCACTTAGCAAGGGACATCTACGGAAAACTTTCTTTGGGGAGCCCACACTTTCCTTTGTTCTTTTATTCCAAAAAATTTACTTATACCTGATTCCATGTAGGGAGGTCTGGGATAGTCCAACGTCTGGGCCTGGATGGGTCAGACTGTCTTCTAAGTGTGGGGTTCAGTTTTTTTTTTTTTTTTTTGTGAGGAAGGTTAGCCCTGAGCTAACATCTATTGCCAATCTTCCTCTTTTTGCTAAGGAAGATTGGCCCTGAGCTAACATCTGTGCCCATCTTCCTCTATTTTATATGTGGGATGCCTGCCACAGCGTGGCTTGATGAGCAGTGCGTAAGTCCATGCCCTGGATCCAAACCTGTGAACCCTGGGCCACTGAAGTGGAGCACACGAGTTTAACCACTATGCCACGGGGCCAGCACCTGGGGTTCAGTTTTAAGAAGTCCGCTTACCCACAGGTATATGCCGTATTATCTGCTCTAGTCTTTATTAATAAGGTGATATTAAAAGGTGATATTTTGCCTCATCCCAGTCCCGTATGCCTTATACTCTATATTACTTTTCAACTGGTTCAGAATTAGGGTAGGGAAGAGGGGTGGCAGTTATTGGCCCCTCAAAGATCCCAGCATGAGGCAACAGAAGGGACAATTTACAGAAAAGTTTAGTCATGCGCAATAGTAATCCCCAGAGTAATGATCAGAATCTTACACTTTTTTAAAAGTTGGAAGGGAACGTAGAGATCACTTGGCAGCTAGATTCTAACTCACAGAGGTTAAGTAATGTGTACAGGACTCCCCACCATCTAGCGACATTTCAGAACTAGAATCCAAATTTTCTTTCAGCCCACTGCACTTCCCACCAGACCCTGCTGCCTCCTTAATATGCTGATAATGTGCTATTTTTTACCATCTTATCTGCTTCCCTGAAGACCAGAATTTTGTCATTGCTATAGATGAAGAAATAAACAACTTAAGTAATTTTCCTGTGATAATATGGTCAGAGGTAGCACTAGAAATGAAATTAGCACCCTACTTTTAGTTCAAGCCTGGACACATGAGATCATTTTATTTGTCAAAATGCCAAACTGAAATAAATAGAAGAGTGGGACACTGTAGAAATACAGTCACTGTGGCAAAGCCTCTGGTTCATAAGTTAATTCAACTGACGATCTCTGGTTCCTTTTCTAGCATGATGTCATAGTGTGTCATGGTCTTAAAATTGCTTCCTATGAGAATAGAAGGAAATAAGTAGAGTGGGGTGTCACTGCCTAACTCCAAAGCCTGTGATCTCAATTAACCATGATATTTACTGCCGCCTCAGACCTGTAAGCTTCAAAGGCAAATGTTTAGACAATAAAATGAAAGTTTAGGCAAATTTCTAGAAGCAGTTAATTTATGTTACTCACAAATGTAATAGAATTTAGCACTTGGCTATAACAGCTTTCCTTAAATAATCATCCCTGCAGACTTACTGGTGGGAGCACAGTGATATGAAAGATACACAGTAGGCCACAAAGATGGCGGCAGATGCTCTCTGTTAATCAGGCTATTACTCTCTGATTTCCTACAAAATCTACACACGAATTTGATTGTGATTTTCTACAAAAAGTTCTTTAATCGTATCTGCTTTCTATGCTGAGAAATCATTCATTCATTCACCAACTAGTTTTTGAGCATCTACTGTGTATCGGGCACTATTTTAGGTACTGGGGATAGAGTTATAAACAGAAATATGTCCCTGATCTCACTGAGCAGAGGCTATTATAAAATGATAAACACAATAAAATCCCTTATTTGCTGCTGTTAGAGATAGGCACAACTCTCTTTAATAATTGCTATATTTGCATCTTTAGAAAAGAAAAGAAAAAAAGCTATGGTCAAATAAGTTTGGGAAATAATGCAGCTATAGTCCCTTAATGCTTCAAATTACACGCTAGCTTATTAAAGCCCCTGAGGTATTAGACAATAATAATGTCTGTTCAACTCTATTTCTCCGACTTATTTGACTGTTTAAACTTTTTTTCATTTTTGGGATAGCATTTGTTAACCTCTTGTGGAAGGAATGTTCCAAAGAAGCCAGCTTTAGAAAATACTAAATTGTAAGAGCTCTTTGTTTTGTTTTTTCTGTTTTTTAAATATGTTCTTCAATTCTACCTCAGTTTTAGCTTTTATTTTATATGGCTAAGTTTTGGAAGACATAAATGGACCTGCACTAGCCCAAATACATAATGAAAATAATCAACTATTTTATAACAAAGGTATATTGGACATACATTTTTTCTTACCCCAGGTTGATTTCTCTCTCTAAGTCACCGTAACTTTTTAAAAATTTTAAATTGTAAAATAAAGCATAGAAAGAGAAAACTAAACAAAACAAATGTAGAGCTTGGTGAATAGTTATAAGATGAATACCCTGTAGCCACCACCCAAGTCAAAAAATAGAACTTTTGCAGTCATCTCAGAAGCCCCTCCTTATGCCCCATACAATTCACAGCACTCTCTCTTCCTCCATAATCACCATATCCCGACTTGCAGAACAATCTCTCTCTTGTATTTCTCTACACTGCAGTTTAGTCGTGCCCGTTAAAAACAAACACCTTGTTATGTCCTTTAGGTGTCGTTTCATCTACAGGTTCTCCCTCCATCGTTTCCTTACGCTTTACCTGCTGTAGAACTCAGTCTGTTTGACACAGAGAGTGTTCTACAGGCTGGATTTTGCTGATTGCACACTCGTGATAGAGTTCAACATGTTCTTGTGCCTTCTGTGTTTCCTAGAAATTGGCAGCTGGATCCAGAGGCTTCATCAGGCTCAGGTTTGATCCCTTTGTGTTCTTTTTTCAGGAAGTCTGGTTTTCACTCTTTTTTTCTTTTTAATGTTAGCAGCCATTGATATTCAACGTTAAATGCATTAATTCATTGAGGGTTAGATGATATTCTGTTTCTACCATTTGGCTTTCATGTGTGACTTTGAATAATTGTATAATGAGATGCTTCCCTGCATCTACTCTTTGGTCATCCAATGGAACAGTTTATACAGAAAAGGAAGGAAAAACGCTTGAATTTTCCCTCTTACTTCCCCAGTTTTTGATACAACAAATTGATTCCCTGTCGTCTTTAAAAAATTATCAATGAGATTTGTAAAATATTGTAATGAACTCACAGACCTAAATATATTTGTGAGATTTCAATCCATTGCAATTCTTATCCTCATGGAAGCTCCAACTGTCCCATCTTTGTCTGTGGGTACTCTTCAAATTGGCCCCTCGGACATGATCCTAATAGTTTTCAATAGCTTCCTTGCTGTCCGCTATGTCAAGACGTTCCGTTTTCTGCCCCAGACCTCCAACCCTGGAATCAGCCATTTTTCCAAGGACCCTAGTTTCTTTGAATGGGAAATATTTCAAGACCACAACATAGGTGCTATTTTAAGCCCCTTTAGTAGAATATATATTACCTGAATATTTCTAGTTTAAATTCAGAACTACATGGTTTTTACTTAACCTCTTCTATATTACATCTGTATCTCCTTTCTTCCATACCAAGAACCTTGGTTATCAAAGTAACAGGGGGATAAGAGTTAGAATACTCATAATTTTCATTTACTTTTTCTCTCATGATACCAACAACAGTCCCAGAATAACAATACTAATACTACTACTGATGATTAATATTACCGCCAATTACTAAAGAACAGTTAAAATTTGCATATGCTATCTCTATTCTCTTCCCATTTTAAAAATGGTCATAGCATATTTATATCATATACTATCTACATTGTTAGATCATTTAGTCATTATATACTATAATTCCTCCCCACCCCACCCCCTTTAACTCTCATTTGTTTTAGTTCTCCAAACAACTGTATATTTAACGATCACTTCTCGTCCTTATATTAATATCTCTCCAGTCGTTTTGGTTGTCTGAAACTCACTCTCTAGTAGATTTCTTAGGAAAAGCACATAGGAACAGTATTCTTTGAGTTTTACCAATAATAATTTCTCTGTGCCTTTTAT
This sequence comes from Ceratotherium simum simum, assembly GCF_057802395.1. NCBI lineage: Eukaryota > Metazoa > Chordata > Mammalia > Perissodactyla > Rhinocerotidae > Ceratotherium > Ceratotherium simum. Next base: position 45,123,181 of record NC_141923.1, read on the forward strand.
ACTTGAAGATGAGTTTGGCAGGATATAGAATGTTTGGCTAATATTTTATTTTCCCGGGTCTCTTAAAAACAGCCTCTACTCAGTTTTCTTCTGGCATAATGAGCTGCTGTTAAAAGTTTGATAACCTATTTATCTTTCCTTTATAAGTCACATGCTCTTTTTGCCGAGTTACCCAAAGACTTTCTTTTCTTTAAAGTCCAGTCATTTTATTAGACTATTTCTTGGTGTTGGTTATTCTGATCAGTATTCTCAGACACTCGAGGTGCTATTTCTTTTTTTTTTTTTTTTTTTTTTTAATAATTTTATTTATTTACTTTTCCCCCAAAGCCCCAGTAGATAGTTGTATGTCATAGCTGCACATCCTTCTAGTTGCTGTATGTGGGACACGGCCTCAGCATGGCCAGACAAGCGGTGCGTTGGTGCGCGCCCGGGATCCGAACCCCGGGCCGCCAGTAGCGGAGCTCGCGCACATAACCGCTAAGCCACGGGGCCAGCCCTCGAGGTGCTATTTCAAGTCCTTTTTGATTTCAGAAAACTTTTCTTAAGTTACATTTGTCCTGTTCCTCCCGTTGGTTTTCTTCTTCCAGAACTCTCTTTGTCTGTAAGCTGGGTCTTCCTTGGGTATCTTTAATATTGGCCACTTCTGAATCCCTTTTTGTCTCTTTTCTTATTTTAAAGATATTAAATTTTTTGAGTGTTACAATTGTCCTCTTTTCATCCTCTATTTCTCGTAAGGCAGCATCCATCGTGTGTGTGTGTGGGTGTGTTTTGATCTTATTCCTTCTAGTTTAGTGTTTATTTCTAAGATGATTTTTTATTTTCAAATTCTCCTTTGGACATTATTAGCTAATTTATGTCACCTAATTTATGAATTGTCCTAATTCTGATTTATGTTGTTTTCTCATGTTTTGTATCACTTTCTTAATACATTCAAGTTCGTTCTGAAACAGTACGCTGCAGCCTTGATCTGTTTCTTGAGTATGTCCCTCAGGTGTGTCTTCACTTTCTTGGTAGCAATGTTATTCTGCTTCTTATTCTTTTTTTCCCTGTAGTAACTTTGGGATGTGACCTTGATACTTTTCTATTGCTAGTTCCTAAGTAAAATTAGTTTTCCTGAACTTTTAGAAGGAGGTTTGGTTCAGACAGCTTTTCTCACTTAACAGTGGTGCTTCTTGTTTTTGTGAAATGTTTGACCAAGTTCAACAAATGTGACTGTTTGCTTTCTGAGACTTCCTGACCCTGTTCCTCTCAGCCACTTTGTTTTTCAAAAATTTTTATTGATGTCGTAATAGTTTATAACATTGTGAAATTTTAGTCGTACACTATTGTTTGTCAGTCACCATATAAATTATCGCTTCCCCCCTTGTGCCCACCTCCAACCCCCTTGCCCCTGGTAACCACAAAACAGTTTTCTCTGTCCGTGTGTTAGTTTATCTTCCACTTATGAGTGAAGTCATGCAGTGTTTGTCTGTCTCTCTCTGGCTTATTTCCCTTAACATAATACCCTCCGGGTCCATCCATGTTCTTGCAAATGGGACAATTTTGTCTTTTTATATGGCTGAGTAGTAGTCTATTGTATTTATATGCCACATCTTCTTTATCCAATCATCAGTCGAGGGACACTTGGGTTGCTTCCACTTCTTGGCTATGGTGAATAATGCTGCGATGAACACAGGGGTGCATAAGCCTCTTTGGATTGTTGATTTCAGGTTCGTTGGATGGATACCCAGTAGTGGTCTAGCTGGATCATACGGTATTTCTATTTTTAATTTTTTCCTCTCACCCACATTTTTTTTTTTTTTTTGAGGAAGATCAGCCCTGAGCTAACATCTGCCAATCCTCCTCTTTTTGCTGAGGAAGGCTGGCCCTGGGCTAACATCTGTGCCCATCTTCCTCCACTTTATATGGGACACTGCCACAGCATGGCCTGACAAGCGGTGTGTGGGTGCGCACCTGGGATCCAAACCCGGGCCGCCAGCAGCCGAGCCTGTGCACTTAATGGCTACACCACAGGGCCTGCCCCCTCTCAGCCACTTTTTATCTGAATCTTCTCTTTACTTCATCTATGTTGTCGCTATCATGATCAGTTTTGGTTCCAAGGCCAGTAGTTTCTCCTCAGGGCTGTGTCCTGGAAGGGAGTGGGGGGGGGCAGTACTGAGAATTCCCAGGGGTGAGACGGTCCCCCCCCTTCAGGTCTTACCAGGGATCCCTTGCCCTCACCTGCTGTTGGAATGGGCAAAACCCCTCCCAGTTTCAGTTGCTATTCTCAGATTGGCTAACTGTGCCAGCAGATATCTGTTTCTCTTTTGGATTCCCCTTGTTCTCAGGTACATCAACTATCCCGTTGATTCCTTCTCCTCTCTCTTACATAGACTCTAATATCATGGTCTTGTGCTTGTTGGTGATTTGTCCCCACCTGCTTATACTCTGTGGTTTGTGGGGATACATTGTCATCTTGTTTTGTTTTAAACTTTACCCACGGGTTTTTAATTTTGCTTTCCAATTTCTCTGTTGATATATAGGAATTTGAGAAGATCCAAAAACTGTGTTGTCACTTCCTAGAAGCCCACTATAACGTTTCATGGACTGACATTTGATTATTTATATATTATATGAGATGTTTTTTCAAAATAACTATTCTAAAATAATTTCAACCTTACAGAAAATTACAAGAACAATACAAAGGATTTTAGTTTACCCTTTACCAAGATTCCCTAAATAATTATTTTACCATATTTGTCTTATTATTCTCTCTCTCTTATCTCTCTTTCTCTCTCAATTATTTTGTATATATAGCAAAAGCCAGTAAAATTATTAAAATCAGAAAATTAAAGTTGACACAAAACTAGGATCCAATCTATTTACTGCATTCAAATTTCACTCATAATGCACCGTATAATCACTCTTTCCTTTCTAAGCCAGGGTCCACTAGAGGATCATGTGTTATATTTAGTTTTATGTGTCTTTAGTCTCCTTGGAGCAGTTCCTCAGTTTTTCCACTTCTTTCATGACTTTGACTTTTTAAAAGAGAATAGGTCAGTTACTATGTAAAATGTCCCTCGACTTGAGTTTGCCTTATATATATCGTGACCAGATTCAGGTTATTCATCTCTGTGGAGACGAACCACAAACAGGATGCCATGTTCTTCCCAGTGCATTATCAGGAGGCAAATTAACAAATATTAATTTGTCCCATTTCTATCAGCATTGACTTTTATCATTTCATTAAGATGATTTCTGCCAAATTTCTTCATTGTAAAATTAGCAGGTATTTCGTGGACAGCTACTCTGGTATTATGTAAATATCTTGTTCCTCATCGCATTTTCACGCAGTTTTAGCGTCTGAATCAATTATTACTACAATGGTTTACAAATGGTGATATTCTAATTCCATCATTCCTTCCACATTTATTAGTTGGCATTGTACTATATAGTAAAGCTTTCTATGCTTCCCCATTTATCCGCTTATTCACATACACTTACATCAGGGTGGACTCATGGATTCCTACTTTATTCAACTGGTCATAATCTGTTGCTATCATTATTCATTTTAGGTTTAAATTTTGCCAGATTTAATAATGGGAGCCTTCAGTCTGGCTCTTGTCCTTCTAACATGTTCTCATCATTTTTTCAGTCCTTTCTTACTTTCCTGCTCAACAAGATGTTCTGGAAACATATCGTACTTTTCCTGTCCCAGCTCTGAATTCAACCATTTCTCCAAGGAGTTCTGGATCCTTTCAGTGGAGGATGATATTTGGAAGCCACCGTGGTGGTGCTAAGTATGCTCATTTGAAGTAGGGGATCACTTCTTCCAGGTCTAGTTTTCTTCCTTTCCACCTTGGTAATTCCCTTCTAGCTCTCATTATCTCAGTATCCTTACTGACTCTTCCTGTATGTAACCAATCTCCCAAGACCAAGATACCCCCCAAAGCAGCCTCCCCCAGTCAGCCAGCCCATTGTTCTTCCCACCATAACTTGTGAATTGCATCATACGAAGCAGATGAGATACTTCCTTTCCAACTCATTCCTCTTCTTTATGCAAAAGAGAATATATATGAAATTTGGGACTCCATTTATGTAATTTATTATCATTGGAAAAATTCCTTTTTTTTGTAGAAATTAATGTCATAAATATTGTAACTTGTGTTTTCTTATCTGAAATTTCTGGCTTTGTGTTTATGGGTTTGTTATGACACAGTGAGAACATTTGCTCAATTGATTTCTGGGCACACATCAAACACTTTGATAAATGAGACCTGGACAGCAGGAAAAAATATTGTGAGAATTTTTAAAAATTCAATTAACCACAAAAATGACTTCTTGTGTTAAAAATTGATCTTAAAAAGCTAATGAAAGGCTCACATCTCATTTTTAACTCAAAAAATGTGTTTCTAAAATGTTAGCCTTGTTATTGTAAGCTTTATTATAGTTAACAACAATAACTTTTATCTGTATGAGCATTATTGCTTACAAAGCACTTAACAACTATTATCCCAATTAATCATTTCCCAGCTGTGGAGTAGAAGATATTATCTCCATTTTACAGATAAGAGCACAACCTCATAGAGATTATGCAACTTGTTAAAGATTGCCCACTATTAAGTGGCCAAAATGGGATGTAAACACATTTCATAACTTATTGTTTCCTTTTCACTATTTCATTCCTCTGAATTGGGATTTTCTCTCCTCTCACCCCTGTCCTGTATGCCAGATTACACATGGATAACTACTTTGCCAAGTAATCTACTAGTTAGTCATCTAGCCTGGGATCATTCACTCACCTCTAACAGATCTCATTTCTTCACAGTAGCGGAGAGAGCTTGTCCCCTGTATTTATTTCCCCCTCACTCCACAGTAATAGAGTGGTTAGTCGGGAAAATGGTCACCCAGAATAAAGTTCATTTCCTAGCCTAGTTGGCAGGTAGGTGTGGCCATGTGATAAGGGTAGCCATGTGTGACAGCTTCTAGGAATCTTCCTTTAAATGTACCCATTTGCCCCTTTTTCTTTGTCTCTTCCTCTATCCTGCTGCCTGGAGTAAAGATCTTTCCTTGGATAATGAGAATTAGGGCTGCACCCTAGGAACGTCATCAGCGTGGTGAGCTACAGGGAGATTCCTGGGGCCCAAGGATTTTGTGGAGCAGGGCCGCTGTACCAATCCTGTACCCCAAAGCTCCAGACTTTTAGCAGAGATAGAGAACTTCTACTTTGTTTAAGCCATTGATATTTTGACTTGCCCACTCACATCCTAATTCAGTACCCACCTGCGGAATTCTAGTTATCTTCCCAATAGTCATTTAAGCCTTCACCCTTTAGGACTCAGCCTGGCATGGGGGTGAGATTGACCACACACCCCACATCTAGAGGGCGCCCTGACTGATTACCCGCCAATCCGGGTAATTTCAGCGTGCAGCAGTAGTGATGGGTGCAGTGATGAGCGCCTAAGCCAATCAGCTGATGGCCGTCCCTTGGCCCAGTGGTCGGTTCAGGTGTGATGCAAACGGTGCGAGGTTTGGAAGAGGCGCCCTCTCCCCACAGAAGGATGTTACCCTAGATATAAACACAGAAGCTTGTAGCCTTAGAGAAACCGGGCTGAGGATACAGCTGGTTTGTGAAGGAAGGTAGAACCAGGAGAATTGTGGGAAAAGGGTGTTTTCCCTCAGATTGGACCAATCTGAAGCCTGCCCAACTTGTAGTCTTTTCAGGAAAGTGAGCCAACAAATGTTCAGTTATATTGTTTAAGCTAATTCGAAGTGGGTCTTCTGTTATTTGCATCCAAAGACATCTTAACTAATTTGCCTAACGATGGCTTCAGGATTATATCGATATCCAATAATGTAGATCAACTTTCCCAGGGAAGTATTTTTGACAGGAACTCCTAATTTTTTACTCTGTTTACCCCGTTGCTCATTCTCTACTTTTATTTTCAAAATCTTCAAGGATACTTTTGGAAAGGCTGAGGTGTCCGTGTTAAAATTCCAATGTAGAGCTTATCCTTTCTGGAGACACTCCTTGGTTTTCTTATGCTGCCTCATTTCTCCATCTTTTTCTTTGCGCATTTCTCAGATTGTTACTGTACTGATTCTATTTTCTCTGGTTTCTCCTCTAGCTCCTTAAAGGTGGGTATACTCTAAGGCTTAGTCCTCCACTCTCTGATTTAATATGAAATTTTCTCAGAGCTGCTGCTCACTCTTATGACTTCAAATAATGACCTTTCCAATTCACGTCTCCAACCCTCTCTTTGTGTTTTACACCTTCATTTCCACGTCCACTAGGAGGCCTGGCAGCTGCCTAAATGCAGTATATCTAAAACCTAACTAATCTTTCACCTACAACTAGCTCTAAGAAGCTTTTTTATCTTTGCCTGTGCAACATCATTCTCTCAATGTCTCAATTTTAAAAGTTTGAAGTCATCCTTATCTTCTACTTTCGCTTTTCTACCACATTTACCCTATAACCAAAGTGTAGTTTCGTCCTTTGTGATGTTTTTAAGGACCACTACCCTGGCACAGACCTTCACAATCTCACATCTGGATAACTGCCTTTACTTTCTTTCTGTGTGTGTATGTGAGGAAGACTGGCTCTGAGCTAACGTCCATTGCCAGTCCTCCTCTTTTTACTGAGGAAGATTGGCCTTGAGCTAACATCTATGCCCATCTTCCTCTATTTTGTATGTGAGATGCCACCACATGGATGCACGGCTTGACGAGCGGTACATAGGTCCACACTAGGGATCCGAACCTGCGAACCCCGGGCCGCAGAAGCAAAGCGTGTGAAGTTAACTGCTATGCCACCGGGCTGGCCCCTGCATTTACTTTCTAACTTGTTATCCTGTCTCTACCCCTCGAATCCATTTTATATGTGAATTCTGAAATATTGTCTTGGTAAGAACCTTTAAAGACTCCTTAAAACGTTTTTCCTGGCACTTAAGGCCTCCCAAACTGGTTCTTTACTCGGATCTCCAGACCCATCTCCTCTAACTGCTTACATCAACCAGCACAGTGGTGTACCATTTCTTCCCAACTGCGACGTTCCCGTCTCCTTCAATCACATCCTTCCCACTTTCTGAAATGCCGTCTTCTTTGTCTGTGGTTTAATCTTATTTCTCCTTTAAAGCTAAGCTCCAGTGCTGCTTCCTCAAATAAGGAGTTTCCAAGGCGGTAGGATGGAGGTCCCCCTCCCCTCCACTTTCTCCCTTTCTCTCCCAGAGTCAGCTACTTGTCAGGCCAGCCTAATAGAAGGCAGCTAGCTTTCTAGCAAAACTTCCGGCAAATGCAGGAAACACCCACAGGATGTTTAGCCTTACCCAGAACGCTCTAATTATTTTACAGACACCACAACCCGAGGGCAGACCACTAAGCAGGCCTCTTTTCTCTCTTCCCATCTTGAGCCTCCAGGGTTGGAAACCTCAACTCCATCTGGTAAGGAACCTGCCTAGATCAAAACACTGACAATTGGGGGGCCAGCCCCATGGCTTAGCGGTTAAGTGCACACGCTCCGCTGCTGGTGGCCCGGGTTCAGATCCCAGGCCCGCACCAATGCACCGCTTGTCCGGCCATGCTGAGGCCGCATCCCACATACAGCAACTAGAAGGATGTGCAACTATGACATATAACTACCTACTGGGGCTTTGGGGAGAAAAAGGGAAAAAAAGGAGGAGGATTGGCAATAGATGTTAGCTCAGGGCTGGTCTTCCTCAGCAAAAAGAGGAGGATTGGCATGGATGTTAGCTCAGGGCTGATCTTCCTCACAAAAAAACAAAAAAACAGACTGACAATTGGCACAAGAAGCAATGGGTCCCTGGAGCCAGGAGAAAGGGAGATTTAAAAACAAAACACAACCTCTGTAGCTACGGGGGAGGAGGCTTCTCTGATAAGGGGGTGGGGAAAGGAGAGGTTGAGGTCTGGCCCCAGTGAGAGAATTTTGGGGAGCAGAAACTGATAGAAGAAAACAGGAGTCACTCCTGTATCTCCAGTGCTAGAAGTAAAAGGCTGTTTTATGCATTCTTTCAGACTGTGTGAACTTGACCTGTCTCTAAGTGGTAAGACTTAGGGGACAAGTACAGTATTATCTCCTCCTTTCTAGAATCTGAATATACTGTACCAGTCAGGGTGCTGGCTTGAAATAAATGGCACACTCAATGGGTTTACCTGAAGACTTTAAAAAAGGACAATTTTTGGAGATGTGGGCAGGGTTAGGGGACCCAGCAAAGGCTAGTGAAGTACCCAGGGACTAACAGCTGAAAACTGTTACCACCAGAGCCCTGAAGAGGCAAGGGGAGTGAGAAGTGTAACCAGAGGCCTGGGGAGCTGGAACTGTGGAAGGTCACTACCTGGCAGCAGCTGTGGCCATTGAATAACACAGCCCCTGCCAGAATCGTGCAGGATGGTAGGGAATGAATTCCCATCTCTCGCCATCTTTCCTATCGTCAGGAGCAGTGCTTCTCTTTGGCCATTCTCAGCGGAAAACCACAGGATAAGGGAGTACAGGGCATGCAGTCCTTGGAGGTCATCCTTCCCAGACGCAGAAGCAGGGCAGAGAAGAGCAGATAATGACTCTGTGTGAGGGGACGAACCTAGAATACCTAGCACACTGGGGTTATAACAGCGGTTGTTCTTGATGCTGAATCCCGTAGCTCTTACCCCTTATCCGCTCCCTACAACTTTCAACAAACGTGTCCTGAGCTTTCCGTAAGTACTAGATGCTTTGGGATGATACACAAATTAACCAGACACGGGTTCCTTTAGGAGCTCAAATCTGGTGGGCCAGGTCACATGGTACAAGTATGGCAGCTATAATGAGCATCTGTCATCCACGGCTGCCCCGAGTCTTCTGAACATTCTCTCCCTGTGATCACAGGTCCTCACGCTGGAAATCCTGCCCTCTCGATGTAGAACCATCTCCCGTTTCTAGCTTTCCTTCTTCTTAGGGTGCAGACATGTGATGTTGGCTCTGCTGATCAGATTTAAGACTTTGTTTCAGAGTGGAGTTACGTGGGGTGAGAGGGTGAGTGCAGGCTGTGCATTTTGCAGGTGCAGCTCCTGGCACAGATGGTGTGGTTCTGAAGCTGGGGAAGCAGACCGTAGAAACCAAAGAAGAAATGGGCGTCCACATCTGCTCTGACTGTACATCCCGGTTTCAAACAGCCTTTAGTCTCCCTGAGGGTGAGGACTTCATGGAAAGAAAAAAGAAAAGGCCATTTACACAGCTGTTGACACCTCACAGCCAGGGAAACCTTTTTAAAGTGCAAAGGCTCTCTTGTGCATCTGCCATTGCCAAGGGAAGACATGACTGGGCTTTCCTGGTGTTCTAGGAGGAAGAAGAAATGCAGGTAGGGCAGAGCCCATGCACAGCTGGGTGCAGTCTATGTCAGCTGACTCCCAGCTGACCCGGAGATACATTGAGCTAGGAGAGCCCAGCCCAGCCTGCGTCAGCTGACCCAAAGACACATGAGCAAGCCCAGCCAAGCTCAGGAGCGCTGCCCAGATCAGCGGACCCCTGGGTAACCTTGAGACACGTGGGCAAGGCCAGCTGAGGTCAGCAGACCTACTCATCCCGGCCCAGTTAAAACTACCAATTCCCAGCTGACCCACAGTTTCATTGTCAACAAGACCAAGCTGCTCATTGAGCTGGACAAGGCCTGGATCCCCTGTGGCCAAGGACCAGGCTCTACACTGAGGACAGGACTTTAGGGAGTGTATGTTGGACGTTCTCCTACATAATCACAATATAACCATCAAAACCAGGAAATTAACATTGATAATACTACCTATTCCTGAGACTCCAATAAATTTCATCAATTGTCCCAGTAATATCCTTTGTAGCAAAATCAAGGATCCAATTCAGGAAAGGAAGAAAAAAAGAATTGAGGGGCCTTGAATCAACTTTAGTGGGTGCCACACTTGAGGACAATTGATCAGAAATATAAAAACTGGAAGCCATTAATAAAGAGCTGGAAATTTCCAACTCTTTTCTTGGGCTTAAAATAAAAAGTTTGAGAAAAGGCCTGAAGGAAGAGAAATCTAACCATTTAAACCAGTTGAGCTGAAGATTGATATTATAAGAAAGAGGCAGTCTTTTGAAGACACATCAAAACACATAAAATTTCAAGTGGCTACAACCAAAAAAGCCTTCAAAATACATGACAAGAATGAAAACCAATTTCAGAAGCACTGAAAGATGCATGGAATGAAAATTCTGATTTTCAGGGAAGCTTAAAGCTGTATTCACAAGAAACTGAAGAATAGAAAGAAAGTGAAGAAATGAATCCAACAGCAGAAACCTTATAAAATGCTAAAGTGCACATGGAACAAGTTCTAAACGGTCAAGTCAGAGCGAGCCTCTGGTAAGCACGTGCTACAGGGGGGAGGTCGGGCTGCCGCTCTTGGGGAGGACAACGCAGATGCTGGGAACTTGGAACTGGATCTAACAAGTGCATTAGAAAGTGGCCGCCTCCTAGGAGACAAATAAAAGAGGTTTGGAAGAAATGGGTTGATATAGCTGAGTTAAATACTTATTTAAAGGCTCTTGAGGAGGAAAGAAACCAAAAGTCCACTAAATTAACTGAGGTAGGCAAAGTTAATTGATGCACTTAAAGGTCACATTGAAAATCTCCAAATGAGAGTCATGGAGTTAGAAAACATGGAAAGGGAGAGGCCAAAGCTCTGGCAGAAACTCCAACTTCTTTCTGAACTGCATCAAGGAAAGAAATGAGTCTTCACCAGATAACCGACTTGGAGAGAATTTAGCCTGTGAAGATAGAGGGGAACCTTTCCAAAGCAGATGTGAAGATCCGCCATGCACGAAGAACTGAACACCTGTAAAACAGAAACCAAAACTCTTTCAGAAAAATTCAAAAGAAAGTTAGCTTCCTCCCCATGAAAGAAAGGCTCATGGTAATGGGTTGAGAGCTCTGTTGGCTGAGAGAAACCGTGATAATTTAAGGAGAGAAAATGCATGCATTGAGACGTTTGGAAAAAGATCCTTATGTTCCCGACATTCCAAATGGGATATTTGGCAGAGGCCCAAGAGGATCACTAGGGAATCCTCTGGATGACCAGCTCCTGGAGAAAGATTGTGATGGTGTGGAGATCCAGGATCCAGTGACCTATATGCACCAGATGCCACCCCCATGGGGTCAGGGTCCCAGAAGAGGATCCCTCCCTCAGGCCTACTTCATCTTGACGTGGATCCTCTACAGGAGCAAGACGGCTTGTCCTGGTGCTCCTCACGCTGACCGACACTCGGAGGCTTTTCTTGGTTCAGCTTCCCACCTCAACTGGGAGCCTGTGACCCAGGCAGTTCCTGTCTTGTCCTCTTGTCTAGGGTCAGATGTTGCAGACGGGACAGAGAAGTAGGTCTCCCTATTCTTCCCTTATTCTGGAAAGTGAGGGCAAAGCTCCCCAGGAATCCTTTCTACCCTCCTCTGGGGCAATTCCTGACCCAGCGCATCCTCCACTGGCAACAAGAGGAGTCTGTACACCAGGGCTAGATTCCATCTCTGTCCACGTAGCCTGGAAACAAAGTATATCACCTGCCAAGCTGATCCCGCCTTCAAAGAGTATACTGAAGATCCAAGACCACGCAAGTTACTTTTTTTCTCTCTGCCAAAGTAAAGTAGATTTTTTTTCTTTTAGTTTTATTGCTACTAAGTAATTATACAATGGCTCAAATGGAAGCTTGATAGGATTATAAGTTCTCAGGATAATGTTTTACAATGGCAGATTTTTAAAATGTGAATCTTGAAAATTAATTGCTTTTGTTTTATTTTATTTGTAGATAGTATAATTACAGTATTTTTGTTTTTGTTAATAAATTCATTAAAATAATTCAGAAACATGAGTTTTTGCCTTCTAAAATAATTTTTCATTTTTTTCAACTTTGGTTTTATTGTTTGACTACAATAGTTCAAATGGAAACTCAATAGGACTATAATTCTTAGATAGGTTTTCTAAATGTACACTACATAAATGTGAATCTTAGTAAATTCTTTCCATCTTATTTGATTTCTAGATAGCGTATTGTGTTTTTGTATTGCTGTTTAACAAGTCTCTTCTATTGATCTAGGGACAACATTTTTTTTGTCTCTCTTGCAAAGTGATTTTGAATTTTCTCTCATGTAGTTTCTCTGCTATAGTTAAGTGATTAGACACTTGCTCAGATAAAAGCTTGATAGGATTGTAACCACAGGACGGTGTTTTATAAATGTGGTTTATTTAAAAATGACTTTCACAAGTGAATTGTTTCCTTTCCTTCTATTTCTCAATGGTATAAGGGTAACCTTTCAGTTGTTTCTGTTTAACAAATCTCCCATAACATGAGCTGTTGTAACAGTCTTGTATGAGAAGTCTCACAACCACAGACATTTGAAATTCAAAGTTTATTTCTCTTACCAAAGACTGAATTTCCTCTAGTTATAAGACTATGTCTAAATAAATTTTTATTTCAAAAACAAGCTAATTTCAAATATTATTAGTGAAGTGGAAAAAGATAATTCTATTTATAAAGACTGGTATTTTAAAATAAATTTTGGTTTTAAAAAGAGTGGTACAAGCAAAAACTGATGAAATGGAAGATAAGTCATTGTTTAATCTAATGTTGGTTTTTCATTATGTTCTTTAAACTGAGAAAACTTGAACTCTGACCCAAGGTTCTGTGGTATGTAAAAGCCAGAGGACGCAGAGGGAGTGATGTCAGTGTCATGGCGGAGTGAGTTTCCCGTGAACTCTTCCCCCCATAAGATACAACAAAAGGAACAGTCACAGACCAACAACGGAATCCCAGACAGTGAAAAGCTAGATCGGAAAGATCCACACTGCCGCACATCTGAGAGTGGAATGTGCTCTGCCCCAGAGGAAGTGGGGAGAGGTAAGGAGAACTCCTCTCCCTACCCATCAGATCAGCATCCCAGTCCGCGTGGCTCCCAGAGAGGGGGGAGGGGTGGCCATCTGCGGGAAACCGTAGCTCTTCGGCTCTCTCAGCTAGTGGGAAACTTCCACACGGAGGACTCAGAAGAGCCACAGGGCTACCATCAACATCTGAGCACCCCAGAGAGCAGATAAAGAGGGGCGAATGAGAAGCCCCCCACGTCAGGGACCCAGAGGGCAAAAGAGAGAACCCCCTCGCCTCCCCCCACAAACCGGACCCTGAAGCTCAGCCGACCAGACCAGACCAAGCAATCTGTGGCAGACCAGACCAAACGATCCATGCCTGCGCAGCGGAAAAACCGGGGCAGAGTGCAGGGGGCTTAGATTATACAGCCCTCTACCACCACACAGTGGCAGCGGGTGGAAATTGCAACCAGAGATTTCCAGGAGGAGGAAAAACAAAACCAACACAGGAACCACAATGCAAAGATACATGAAATCACCAGATCAGAAGGAAAATGACAAGCACCCAGAAACCAACCCTGAAGACACAGAAATCCATAACCTAAATGACAGAGATTTCAAAATAGCTATCATAAAAACACTCAACGAAATACGAGACAACACAGACAAACAATTCAATGAGATTAGGAGTTTCTTCACAAAAGAGATTGAAATCATAAAGAAAAACCAATCAGTGCTGATGGAGATGAAGAACACAATGGAGGAGATAAAGGAGAATCTGGAATCTTTAAAGAACAGAGCTGACAATATGGAGGAAAGAATTCGCACTTTAGAGGATAGGAATACAGATATACTCCAGATGGAAGAGGAGAGAGAACTAAGACTAAAAAGAAATGAAGAAAGGCTCTGAGAAATATCTGACCCTATTAGGAAATGTAACATAAGAATTATAGGTATTCCTGAGGGAGAAGAGAGGGAAAGAGGAACAGAGAGCCTATTCAAGGAAATAATAGCTGAGAATGTCCCAAATCTGGGGAAGGAGCAGGAAATACCAGTAAGTGAAGCCAACAGGTCACCTAAATCTATTAACAGACAAAGGGCCTCTCCACGACACATAGTGGGAAGGCTAGCCAGAGTCAATGACAAAGAAACAATATTAAAGACAGCTAGACAAAAACAAAAAATAACGTACAAAGGAACTCCCATCAGGCTCTCAGCGGATTTCTCAACAGAAACTTTACAGGCTAGGAGAGACTGGAATGATATATTCAAAATACTGAAAGACAAAAACTTTCAGCAAAGAATACTCTATCCAGCAAAAATATCCTTCAAATATGATGGAGAAATAGTAAATTTCCCAGATAAACAAAAGCTAAGGGAGTTCATGGCCACAAGACCCCCACTACAAGAAATACTCAAGAAGGCCCTCAGGCCTGAAAAAAAGAAGAGAAAGGGAATACAAAGCTTGGACCAAGGAGAAAAATAGGTAGATAAACTCAGAAAAATAGTAGATCTTTACTGGAATAGGTTAGCAACCACTTAAATATTAAAATCAAAGATCAAAGGAAGGAATTCATCAAAAATAAATTTAACCTCATCACTGTAAACACACAGCCACAACACAAGATAGAATAAGGTATAACAAGAACGACTTAGAAGGGGAAGAGGAAAGTGATTGAATTGACTTAGTACGAGGAAATAGGAGGCCATCAGATAATGGAATATCTCATACACAAGATGTTTTACACAAACCTCAAATTAACCACTAAACAAATAATCAAAACAAAACCACACATGAAAAACAAAGAGAAAACTAGAAGAGTCATAAGACAGAACAACCAAACTGAATTGGCAGTCCAAAACAAATGGGACAAGAAACAAAGGAGACGCAAAAGAACCAGAAAATAAGTGACAAAACAGCAACATTAAGCCCTCATATATCAATAATTATCCTAAATGTAAATGGATTGAACTCTCCAATCAAAAGGTACAGAGTGGCAGGATGGATTAAAAAACAAGACCCAACAATATGCTGCCTCCAGGAAACACATCTCAGCACTAAAGACAAGCACAGGCTCAGAGTGAAAGGATGGAAGAAAATACTCCAAGCTAATGGCAAACAAAAGAAAGCAGGTGTTGCTGTACTCATATCAGACAAAGTAGACCTCAAGATAAAACAGGTTAAGAAAGACAAAGAAGGGGAATATATAATGATAAAAGGGACACTCCACCAAGAAGACATATCACTTATAAATATATATGCACCCAACATAGGAGCACCAATGTACATAAAGCAACTATTAACAAACCTAAAAGGAGACATTAACAACAACACAATAATAGTAGGGGATCTTAATACCCCACTTACATCAATGGATAGATCATCCAGACAAAAAGTTAATAAAGAAATAGTAGACTTGAATGAAAAACTGGACGAGATGGACCTAGTAGACATATACAGAGCACTCCATCCAAAAACAGCTGACTACACATTCTTCTCAAGCGTGCATGGAACATTCTCAAGGATAGAACATATGTTGGGAAACAAAGCAAGCCTCAATAAATTTAAGGAGATTGAAATCATAACAAGCATCTTTTCAGACCATAATGCTATGAAACTGGAAATGAACCATGAAAAAAAAACTGGGAAAGTGACAAAAATGTGGAGATTAAACAACATGCTACTGAACAACCAATGGATCATTGATGAAATTAAAGGAGAAATCAAAAACTATCTGGAAACAAACGAAAATGAAAATATGCCATACCAAACCATATGGGATGCAGCAAAAGCGGTCCTGAGAGGGAAACTCATAGTGATACAAGCCCACCTCAACAAACAAGAAAAAGCCCAAATAGGCAACCTTAAATTACACCTAACAGAACTAGAAAAAGAAGAACAAACAAAGCCCAAAGTCAGCAGAAGGAGAGAAATAATAAAAATCAGAGCAGAAATAAATGAAATTGAGACCAAAAAAACAGTAGAAAGGATTAATGAAACAAAGAGTTGGTTCTCTGAGAAGATAAACAAAATCGACAAACCCTTAGCCAGGCTTACTGAGGAAAAAAGAGAAAAGGCTCAAGCAAATAAAATTAGAAATGAAAGAGGAGAAATTACAATGGATACCACAGAAATACAGAGGATTACAAGAGAATACTATGAGAAATTATATGCCAACAAATTGGACAATCTAGAAGAAATGGATAAATTCTTAGACTCATACAACCTCCCAAAACTGAACCAAGAAGAAATGGAGAATCTGAATAAACCAATCACAAGTAAAGAGATTGAAATAGTAATCAAAAAATAAAAGTCCAGGACCAGATGGCTTCTCTGGTGAATTTTACCAAACATTCAAAGAAGATTTAATACCCATCCTTCTCAAACTATTCCAAAAAATAAAGGAAGATGGAACACTTCCTAAATCATTCTATGAGGCCACACCCTGATACCAAAGCCAGACAAAGACAATACAAAGAAAGGAAATTACAGGCCAATATCGCTGATGAACATGGATGCAAAAATCCTCAACAAAATATTGGCAAATCGAATACAACAATACATTAAAAAGATCATACACCATGATCAAGTGGGATTTATACCAGGGATGCAGGGATGGTTCAACATCCACAAATCAATCAACGTGATACATCACATCAACAAAAGAAAGAATAAAAACCACATGGTCATCTCAATAGACGCAGAGAAGGCATTTGACAAGATACAACATCCATTTATGATAAAAACTCTCAACAAAATGGGAATAGAAGGAAAGTACCTCAACATAATAAAGGCTATTTATGACAAACCCACAGCCAACATCATACTCAACGGGGAAAGACTGAAAGCCATTCCTCTGAGAACAGGAATGAGGCAGGGCTGCCCACTCTCACCACTCCTGTTCAACATAGTACTGGAGGTTTTGGCCAGAGCAATTAGGCAAGAAAAAGGAATAAAAGGAATCCAGATAGGTAATGAAGAAGTGAAACTCTCACTATTTGCAGATGACATGATTTTATACATAGAAAACCCTAAAGAATTCGTTGGAAAACTATCAGAAATAATGAACAACTACAACAAAGTTGCAGGGTACAAAATCAATCTACAGAGTCAAGATGGCGGCGTAAGCAGACTCAGAACTCACCTCCTCCCGTGGACACAGCCAATTTACAACTACTCGTGGAAAAATTACCCCTGAGACAGAACTGAAAACTGGATAAGAGGAACTTCTGCAACAACGGACAACCCTAACTGGGGTAGAAGAGGCAGAGACTCCCTTCTGGACAGAAAAACGCCGCCTTCACAAGCCGCCAGCTTCACAGCCGCCCGGCAGCAGCTCACAGGTGCGCAGCCCTCCCTGGAGACGCAGGGCCCTGAGCCGGGAGCGCCCCCACTGTGGGCATTTTGTGGACCCAGCACAATCGAGATGAGTGGCATAATATCTGACTTTGCCTGCTACTAAAACACTGGGGAGCACCCCCAGAAAACCCGGTTCACAAAGAAACTAAAACCAGCTCTTAAAGGGCCCGCGCGCAAACACACCCATTTCAGAAAGCATCCTAAAATCACCAGAAAGAAAGGTGCACAGTGCTGTGGTGAAAAGAGACTCACCTGATAGGCCCTGAGTGCATCTTGGTGAGAGGTGAGACCTCTCCAGGGACTGGGACATTGGCGGCGGCCATTGTTGTGGCCTGGTGTGGGCGTGCTGACACAGACGCCATTGGAGTTCTCCCTGGGGCCTGCTAGCCCAGGTCTGCCCCATCTGCTAGAGCACCGATTTAATCCAGCTCAGCCAGGGCAGGCAGCCCACCCTAGAGACTGGCCCCACCCAACAACAAGCCCTCAGGCAACTTGTGGGCCTGCATAGATTGATGACTGGATTCTCTGCAGCCTGGCAACTGAGTCGAGTTTAGCAGGGCAGGGTGTGCACAAGGAGCGGGTGGAGAGTGTGGGGTGGTAGCGGAGTGTGTGGGGCTCCCGCCATGGAGAGACTGGGTCCACTTGGGGAGGTCGGGGCGCGCACACAGGGCAGGACTGTGTTGACTGTGTGTGTGGACCTGTGGGTGGCAGGGCTTATCAGCTGCAGAAGACTTGTGCTTTTCAAAGACCCACAGAGAGGGTTTGCCCCACCTTCCAAAGCCTGAAACAATTGGGTGCTCCTGTGCCTGAGGCCAGCCCCAGCCAGCTGCAATCCTCAGAGAGCTGACAAGAGACCTAATAGGCTAGAGGCTTACAGCAATTGTAAGGCCCTGAGCCTAACAGCCTGCCACTCTGGCGGCCTACTCACTTAAAAGAAATACTGCAACACGAATGTGGTATTAGAACTTGCAGCCAACTGTGCTGGGGCTCCCCACACCTGATAAAGAGACTGAAGGGCCCACAACAACCACAAGCAGCTGAGCATTATAACAGCTGGCCAGGAGCATAACTCGGCCTCCCTGGGTGCCTATAGGGAGAGCAAATAGGCCACAACAGAAGGACACACGTAGCCCATATACGGGTCACCCCTGGAACACTGAGAACTGAGGGAAGCACACTGGAAGCCTCCTAAGGCATCACTTACATAAGGTCACCTATCCAAGAGCAGGAGACGTAGCTGACCTACCTAATACGTAGACACAAGCACAGGGAAAGAGGCAAAATGAGGAGGCAAAAGAATACATTCCAAGTAAGGGAACAGGACAAAATCCCAGAAAAGGAACTAAGTGAAACAGAAATGAGCAACCTACCCGACAGAGAGTTCAAACAAAGAGTGTTAAGGTTGCTCACTGATCTAGGGAGAAGAATAGATGAACTCAGTGAGAACGTCAACAAAGAAATGGAAGATATGAAAAAGAACCAATAAGAAATGAAGAATACAATACTGGAAGTGAAAAATTCATTAGAGGGACTCAAAAGCAGAGTAGAGGATACAGAAGAACGGATCTGTGAGCTGGAGGAAAGACTAGAAGAAATGACCCAAGGTGAACAGGTAAAAGAGAAAAGAATTAAAAAGAGTGAGGACAGTCTAAGGGACCTCTGGGACAACATCAAGTGCACTAACATCTGTGTTATAGGGGTCCCGGAAGGAGTAGAGCGAGACAAGGGGGCAGAGAATCTATTTCAAGAAATAATAGATGAAAACTTCCCTAACCTAAGGAAGGAAACAGACATCCAGGTACAGGAAGCACAGAGAGCCCCAAACAAGATAAACCCAAAGAGGCCCACACCAAGACACATCATAATCAAAATGTCCAGAATTAAAGATAAAGAGAGAATCCTAAAAGCTGCAAGAGAAAGTCAAGTTACGTACAAAGGAAACCGCATAAGGCTATCAGCTGACTTCTCAGCAGAAACCTTACAGGCTAGAAGAGAAGGGCATGATATATTTAAAGTGCCAAAATGAAAAAATTTACAGCCAAGAATACTCTACCCAGCAAGGTTATCATTCAAAATGGAAGGAGAGATCAAAAATTTGCCAGACAAGCAAAAATTAAAGGAGTTTGTCACCAAGAAACCAGTGCTACAAGAAATGTTAAAGGGACTGATTTAAGGGGAAAAGAGAAGACCACAAATAGGAAAAATTATCTATTTCCATGATAAGAACGTAATGGATACAAATGCACAAAAAAGGGGTTAGATATGATATAAAAAACATAAAAGGAGGGAGGAGGGGAGTTAAAGAGTACAGCTTTCAGACAGAGGTCAAACTAAAGTGACCATCAATTCTGTATAGAAGAAGAAAGGAACAGAGAAGGACTACTAAAACAGTGAGAAAAAAAAAAAGTTAAAAAATGGCAGTAAGTACATACTTATCAATAGCTACTTTAAACGTCACTGGACTAAATGCTCCAATTAAAAGGCATAGCGTGGCTGACTGGATAAAAAACAAGACCCATATATATGCTGCATACAAGAGACACACTTCAGAACTAAAGACACTCACAACCTGAAAGTGAAGGGATGGAAAAAGATACTCCACGCAAATGGCAATGAAAAGAAAGCTGGGGTAGCAGTACTCATATCAGACAAAATAGACTTTAAAACAAAAACTGTAAAAAGAGACAAAGAAGGGCATTACATAATGATCAAGGGAACAATCCAACAAGAGGATATAACACTTGTAAATATCTACTCACCCAATGTAGGTGCACCTAAATATATAAAGCAATTATTAACAGACATAAAAACAGAAATAGACAGTAACACAATAATAGTAGGGGACTTGAACACTCCACTTACACCAACGGATAGATCATCCAAACAGAAGATCAATAAGGAAACGTTGGCCTTAAACGACACACTAGAACAGATGGACCTAGTAGATATATACAGAGCATTCCATCCAAAAACCGAAGAATACACGTTCTTTTCAAATGCACATGGAACGTTCCAGGATTGATCACATATTAGGCCACAAAACAAGTCTCCATAAATTTAAGATGATTGAAATAATACCAAGCATCTTTTCTGACCACAACGGTATGAAACTAGAAATCAACTATAGGAAGAAAATCAGAAAAACCACAAATACGAGGAGATTAAACAAAATGCTACTGAAAAACGACTGGGTTAACGAAGAAATCAAAAAATACCTGGAGACAAATGAAAATGAAAATACGACATGCCAGAATTTATGGGATACAGCAAAAGCAGTTCTAAGAGGGAAGATTATAGCGATACAGGCCTATCTCAACAAACAAGAAAAATCTCAAATAAACAATCTAACAATGCACCTAAAGGAACTGGAAAAAGAAGAACAAACAAAGCCCAAAATCGTTAGAAGAAGGGAAATAATAAAAATCAGAGCAGAAATAAATGAAATAGAGACCAAAAAAACAATAGAAAAAATTAATAAAACCAAGAGCTGGTTCTCTGAAAAGATCAACAAAATTGACAAACCTTTAGCTAGACTCACCAAGAAAAAAACAGAGAAGGCACAAATAAGTAAAATCAGAAATGAAAGAGGAGAGGTTACAACAGACACCTCAGAAATACAAAATCTATTAGAGAATACTATAAAAAGCTATATGCCAACCAATTCAACAATCTGGAAGAAATGGATAAATTCTTAGAATCATACAACCTTCCAAAACTGGATCAAGAAGAAGTAGAGAATTTGAATAGACCAATCACCAGTAAGGAGATCAAAACAGTAATCACAAACCTCCCCAAAAATAAAAGTCCAGGACCAGACGTCTTCCCTGGTGAATTCTACCAAACATTCAAAGAAGACTTAACACCTATCCTTCTCAAACTCTTCCAAAAAATTGAGGAGGGGGGGAAGCTCCCTAACTCATTCTACGAAGCTGACATTACCCTGATACCAAAACCAGACAAGGACAACACAAAAAAAGAAAATTACAGGCCAATATCACTGATGAACATCAATGCAAAAATCCTCAACAAAATACTAGTAAATCACATACAACGATATGTTAAAAAGATTATACACCATGATCAAGTGGGATTTATTCCAGGTATGCAGGGATGGTTTAACATTCACAAATCAATCAATGTAATACACCACATTAATAAAATGAAGAATAAAAATCACATGATCATCTCAATAGATGCAGAGAAAGCATTTGACAAGATACAGCATCCATTTATGATAAAAACTCTGAATAAAATGGGTATAGAAGGAAAGTACCTCAACATAATAAAGACCATATATGAGAAACCCACAGCTAATATCATCCTCAATGGTGAAAAACTGAAAGCTATCCCTCTAAGAACAGGAACCAGACAAGGATGCCCACTGTCACCACTCCTATTTAACATAGTACTGGAAGTCCTAGCCAGAGCAATCAGGCAAGAGAAAGAAATAAAAGGGATCCAAATTGGAAAGGAAGAAGTGAAACTGTCACTATTTGCAGATGACATGATTTTATATATAGAAAACCCTAAAGAATCCACCAGAAAACTTTTAGAAGTAATAAACGAATATGGTAAAGTTGCAGGATACAAAATCAACATACAAAAATCAGTTGCATTTCTGTACACTAACAATGAAGTAGCAGAAAGAGAAATTAAGAATACCATCCCGTTTACAATTGCAACAAAAAGAATAAAATACCTAGGAATAAACTTAACCAAAGAGGTGAAAGATCTGTACACTGAAAACTATAAAACATTTCTGAAAGAAATTGAAGAAGACACAAAGAAATGGAAAGATATTCCGTGCCCTTGGATTGGAAGAATTAACATAGTTAAGATGTCCATACTTCCTAAAGCCATTTATAGATTCAATGCAATCCCTATCAAAGTTCCAACAACATTTTTCACAGAAATAGAACAAAGAATCCTAAAATTTATATGGAACAACAAAAGACCCCGAATAGCTAAAGGAATCCTGAGAAAAAAGAACAAAGCTGGGGGTATCACACTCCCTGATTTCAAAATATACTACAAAGCTATAGTAACCAAAACAGCATGGTACTGGCACAAAAACAGACACACAGATCAATGGAATAGAATCGAAAGTCCAGAAATAAACCCACACATCTATTGACAGCTAATCTTTGACAAAGGTGCCAAAAACATACAATGGGGAAAAGAAAGTCTCTTCAACAAATGGTGTTGGGAAAACTGGATAACCACATGCAAAAAAATGAAAGTAGACCCTTACCTTACACCATACACAAAAATTAACTCCAAATGGATTAAAGACTTGAATGTAAGACCTGAAACTGTGAAAGTTCTAGAAGAAAACATAGGCAGTACGCTCTTCGACATTGGTCTTAGCAACATCTTTTCAAGCACCATGTCTGACCGGGCAAGAGAAACAATAGAAAAAATAAACAAATGGGACTACATCAAACTAAAAAGCTTCTGCACAGCAAAGGAAACCATCAACAAAACGAAAAGACAACCTAACAATTGGGAGAAGATATTTGCAAACCATACATCCGATAAGGGCTTAATCTCGAAAATATATAAAGAACTCATGCATCTCAACAACAAAAAAACTACCAACCCAATTAAAAAATGGGCAAAAGACCTGAACAGACATTTCTCCAAAGAAGATATACAGATGGCCAACAGACACATGAAAAGATGTTCAAAATCACTAACAATTAGGGAAATACAAATCAAAACTACCATGAGATATCACCTCACGCCCGTCAGAATGGCTATAATTAACAAGACAGGAAACAACATGTGTTGGAGAGGATGTGGAGAGAAGGGAACTGTCATACACTGCTGGTGGGAGTGCAAACTGGTGCAGCCACTATGGAAAACAGTATGGAGATTCCTCAAAAAATCAACGATAGAACTACCATATGATCCAGCTATTCCACTGTTGGGTATTTATCCAAAGAACTTGAAAACACCAATTTGCAAAGGTACATGCACCCCTGTGTTCATTGCAGTGTTATTCACAATAGCCAAGACTCGGAAGCAACCTAAGTGCCCATCAAGGGACGAATGGATAAAGAAGATGTGGTATATATACACAATGGAATACTACTCAGCCATAAGAAATGATGAAATCCCGCCATTTGTGACAACATGGATGGACATTGAGGGTATAATGCAAAGTGAAATAAGTCAGAGCAAGAAGGTCAAATACCGTATGTTTTCCTTTATTAAGTAGTAGATAATAACAACAATAAACAAACACATAGGGACAGAGATTGGATTGGTGGTTACCAGAGGGGAAGTGGAGAGGGAGGAGGGTGAAAGGGATAATTTGGTACATGTGTGTGGTGATGGGTTGTAATTAGTATTTTGGTTGTGAACATGGTGTAATCTATGCAGAAATAGAAGTATAATGATGTACACCTGAAATTTTTACAATGTTATAAACCAATGTTACTGCAATAAACAAAAAATTAAAAAAAAATCAATCTACAAAAATCAGTTACATTTCTGTATGCTAATAATAAACTAACAGAAAGAGAGCTGAAAAAGATAATACCATTTACAATTGCATAAAAAAGAATATAATACCTAGGAATAAATCTTACCGAGGAGGTGAATGACCTATACAATGAGAACTATAAGACATTATTGAAAGAAATCCATGATGACATAAAGAAATGGAAAGATATCCCATGCATGCGGATTGGAAGAATAAACATAGTTAAAATGTCTATATTACCTAAAGCAATCTACAGATTCAATGCAATCCCAATCAGAATCCCAATGACATTCTTCACGGAAATAGAAAAAAGAATACTAAAATTTATGTGGGGCAACAAAAGACCCCGAATAGCTAAAGCCATCCTAAGAAAAAAGAACAAAGCTGGAGGCATCACAATCCCTGACTTCAAAACATACTACAAAGCAATAGTAATCAAAACAGCATGGTACTGGTACAAAAACAGACACACAGATCAATGGAACAGAGTTGAAAGCACAGAAATAAAACCACACACATACAGACAGCTAATTTTCGACAAAGGTGCTAAGAACATACAATGGAGAAAGGAAAATCTCTTCAATAAATGGTGTTGGGAAAACTGGACAGCCACATGCCAAAGAATGAAAGTGAACCATCTGCTATCGCCATTCACAAAAATTAACTCAAAATGGATCAAAGACTTGAAGGTGAGACCTGAAACTATAAAACTCATAGAAGAAAATATAGGCAACACACTATCTGACATTGGTCGTAAAGGAATCTTTTCAGATGACATGCCTACCCAGACTAGGGAAACTAAAGAAAAAATAAACAAGTGGGACTTTATCAGATTAAAGAACTTCTATAAGACAAACGAAACCAGAATCAAGATGAACAGACAACCAACCAGCTGGGAGAGAATATTTGCAAAACATACATCTGACAAGGGGTTGATCTCCATAATATATAAAGAACACACACAACTGAACAACAAAAAAACAAAAAACCCGATCAAAAAATGGGCAGAGGAAATGAACAGACACTTCTACAAAGAAGATATACAGATGGCCAATAGGCACATGAAAAGATGTTCAACATCACTAATCATCAGGGAAATGCAAATCAAAACAACACTAAGATATCACCTCATGCCCATTAGAATGGCTATAATCACCAAGACAAAAAACAACAAATGTTGGAGAGGATGTGGAGAAACAGGAACACTCATACACAGCTGGTGGGAATGCAAACTGGTGCAGCCTCTATGGAAAACGGTATGGAGATTCCTCAAAGAATTAAAAATAGAGATGCCCTATGACCCAGCCATCCCACTACTGGGAATGTATCCAATGAACCTGAAATCAACAATCCAAAGAGGCTTATGCACCCCTATGTTCATTGCAGCATTATTCACCATAGCCAAGAAGTGGAAGCAACCTAAGTGTCCCTCAACTGACAATTGGATTAATAAAATGTGGTATATATATACAATGGAATACTATTCAGCCATAAAAAAAGACAAAATCGTCCCATTTGCAACAATATGGATGGGCCTGGAGCATATTATCTTAAGTGAAATAAGCCAGAAAGAGAAAGACAAACACTGTATGATCTCACTCACATGTGGACTATAAACCAACACATGGACAGAGAAAACTCTACTGTGGTTACCAGGGGCAGTGGGGGTGGGGGGTGGGCACAAGGGGTGAAGGGAGTCATATATATGGTGATGGACAAACAAAAATGTATAATCCAAAATTTCACAATGTTAAAATCCATTAAAACATAAAAAAAAAAAAAAAAGCCAGAGGACGCAATATATTGCTTTCTCACCCCTTACCATGACTTCATCATCACAGGCCCCTACGGGTGGTGTGCTGGCGCTAGCACGCAGAAGCTTGTGAGGGACGATTATGCACATCTCTTCCCAGCTTCATCGTCTTCACATTAGTAGCTTGAAATTGGCCCTGGTGGGAGTATTTACACGGAGAAATAGGCACACGCCAGGTAAATCAGAAGTCCCTGGAATAACCCAGCCTCTCCCCGAGAGCCAGGTCATCAGCACATCCCTGGCCCAATGCTAGTAAATCTTAACCTTCTTGTGCATCAGAATCACAAATACCTGGGCTCCTCTGCCCTGAGACTCCGATTCAGTTGGTCTGGGGTGGTGCCTAGGCATCCTACTTTTCAAAAGGTTCCTAGGAGATTCTAACGAGTAGTGAAGGTTCAGAAACACTGCCTGTAAATACTTTCAGTCAGCCTTTGATCTGTTTATTGTGGAAGATACCTTTAGGTGATGTTTCCTTAATACCTCTTTAAGGAAAAACAAATCTCCCATCGAGTTCTGAGTTCTCATCTACTAGGATCTCTCTCCCCGGAGGCGAGTAAAGAACACTGTGTGAAAAGGTTGTAGAATGAATGCCTTGGGCAGAGCCACAGGCTTTTCTCAGCTGGAAATCCCTCCTGAGTATACTTGGGTGTCACTAGCTCTCCTTCCCAGTAGCTGTTTAGTATTATCACAGAATGATTTCTTTATGTTGGATGCTGCTTTTGACATAAGTCGCTGGCACCAACTCATTTTAAATAAGTAGTGCATTTTCTTTTTCTTTTTTTAATAAGAACTTTAAATCTTTTAGACAAAAGTAAAAGTTTTTAATGAATGTTCAGCTTTTTGCTTAGAGCTTACTGAGGCTTCATTAGCCTAACCATTGTTTGAAATTTATTTTGCGTGAAGCATAGGGGTCAAGGGTTTGGGCAATGGGTGGGGTGACCATAGACAATGTCTTTGCCACAGCTCCACAAAGGCACATGGCGGAATTGTGTGGGTTTCTCCTTACCTATGTCTTGGCTCCCTGCGTCCTCCACCGTGCTTAGTCATTGAATGGTACTGCTTTGTAATGGGCTAGCCATATTTTCTGTGCTTTCTTTGTGTACAGCTCTGGAAGGTATGGAACCAACCAGAAAAGAAGCTGATAGGAGGATGATTTAGGGGTGAGAAGAGAACTTTGATATTCTGTCTCACTGCCGATTCCATGGATGCTTTTAACAGTGTTACCACAGCATTTGCCCCTAGAGCTCAAATTCCAGGTGGCTTATAAATGCCTCAGGTTTGATAGTGTCTTCTCACTGGAAAAATAGAGCAGTAATGCCGGGGCCAGTAGATACAGAAATTTGGCTCCACATCCTCTGCTTAACAAAGAACTATCATCTTTGTACAGAAGACTTTTACATGTTTAGCCAGGAGTGTCTATGTTTCATAAACGCTTTGGAGGAGAAAACAGGAATGAACCCGAGGTTGTTTGTGCTGCATCAGTATTACCTACAGGTAATAAATAAGTTAACTGGTTTTCTTCCCAAGGATATTCTTCACATCACAACATCTTCTAAAATTTTCATATGAAAATTTTGCATCTATTTGTTAACATTTATGGAATACATCTAAGATGTGAAAAATTTCAGAGTAATTTTACAGATATCTATATATTCACCATTTAGAGTTTTAAAAATATTAACAGTGAACCAACTATATTTAGTTTAGATATATTCTTTCTTAAGTAAATAAAATGTTACCAATGTGATTGAAGTCCTTCTTTGTACCTCTTTCTGGTAGTTTCTTCTCTCTTTCTCCCCAGAAGTAACTATTACTCTAAGGTTGTTTTGGGCCCTTCTCACCCGTGTCTTTATACTTTTCTTGCAACTGTAGCTGTCCATAAGCAATACTTAACATTGTTGTGTGTGTTTTGTTTGCTGTTTTTAAGATTTGTGTAAATGGGAGCATATAGTGTGTATCCACCTGCAACTTGCTTTTATCACTGAACCAAATGTTTTCTGAGAATTATCCATCTTGATACACAAAGCTCTACAAGATTCATTTTAAATGCTGCTTCTTATGCCCTTGTGTGACTATATTCCCATGTGGTCATCTATCCCCCATTTGTCCAGATCCCTTTTTCTTCTTTCTTTCCCCAGTAAATAGGGGCAAACAACCTATATATAAATAGTTTACTTTTTCTTAGGTATTTGAAAAGGGCCTCCTTCTTATTCCTCTTCTTTTCTTCTTCTCCTCCTCCTCCTCCTTCTTCTTCGATAGTTATTTGTCAGTCCTGCTCTGGATTTAAACTTGACTGACAGTTTTACAAGAATGATGGGGGAAAAAAAAGAGGGGGAGCTAAGGCTAAAATAAAATTTTAAATTGGCAGGTTCAACTGCTGCCTAAATGAATATTAAATCGTGCTTTAAAAATGAATAGGAAAACAACCCTTGCCACCAACTCACTAAAATGTAATGTAATAAGTTTTGGGAAGAATCATGTAATTAGTCTTTGACAACAGCATACAAATTATAGTCCAATTCAGGATAAGGCCCAATGTGTTAATTTGTGGCATCAGACTCTCCGGAGAGAACATGAAAGTTGCTTTACCTTTGAGAAGGCACTGAGGAAATCGTGAGCCTGTGGAAAGGCCAGCAAGATTCTCTCCCGCAGCACTCTGGTTATGAACACTAGATAGCTGCTCAGGGAAGGTTCACAAAGCTGTGACCCTCAGAGAGGGGCATGCTCTTTAATTTAGTTTCATTTATGTAAAATTGACAAGTTTGGCAATTTAAATATCATTGCACTTAATGAAAAGATATTTTTACCTCTGAATATTTTGATATAGTTAATGAAATTGATCCCATAGATCATTCTTCTATTTGCTGATTCAACAAATCAGTAGTGTATGTCTTTAAGGAGATCACAGAGGGAGAAGGCAAGCTCTATACACAGATAAATTACATTGAAATGTTTTAAGTGAAATAGCAAAAGTGGAACAAAATACCATGAGATCATAGATCGTGGGAATGACTGACTTTGTTTAGGGTTTCAGGGAAGGAGTCATAGGGCTGACAATGTTGTAGGAGGTGGATAAAATGTTTTATAAACCACAATGCTTGCCTCTTCTCTGGGCAGCTTGATAGCCACCCAAATGTAAGAGCAATGGCAAAGATGTAAAAAATGAAGAATACCAGTTTTATTCATTTTATACCTCTTGAAGGAAGAGTGGCTTAGCCAATAATTTTAGAGCTTGAAAAACAATTTTTCTGTGATGTTCCAACAGGGCTTTATCATCAGAGCACAGCTTCCTCCGCAAAGCAGGAAATTAAGAATCAGATGTGCCAACATACAGGATAACACATATGTGAAAATCTATTTGGGACATTTTTGAGAAGTATTTAATGCACTTAAGAATGGGACTGTTACCACATATATTAATCATACATCAATTTATTTGGAGCTCTAAAGCTTTGCCAATACTGGAAATGTAAAAAAGAAAATGCCTGCAGCCATGCAAAAGTAGCCCTGAGTAGCAGGGAATGAAGGAAGTCACCAAGAAAGGGACAGGATTCAAACCTACACTCAACATGCAGAGACTCAGTGATATCCTGTATGGACCAACAGGAGTCTTCTTCTCAGCGAGTGATGACTATACGAGTTAAGCCATTTGGTAAGAAAGTCAAGAAATGTGGGAGACACAGTAGGGAGAGAGGCAGAAGAGAGAAGGAAAACATACAGAAAGCTAGAGAAGTGCAGTCACAGTAAAAGTAACAGACAGCAAAAGCCACAGGAGCAACGCGGCCTTAAGGAGCGTATAATCTGAGTGTGACAGTGTTGGCTCCAAGAAAAGAAAGAGTGGCCTGAACAAGGGGGAGCAGTCGGATCCCCCACTCTTTTATAAGGAGATTGTGCCACTTTGAAGGCATACTTTGGCTTTGTTGAGCGGAGGGGCATCTAGAGAAAGGACAAAACAGGTTCAACTTATTGTTCAACTTATTTTAATAATAAAAAGTAACAGTATTACTGTTCAGACGGTGTCTTGCTGAAGGCACACAAAGGTTCTATACAGCTCAGCAGTCTCGGGAAGGGGCAGGAGGAGAGGTGTGATAGAAGATGGGTGTATGCTCTGGTAGAGTAACAGGAGGCCGTGATACAATGGTGTGATGGGGTCTATGTGTTACCACACCAGGTCTGTCTTTGCCGGCTACCCAGAAAGCCAATCACTGATGCGACTAGATTGCAGAGAGAGAGGGTTTATTAATCACAAGACAGCCAAGTGTGGAAACGGGAGAATGAATCTCAAATCTGTTTTCTTGAAAATAGGGACTCAGGGTATTTATAGGGTAGGGGGCAAGGTGGTCTGAAATGATTGGAGATGAAGAGAGATGAGGTAATTGATGATCTGCGCAAGCATAGTGAGGCTTCTTGCCTCTTCGTAGGATGCACGTTCACAGAATGGCAGCATTAGCATGCCCTGAGGGTGGAGTTCCAACCTCTTGCTGTCAAAAGGTCGCTTATTGGACACTTGTCTGCTTATTGGACACATGTCTGCATGGGCCCAGTTGATGGGTGGGTGGTCTCAATCTGGGCTGAAGTGGACAAGGGGTTCAGTTTCTGAAAAAAATAGCTCAAACACCCATTACCACCGTGATCCCCGCTCCAGGGGGATGTTACCTATAGGAATCTAGTGCGACTCAGATAGCATATTACCTAAACAACACAGTTAACAATGGGTAAGTTTATCATGCAGATATAAGTCCTCCTCTTTCTTTCTGATAAGTTTCTAGGTAAGGCCATTCCCCTCTCCCCTCTTCCTGGTACAGGGAAGAAGATACATTTACAAATGGAGATTTCCTTTACAAATGTAAATGTCTCTTATAAAGAGCAACCAGAACTAAGACTGGGCTTAGCATGGACCCACCCAGATACCCAGAGATGTCTATGGTGATGGCCTGTTCTGGGGGCAGGCCTCCCATCCCAAACTCCTTTGGTTAGTGAGTGGATGGGGGCCAAATTGTCATTCAGGCAGAGACATATTTTGAGGTAGCCAATTCCAATCCCCCATAGTTACTAGCTGTTTAATCATCAATGGCTAACTGTTTGCTGGCCTCACATGCAGCGGTATATTTGAAAGAAGCCAAACCACTGTACACTTTCCCAAGGAAAATATCTAGTTCGGGTACATTACTAACAGATAAAACAAATGATTTTGCAAGGAAATGCTGGTAACCAAGCTCTGTGCTTTTTGAGAAGTGTCTTTGCTATTTCAAAGCAAGACTTGGCATTAAGAGCATAGTTATGCCTGGTAGAAAACGTCAGCAAATTCTAAAACTGCAGAATAAGTTGGTGGTTTTTTTAAAGAACTCACTTCTGAGAAAAATCTATTCTCTGGACCATTTTAGCAGCTGATGTAACTAGATTACTTTAGCCAGTCAGCCCCTCCTTTGCTACAGCCGGTGCCTGTGAATTAGGTGTGCTGGAGCTGAGAAAGAATATGAACAGACGGCTAGTCTCGTGCTAATGCTGCAGGCTCCCCCAAATTAAATCTCAATGGTTGGAAAATGTCATTTTCTTAAAGATTTCAAAGTGTCACATGAGTTCCTACCCATTTCTTTAGAGAACGCAAACTAGACTCTTTTCCCACTGATTTTATCAACTTCTAGTATCGTTAGTTTAAGCTTATTCTGGAAGCACAGCAAAACAAAATTATTTTATTGCTAGATTATTGTAGAGCATGCCCCCAAAGGAATCGATTAGTGTCTTACCCCCGTTTTATTTCCTATCCTACAACCTCCCCCACTATATATATATATATGTAGTATAAAACACGTATCACGGTGTTTTCAGCTACTTGCTACTTTTTTAAGAAAGCCCTATAAATGACTTAAGTAGTAATTTATTATCTCATATAATAAGAAGTCTCAAGGATTAGTTAAATCAGAAGTTCACTGATGTTGAAGGGGAGGAAGACTATCCTCTACCCACTCTGGGTCCTTCCTGGCTGGGCTACAAATTAAGTTGAAATGAGAACGAATAGCAGGAGAAAAATCAAACAAAGTTTAATAACATGTAAACATGGAAGAAACCAGGGAAACTGAGTTTCTCCACAAATGGCGGAGGTTTTTCACCTTAGATAGCATATTCGGGTAGACAAAGGAGGATGTTGGGGGTGGGGAGGAGATGGCTATGGGAGATGGCCAGAAAGCACAACAATCAAGAGTATGCAGATGTAAGTCCTCTCCTTCCGTACTGAGAAGAGTTTCCAGAGATAAGGTCATCCCCCCACTTCCCAGTACAGAGAAGGAGACACCTTTACAAATGTGACTGTTTGTTAAACAGAACTTTGATAAGAATGGGCTTAGCAAGGACCCTGCCAGTCTGTCCCTACCCAGAGTTAAATTTGTTTAGGTAGTTAGTGGGGGAGGTCAAATGTCCATCAGAGATAGTAATCAGGGTAAAGAGACATGTTTTGAGGTCGCCAATTCTGATCTCCCACAATGTCATCAAGGATGCAGGTTACTCCCATCTTTCTGTTTTGCCCTCCTCCCACGCTCTCCTTAGCTAACCCTCTGAAGGTCCCGAGATGGCAGTCTTAGGACCAGATGCCACATGCAGACAGGACAGCCAGCAGCAGATGAGGGACTCTTTCTTCTCATGTGTTTTT
Source organism: Ceratotherium simum simum (assembly GCF_057802395.1). Taxonomy (NCBI): domain Eukaryota; kingdom Metazoa; phylum Chordata; class Mammalia; order Perissodactyla; family Rhinocerotidae; genus Ceratotherium; species Ceratotherium simum. The sequence continues at coordinate 45,155,315 of NC_141923.1, forward strand.
CTCTCTCTCTTTGGTGGTAAATATAATTTTATTTAGGAAAGTAATGCATTTCAACAGAAAATGAATGTCTTTTTCTGTTTTTTTTTTTTTTTTTTTTTTTTTTTTTTTTGCTGAGGAAGATTGGCCCCGAGCTAGCATCTGTGTACATATTCCTCCATTTTTTGTATATGGGACACTGCCACAGCATGGCTTGATGTGCAGTGCATAGATCTGTGCCTGGCATCTGAACCTGCAAACCCAGGGCCACTGAAGCAGAGTGCATGAACTTAACCACTACACCACCTGGCTAGCCTTGAATGTCTTTTTCTTCTCTTTTCTTTTCTTTTTTGCTGAGGAAGATTTGCCCTGGCCTAACATCTGTTCCAATCTTTCTCTATTTTTTTTTGTACATGGGCCACCAGCACAAAATGGCCTCTAAAAGAGCGGTGTAGGTCTGCACCTGGGAACCGAATCCGGCCACCAAAGCAGAGTGTGCTGAACTTAACCACTAGACCACTGAGCTGGCCCCTCAGTGACAATTTTTGAGGAAGGAAAATGTGAAAAACAGATCTTTTGGTTAAATTCTTATCCTATTTGTCATCTTTGATAATTGTGTAGAAGATCTCTTCTTTTTTTTGTTTTTTGTGGTTTTTTTTTTGAGGAAGACGGGCCCTGAGCTAACATCTGTTGCCAGTCTTCCTCTTTTTTCGCCCCAAAGCCCCAGTACATAGTTGTATATCCTAGTTGTAGGTCCCTCTAGTTCCTCCATGTGGGACACCACCTCAGCATGACTTGATGAGTGTCGAGCAGGTCCACGCCCAGGATCTGAACTGCCAAACCCCTGGCTGCCAAAGTGGAACACGCGAACTCAACCACTATGTCACCCGGCCCCGACCTCTTCATTGTTTGAGCTCTTTTCTCTTGGTTCTGTGCCTATCTCCGATTTCTCCTGATTTCTCAGCTTTGCTGGCAGTTCTTTCTCTTCCAGATCCAAACTATCTAAAGCTCTGTTCTTGACTCTTTATTGTGCTCCTTGTAACCTGGGCTTCTCAATTATAATTATTTCCAGGTCATGCCTCCATCTGTATCCATAAGCTGTCAACTCTTGTTAGGTTTCTAACTGCTAATAGGATGCTCCTTTTTGTGTGTCCCTGTTTACTGTGTACTAATTGTTCAAGAATGTGTAGCAAGAGCATTTGCTCTAAGCAGCTGTAGCAAACGGGATTTATTGGGAAAGAAAGATATGTCAATTTTGAGTGGGCTGAATGAACAGATTAGATCAGCGTCTGGAAACAAACCCCAGAATGACACTGCGGAACTTGCCGGCTAAGGGGGCTGCTGTCACCACAACCATGTTGTCGAATCACAAACCTGCTGCCACCATACTTGGTAGAAGTTTAACTTTGTGCAGAACCATCATTACGTGTTGCTTTCTGTCCTCCGTATCTTATGCACGTATGTCTGCTTGGCCACACTTAGGTCACATTGAAACCTTAGCTTCAGGGTCATCTGGAAAATGTAGTTTTTAATTGCCCAGCCTCTATCAAACAGAAGTCCATGTGAGAATAGACCGGAGTGAGTATTGATGAGTCTTCAGTACACTCAGTTTGTGAAAAACTAAACTCATATTCCCCAGATTCTCTCAACGTGACAACGTTAAGCCTTTTCTAACTTTGCTGTTTCCATGCAAGGGCATGAGTATTATTCTGGTTTCCTGAGATAGAAACTATTGATATCATCTGTACAGTTTAGGTATTTTCTATTGTGTGTATTGCTTGCAGGACTGAAAAGTCCAAAGGTGAAGCTTGGTCCGCTTGTACTTATGTGGTCAGAACCTCCTGTTTCTCTTTTTTCCTTTGTTTCCTGAGTTCTGCTTCAGTGGCCTTGGTCTGTTTTTGGTCACAGCATGTTTGTCAGCAGCTCAAGTCCCATGTCCTCATGCTCTCAAGTCTGGAGGAGGGGAAGGACCATGCTTCCGCAGAAGCGGTAGGGCAGGGATATTTTTGCTCTGTAGACCCCTTTGGCAGTGTGAAGCCTATAGGACCCCTTTTCTGAGTAACACTACAAAGAAAACCAGTTACACTAAAATACAGTCATCAAAATATTGTTAAAACTTATACGATAATATATGCTTCTTTATTAAATAATAAGATTTACTGTGGGCCTAATAATTTCCAAGTAGTGATGAGCGTTATCACTGTTTGGAGGTGTTGTCTGCAACCAATGGTCATGTGATAGAAAGATATCTGTGATTTCTACTGGTGGAAAAGTGACAGTATTGCTAATATTATAGTAGTCTGTGGACTGAATTCACAATAGAAGGAAGTACTGAATTTCATTCAGAGGTTAGTGAAAGTAAAGATATAATTTTTCCCCTCTCATCTGAGTTTATAGACGCCCTGAATTTTTTTGTGTGTGTGTGAGGAAGATCAGTCCTGAGCTAACATCTGATGCCAATCCTCCTCTTTTTTGCTGAGGAGAATTGACCGTGGGCTAACATCCGTGCCCATCTTCCTCCACTTTATATGGGACGCCACCACAACATGGTTTGACAAGCGGTGCGTCGTGTGCTCCCGGGATCCAAACCTGTGAACCCCGGGCCACCGAAGTGGAGTATGCGCACTTAACCACTGCGCCACCGCGCCAGCCCCTAGACACCCTGAATTTTATACCTAAACTCCTCGGAGGGATCTGTGAACCTCAGCTTAAGAACCATTACTAGAAGAGAGTTTCTCTTCCCAGAAGCCCCAGCAAATGTCATCTTTCTCTCATTGACTTTGGGTTATGTTGACATTTCTGAACCAACCACTGAGGCTAGATAAGGATGTGATAATTGGTTAGCCAGCCTGGGCCTACCAGTGGAGCTGGAGTCGTTGCTACCTAAAGAGCACGATGAGAGAGGAGTGGATTCCCAAGGGAAATTCAGGGGGTACTGGATGCTGAGTAGCAAGTAGTAGACGTTCGTCATGTTATCCTTAGTCCCTCCCCTCTCCTTTGTTCCCATAGTCTACCAGTCATCAAATTTGAGTGAGTCTTTCATTTGGATTTGTCTTTTCTGGATCAGTCTGTCTGCTAATTTCCTAGGTTTCCAATGTGGAGTGTGTGGGATAGTTTATTGGATTGCAAGAAGAAAAATATTAGAATAACTTGTTTATTTTTCTTGTCCTCTTAGTAGTTATTTTTGTGTATATTTTATTCTGTATATAAAATATATTAGTATGGTGATACATGTATATATGTAAAACATAAATATTTACATATTTATGGGTACATGTTGAAATTGTTTTAAATTATGATGACTGGGAGAGTCAGAAAAGTTGGGATAACCATAGAGCAGTGCTGTTCAGTAGAAATATAATGTGAGTTACATGTAATTTAAAATTTTCTAGTTAGCCACATTAAAAACAGTAAAAAGAAACAGCTGAAAATACTTTTAGTGTTATTTAACACAATATATCCCAAACATCATGAGTTCATCATGTAATCAATGTAAAAAATTATTGAGATAGCTTACATTCTTTTTTTCATATAAAGTCTTTGAAATTCGATGTGCATTTTACAGTTAAATCTCACCTCAGTTCAGAGGTGATATTTCTGGTGCTCAAAAGCCACGTGTGGCTGGTGGCTTCTGTATTAGCACAGATCTAGACCAATGATCATTCTGAGTTTAGGTTTCTGCCTTCGTCTCTGTGACAGTCTTCTTAGATCCGTGATTGACTCCCTTCAGTCTTTTAGTACAGTTGCCAGGTTAATTGGACAAAATTCCACTGGGATGTTACTCTCTTGCGCTAGGGTTCTCTGGCGTCGCCTTTAAAAGTAGCTTTTAAGACTTTCGGTAAGATGGTCCGCCCCGTCCCTCTCCCTCCGTGTCTCTGGGCCTGCCTGCAGCGAATGTGGTGCTCGATTACGCAGTTTCCTCAGTCCTCCCCTTTCCGTTTCTCCAGGTAGAATCGTCCGTTAGAAGAAGCCTGTGCCTGTAAACCCCCTTGGACTCTCCAGTCCCTCTGCAGTCTTTCCATTTCCCCACCTCCTACGGCGTGCATCGAGTACTCAGCCACTCAGCGCTTGAGCACTTCATTACATACGTTGTTGACTGCTCTCTGATTGTTTCATGCGTACTGGGCTTATCTCCCCTACTAAATTCTGGGCTTCATATCTTATGCCCCCAAATTGTAGACACATAATTAAAGGCTTGGCTTTTTTTCCTTATCTTTAAGGACATACCTGGGTTATTTAAATTTGCAGCTTTAAATTTTCTTGAAATTCTGTTTTGTTTTGTACTCTGCTGGTTAACTTAGCTTTTAGCAGATGCAGTTGTAGGAGTTCGTGTAGTACGGTGTTCATCTGCCTCTTGAAAATTAAGAAATCTAATTTTGTTGTAGTCTATTTGAAGCTGTAAAATCACTCTTGGAACTACTGTAGGGAATAATTGATTAGCTGGAGTTTCTGAAGGTGAAATTTGAGTTTGATAAGAAGTCTCAGAGGACACATTTGCTTTATTGTCCAGGAACCAGGAGAGGCAAACTAGTTTCCAAAGTAGGGCAAGAGATTTTATCTCGAGTTCAGTCATCAGGGTTATTCTCTGGAGGATTCGGTACTTTCTACACACCAGTTGCTCTAGCCCTGGGGATGGAATTCTCTGGTTCAGGGAGTCTTCTCCTAGGTGAGGAGCTCTACCATCATCGCAGCAGTTTAGCTTGTTCGGGATACAACTAAGAGGACTCTGAAAATGGATCCTGAAAATAAGTCCAAAGAAGGACATACAGCTTTATGCTTTAGGAATCCTGTCTTTCCTTTGATCTTTTCTTTGCCTGTGTTTTATTTAACATGTTATATGGCTAACTTGATAAAATACATATACACCAAACTTTTTTTTTTATTTTTGCTGAGGAAGATTTACCCCGAGGTAACATCTGCTGCCAATCTTCCTCTTTTTGTGTGTGCGCCGCCACCACAGCACGGGCACTGATGGAGGAAGTGGTGTAGGTCTGTGCCTGGGAACCGAACCCCAGCTGCTGAAGCACAGTGAGCTGAACTTAACCACTAGGCCACTGGGGCTGGCCCTATGCCAACATTTTTAACTTGTGGAATTTCAAAGCCTGTTTATTATTATTAATTTGCTTAACAAAGTGGTGTGTTTTATGTGTCAGGCATTATGCTAATTGCATTAGTTAACTTCTGTCACTTTTTCTCTTAGCATTATTTTATGGATCTTATATATTCTTTGACAAGTAGCAGTCTTTATTTAAGAATTTATTCTTTTGTCTTATTATTGTTTAACACCTTGTGGGTTTTTCCTCCCTTTCTGGCAAATATCATTAATAAAATTGGTTATTAAAATCCAAATAAATACTGACTTTTCTGGAAAGTTCACATTTTCCTTTTATTAGCAGGAGGTTGTAACTTTTCCTCAAATTAAAACATAACTTTATATTCTAGTTGCATATATTTTTAAGACTGTATAGTAAAAAATATTTTCATACTTAAAAATTACAGTATAAAACATTTTAGAACTACTGCTTTTTTAAAAAATTTGATGGTCTTGAAATTTAAGTGAAAACTTTTCCCATGTTACTTAGTGTTTTATTTCTGAATCTAAAAAATGAGTTATTTTCTCCCTTCTTTATTTGACCTAGGGGCTTAGTCTCTGTATTACAAATGTTCTCAATTACCTAAGAATATTCTTGGGTATATTACCAAAAATTACTTGAATCTTACTGTAGAGGTTATCTTGTTTTATTTTGTGAATCTACTTTGTCTATACTGCTTGAACTCTAATTATCCTATTTTAGTAGAGAATGAGGAGTTGTAAAGCTTCTTTTAAGAATTGTTCCTTTATGAATGTCTCATGGATTTCCCCTGCTTTTAAGTGACATAAAAGAAGGGGAGCAGGGCCAGCCCGTGGCTTAGCGGTTGAGTGCGTGTGCTCTGCTACTGGCGGCCCGAGTATGGATCCCAGGCGCACCGACCCACCGCTTGTCCGGCCATGCTGAGGCCGCGTCCCACATACAGCAACTAGAAGGATGTGCAACTATGACATACAACTATCTACTGGGGCTTTGGGGATAAAAAGGAGGAGGATTAGGCAATGGATGTTAGCTCAGAGCCGGTCTTCCTCAGCAAAAAGAGGAGGATTAGCACAGATGTTAGCTCAGGGCTGATCTTCCTCACAAAAAAAAAGAAGGGGAGCATGCCTGTTTAAAAGATATAATTAGTTTTGGAGATTAAAATCTGCTTGCCAACTCATTTGTTGGACTTAAATATTACGGTTTCATTTTATTAACGGTCTTTTCATGTGTCCCCAGTGTTTGCAAGCATCTCCTTTACTAAACACTCGAATCTTTCTCTTGTTTAATGGCTCTGATTTAAATACATGTTACCTTTTGACCACAGTCATGTAATCCAGTGAGAATTCCTGTTAAAAATCTTAAGATTTTGGCTTCTTGAGTAAGTCCCTTAATGACTGGTCTGACAGTTACTAATCTTTGTTTCCTGTAGAATCAAGTAAAAATTTGTTAGAATCAAATTTGAGTAACCTCTGTCGTCGTATTTATGCTGTAGATTTGGTATTCTTGGAGAATACTATACAAAATTAATTTGATTAGTCCATTTTTTTCCCTTCCAAATTGATAATTGAGAAGTTAGGGGAAAGTTAATCTTTACCTTTTAAAAAATAACGAGCGTAACTTCCCACCTTTCTACTTGCAAAGCATATTAGTTTTATTGGTTTATTAAAGTAACAAAAATACCATTCTTGAAGATTCAATATGAATTCAATGTAATGTTCTTGGCAGGTACAAACCTAGTTTTTTCTCCCCTTCAGAAGAAAACCATGTCAAGCCTTCATTAGTGAACCTTAGCGTAATTATTCAGTTTTCTTTAAGAAATTTGCCATTTGTATTGTATGCTTATAGTGTAGACATCTTATTCAGAGAAATAAAGCTTAATTTTATTTCCCTGTGCATTGTATTTGTTTCTAAATTGTTAGTGTTCAGTTAATTCACCAAATGTTAATTGTGTGCCTACTTTGAGTCTTTTGCATTTGAGTGTTCATTTGGTATATATTGCCAAAATTCCACTTTATAGGATAACTCAAGAACTGTGATGGAAAATGTAGTCTTTGCCCTCAGGAGCATTTACTTTGAAGGGGTTCCTGATTATTGTCCATGCCTACTATGTTTCGGAGGCCCCAAAGGAAATTTTCACACTAGTTACTAGGAATTTCTAAAGGGTCAGTGACTTTGTTTGTAACCCCCCAACCCTGTTAGAAACTATTTGGTGTTTGTACTATTACCAGCCAGAGGATGTAAATGATGTCTCCTTTCTTGGTTTAAATATTTGTATTTATCACTTCAGAGGTTTGTAATCCAGGTGGATCAATAGATGGTTGGTCGCCGCTGCCCTAGGATCTGGATGGTTGTCTTCTGGAATTGGTGTGAGAAATAAAGCTTTCTTACTGAGTTACCTTTCAAAAAGGAAAATCCAAAACTTTATGGATATTTCTAAAGTGAACATTTTTTATTTTGTGCAATTTAATTATCATTACATAGAAATGTGTGTAAAAACGGAACATAAAATATATACACTAGTCATACACAAAAATACATATATGTGTGTAGGCCGAGACTTGGGCAACTGACACAAAATTAAATGGTCTCTTTAAGAGTAGATAGATTTTTGGGGCCGGCCCGGTGGCGCAAGCGGTTAAGTGTGCGCTCTCCGCCGCAGTGGCCCGGGGTTCGCCAGTTCAGATCCCAGGCATGCACTGATGTGCCACTTATTAAGCCATGCTGTGGCGGCATCCCATATAAAGTAGAGGAAGATGGGCATGGATGTTAGCCCAGGGCCAGTCTTCCTCAGCAAAAAAGAGGAGGATTGGCATTGGATGTTAGCTCAGGGCTGGTCCTCCTCATAAAAAAAAAAAAGAGTACATAGATTTTGAGTAACTCTTTCTTTTGTTAGATTGTTTATATTGTGATAAAGGTAACAGGATTTACAAATGCAAATTTTAAAATAGTGTTGAGAAAAGAAAACCATCTAAGGTCGATTTAATAAATTTCTCAGTAATCCTCATTTTATTTCAATTTGTAATCTGATTCACAGACTTGCATGTTCCTATTGTAACTCTTCATAATCTGTAGTACTCCAGCAAGAAAGAACCTTTTGTATGAGTCCTTCAGCTAGTCAGAGAAAAGCTTCATTGGCCTTTTTGATTTAGCTAGCTGCTTTTGTTTGTTCTTCATTAAAAGCAGATAATGAGAAATTAAAAGACATATAGTGTGTATTTCCAGCAGTAGAATGACTCCAACGCTTCTCTTTTTGGTTAAAATGTTTTCTTGCCTTTTTCCCTCGAAAGAAGAGTTCTTAACACTCTCCTTCCCCTCCCCACTTCCAATATTTTTTTATTGTTTTGTCACTTTTTGCATCTAGTGGTTCTTATAGTTAGTTCACTGTGGAATCATCTTGAAACTAGTCAATATAAGTCTTCAAAGCATTAAAATCCTCATATACCAAAATTTCAAAAAAATTAAAATATTTAATAGGATTAAAGAACATTTATCTTTTGCGTGGGTAATGTGTTCACTTGGTTTAAAATGCAAAATGTGCAAAAAGTGATGTTTTCTTCTGTCTTTTGTCTCTCAGAGGTTTCCTCTCACTGGAGGCAACCAATTCTATTCTTCCTACCTTAGCAAAAACATAAACGATAGCATATTCTACGTACTGTTGCCTTGCCTTGTTTACTTCATTTTGTGGTTCTTTATATATTGGTATATGACGAGTGTATTAGTGATAGAAAACCTAAACCAGCAGTGGGTTAAACCACAAAGTTTTTCTTTCTTTTACAAAAGGTCAGATAGGTGGTCTAGGGCTGGTATAGCGCTTGTGGGGTTACTCTCTCTCTCTCTTGTCTTGAGGCATCCTGAATACAGTAAAATGTACAGATATTAAGTGGACGGCTGGATGAGTTTTGACAGTTGTATGTGTACAAAAAATGCTGCAGTCATGAGAGAGCGCCCTCTAGTCTAGCTTCCTTCCTCCCCATTGTCTTCTGACTGCCTGGCCCTTTCTGTGCTGTTACTGCTCCAGCCTGTGTTGCCCTCGCCCTCCGACCTAGCTGGATCTCCAGCTATTGCAGCTCATTTCCAAGCTGCAGGAAGCAAGAAGGGGCAAAGGTTACATGCCAGCCTTTTTACGGGAAGATTTCTAGAAGCCGCTACTTGACAACACTTACAATCATGTTTGCTTAGCCAGAACTTAGTGTCACGGCCGCGTCTGAATGCAAGGGAGGTTGAGAAATGGAGTCGTGACTACCTCTTTCTATTAGAAACAATGCTGCAGTGAAGAACCTTGTTCATAGGTCGTCTTGTGGGATAAATTCCTAGAAGTGGAACTGCTGGGTCAAAGAATATTTGCAGTTTGAGAGTACACCTATTTTTTCACCTCCTTGCTGACACAGTTTTTGTATTTGCTAATCTCGTCTGTAGAGCACTGTGACAGAGGATAGCTCTAATATGCGTGACAGGACATTTAGGTAGAGAGAGAAAGCACTTCCTCTGAAAACATGGACCCCGCAGCCAGCTAATGTAGTGCTAAGTTGGGTGAAGCATATGATAGCATGTTTTAGTTTTATTTAGGCCAGTCCTAAGAGGAGATCGATGGTCAAAGTTAGAAGAGAAACCCTTCTACCCATACATACTTCACAGTAAACAGAGAGGAAGACAAGGAGTAATATGTTTTAGGAGTTGCTCTCTTAATTAAAAGTAGATTAGGGCATCAGGTTAAAATGCGTTAATTTTTTTTTTTTTGTCCTCTGTCTTCTCTTATGTACATTCCTTAACACGTAGAAACGTGTTTTCAGCTAATCTTAAAGTACCCTTTAACCTAAGGGGGATAAAGAAAGTAATCGACAAATATATTTCATTTGGTTTCTTTAATATAATATTTCTTGTTATGGTCTTAACTTTCTAACCTTTTACTTTCCAGTTTCTGAGTGGGCTCAGATAAGTTATATAAAATATATTCTGCTAAATTGTACTTTTTATAGAATAATAAGAGTTTTTAAAATGTTTTTAACTCTGTAAGTTTAAGCTTTTGGTTGGGACTTGAGGGAAAAATTCATAGTAATTTTCTGTGCAACCAGGTGGTATTATGAGCTGTACTTATTTTTGCAGTAGGAAACAGCAGAAACAAGGATGTATATGCGTGTTTCCCACCCCGCATGGGGAGGGCCTGGAGAGCAGAGACTCCTTACTCAGCTGCCAGGGCACACGGCGCAGTGCCTTGTCCTGGGTAGACTGCGTGTTTCCTCTAACTGAAGTGAATCTTGGGAAAGTGGCAGAAAAATGATTGGACTCTGGGTAGCAAGGTTTTGGCCCTTCAGGGGCAGGGGGGAGAAGATATTAATGTAATGTCATTGTTAGTACTTTTGAAGTGATCGTCTGTTTAGTGAAGAAACTTAATAAGGGGCTGATATCTATGCTGTAAAGATAGAGACTTTGAGATACTTTCAGTATAGTATCATCCCACTTCATCTGGAGGTCATTTCTGTAAATCTCTGCTATTTTTTTTTAAGCAATGAAGGCCCAATAAGCCAAAGAACAGGAAAGAAGTATTTCGTATACTTATTGAATGGGCTTTGTCGTTAACCTCAAGCCCCTTCCTGAGGTCTTCACAGTTTAGAATAGAAAGTGGTGCCTGTCGTGTTCTTTTCTGTGTCCTTTGCATGGAAGGTGGTGCCTAGCACATGGTGTTCAGTAAACGTTTATTGAATGGATGTTTATAAATAGATTTCTTGGTTTTGGTTTTGCTAGCACAGATTCTTTCGGGGAAAGGAGACATGGTTAAGAGACTAACCGCAGTAGCCGACATTTTTGCTTAGTGTTAGGTCGTGGCGGCGGTTAATCAAACAGGTAGGCTTGCGCTCGCCTCAGGATTCGCATCCGCTGGTCCCTGTGCCTAGAACACTGCAAATCTTCGTCCCTGACTCCTCATCTCCTCCGATTCTCCCTTATGTATCCCCTTCTCAGGGAAGCCCATGCAGACCGCCCTCTTTAAAATGGCCACGGCCCCTCTCCTGCTGCACTTCCAAGTTCCCTCTCCCTAGTCTGTTTTTCCCCCATAGCAGTTACCTTATTGACACATATCTCATGTAAGTTACTTATCATGATGATTATTTATTGTCTCTCTCACCACCAGAATGTTAGTTCCTTGAGGGCTACTGACTGTTTGTTCGTGGTATTCCAAGTGCCTCCTAGACGCTCAACAAACATTTGTGGAGTGAATGAAGGTAGGAAAGAATGTAACATGTGAAAGTCAGCTATAAAATTATTTACATTTTAAATGAAAGTATTACTTCCATTATTTAAAAACTTTTCTTTTGGAGACCACTGTGTGCGATAATGATGCCAAGGCAAACAAACGTGTGCCACGTTTAAGGAGTCTCGATGTGTTCTCTTGTGGAAAAGGGGCCGAGTTTGACTCGCTGAAATACGTCATCTGCTTCCAGCCTTTAGCATCTTTTTGGTGGAGTAGCTTCTCAGAGCCTTCAGGGGTGGTTTAGTTAATGAGAAAGAGTCTCCTTGTGTTGCACAGTGTGCAGGTGGAACGTCTCTTTCCTACTGCAGGTGGCTTTCCACAAAGTGAGGGGTGACGGTATTAGTAGCTTCCTTCGCCTGCCTTCCTTCCTTTCGATTAGGCCTCATGCAAAACACTTTATGTATATTATCTCTTTAAGTCTTCATAACGACTCTATGAGGAATGTGTTCCTCTCCCCTTTTTCTTGCAGAAAAGGGGGTTAAGCTGCTTGTCTAGCCAGTAAGCGTGTTGGAGCTGGGATTCAAATCCAAGCCGTCTGCGCTGTAGAGGAACTTCACTGCACAAACTGCCTCCCTCGGGAAGAGTGCCTGGAAGAGAAAAAGGAATCAAAAACAGCCTAGTGGAACTCTGATGTCGCAGAGATCGTCATCTGTTGTTTGCTCCAGCTTTCCGTGACAGGTGGATTGAATGAGGCCTCTGCACTGAAGCAGTGGGGCTATGTTCAAGTTAGCCAATGCTAATTTAAACATAGTGTACTTTACATAAAGCCAGAGCTTGCCCCTAGCCAGACCTTCTATTACTTGGACTTAGTTTAGCTCAAGAACAATTCAGCTTATCTCTGGGGCAGAATTTGTGTGCTCCTCCTTCATCTTGCCTGAAAATGAGATTCAGCAGGAAGGCAAAGGTTATACTGTGGCTGCATAGGAGGTATAATTTAGTGAAGAGGGGTAGACAGTGGGTAGGTTTTGCTGTTCTTCTAGATTTTTGAGAGAAAAACTTCCCTAAAATTTGTATAAAATTAGGCTAATAGAAACATCATCCCCTGCCTACCACACCAAAATAGTTTACAATCTCAAGTTTTGATTAGAAAATTCTGATTCTTAATGTGAATTACTTTTTGAACCTTAATTAGCTATTTGTGTATTTTTTTCTTGTAAGATGGCGTGTTTTATTCCCTCTGCCATAAAACTATTTCTCCTCTGTCCTAAGGAGCCTCAGACCATACATGGTTACCTCCAGTATCGTAAATTAATTTTAATTTCAGTTTTAAAACAGTGGTGATTTAGGGGCGTAAATTAGAATCTATAATTGCAGGAAATTATGCTTAAGGATACATATTTATATGCTGAAGCCAGTAATGTGCTTTGTGTAGAAGGTTGTAGGACACTGTTGTGTACATAGCTAGTAGAATCATTTTAATAAAAAAAGATTCTCCAAAGCAAGACATGAGGTGCTTTTTTTGGAGCTCCATTGAGACTTTTTTCTGGCTTGAGATGATCATTGGTCAGTGTTTCTCTTCTAGGTTTCTAGAACTGTGATGAGAACATCATACTTAATTAGCTACTTTTCTTGATGCTCTCATCCAATTTTAGTGGGATGACAAGACTGAAAAAAGTTTTTTCTTTAATATTTCTTTTTTCCCCTTCGAAGTAGCCAGCAAAGGCTTCTTTCTCAAACGCATGTTCATGGTGGGGGAAAAATTAATGGTTCAGAAGAGCTTATGATGAAAGCAGTAATCCCCTTGTCCCATCCCTCCCCACCTCAGTTTCCCCTCCAGGGAAACCACTTCTGTTGTTTCTGTGTTTGATTCTTCTGGGGATAATCCCCCATACTAATGTGCTTGTACTTCCATTTCTTGACTTGTCAGTTTTAAGCATTATCTATTGACTTTCTTCAATGATAGTCAAGATTTAGCTGCCATTTACCACCTGTCAAGAATTATGAAGGATGTGAAATTTTACTCTACTTGAAGCTAACAAGTTAGCTTGCCATAGTTTCATGGATGCTGGCAGAAGGCACATAGTCAGAGATGACTTACAGTTTACTACTCACAGCAGTAGCAGTAGCCAGACCATCAACATTCATTTGTGCCAGTGTCCTGAGCCTCAGTTCCCACCGGGCACTGCAGAGAGGGCCAGAGAACACTGTTCACATAGGGGGTTTTGTTACTGGAGAAAATTCGGAGCTTAGGGATTCCAAATATTTTATGATGGGCAGTCAGCATGCTGGTCTTTCGCTCTGGAGGGAGACAGTGAGTATGCCTGCTCTTTGCTCTGGAGGAAGGCACTTTCTATCTTCCAAGGCTGTTCGGTATATGAACATCCTTGAAAATATAGTCCAGAACAAAGAGCGAACAGTGCCTTGCTTGAAAGATAGAGACCCATGAAGAATTATTTCTCAACACCACCACCCTGTTCCCCACCTTCTTTCTGATACAATTATATCATTATTTGTAGTTCTCTGGTCACCCTGGTAAATATTATGTATTTATTTTGCTCACAATAGGTGGTATCTTTGACTTCTTGCTTTGGAAGGGGAGTATTTTAGGTCGGGATCCTTGTAAGTGGTAGAAAACCAGCTCAATTGTGACTTAAATGAGAAGGAAATTGGTTCCCGGAACTGAGTGTCCAGGAAGATAGAGTTGAGTTGGATCCAGGTGCTCAAACCTTGCTTTGAAGAATTGGTCTCTCGCTATGATCGGTCTGCTTTCCTCCTCTTAGCTTTATGTTCAAGATCCTCCTCATTCACCCCTCCCCCCACCAGAACTGATTCTAGGCTGTGTGTTTATTTCTGAACAAGTTGCTCTGGCAAGGTGGAGAGAATAGATTAGCATAGTTAGAGCCTGGTCATATGCCCACTCTTGGAGATGGGTGTGGAGTCAGCCTCGTTTGAATCATGTGCATTGGGGGTGGGGAGAAGGTAGTTCTCTAAAGATAAAACAGGATGCCATTACCTCCCCATGTCAGAGTTCTCAGTTGTATTCTTTTTTGGGGGGGTATTATTTGCTTTTATAACTTCTTAATTTTTCCTTTCTTTTTAAAGACAGTATCGAATTTCTACTAGCTCCTTCTTTTGTAGTTACCTCCCTCCTGATGCCCTCTATCCTCCTGCTCCAATCTGTGAGCTTTATTTACAACTGCTGCTCAGCTGACAGCCTGTGACTTGCCTTCATCATGTTCCTGTTTCCCATATAGTCCTCTTTCTTGGTTTATTGCCTTGTTTTCTGGGGTGCATACTAAGGTAAGATGTGTGGAAGGTAGATTTTGAGTAATTCTGTCTGAAAATGTTTTCCTTCTATTCTTAAACTGGAATGTTAGCGTGGCTGGGAGTAGAATTCTAGGCTGAGCATAATTTTCTGTCAGAACTATAAAGGCATTGCTCGATTATTGGCCAGTATCCTTCATTACTGATGAGAAGTCTTAGGCCAGTTTGATTCTTGTTCCTTTGTAAATGAGCTGCCTTTTCTGTGAGAGCTTTTAGTGTGGTTTTTCTTTGTTGTGGGGACTTTCTCAATGATGTGTCTTGGTGTGGGTCTCTATGCACTTGAGTGCTGAGTGGGTCCTATTAATTGGAAGACTTTTATAAATCTATTATCTTATTAATCTTTTTTTTTTTTATGAGGAAGATCAGCCCTGAGCTAACATCCATGCCAATCCTCCTCTTTTTGCTGAGGGAGACTGTCCTTGGGCTAACATCTGTGCCCATCTTCCTCCACTTTATATGGGATGCCGCCACAGCATGGCTTGATAAGCAGTGCCTCAGCGCACACCCGGGATCCGAACCCCGGCTGCCAGCGGCGGAGCATGTGCACTTAACTGCTACGCCACAGGGCTGGCCCCTTATTAATCTTTTAGTTGTGGAAAACTTCATCTCCAATTTGTTTTTTTCTTTTCATTCTGGAATTCTTGTTAATCAAATGCTGACCTCCTGGACTGATGCTGTATCTCCTGTGATAATCTTTTGTTTCTGTTTTTGTTTACTTTCTAGATTTCACCTCCACAACTTCAAACCTTATACTGTACTGCTTTTTTTTTTTTAATTTACAAGAGTCTTTTCTCATTTTTTTTCTTTTTTTGCCTTTTCACAGCCTCCTGTCTATGGATGCAATACCTTGACAGTTTCTGAGCATCTCAATTAGAGGGCTTTTAACAAGATCCGTTCTGTTTTAGGAATTCTGTTTTCCTTTGTCACATTTCTTTCACTTTTTGTTTCCTTGTCTGTTTCATGTTACGGATGTTAGATTCCGATTTAACCAATCAAATGGGAGAATGAAGCAATATAAAACTGATTAGGATCTCTGTTCCTAGAAGGGTCTGTCAGCTGGTGAGCTTTGCATTAGGTTGAGCAGTTAGGGGGCCCTATTATTCGTGGTGAGCGGTGCCAATGCCTACAATAGCTGCTGTTGATTCTCGTCAGACAGTTTTGTTTCATTAAAGAAGGACTGCCAGTTTTTATTTTTAATAATGTAAAATCTCAAAGATAACTAGGATTGTGAAGAGGGTCAATGATCTAGGGTTTAGAAATGTTCAAATCGTCATCCTTCCCGTGTTTCAGAGTGAAAAGTTTTATGGTATAGAGTAGTGTAGCAGAGAGCAGTCCAGATGTTAGAGCCAGACTGCTTGGGTTCAAAGGTGGTTCTGCCACTTAGGTAACCTAATTAGTTAACCTCTCAGTGCCCCACTGTTCTCATCTGTAGTATTTGGACAGTAATAGTACTCACCTATTAGGGGCATTAAGAGGATTTAGTTAAAAATACATATTAACTGCCTGGCATGTAGTAAATTCTCAGAAGATGTTAATTTTCTTTTTCTCTCTACCAGTAATAACAATTATGTGACTTAGATCTGGTGGTGAATGCCCACAGCAGAAATTTTGGGTGGGATTAGGTAATTTTAGATGGTGTTTTTCTCTTTAGAACCTCAAAGAACACTTGGATCATTACTTGAAGTGCTGAAATGTGTATGTGCAAATGTTTCTTAGAAGTCTTCGAAAGGTCCTCCTCTTCCCCACAAAAAAGGATCTCACTGAAGGTAACTTGATAAGAAAAGTAGTCTTGGATCACACTAGAAAACTAGGAATGAAGACATTCTATTTTCACACCCAGAAACCCTGTTACTAACAATCAGGATCATATGTGCTCAGGATGTTAGGGGGCCTTTGTTCCCATACAGAGCACGCACTGAAGCGCCTACTTCTTGGACTCCAGAAACGTTGCAAGTTTCTTTATATGTGGATGTCCAGGGCGGGACTGGCAGGAGGAAAGAATCTTTTTTTGCTTCGAGTATGTCCCCATTATGGTGGAAAACTGTAAGACTTTCCTCACCAGACTCTCTGCTGACTGTTTGTAAAATTCAGTTGAGTTAAATAAGAGCAAAACTCTTGTGTAGTGGTTCCTCTGTATCCCCCAAACTTGACCCTTATTTGAACTAGAGGGTTTTAGTTTGGATTGTTTATCGTTTTTTCCCGCTCTCCCATATAGTGGAAGAGATCTTTGGAATCTATTATTGTTACTGTTATTTTTATTATTTACTTTTTAAAATGGAAACACAAACAAAAGTAGAGTCAATGAACCCCTATATATTTACCAGTTGGTTTCAGCATTGTGCCATACTTTTTCTTGTCTCCATTTAAAAAAAAAAATTTACAGCAAATTCTAGACAGTGTGTCATTTTAGCCCTAAATATGCAATATGTCTTTTAAAAAGACATTTTTTCCCCATGACCACAATGCCATTATCCTACCTAACAAAATTAATGGATTGATTTTTCAAGTTAGTAGTATCATTTTTAAGTGACTTGTTTTTCTTCATTTACATAAAAGTATTTGTATTTTGCAAATGCTTGACTTCTTCGTGTTATGGAAAATTTCAAACATATAAAAGTAGATGAAATCTGTGTGATGAACCAAACCCCCAGGCACCTATCACCCAGCTTCAACAATTACCAACTCATGCCCAGTTCTGTTTCATCTATTCTCCCACTTCTTTCTCCTGGATTGTTTTCAAGTAAATCCCAGATATCATTTCATTTGTAGTCTAGTGCATCTTTAAAAGATAAGGACTCTTTAAAAATATGTACATACATGTGTATATATAAAATACCCCCCCAGTTGTTTAGTATCTTCAAATACCCAGTGTTTAAATTTCCAGTTGTCTCAAATGTCATAATTTGAATCAGGATCCATATACGGTTCCTGCCTTCAGTTGGTTAGTAATGACCTTTAAGTCCCTTTTAATCTAGAGGTTAAATCCCTCACTACCTCTTTTTTTTTCTCTCCCTTGTCATCATTAAAGAAACCAGGCTTTTTGTCCTTCAGAGTTTCTCAGAGTCTGGATTTTAATGATTACCTCCCTGTGGCTTAGTTTAACATGTTCTCAGATCTTCTGTATTTGTTAATCTGTTATATCACCATTCAGCCTACTGCATATTCTTGTAATTCTGAAGATACAAAAGTTATTATTTTGTAAATTTTAGAATTTGATTTAAATACTATACAAGTATATGATGCCAGTCACCACTTCAGGTGTGGGCTTTTGCTTTTGGTGAAGCAGAATTTGTAAGGTGAACTGATGACTAATAAGAGGTTGTAAGCCAGATTCCTTGCTGCAGCAGTGGACTACTCTCTCGTGATGGACAACATGAAAAGCAGCCCTGTTAAGGGAAACATTGGAAAGAATCTTCTTTATCACCATTGTGCAATATCTGCTACAGTTACTTTATTTTCTTAAACACGAAGGTAGTGGAGTTCCACAGTTTCCTCGTCTGCAAAATGAGGGTAGTAGTTGTATCAATGACCTTTGGTGGGCTTTGAGTGAGAAAGCACCTAGCACAGTACCATGTATGGGAGACACCCTTGAACGTTAGTTTCCTTTTCTATAAGCATGGCCATAATGCATTGTGAGACTCTTCTGTCTCCAGTGGAAAGTTGTAGCTACAAGGTGGTGGTCAGGGAAGCCATACCCAGTCTAAAGGGCTAGGTTGGGTCAAGAACAGATCTGTCAGAGTGAACGAGGGTGTGCAGTCTGAGCCATTTGGTCAGGATAGGTTATGGAACAGCTGGTCAGAACAGGTGAGTCATGCCACATGTACCCATAGTCCACTATTTCTTGTTATCATCCCCCCACCCTGCCCCTGTCGCTGTCTGGCAGACAGAACAGTTCAGAAGATAGGCATTAGATCAGTTCTAGGAGTACAGGAAGAACAGTGATTGGATTACTAGGCAGACAGAGCAGAGGGGGCCCTGTGGAGCTGGGGACCAAGCGAGCAGACTGGCCAAAAGACGTAGATGTAGCTCCAGCAGCAAGGAAGGGTAAGCTGGTTGCAAAGTCACATGCAGGAAGTCTAATGAGAACAAAAGTAAAGGAGCAATTTCTGGCTGCTGCTTTCATGAGGCCTCAAAACAGTTTACCGCTGAGAGTATTCCCACTGAGCCTCTAGGTCGGATCAGCAGGACCTAGACCTGAGCAAATGGAGATGACTTTTGGAATTTATTTCTGTTTATCAGCTAGAATCAGACCTTTGGACCTGGGGTAGTGACCATTTGTGAGTTTGCTTCTGCTTGGTTGTGTAGGAAGTTTGTATGATGTTAGGCTAGTTAGTAGGCTAGAAATTGAAATGCCCTTGCTCACATCAAGTGATTCTGTAGTGTCTTGTTTGGGGGAAAGTATAGGGATAGAGGAGACTTCTCAAGGGACTTCCTTTATAAAGCAGTTATTTTTCTCATAGCTAGCAGTGGATCTGAATACTCTGGCTAGAACAGGGTTTATAATTAGAACGTAGTGGTGAGTGGTTACTTATTAGATGTGGGAAACAAATTGTATGGTGTTTCCTAGGCTTAGAGGAGAATTGAGGAAAGTCTAAGAAATTGTTTTTCCTTCTTTGGCAAGGTTCTTTCTGGTCTTTGGGCAAATACATCAAAGTCTAAGGGACTTGCCTGTGATTTGGTCTAGATCTGTTTCCTTTTTCTGGTGAATAATGGAAGTAGTAAAGAGGCTAAGAGTTGTCAGAGCTTGTGAAGAGATTCTGAGGCAAATAAATCTTGCCACCAGTGTTTGCTCCCAATGTTCCTTAATTTAAGCAAAGATAGTTTGATGTTCCTGTTCTGGAATGAACTCTGAAAACAATCATGTTGAGCAGAGTGGAGTATAAGCAACAGTCAAGGACATTGTGCAATCATGAAGGTACACACAGTGGCCTGGTTGTTCTGATACCGTAGAGTATCACTCTTTTGGATGTGACAGAGGAGAACAACAAAAACAAAACAATTCTCAGTTCCTTAAATTTCAGCAATTTGTTTGGAGATCCAGTTGTAATAGTAAATATGTTTATAACTGAGTTGAACTAGTACGTTTTTGCTTGGTTGCTGTTGCAGCTCCTATAGTTCTTTCCCTACCGGGAACCCAGGTGGACTCTGGAGAAGGTTCTTGATTGTGTCAGCTGGGTTGGCGACCTGCTGAAAGACACCTGAGATGTACTTCATACACCGCCGTGAACTTGCAACCCCGAGTGTACCAGTGTCAAATACTATGTTGGTATTAAATAAACTTCCTCCTTTTGTGTGTGGGTGTTAAAGTTTGACAAGCATGCTGTCAGTCCTTTGGCAAAGCTCTCAGAAGTTGAACAGTGTTTGTTGGTGGAATGACTTCCCTACCACTGGGGAGGTTCAGGCTGTGTGACCTGTTAGGGATGGGTTATAAAAAGGACTCAAATATCATATTGGAAACATGTAACCTTTAGATTATATACACATTTTGTTTACTCATAAAGTGTAAAAATTAAAGATTTTCCCAAATCCAGAACAATAAAACTGGAAAAAAGCTTTTAAATTTCTTTTTTCCTGATTCCTCACCCACATTATTAGATTTTCATAGCCCTGACCAAAATCTGTGTTTCCCTCCTATCTGGAAATATAGTTACTTCATACATACGAGAGAGGTCTTTTAAAAAGGGCGGTGCAAACTTCCTCTGCTTCTCACCATCCAGATACCCCTATAGCTGCACTATAAAAGCAAATAAAGCTTATTTCCACTGATCCCATTTCAGGGAACAACTTAAGTCCCTCTCCACTTACCAGGTGGTCAGGTTTGTTGAAAAGGATGGTGTTTTAGTGTGTTTATATACTCTAGTGGTGTTTGCATGTACATTTTATTTTTGAAATATATAACTTAATTCTAATTCATTTGTAACCCAAATATACTGCCAATTTGTTCAGCTAAAACAAACAAACAACAACCAGTTAAAAACACCCCTCACCCTTCATTCCAAATGCAATTTTGGGTAGCTTTTATTCTTTGGTTTTCTGACATATTCCAGGCTATTTGTGAGCTATCCTGTTGTGCCAAAGTTATAAGACACTGGCCATCTTGGGTAAAAGTGGCAGAATTTTACAGCCTTAAATGAACTTACAGACTCACCATTTGCCCATCTCTGCACATCTTTTCAAGAAAAAGTAGATAGATTTGCTAACATCACTGGGCAAGGAGCACAAACAAAGCATTATACTTTGGAAGATAGCGGCTGTTTTAAATCTTCATCATTCTCTTGAAAATACTCAAAATACAAAAAGAGGGGAGGTGCCAGAGTGCCTTGATATCACTAAGTTGAATGTCTCATTTGCAAATGCTTTTAAGTAACATCATATTGTATAACGGGCTTCTCCGATGAGCTTGTTTGAATACATTGGTGTCTCTTTTTTTGCGTTTATGGCTCACCAGTCTGAATAGTTATGTCAACAATGGACTGCACTCAGTGATTTGTGTTGTCTCTGATCCATGGGCCAAATTTCAGCTTGAAATCTTCATGATTACAATGATGTATCTATTTAACAACTTTTACTATTCCCTTTATAAACTAGCTGTAAGGATCTATACGAAAGGCTATTTGGAAAAAGTGGGAATATGAATTTCAACGCAAGTTTTATAAGTTTACCTTAGAGGGACTTAGAAACAGTGTTTTTTTTTTGTTAATGAAATAGCTTAAGGAAGTGTTGGTTCTGATCAGAAATGTCAGAAAAGACCTCAGAAGAGCTGAAATTTGAAGTGTTTATAAAGGTAGCTCCCTTTCCTTGAGTGCTCGCAGCATTTTTGCTCAACACTTGGCATGCGTGTGTGTTAAGGACCATTACACCTGTGAATGAGGTGTTATTCTTGTTTTAGCTCCCCAGGAGGTTCTAATATGCAGCTAAGCTTGACAACAGTTGCTTCAGGAAGATTCACAGATTTCTGGCTTGGGTCTCTGGGTGGATGGTTGTGCTTTTTGAAGAGAAAATATGGAAAGAAAGAGGCTTAGTGTGTAAATGTTTGAATTGGCAGTTGGAAATAGGATCTGAAGCCCAGCGGCAAAGTTGGTTCTACAGATGAGGTGTGGGAGAATTATTGGCAGCTAGATGGTATTCAAAGTAATGGGATTAGGTGAAATTGCCCTGGGAGAGCTTGCGTGATGAAGAGAAGACCCAGAATCCCCGGGGAACCTTGAAATGTTTTGAGTGGGTGGAAGGGGGAGGAACAAGAGAAGGGAGGTCTAAGTGTTCAGCAGCAGCAGTGAGAGAGTGAGTGGTATTTCAGAAGCCAAGGGAGAAGACAGGGCAGGTTACAGGGGACAGATGTGCCTGGCGTTTGGTAGTGCTCAGTAAATACTTGTTGCTAGTAGAATTCAGTGAGTTTTAAGGAGTCATAAGTGTCCACGAGATTATCAATTAGGAGGTTGCTGGTGGCCTTGGTAAAAATCATTTAAATGGAGTTGTATTTCTCTTACCTTACTCTGGGCTCCTCTTGGTCTCTTTTGTAAGTTCCTATCCTCTACTTCAACTGTTAGAGTTCTGTAGGGCTTACTCTATCTAGGCCATTGGTTCTCCAAGTGTGGTTGCCCAGACCAGCAACATCAACATCACCTGGGAACTTGTTAGAAATAAAACTCCTCAGGCCCTGCCCAGACCTACAGAATCAGAATCTCTGGGGATGGGACCCAGCCATCTGTTTTAACAAGGCCTCCAGGTGATTGGGATACTTGCTGAAATTTGAAAACCAGTGTTTTAAGACCTTTTCTCTGTCTACGCCCTCTCCTTAGGCGTTTAGTCTGTTATGGGGCTTGAGCTACCATGCTAGGTGCCCAGACTTCCAGATTTACCTCCTTCGTCCAGTTTTCTGAGGACCAGATCCTTAGATCCCACTGCCTGTTATTCATTTTGACTTTGGTGCCTCATAGTTGCGGCAGCTCAACTTGTCCACATTTTTGGACTCCAGATTTTCCTCCTGTCTTTTCCCAGGCTCAGGAAGAGGCACTGTCATCCTCATAGAGGTTCATGCTAGGAACCTAAGCCCGATCCACTTTTTACACAAATACAAGTTCTAAGCACATTCCACTGTTCTGGTTGAGGGTCTCTATATCTGTATATCTCCAGATATATGCATATACAGACAACTGAAATAGTGATAATTTTACTAATATAATGAGTAAATGCGCCTCCCAAGTGTGAGATGGGAAATGTCTTTCAGGAAGTCTCAATTCTTGGAGCTGCTAATAAGGGATCAACCTGCCTTGCCGAGTGTGATTCCAGAGTTTAAAGGTCAAGTATAAGTATTATAAAACATGGTTTCTAAACCCAAGTTAAGTGCTTCTTCTGGTACTCAACCAAAGAAACTTGTGTATAAATGCATAATGTATCTGGTTACTGTACAGGATTGAATATACACAACTATGTCTGTTGTAACTGATAGGCATTTCCAGGAAAGGGTGGATGGTGAAGTGTTAGAGTGTGGGACTCTGGAGCCAGAATGCTTTGGTTCAAGTCATGACAGCACCACTTGCTGTGACCTTGGGCAAGTTACTTTCCTTCACTGTGCCTCAGTTTCCTTATCTGTAAAATGGGGATAATAACCATCCATACCTCAAAGAATTATTAGGATTCAGTATAATAATATACTTAAGAGTTTGGAGTAAGCTGTGCCTGCGCATAGGTAAACGTTTGGTGAATGTAAGCTGTGTTATTACTATCTCTCCCACCTTATCACTCGACTCCAGCCACTTTTGAATCCTCTTAGCTACTAGTAGCTGTTCAGACCTGCCATGCGCTTATGCTTTAAAATGCTTATGCATCCACGTCTTCGCTTAGCTCTCCTCGGATTCCCTAGATTAAGTTGGGGTTCCTTTTATATGTTTCCTTAATACCCTGTACTTCTTGACAGTGCTTTGAAAACATTATTATTATTCTTTCAGTTAACAGCTTTATTGGACTATAATTCACATACCACACAATAAACCCATTTAAAATGTACTGTTCAGTGCTAGTCACAAAGTTGTGCAACCGTCACCAAAATCAATTTCAGAACATTTTACTCAAGTCATGAGAGTACCACTTGCTATCAGGAAGATACCAGGAAGGATCCCTCTACTCATTAGCAGTCGCTCCACATTCCCCACACCCCTCCCAGCACTGGCAACCACAAAATCTACTTTCTCTCTCTCTAAATTTGCTTATTCTGGACATGTCATATAAATGGAATCATACGTGATGTGGTCTTTTGCGTCTGGCCTCTTGCACTTAGCATACTATTTTCAACGTTTATCCGTGTTGTAGTATATATGGGTACTTCTTTCCTGTTTATGGCTGGATGATATTTCATTGTATAGACATACACAATTTATTCATTCATCAATTGGTGGACATTTAGGTTGTTTCCCACTTTTTGGCTATTATGAATGATGCTGTTATGAACATCTGTGTACAAGTTTTTTTTTTTCGTGAAATTTTTGTTAAACACTATTGTTTGTCAGTCACCGTATAAATGCATCCCTCCACCGCTTATGCCCACCCCCACCCCCCTTGCCCCTGGTAACCACCAAACAGTTCTATCTGTCCGATGTGTTGGTTTATCTTCCACATATGGGTGAAATCATGCAGTGTTTGTCTTTCTCTTTCTGGCTTATTTCACTTAACATAATACCCTCCAAGTCCATCTATGTTGTTGCAAATGGGAGAATTTTTTCTTTTTTTATGGCTGAGTAGTATTCCATGGTATATATATACCACATCTTCTTTATCCAATCATCAGTCAAGGGACACTTGGGTTGCTTGCATGTCTTGGCTATAGTGAATAATGCTGCGATGAACATAGGGGTGCATAAGCCTCTTTGGATTGTTGATTTCAGGTTCATTGGGTAGATACCCAGTAGTGGGATAGCTGGATCATAAGATATTTCTATTTTTTAATTTTTTGAGGAAGCTCCATACTGTTTTCCATAGAGGCTGCACCAGTTTGCATTCCCACCAGCAATGGATTAGGGTTCCCATTTCTCCACAGCCTCTCCAGCATTTGTTGTTTTTTGTCTTGGTGATTATAGCCATTCTAATGGGTATAAGATGATATCTTAGTGTAGTTTTGATTTGCATTTCCCTCATGATTAGTGATGTTGAGCACCTTTTCATGTGCCTGTTGGCCATCTGTATATCTTCTTTGGAGAAGTGTCTGTTCATTTCCTCTGCCCAGTTTTTGATCAGGTTGTTTGCTTTTTGTTGTTCAGTAGTGTGGGTTCTTTATATACTATGGAGATTAATCCCTTGTCAGATATATGGTTTGCAAATATGTTTTCCCGGCTGGTGGGTTGCCTATTCATTTGATCCTGGTTTCATTTGCCTTGTAGAAGCTCTTTAATCTGATGAAGTCCCACTTGTTTATTTTTTCTTTTGTTTCCCTTGTCTGAGTAGACACGGAATTGGAAGAGATCCCTTTACGGCTGATAACAAGTAGTGTACTACCTATATTTTCCTCCAGGAGTTTCAGGTCTCACCTTCAGATCTTTGGTCCATTTTGAGTTAATTTTTGTGTATGGTGAAAGAAGATGGTCTACTTTCATTCTTTTGCAAGTGGCTGTACAGTTTTCCGAGCACCATTTATTGAAGAAACTTTCCTTTCTCCACTGTATGTCCTTAGCTCCTTTGTCAAAGATTAGCTGCCCGTAGATATGAGGTTTTATTTCTGGACTTTCAATTCTGTTCCATCGATCTGTGTTTCTGTTTTTGTACCAGTACCATGCTGTTTTAATTACTATTACTTTGTAGTATGTTTTAAAGTCAGGGATTGTGATGCCTCCAGCCTTGTTCTTCTTTTTCAGGATTGCTTTAGCTATTTGGGGTCTTTTGTTGCCCCATATGAATGTTAGTATTCTTTATTCTATTTCTGTGAAGAATGTCCTTGGGATTCTGATTGGGATTGAATTGAATTTGTAGGTTGCTTTAGGTAGTATGGACATTTTAAGTATGTTTATTCTCCCAATCCAAGTGCATGGAATATTTTTACATTTCTTTATGTCATCATTGATTTCACTCAATAATGTCTTATAGTTTTCATTGTATAGGTATTTCACTTCCTTGGTTAAATTTACTCCTGGATATTTTATTCTTTTTGTTGCAATTGTAAATGGGATTGTCTTCTTGAGTCCTCTTTCTGTTAGTTCATTGTTGGTATATAGAAATGCAACTGATTTCTGTAAGTTGATTTTGTACCCTGCCACTTGGCTGTAGTTGTTGATTATTTCTAATAGTTTTCCAATGGATTCTTTAGGGTTTTCTATATATAAGATCATGTCATCTGCAAATAGCGAGAGTTTCACTTCTTCGTTGCCTATTTGGATTCCTTTTATTCCTTTTTCTTGCCTAATTGCTATGGCCAGAACGTCCAGTACTGTGTTGAATAAGAGTGGTGAGGGTGGGCACCCTTGTCTTGTTCCTGTTTTCAGAGGGATGGCTTTCAGTTTTTCCCCATTGAGTATGATATTGGCTGTGGGTCTGTCATATATGGCCTTTATTATGTAAAGGTACTTTCCTTCTATACTCATTTTGTTGAGAGTTTTTATCATAAACAGATGTTGGATCTTGTCAAAAGCCTTCTCTGCATCTATTGAGATGATCATATGGTTTTTATTCCTCGTTTTGTTAATGTGGTGTATCACATTGATTGATTTGCAGAAGTTGAACCATCCGTGTGTCCCTGATATAAATCCCACTTGATCATGGTGTATGATCTTTTTAATGTATTGCTGTATTTGGTTTGCCAATATTTTGTTGAGGATTTTTGCATCTATGTTCATCAGGGATATTGGTCTGTAGTTTTCCTTCTTAGTATTGTCTTTGCCTGGCTTTGGTATCAGGGTGATGTTGGCCTCATAGAATGTGGTGGGAAGTGTTCCGTCTTCCTCTATTTTTTGGAATAGTTTGAGAAGGATAGGTATTAAGTCTTCTTTGAATGTTTGGTAAAATTCTCCAGAGAAGTCATCTGGTCCTGGACTTTTATTTTTGGGAGGTTTTTGATGACTGTTTCAATCTCTTTACTTGTGATTGGTCTATTCAGGTTCTCTATTTCTTCTTGATTCAGTTTTGGGAGGTTGTGTGAGTCTGGGAATTTATCCATTTCTTCTAGATTGTCCAATTTGTTGGCATATAGTTTTTCTTAGTATTCTCTTGTAATCTTTTGTATTTCTGTGGTATCTGTTCTAATTTCTCCTTTTTCAATTCTAGTTTTATTTATGTGAGACTTCTCTCCTTTTTTCTTGGTCAGTCTGGCTAAGAGTTTGTCAATTTTGTTTATCTTCTGAAAGAACCAGCTCTTTGTTTCATTGATCCTTTCTACTGTTTGTTTTGATTTCAATTTCATTTATTTCTGCTCTGAGTTTTATTATTTCCGTCCTTCTGCTGACTTTAGGCTTTGTTTGTTCTTTTTCTAATTCTGTTAGGCGTAGTTTGAGGTTGCTCATTTGGGCTTTTTCTTGTTGGTTAAGGTGGGCCTGTATTGCTATGAGTTTCCCTCTCAGGACTGCTTTTGCTGCATCCCATATGAGTTGGTATGGTGTATTTTCATTTTCATTTGTCTCCAGATATGATTTGATTTCTCCTTTAATTACATCAATGATCCATTGGTTGTTTAGTAGCATGTTGTTGAGTCTCCACAGCTTTGTCACTTTCCCGTTTTTTTCCTTGTAGTTGATTTCTAGCTTCATGGCATTATGGTTGGAAAAGATGCTTATTATGATTTCAATCTTCTTAAATTTATATAAGCATGCCTTGTCTCCCAACATATGGTCTATTCTTGTAAATGTTCTATGTGCACTTGAGGAGAATGTGTAATCTGCTGTGTTTGGATGGAGTGCTCTATATCTATCTGGTTAAGTCCATCTCATCTAGTTTTTCATTTAAGTCCGTTATTTCCTTATTGATTTTCTGTCCGGATGATCTGTCCATTGATGAGAGTGCGGTGTTAGGATCCCCTACTATTATTATGTTGTTGTTAATATCTCCTTTTAGGTTTGTTAATAGTTGCTTTATGTACCTTGGTGCTCCTGTATTGGGTGCATATATATTTAAAAGTGATATGTCTTCTTGGTGGAGTGTCCATTTTATCATTATATATTGCCCCTCTTTGTCTCGCGTTACCTGTTTATCTTGAGGTCAACTTTGTCTGATATGAGTATGGCAACACCTGCTTTTTTTTGTTTGCCATTAGCTTGGAATATTGTCTTCCATCCTTTCACTCTGAGCCTGTGTTTGTCTTTAGAGCTGAGATGTGTTTCCTGGAGACAGCATATTGTTGGGTCTTGTTTTTTAATCCATCCCACCACTCTGTTTTTTGATTGGAGAGTTCAGTCCATTTATATTTAGGGTAATTATTGATATATGGGGGCTTGTTGTTGTTATTTTATCGCCCTTTTTCTGGTTCTTTTGCATTTCTTTTCTTTTTCCTCCTGTGTGTTTTGGACTACCAATTCAGTTTGGCAGTTCTGTATGGGGTTTCTCTTAGTTTTCTCCTTCTTTATAGTGTGTGACTCTGTTCTGATTATTTGGTTAATGGTTACCATGAGGTTTGTGTAGAAAATCTCGCAGATGTGATAGTCCATTTTTTGATGGCCCCTTATTCCCTTAGACTAAGTCGATTCGATCCCTTTCCTCTTCCCCTTCTAAGTTATTATTGTCACATCTTATTCCTTCTTGTGTTGTGAGTTCGTGTTTAACATGATGAGGTTATATTTATGCTTGGTGCTTGCCTTCCCTTGATCGTTGGTTTTATAATTAAGTTTTGCTAATCTATTTTGATAGAGGACTGCAATTTTTCTGGTTTTGTTGACCTATTTTCCTCCTTGTTCAAAACTTTGAATCTCCTTTCTCTTTTTTTTCTTAGAGATAAGGGCCTTCTTGAGCACTTCTTGTAGTATACTCCCTTAGCTTTTGTTTATCTGGGATAGTTATTATTTCTCCATCATATCTGAAGGATATTTTCATTGGATAGATTATTCTTGGCTGAAAGTTTTTGTCCTTCAGAACTTCGAATATATCATTCTACACTCTCCTAGCCTGTAAAGTTTCTGTCGAGAAATTGGCTGAGAGCTTGATAGGATATCCTTTGTATGTTATTTTTTTTTTTTTGTCTAGCTGCCCTTAATATTTTTGTTTGTCGTTGACTTTTGCCAGCTTTACTGCTATATATATGCGTTGGAGAGGGTCTTTTCATGTTTATCTATTTAGGAGAACTATTTGTTTCATTCATTGGTATTTCCAGCTCCTTCCCCAGTTTTGGGAAGTTCTCAGCTATTATTTCTTTGAACAAGTTCTCTGCTCTTTTTTCCCTCTCTTCTCCCTCTGGAATACCTATAATCCTTATGTTGGATTTCCTAATTGAGTCGGATATTTCTCAGAGAGTTTCTTCATTTCTTCTTAGTCTTAGTTATCTTTCCTCCTCCGTCTGGAGCATTTCTGCATTGCTGTCCTCAGTATTGCTAATTCTTTCCTCCATATTGTCAGCTCTGATGCTTAAGGCTTCCAGATTTGTCTTTGTCTCCTCTATTGTGTTTTTCATCTCTAAGATTTCTGATTGGTTTTTCTTTATAGTTTCAATGTCTTATATGAAGAAACTCTTGATTTCATTGAATAGTCTATATGTGTTTTCTTGTATTTCATTAAGCTTTTTTATGATAGCTATTTTGAATTCTCTGTCATTAAGGTTATACATTTCTGTGCTGTCCCGGTTGACTTCTGGGTGCTTGTCATTCTGCTTCTGATCTGGCGATTTAATATATTTTTGCATAGTGCCTGTGGGTGTTGGCTTATTTTTCCTCATA
The DNA here is from genome assembly GCF_057802395.1 of Ceratotherium simum simum. NCBI lineage: Eukaryota > Metazoa > Chordata > Mammalia > Perissodactyla > Rhinocerotidae > Ceratotherium > Ceratotherium simum. The sequence goes on from NC_141923.1 coordinate 45,184,711, forward strand.
GTGAAAATATACAATCTCAGTTTCCTCTTGCCGCCGCTGGGTGGGGGTCAAGGGCTGTGTATTCTGGCCCACATTGATCTGCAGGTGCTCTGGTCTGCCCCCAGCTGAGCTGAGGTGTGGCTGAGCTAAAGCACAGCTGATCTGAAGCGTGACTGAGCAGAGGCAGCTGGGAGGGTGAAGCATGGGAACAGCTGGGGCTGGAGCACAGCTAGGCCAAAGCAGCTGGGGCTCAGGTGTGGTGGCTTGAAGCAGCTGCAGCTGAAGTGTGGCTAGGCTGAAGAAGCAGGAGCTGGAGCTCTGCTGGGCCCAAGAAGTTGGAATTGGAGTGCGGCTGGGCCGAAGTTGCTGGAACTGGAGTGAGGCTGGGCCAAAGTTGCTGGCGTCAAGTCCGCTGGAGCCTGAGCACAGCCAAGCTGAAGCAGCTGGAGGTCAAGCTGAAAGAGCTGGGGGGGCACAGTCAAGCTGATGCAGCTGGGACCGGGACACAGTTGAGCCCAAGGAGCTGGGGCCATGGCACCGGGCAGCTGGGGCCATGGTGTGGTCCAGCCAGAGCAGCTGGGGCTGTGGTGGGTGGGGCCTGAGCTGCTGCTGCCTCTGGTGCAGGAGCAGGGGCATGCCCCACTGCTGGTGGGGCCTGGGCCCCTGGGGGCCGCTGCCTCTGGGGGCGAGGTGTGGTCCTGCTGCTGCTGCTGGTGGGGCCTGGGCACCTGGGACAGCTGCCTCTGGGGGCGGGGCCGAGCTGAAGCACTGCTGTGCTGAAATGCTGGGTGGGCGGGCAGGTGACTGGGGGAAGGGCACTTACTTTCTCCTCCCCAATCTCAGAGGTCTCTCACCTCACTCTCTGCTCTCCTGAGGGGCTAGCTTGTTGAAACTACCCTTGGAACAGTTCTGCTCCCTCGGTCGGGGGGGGGGTCTTGGAGAGCTCCCTCAGGCTGTGAGGGGTCTTGGAGAGCACCAGTTTTCAGGTGGTGAGCCACCCCTCCCCCTCCTCTGTGAGCCGCATGGTCTCAGTCTCAGGGTCGCAGTCCTTGGGGAAGGAAGGCAGCTCCTCTTACCTCCTTCCACTTCCTCTGGGGATTCCAGCAGCTCAGTCCTCGGGTGTATGGCTGCCTGGGTGCCTCAGACGTCCCCTGTGTTGTGTGAATAGCTTCTGTTGGAATATGAATGTCCTTTTTGTTGTGTCTTAGAGGGGGAGAGTTCACTGGCGGAAGCTCACTCTGCCATGATGCTGACGTCACTCCTCTGTGTACAACTTTTTGTATGGACATATGTCTTCATTTCTCTTAAGTACATACCTAGGAGTGGAGTTGCTGGATCATAATGATAACTCTGTTTAACTGAGGAACTGCCGAAATGTTTTCCAAAGCTGCTCCATATTTACATTTCCAACACCAGTACCTGAGGGTTCCCATTTGTCCATATCCTTGCCAACACTTATTATCTCTTTTTGATTCTAGCCATCTTTGTGAGTGTGAGGTGGTATCTCACTGTGGTTTTGATTTGCATTTCTCTGATGGCTAATGAAGTTGAGCATCTTTTCTTGTGTTTATTATCCATTAGTATATCTTCTTTGGAGAAATGTCTATTCATATCTTTTCCACATTTCTAAAAGTTGGGTTATTTTTGTCTTTGTATTATTGAGTTATAGGAATTCGTTATACAAATCACTTCTCAGATATATGATTTGCAAAGATTTTCTCCCATTGTGGGAGGTTGTGTTTTTCATTTTCTTGATAGTTAAAATTAAGTTTTTAATTTTGGTGGAGTCTATTTTTTCTTTAGTTGCTTGTACTGTTTGTGTCATATCTAAGAAATTATTGCCTAATCCAGGGTCATGAAGATTTATGCCTATGTTTCTTCTAAGAGTTTTATAGTTCTGGCTCTTACATGCTATGTAACTGTTTTTCTGCCTTCCCTGTTAGAATGTCAGCACCACAGGAGGGCTGGGATGGTGTTTGTCTTATTCATTATTTGTCCTTGGGCCTCGTTTAAGGCTTGGAAAATTCTCAGTATTCAATAGTGATTGTTAGTGATTTTGGAATTACAGACTTGAAGGAGCTATTATCAAAACGTATTAAAACACTTAACTTGAAACACTTTTTCTAGTTTTTTTTTAAAGCTAGGAATTGAAATATTATATTTTGTTAGTGTCGCCAGGAGATGAATTAATACTGCAGATTAGGTTTAAGAGACTTTAAATAAGTGTGTTTATTATGATTGCCTTCCTTAGTTCTCAAAACTTGTCTGTTTAGCTTTACAAAATTGGGTTTTGTAGCTGAGTGTTTAATGCATTTACTTTTAGACTTGGAGAGTTTTGTTTATTACTCTGTTCTTCATTGCTGATTCTTAAAGAATAAACCAATGAGCAAGACCCTTGTTTCTAAACTTCTGTGTTTCCTTGTGATAAACAAAAATTTCATGCCATTTTCTGGAAATATGATACCACCCCCAGAAGGTATTGAAAGACAGAGACTCTTTTCTGATTATTTCCACCAGTAAAGAGGACCTTGTGGGGTTTTCCTCTGGCAGATTATGTTCCCCCCTCCTGTAATACTAGATTTGGAGTTAGGGTGGCATCTGAAATGAGGGCTTTGACATATATTCAATTCAGCTACCATGACTTTCTTTCAAGAATAATGTAGACTTGTCCCTATAAAAGTGCATACTTAATCTCCTCAGGAGGGAGAATTGGCACTTTGATAATGAGTGACTTTGTACCAGATGAGGAGTCAGTTTTTTGTTTTTTGTTTTTTAGTGGGTTGATGTTATAAAGTAATTTGAATATGGGAAGTATCAGAAACTAGAGCATTAAACAAATGTAGGTACATTGCTAGACTGACTTTGGACAGCATCCTGGAGGAAAATTCTTAGGATGAAGCTAAATCATGGAGGGAAATACCACCTCATCTAACTTTTTTTTAAAATGTGGATTTAGGAAGGCCTCAGGAATGGATGTTTATAAAGAAAGTGTATGTATTAAAACAAATTTAGGATTTTACATCAGAAAATGAATGAAGCAGTCTGATACCTTATAGGGATACACAAGGGAAAGAATAGTATTTAGATTTGTTGCTTAAGTTACAGTGACATGTCTGCTGCTAAAGTGATGAAATTGCTTAATGTGAGTTAGTATATGTCTCACTTCTAATGAAATTGGCTCTGTGTTTATGCTTGTGATTTTAGCTTTTACTATGGAAACCTCATTTTATCGTTAAAAACTTAAAAAAATCTGCCAGCATTGAGTGCTGTGCTTTTTATGTTGGGAATAGCAAATTATCTCTAATACTTGAAACACCAGCCCCTATCTCATTAACACCATCACTGTCATTCTCATCCATGAAAATATCTTTCAGAATATATAAATTTGGGTACTAATTAGACATACTCTTAAGTCATTTTTGGGGGGTGGAATCTTTCAGTGAATTATTTTGTATTTCAATCTCCCCATACTCACTCACCACTTTATTTTATTGTGAACTTTAATAATTTTATGTTTTCATATTATTTTTCTTTGATTCATAGCAGTCAGTTAATTGCAAAACAAAAGCAACAAAACAAAATACCCAAACTGCAGCTTCCACAAAAGTCCAGAAAACAGGGCTGGCCCGTTGGCGCAGCAGTTAAGTGCCAGTGCTCCGCTTCGGAGGCCCGAGGTTCGCAGGCTCGGATCCCGGGCACACACCAACGCACCGCTTGTCAAGCCATGCCGTGGCGGTGTCCCATATAAAATAGAGGAAGATGGGCACAGATGTTAGCCCAGGGCCAGTCTCCCTCAGCAAAAAGAGGAGGATTGGCTTGGATGTGAGCTCAGGGCTGATCTTCCTCACACACATGCACAAAAAGTCCAGAGAACAGCAGATTTCCTGTACTTCAAAGTAGTGGGGGTGAGGTGGGGGTTTGATTGAAACGAATGATTTATTAGCCTTCTGTGTTCTGTTCAATTCAGCTGTGTTTTCTTTTCACCTTTAAGTAGGTTCCAAATATGTAAAAAAGATTGAATTTTCTCATTTACATTTTCTTATTTTGTTTTAAAAATAATTTATTATTTATAATAATATATAATGTAGAAAAGGTCTGCAGCATTGTACATGTTTTTCTTTATTAATATATGACCGCATCCCTCCCCCTGCTCCAAAAAAAGGGATTACATAGTCCATCTTTTAGAGATGAAGAAGAAAATAGAAGCCAATATACAAAAATTTGCTTTGGGCATTTTTTTGGGAATGCCATTTTGAGACATGAGAGGTACCTCTGTTTTGCTTTTTGCAGTGCTTTGGGCAAGTGCTAACCTTCTTGCCTCATTCGCACCTAATTGGCTGGATAAATTTAAAAGTATGGGCTCAGTCTTAGTGATGATAAATGATTTTGTCTAAAGTCACTATAAATTGCAAATAATTTAGGTGGCCAACCCATTTTTATTGTAATTATCTTTCTAGGTTTGGAGCTCTGTGTGAGACTGGTTGGTGTTTCAAAATATTTTTTAAAAATATTTTATTAAAAATAGGGGTTTTACCTACTTTGTTTTTGTGCTTTTTGTTAGAAATTATCATGAACGGTTCCTATTAGAGCAAACTAGGGCAGTAGATGCTGAACCTACCGAGGAACTGCCCAAGAAGAGCTTAAACCGTTTGGGGTTCTTTTAAAAACAGCCTGTCTGAGAAGACACTCCCCTTTCACCTCCTTTTTCAGTTTAGTTTGAGCAATAGATTTCTCTCAGACTAGCAATTGAGTAACCTAAAGTATATGTTCTAATTAATGCCTTAGAATTGCATCTGAAAAAAATGTTTCAAAAATATGAGCCTTAAAAGCCAGCTATTAAAATTGTCTTATAGAAATTTTCACTGAATCTGTTCAATAGTGTGATTTCTCTGAAGACCTGAATTTTATTCCCCTTTTCTCCTCCATCTCACTATTAAGTACCATGTCCGTGTACATTGATGTGATTATAAAGTCATAGCATCGTTAGAGCTCTTTTTCATCCCTGTTCTGATTTTTGCCTTGAAGCCACTTAACAAAACATTAACTAATGTAATTAATTTAGACTGAATACATTGAATAAAATATGGACATGCCTCAATGACAGAGAAAATGCCACATTTTAAACCTATTTGGTCTAGTAGTAGAGTAGCTCAGTGTTTTATCAAGTAAATGTTACATTCCAGCTGAAAGGCCTACTTACGTATGTGTGCCGTGTATAATAACGTAGCCCTCCTCTTTTCCCAGTCATTTAAAACAGTTTATGCTCTGCTTGAACATAAGCCATGATGTTGAGTTACGTGATCACCAAACTTCCAAAAACAATTGCTTCATGTTTGGACTTCACTATGATTAGGAAAACGGAGTCAGGAAAACCTTGGGGGGAAATAATTTGTTTCCTGAGGACTCAGAGCATTAGAATACCCACAACAAACCGAACGTGAGGCTTTATGTTGCTCCGTGTTGCCTTCATTCACTTTCCACTTTTAGTACATGTTTCTGAAACACTTGGTTTTCTCTCGAGTTGCACTGCCTATATTTAAAGGTTTCTGCTATAGTTGTTTCTACACAGCATCCTTTTGAAAATTATATGATGTCAAATTTAGTATCCAGTGCATGTATTTTAAGTTTGCAGGTTATACAAGGAAATAATTAGCAACTTTGTGCTTAAAAACAGGTGTGGGGGAAGAGGGAGAATCCCCCTCTGCCCTTTCCCTTAAGGTTCTTATGGCTGGCCAAATAATTAACAAGACAGGTTAGCAGGAGAAAATAATACCAAGTTTAATAACATGCATACATGGGAGAAAGCAGGGACACTGCATTTCTCAACACAGTAGCAGAAATTCTTGTCTTAAATACCATGTTCAGCTAAAGACAAAGGAGGATGTTGGGGGTGGGGGGCGTCAGCTACAGGAAATTACCACTAAAGTACAGTAAACAAGAGTAAGGATATTATGCAGATTTAAGGCCTCACCTTCCACACTGATAAGTTTCTAGAAATGAGGTCATCGCCCCTCTTCCCAATGCAGAGAGGGAGATATCTTTACAAATAGAGATTTCCCTTATAAATGTAAATGTCTGTCTGGCACCTCCTCACAGGGCCATCCAGAGAATGTGGCCAGAGAGATAGAACTTCCAATAAGATGAGCTTGTGGGTGCCTTTCCTATTGTAACATCTATTTTACATTATATTACAGCCATCAGATAGAAGATCTGTTCCAGGAAGGAGTTACTATGTCAAATTCTTTAGGCAGTTAGTGGGGGAGGTCAAATGTCCGTCAGAGAAAACAATCAAGGTAAAGAGATATATTTCAGGGTGGCCAAATCTTGATCTCCCACCCAGGCCATACTGAGGTCTTAGGAAATGGAACCTTCCTTGATTAGTGCTCTTCTTTTTTTTTGGGTGAGGAAGATTGGCCCTGAGCCAACATCCGTTGCCACTTTTCCTCTTTTTGCTGAGGAAGATTAGCCCTGAGCTAACATCTGTGCTAATCTTCCTCTATTTTGTATATGGGACGCTGCCGCAGCCTGGCTTGGTGAGCAGTGTGTAGATCTGCGCCCGGGATCCGAACCTGCAAACCCTGGGCTGCTGAAGCGGAGTGGCAGAGTGGGGGAACTTAACCACTATGCCACCAGGCCGGCCCCCAGTGCTTTTCAAATAGTAAAAATTTAATTGTATAAAGGAGGAAGAGAATTTAGCATCTGCATTACGATCATTTTTTCCTATATCCTATTAGCTAATGTCAAGATTGTTTAATAGGGTATCCACCCATTTCATTTGGCTGCAGCCTTTGCTCCCATGAAAGTAAGACTGATTGTTCTGAATTGCTGTGTGTATGTGCTTTGGCACAGCATGAAGGTATCCTTAATAACATTGCCGTTGTCTTTAAAACAGCTTGCAGTTATGACTACAAACAAAAGGGTGCGACAGAAGGGCATGACAGATAATGGTTCTTTTTTCCACCCCTTGTGTTTAACAAATCTGCTTTGTGCTACGAGCCTTTGTGTTCCCTGGACTACCTACTGTATTTTCTGCATATTGTTCCTAGTCAGCCAAAATGTTTGCATATTTGTCACGATAACTTTGACATGTCTACAGTCGACTACTTGGAATTCTTTTCGTGGAGGCAAGCAAAACAAAATGTGTGGGAAGAAGTTGAGTGGCCTTGCCTCTCTTGGCATTTTTTTACTTGCATGTTTGAATACTTATGCACTTAGATTATTTTGTGTGACTCTTATCCTCCAGTGTTTGTTAACTTCTGTCTGGTTTAGAAATTTGGGGATGCCTTTGGTTTTAATCCTTTTCCTTTTTCAATGCAAGTAATACTATATTTACTGTGTAATTTCTTTTTAAATAAGGAATGTCTATGGAAAAAAATTGCTGACTGTTTGAATGGCTCTGTTTTAGATGGTGAGCAATTCTGTGCTGACCATGAAGGAAGGATATTATCTGTGCCATATTTTATTCTATTTTAAATAAATGTATCAAACGATGTAGGAGGGGAAAGTAAATATCCATAATGCAGAAATCAGAAAAGCTTCCTTATTGCTTTATGAGGTTATCTTTGAATCACATATTCCTCATTGACCTCCTTAAGACAAGGAGACTGACACTTAAATGACCTTCATATGGTTGTTAGCATTTATTCCTGTTTTAGTCATTCAGAAATGGAGGATCAGAGAAAACAAGCATTTTGCCTAGAAATACAAGCACATCGCTTGTAATATAGTCTGACTCCAAAACCAGTACTTTTTGTTCTAAGCATCCACTTGAAGTGGCTTAATTCTCAGGTCAGTTTGTCCTTTGGAAGACCCGCTTGAAAGCATAAAATATTTAATGTCTTAAATAAATCAGAATTTGATGATGCTTAAGGTATACTAATGAACAAGAATAACTTGTCTTTCATTTCTCATGGAATTCATTGATAATAAAGAGCCTTCCCTTTAAAGGTTCTGCTGAAGTACTTTAACATGGATTTTTAAATTTGATTTTCACATTAAGGTTCTTCTGTAGTTGGGTTAGTATCTTCATTTTACAGACGATGACACTGAGGTGCAAGCTTCAAGTAAGTGCTAAGTATCGCTAGATGTAAGGTTCAGGTTTTCAGAAGAAAACGTAGTTTACTCTAGACAGAACCCAGTGAATTGGAATCAAGAAACTGCAGGCAAGCAGTATCGTCAGTTCCTCCTTAGTTCCTCCCTTATCTTTAAAATGAAGAGGTTGAGCCAAGTGTGATCTGTAAATGCCTCTCTAAATGCTCCAGAATGATTATGCTTTACAAGCTTCAGGGGTCCATGAACTTGAATCAGAAAACCGTGAGATACTTCTTTTCATTAATCTCTAACTGAAATTTACTATTTCCTTTAAAGCACAGCAAATTAGTGGTCCCTGTGACTTTGTCGTCAGTTGGAATCACAGATATTTTTCATATCACATTGCACTTGTTGCAGATGTCTTGAAAATATCATTTATGTTGATCATAATTTGGAAATTATGGTAATTAATAGACTTGTCATTAGAGCTTGTTATTTTATATATTAAAGAAATGTGTGTTGAATACTATATGAGTTTTTAAAAATATTTTTGATAACTATATTTTAATGTAATTGGTTTTCTTAGCTTTAAAAAAAGCAAAGAAAAAAAGGTAGTTTTGCTTTAAAAAAAATTCTGAGAAAGAGTCTGTACTCTACGCATTCTGCCAAAGGAGTTTATGGCACAAAAAAGGTTAAAGACCCTGAGCTGCATGTTCTCCACAGTGACTACAAAATGGCCCAGGTTGATTCTGGTTGATATGAAAGAACTTTCCTGGACAGTGCTTTTTGGGGTGCTGTGTGTGCATGGGGGAGTCATTTCTGTATAGCTCTCTCAGGTTTCCAGAGTGATGGAATGTGATTAGGTGACTTTCTACTAACACTGAGAGAGCTAGATAGAAGCAAAATGGTGATGATAGAAATAAATTTATGATCATCTCTATTGTGGGTATCCTTTTTGCAAGAATTACATTTCTAAGAGGTTGTTCCACTTGAGGGATTTAGGAAACGACCTGTTATTTGAGGTTGTCTGCTGATGCTTTTCCAAGCAGGAGGACTAGCTTGCCAAGAACAAAAGTTACCCAACACATGTCCAGAAAGTATTTCTGAAACAGAAGGTCAGTTGGAAGGCTTCATTATCTTAAAAACATTAGTGTTACTGAACCAGGTTCGTTTTTGCCTGTCACCCAGAAAGCCAAACACTGAGACAAGATTGCAGGGACTCAGGGATATTTATGGGGTAGGGGGCAAGGTGGTCTGAAATGTGGAGATAGATGGTTGGAGGTGAGGAGAGGTGAGGTACTTGGTGCTCTGTGCAAGTGTAGTCAGAATTCATGCCTCTTCATAGGACACATGTTTACCAAATGGTGGCGTCAGCATGACCTGAGGGTGGAGTGCCAACCTCTTGATGTCAAAATGTCGCTTATGGGACATCTGCATGGGCCCAGTTGATGGGTTGGTGGGTCTCAACCGGCCTGAAGTGGACAAGGGGTTCTAATTCCTGAAAAAAGATCAAACACCTATTACCATGGTGACCCAGGCTCCATGGAGACGTTATCTATAGGAACCTAGTGGGAGTCAGATAGCATATTGCCTAAACAGCACAGTTAACAATGGGTGGGGGAACAACTGAAAGCTGTAATCACTAATTGCAAAAAAGAAAAAAACCTTTCGTTACTAGCTACTTAATCATCAATGGCTGTTTGCCAGTTTCATTCATTTGCTGCTGAGTTTTTGTGCGTGAGTGTTTTGGTGTTTTGTGGGGGGTTTCTGCCTTTTTTCTTTTTTGCTTGCTTGGCTCTTAGTAACTTATGTATTAATTGGTTATGAGAAGGAAATAGTAACAAATTCTTCCTGTTAGTAAGAATTAGGAATAGACACAAAACTCAGTATCTTACTTGGAACTCAAGATTGCTGGAGTTCTGTCCTGCCGGGAGTCTGTTATTCCATTTGTAATGCGTTTATCTTTAGATTGGGTAGGGTGGGAAGTTACAATGAGTTTCCAGATCCTTATCAGTCAGTATTAGGTGTGACTGTTTTTAATAGTGATAATGAGGCAGCTGTTCCCAGGAGGAGACTTAGTCACTGGCACAATTGTCAGAACCCTGAAATAGTTTGGTAAAACTCAGGGTGGAAAAAGCAAGCTGTTTCAAAAACAAAACAAAAGACTCAAGCTGCTTTTTTGGGGAGGGTGAGATGAGGATGGATGGAGGTGGCAAGAAACCAGATGAACTTTCCTGAAGTCTGTGAGCTATCTAGAAGCCGGAAGAGATTAGTATTATTTACCTAAAGCTCTCTAGTGTGAACATAAAGTTTTGAGTGTTGGTTAAGATTAAGCTGGTTTACAGCCACTAATCTGGAAGTATGTTCTGTGTGCACCTTGGCAAAGTTTAATTTGACTTCGAGAAAAAAAATAAAGTCTTCAGATAGCAGCTTGTTTTTGTTGCCAGCTTGAGAAAAATTTAAGTAGTATTTTATGCCAAGGGGATATTTTACTAGAGTTAGGGTGTGTGTGAGGAGTGTTCCTGATCCTGCAGGCCACATTACCGTGCCAGGGTTTACTAATTAATAATGAAGACAAGATCATCTTTGCCATGATTAGGCAGAAAGAAGATGAGAAATGTGGGCCATCCCTTCAAGTATGTCTATCCCACCTCAATTTTAAGTACAAAATGAATCTTTTTTAGATTAGAGTTTCTTCATGGCACCTGCCTGCCAACATAACAAGGTGTAAAACCTTGTTTAGTTTTCCTTAAATCCAGAAATGATTCTATACCAAATCCAAACAAATCAAATCACTCAAGGGAATAAGGAAAACACACGTAGCTGCCTTGGCTGGACTACAGCCGTCTGCAGATTGGCTCAGTTCTCTGTGCCAAGCAGATTCCTTCTTAAACATCCTATGATGACCGTCACCGTCATCAGCATTCATTCTGGGGTGAACAGAGGATGTGACAGCATTTACTTATCTGAACTGTGTTTTGTAAACTCTGACCATAATGACTTTTCTAGCTGAGTGAGAATCAACCTGACAGCTGTATAAAAACAGAATAAAAACAAATGCTATCCAATTGTGTTAAAATAGTGTATTGCATATTGCAATTTATATATAGTGAAAGCTTTGACTGTAGAGTCAGGAATAATAAAGGTATGAAAGAAATTGAATTTGTTGACCCTTTAAAGACACATTGTAGAGTTTGTTGTGTTTATTATTTGAATTTCTCACAGGGTTACTTGGAAAGCCTCTTTATAGAGTTTCCAAAGAATGTAGGCTTGTAGAGGGAAACCCAGCGTGAGATATGGAGTCACCTGGTGTAAATCGTCAAGGAAACTCCTGCAGGGTGGGCTACTCCTTTCCTGAGCTGGGCCAGATTGGGTATGATATGACATAGGAACATCTAAAAAATAGTTAGAGATACAGATAATTTTGAAGATCAAACAATAGTAAGACGATTATTAAGTTTTTATCATCCAAGTAATAAATTTTTGTTGTAGAAAAATTGGAAATACAACAAATGAAAGGAGAAAAATTCCCTGTTGAGAAAATTTGTAATCCAGATTCAATAGCTCTCTAAGATGTGCCTTGAAAAGCAACAGTTCTCCTCCCACCTCTCTCCCTAGAGGCACACTCTTTCATTTCTTATGGCTGATTCTTTTTGCATTTACCTCTGTGTTCTTGTAGGGGAGGAAAAATTCTTTTTTCTACTACCCTCCTAGTTTCTCCAGCTGGGACCCTGTAAACTGGACTGACAAAAGATAGATTAACAAGAGAAAAGCATACAAATTTATTTAATGTAAATTTTATGTGACACGAGAGCCTTCATAAGGAAATGACCTGAAGAAGCGATTAAGACTGAGCACTTTTATGCTGGATTTGATGAAGAGTAGAAAGTCATGGAAAAACATGATGGGATGTAAGAGTATGAGCTAAGTGATAAATAGATGAAAAGCAATAGGATATATTGGAGTATATGAGGAAGCCATTTGGGTTAAAACTAACTTGGCCTGACCTTGTTTTTCCAAAAGGGCCTGATGTGGCCTGTTGAGCATGCATTGTATATCTTCTTTAAGTATTTACTATGTCCCAAAGAGAGGAACAAAGCCCTTTAAGATAGAGAAAGATGTAACTTCCCCCACATCAGCATTTGCTTAAGGATAAGTATCTCTTCCTAGAAACTAAGGATTAGTTACTGACCTGCTGTGCTCCCCTTGTGACCACTCACCTTGTGACCACTGACCTGCTGTGCCAGCTAAGCATCTCGTGACAATTGTAAAAGGGACATTCCTATCATATGTGATGTATGCTCTTTGTTCCAAGATGGTATATAAGCACTCTGTACACCCCACTTCTTTGATGCCCTTCCTTCCTTGGGGAAGGAAGACCCTGGGATAGTCCTCAGATCTGGCTCATAATAAACTCACTCCAATTTTGATTTATCGATTGATTATGGATTATTTGTGTTGACATAGGGTAGTAAACTGGGGAAACTTAGCAAGGCCAGTTGCTTTGGATTTCTCTCCACATTCCTCTGTCTTCAGAGATAAGAATGCTCCTTTCTGTTACCAGACACAAACACAGGTTCTTTTACCTGCCACACAAGAGAGAGACCAAAATAAAAACAGGAATGCCAGGCTTATAGCAAGGAAAGAGCTTTATCAAAAGGCAGCCAGATGAAGAGATGGGAGTAAGTTAAAACTCAGATCCACCTCCTTGAAGAAAAAAAGGTAGGGGTTTTTATTTGAGGTTTTAGGTGGGGGAGGGGAGCACGCAGACGTGCAGGTCAGCGCTTTCCCACCAGCCTGTGTTTTGGCCTTGTGAGCCTGCTGGCAGGGAGGAGGAGGGCGAGATAAGGGAAACTACAGGTGGGGGTCCTTGGTTGTTTGCCTCTGTGGTGGATGGTGGATCCTGGTGCCAGGAAACCAAGGAGTTGGGATCTGGGAACCTTCAGCTTCTTGATATAGCATCTTGATATTCTCTGGATATCAGTTTCCCTGTAATAAAACTTCAAAGGTCCCATAACTAGGCAAAATGTTAGCATGAGGCCACCTGGGCTCTAACAATTTGTAACTTCTATTTGCCTTGTGAAGTTCAGGGATACAAGGGTTTAAAAAAATGATATTTATGTATGAATGTAACTTAGAGAGGTAGGAAAAGGGGATAAGTGCTTTTGGTTTTAACCTCATATATGCTGGATTTAATGTAAGGGAACTGATATCAGGGCTGGTGTCACTAGGAGGCCAGCGGCACTAAAAGGATTGTTCTGGCCGTGTCAGGGCATGTCATCCTTTGCCAAAGATTGGACCTGCAGGTGTTGGAGCAGGCTGCTACCCCATTTCCCGGCAAAGGTGCGGAGTTGCCCGGGTGGGTGGACCAGCATGCCTGTGGGGACTGACCGGGCCTTCTTGGGTTAAGAGAGGTATCCCAGCCCTAAATGCTATCCCGCATGAGTCTGGATGGTTAGACTTGATTTTTTTCTTCCAATTTTTCTGAATCCAGCTCTGGAGGTGGGACCGGTTTGAGTCATACTGGGAGGACCCTGGAGGGTGCCACAGACTCGGTGGTGGTCCCTCCTAGATCCCCGTCCTTTCATTGTTTCCAGGTTCTCTTTAGGTGGTCCAGGGAGGGTACCATGGGCTCATCTGCATTGCCTGGTGAGATCTGGTTATTGGAAATTCCAAGTTTTTCCAAGTTCCCGTCTCCAGAGCTGGAGACTGGGCCGGGTGGCATGGGCGAGGTGGCCTGCAGAGGCCAACCCTGTGCTTTTCAGTCTTCTTTCCGATGGAGTCCTTGGCGACTCAGGCCCACAAGATGCATGGTGGTGTCCCTTGCCAGCCAGGGGACACAAATCCATACCAGCGCTCTCTGAATTTGTGATACTGCATTACTTACCAGCCCCCTCAATGGTTTTCTATGGAGCTCCAGGCAAGAACGGTCATTGGATCTGCTCCGGCTGTGGAGTCAGAGACGTCCAGGTGGTGGCCCCACGCCCGTGAGAAGTGACTCTCCAGAGATCAGAGAATCTGCAGCCAGGGAGGGAGAGCCCAACGCCTTAGCTCTCCAGGGTGTATAGCCAGCGTGGTGCGTGCTTGTCCACCAGCCCATGCAGGTCTCCTCCACATGGGGGATCTACCAAAGGAGTAGGGCGCCACGTGCCTGGGCCATTCCCTGAGGAATGGAGAGGGGACATTGAGCTTGGCTGTAGTCCCTTGTAGGTCTGGTGATTAGAGGATCCTCCAGGGAATTTTTCCAAGTCCCACTCTGGGGACAGAGAAGGGTCTCCGCAAACATGTGTAGTCAGGGAAGACGCCTGTGGCTGAGGAATGCGACCGAAAGTGGACCCTGACAATGCTGGGCATCTGGGAGGGTGGCATTTCACCTTTGCCTTTGCACAATTGGGATCATTCGAGGTGATGTTCACACCGGTTGTCCAACGCTATCTGGTGGCGGCTTTTATATGGTCCTGGGAGGTCAAGCAGATGGCCAGATTGGTGGAGTATGGTGGGATAGTAATAGCTCTTGTTACAAATATTATGATTATTACTGTTGTTTACAGTTATGGTTGTTATTCTTATAAAAATACTGAATAAAATTTTTCTATCCACAGAGAGAACCTGACTGATTGAAGATGATGAAGGAGGAGTTTCAATATGCAGAATTTTCTAAATCCCCCTGGGAGTGGAGGAACCTCTTGCTCCAATGCGCAAGGCTCTGAACCACAACCTGTAGCAACCAGCCTGGAGCCAGACCACAACATCGGCAGCAATCCGCCCCAGTGGCCAGGACTTGGACAATGAATGACAACTGCCTCATTTTTAATCCTGCTTCCAATTTAGAACCAAAGATGCGAAGGCCAAATACATTCCCCTAACCAATGACATAGGATGCCTGTCTTCCACTCAGCCCGCCTCCGGCTTCCCCACATCACAGCCTGGTTTCAGGATGTGCCTTCGTTTTTTTCTACCAGAAAGATTTCCCACTCCTCTACCTGCCTTTGAGTGCCTGCCAGACTCAAGTGGTGGTGGCTGACTTCCTTGCCATGTAGAGTGAGCTCTGAATAAGTGGTGCTGTTCTCCTCTGGGTCATCCTTGTTTATGTCTGCAGAGGTTAGTAGAGCAGGAACCAAAGAAAGCACTGAGGGGCCGGCCCCGTGGCTTGGTGGTTAAGTGAGCGCGCTCCACTGCTGGCGACCCGGGTTCGGATCCCGGGCTCGCACCGACGTGCTGCTTCTCTGGCCATGCTGAGGCCGCGTCCCACATACAGCAACTAGAAGGATGTGCAGCTATGACACACAACTATCTACTGGGGCTTTGGGGGGAAAAAATAAATAAATAAAATCTTTAAAAAAAAAAAAAAACAAAAAGAAAGCACTGAGGATGATATGCGTTTCCTGTGTGGACTCTTTTTCTTTAAACATATTTATTTATTTATTAATCACATTTTTAAAA
The DNA here is from genome assembly GCF_057802395.1 of Ceratotherium simum simum. Classification (NCBI taxonomy): domain Eukaryota; kingdom Metazoa; phylum Chordata; class Mammalia; order Perissodactyla; family Rhinocerotidae; genus Ceratotherium; species Ceratotherium simum. The sequence continues at coordinate 45,200,164 of NC_141923.1, forward strand.
ATTGAGATATAATTTATATACCATAAAATTCACCCTTTGAAAAGTCTACAATTCAGTGATTTATAGTCTCTTCACAAAGTTGTGCAACTATCAGCACTAATCCAGAACAATTTTTCACCTCAAAAAGAAACTCCCATACCCATTAAACAGTCACTTCTCATTCCATCCTCCCTGTAGCCCTTGGGAACTACCAATGTGCTTTTTGTCTCTGTGGACTTGCCTATTCCGTATATGTCAGGTTAATAAAATTATACAATTTTTGGCTTCTTACACTAGCATCAAGTCTTTGAGGCTGACCTGTGTTTTAGCATGTATCAGTGATTCATTCCTTTGGTTTAAGAATTTTCCATTCTAAGCCATTAAGATACACACACACACACACACACACACACACACGTGCTACAAAGTTCTTTAAGTGTGGAAAATACACAAATGTAGAATTTGCCATTATAACCATTTTAAGTGTACAGTCCCATGACATGAAGTACCGCCTTCCTGCCAAGCCCCAACTTGCCCCACTCATCCGGAGCCTCCAGCAGGTCCAGAAGGACTAGCCCAGCCATGCTGCCCTTCCTTAGAACCCTCATGCCACCCACCCCACCAGAAGTCCTCCCACAGGCACCTCCCCACAGTGATCAAAGAAGACAGCAGCTGTGTGGGGAGGGAGGAAGGGCCAAAGGGGTGAGAGCAAAAAGGAGAGAGACAAAAGGAGAGGTAAGTGGCAAAGGCCTACAGCTCCCAGTCTTCCCAGGTGATCTCCCAGCCGAGTACTAGCGAGGCCCCACCCTGCTTAGCTTCTGAGATCAGAAGTGATCGCACACCTTTGGGGTGGTGTGACCACAGACGTTGGCAGCCCCAGCTGGGTGCTCCAATAGCCTATACTGCACAGCCCTGCCACACCAGGCTTCACTCACCAGTGTGCTTCATGGCCTCAGGCCCCCAGCCTCCTGTGGGCAGGCTGATCCCATCACATCCTCCAGTGGTCTGTGGGCCAGGCCATCAGGCTGCACCTTCTGAGTTCCCAGGAGATTGTGCATGCTCAGGGTGTGTGGCCAGTGGTGTCAGGACCATCTGGATGTGGCTGGAGGAAGGTGAAGTCCCCTGTATTTTAATGCTGCCCCCAAACCACCCAGCCTTCTCTCACTCACTCATGCACTGCCCCATCCAGGCATTCCACAAACACGGGGGTTGCAGGCTGGGATTCCAGGGATAGCACTAACAGGGCACAGCAATGGCTGCAGCATCTCACAGTGGCCAGTGTCAAGCACCAGGCCACACGCCACCTCTGGCTGCTCATCTAGGACAGCATCACAGTCAGATTCACTCAGGGTTAGAAACAGAGGCCCCAAAATTACCAGTGACTTGTCCTAGGTCATGAGAGGCATTAGAACCTAGGTCTGGTGGCCTCTAAAGCTGTCCCTGAGGAACAGACCATCTAACAAGGAGAGAGGCTGATCTCCAGGTGATTACGGTCAGGTTAATTAAGTACAAAGAGGAAGGAGAGTGTCACAGCAGGGGAGGGGGGAGGTGGGGAGCTCTGCCTTCATCTGTTTGTTTCCCTCTTCCTGCTGCCCTGAGGCCACTGAGCTGTCTCCTCCTCGACATCCTACAGTCCCATATAGTCCCATCTTGGCTCGGACACAACAGTGGGATTCCTGCCTTCAAGTGAGAATTGTTGCTAATACAGAGGGTCATAAAATATCTTCTAAGAGTAAAAAGAAATAAAATTGAGAATAAAAATCATTCAGATCATTAATATTCCAGATGATGTGAGAGTGAGATAAGGTCCCTTGGGCTCCTGGTCCTAGAAGGAGGGACGGAGGAGAAAGAAGAGTCTGACTTTTGATGAACTCGACCACACGTGGCCTATGTTTAATTCTTTCATTAATTTAGTCATTTAGCCACCAGCATGTTTTTCTGAGCCCCTCTCTGCATCTGACACAGTGTCCCCCCAGAGCTCACAGGCTAGAGAGGTAATCAAAGTGATCACAGCACTAGGAGGGTCCCAGGTGAGGCCAGAGGGGACAGGGAGTAGGGGTGGGATCAAGAAGGGGTTCATGGAGGAGGTGGCATCTGAGCTGGGGCTCTGAGGAAGAGTTATTATCTAGCTGGGTCCTGGCACCAAGTAGGAACAAAATACATGATGAATGAATGAGTGAAAAAATGAACGAATGAATGAATGAATGGGCATCCCCCTAACACACATGAGGCGGGGCAGCCTGCCCGGGCCAGGGCTTGAAACAGCACACTCAGGGAATATGAGGAGGGGCTGCAGCATGATGCCTGCCTCACCCCCTTATGGGCATCCTGCTGCCACAATTGCCTGTGCTCTGTCCTCTGCTCTGGGATACTGCTCGTTATTCCCAGCAACACCCGCCTGTATGTCCTCGGTGTCACCATATGTAAGTGTAGCCACCTTGAGGGGGTTTATGAAGAGGGGGAGGTTGATGTGCAGCCCAAGGCTGAAAAGGGGTGGGATCGTGGCATGGGACACGTTGGAGGGGCAGCTGGGGCTGGGGCTGTGCCTTGGGGCTAGAGGATGGGGCCACAAGTGGCTTCTCTCACCTAGAGGGACTTCAAGAAGAAGCAAGGGATGAATTCAGTTTGGGACATGCTGACTTTGAGAATCTTGGGGGGCACTCGAGCAGAGATATCTGGGAGGAGCTGGACGTAGGGGATGAAGGTGTCACAGAGGGTCAGGGTCAGAGCTTGTGACCCAGATGAGATGAGAGGGGCGGAGTGGAAGGAGCCTGAGGACTTTGAGGAAGTTTGTTAACTGGGGTCATCAAGGTAGAGACTCGTCATGTTCCTTTCACAGCCTCCTGGTCCCTAACATGGCTCCAGGTCCTGGGAGGCCATTCAGTAAACACATGCTGACTTGACCCAAATTTACCTCTGTTTCCACTTGAATCACTGGAATAGAATTTGCTAAATTCAACAGATTGGTGACCAGGCTCAGGTTATTTACCTGGAAAGGTGAATTGAGGATTACAAATAAAAGCAAAATACAGACTCAAGGCAAGACTAAGAATCCAGACTAAAACCTAAGACTCTCAACATACAGCCCACCGTGGCCTCAGGGTCTTTGCACTTGCAGTTCTCCCAGGCTGCATAATCTGGCCACTGCATTGCTTTCTCCCTAAACACCTTCAGGAATTTGCTCAAGTATCCTTCCTGACTTTATTTTTCTCCATGGTATATATCACCACCTGACTTTGTGTATATTTAACTTATTTTTTTCTCTATCTTCTCCAGTGGTCTGACAGCTGCATGAGAATGGGGACCTCCCTCCTCCTGCTTCACCCACTGCTTTGCCCTGGTGTCTGGAACAGAACTGGCACACAGTAGGACTAGGTGAATGCACACTCGGTGAGTGAACATGGAGGGTGTAGTGACGACACATGGGTGTCATGGAGCATTGTCCCAGATCAAGAATGAAGGGGGCAGAAGTACAGTCTACTGAAAGTCTTGCTCTTTTGTTCTGGAAATATCTCATTGTTATTGCAAAGATGCCAAATTAGGCCCAGAGAAAGCAGCTGCTCTAATTTGGGGACAGCCATAAATATAATAAGCCGCTACCTCCAGAGCTGAGATCACATGTGTGGGTATGCAGGTCCACGGGTCTCAAAGGTGTTTCACATCCTCCCAACATCTCCTCCCACCTCCCTAAGAAACCTCATGCTCCTGACGCCTCCGACCAACGTGCTCCACTCAGAGGGAGCAGGGGCTGAGCTGTCAATGTTTCCAGCCCAGAAAGACCTTAATGTGAGCTTTGGAACTTGGAAAACCCACTCCTCCACGCTCAGCCCCTCTAGGTTCCTCAGTTCCCACCTCATTCCTCAGTTCCCACCAACTCCCAGGAAGATCCTAAGTCTTTGTTCAACAGGCAAACACCCACTAGGTAACAGGTGTGAGGCTCATTCAGTTGCTACGATTCCCTCCAAGCACACCTGACAAGCCCATGGTCCCCCGTGAGAGGAGGTTCCCCACTGTGTGCCTCTACTGGGACTTGCTGAACCTCCTTTCTATGTGGTCTGTGTTACAAGGAGTGGACCCTGCAAAGCCAAGCCCTGATTGTGCAACCTACCTACCCACCCCTCCCCGCACCTGGCTGTAAAATCACAGAGATTCCCACATCTAGGAGACAAAGCCCAAATCCTGGTGCGACCTTCAGAGTGCTTTGCAACATGGCCTCAAACAGACTCCAGACTTGTCCCAGGGTGGTCCCTGCTAGCCCCATCATTCTGTGCTGCCTGTTGTCCAATGATCAAAAAGAGTTGTTTCATGTGATTTGTCAATTTTCTAGCTTTTTATGGTGAGGACAAGCACCACATTAGTTCCTCCTTCATGGATAGTTCTAGAATGATCTTTCTATGCATCTGTTTCCCCTGCTGTGACCTCCCAGGGTACAGCTAGACTGTTTGGGCCCCAGCACCCAGCACTGTGATTGTAGCTTTCATCACAAATACTTTGTGGTGACTTATCTCAAGGACTGCTACAACCAAATTCTTCCCTCCTTATACACAGGTGGCATCCCCCTCCTTGCGAGAAGGGCTGTATCCCTCCACCCTCCTGAATCTAGGCTGGCTTGTGACTGCTGGGAGCAACAGAGAATGGCAGCTGTGACACTGGGTCAGTTCATGGCCTGCCTTTTGTGAGGACTGGCAGCTTCCGCTTTCTCTCTCTCGGAACTCTTGCTCTTGGGCTGCTGTCCCTGGGAACCCAGGCTCTGCTGTGAGAAGGCCAAGCCACATGGAGAGGTCATGTACACACTTGTGATTGACCACCCAGCTGCGCTCCCCGCAAACCAGCAGCAGCATCTGCCAGCTGTGAGAGAAAGCCACCTCGGCCGTCAGGCTGCAGGAGCTTTCAGACGAGGCAGCCCCAGCTGCCATCCAACTGCAGCAGCATGAGAAACTCTAAGAACCACCCAGCTGAACCCAGGCAACCCACAGAACTAGGAGAGACAATAATAAATTGTTGTTTTAAACCATTAAGATTTGGGCTAGTTTGTTACACAGCAATAATAACCCAGACTGATTCTATAATAATCTCTTAAAAGCAATATATAACCTTAAAATAGAGCATAAGCCCCCTGAGGATAGCAACCGTGTTGGTTCCTTTGTGTTAAGCACAGTGACTGGCACATTCATTCCATCAAAAATGTTTATTAAGTATCTATGCTGTGACAGGCCTGGAGGCCAGGGATTCAGCTATGACACATCAAAGTCCCTGACATTCCAGAGGGCACAGATGCTCACCCACCAAGGAAACCACAAACAAGAACAGTTCAAGTAGTGATAAGAGTTGTTCATTCATACTTACTGAGCCTCCACTGCATCCCTGGCATTGACCTAGGCTGGAGGCACTGCAGAGAATCAGACAGACAGAAACTCCCTGCTGCTTCTGTAGAGCTGACACTGTGGAGGGGAGACTAACAACAAGCCTCACATCACCTGTTAGAAGGCAGGAGTGCCGTGAGGAACAAAGCAGGGCTTGGGGAAATTAGGAGTGCAGGGGCCGGGGCTGGAGCAGGCTGAGGGGCACAGTGGTGGGAGGAGATTTGCAGGACCTTGTGACCTCTGTGAAGGCTTTCACTCTGGATGCTGAGCAGGGAGCTGGGCCCTGAATGCTATGAAAGGAATGAAGTGGCTAATGGCTAGGGAGACTTGGGGCGGGGAGGTTGTCACTGTGGATTGCATAGGCAGAGAAAGCTTTTCTGAGGTGACATTTGAGCCAAGCCCTTGTATGAACCATGTTTCTAGCTTCTACAAACTTGATGCCTTAACATCTGCCTACATGCATATGCCAGACGTGCCTTGTTCCAGAAAACCTACTAATATGTTCAAGTCACCTTGTCTTGGCCTCCCTCCTTGGGAGGAATCCTATTTTTGGGCATGCTTTTCATATGCAAACCAACCAATCCAGGGCCCACACCCTCAACACCTCCTCTATGGCTCTCACACTGCAGGCCTCTATCCACCTGCCCTATTCTCCTCAGAGCTGGGTACCAGACAGCTAGGGACACAGCCCTACACTCCAGAGTCCTGAAAGAGTCAGACTAGCCAATTCTAAGCCTACTTACCCCATCTCACTCATTCCTTCTCCCAGAAACCACCATAAAGGTGCTTGTCCACAATTCCCCCACTCCCTCTGCCTCCTAACAAACCCCAGTACTTACCCATGTCGTCCCTATGGCGTGGTATGACACCCCTTCATGGGAACTGTGAGTAATAAGCTATCTTTTCAATGGCAGTCATCTCCTGATGTTGGCCATTCTATCCCTCAAATTTTCTATTAATACATTATATTTTAAACCAGCTCTGAATGACAAAACACTTTGTAGACATGTAAGCATAAACAAAGAACTGAACTATCCACCTTTTTACAGTGTTCTCAATGTGTTTAATATTTTAATATATGTTAGACTTCCGTTTCCCTATTGAATTGCGGGTTCCGTAAGCGTGGAGGACATATAAGAAATATGGGCAAGGCCAGACACTTGGGAAGTTCTAAATATCGGTGTTCTCAAACTGAGATCTCAGGCCAAGGCTTGACCAAGTCTGCATTTCTGGCCTCATACTGCAAATGGAATTTGGTTAGTTTTTCAAATTAAGCTCTTACATTTGTCAGGATAGCAGAGAACTTAGTTCCAAACTCATCTATCTAGCAATAATCAATAATCGAGTTACATCACATATGAGATGGCCTGTTCCCTGAGTTATTTAATTAGAATCTGCAGATATTAGCAGGGAGTGAGTCAGCACAAGCTATCTCTTGGGAGAGAGTGGGAGGAAGGAACAAGATGATATCCCAGGGCGATATCAGCTCCAGACTCCCTTAGTTGGGAGCGTCGGTCCCTGCGTATTAGATTCCCAGAGGGGCACCTGGAGAGGAGAGTGGATTGGAGCTGAGCTTGCCTGTCACCACGTGGAATGCAGATAGCTGTGGTTCTTGAAGCTGCCTGACCCAAGGGAGCTGCACAGAAACGTCCCCTCCAAGCTTGCTGTGCTGGTCAGGACAAGGTTCAGCTGCTGTAACGAGTCCCCACGGGAGACTGGCACACAGGAGTTTGCAACTCTCTCGTGTTTTGGTCTGGAGGCAGACAGTCCAGGGCTAATCTGGCAGGGCTGCCCCAGGAGACTCCTCTCCCTTGATGCTCTGTCATCCCAGGGGTGTTGCCTTCATTCCGCATGGAGACAGGCCACGATGGAGCTCTAGCCTCAGAGCTTATCTTTCTAGCAGGAGAACAGAGAAAGAAGCAGAAGAGCCTGATTTTTCCTCCTAGAAAATATCCTGGAAGTCACACAAATTGCTTCCCTTCCCATCCTGAAGGGAAGCTTAGTCACACAAACAACCTAGCTGTGGAGGAGGCTGGGAACTTCTGAAGTCCTGGGTGACCATGTGCTCAGCTGAAAATCACGGGTTTGGTTGCTCTAAGAGAGAAGTGGACAATGCTATTGGGAGCCAACTGGATGTCTCCGTGACACCCCTTTTAATGTTTCTTCCCACCATCCAACCACTCCCTACCCTGAGTGTATGTCTTATAAGAGTTTGTCCATGAGACAAATTGCACTAAGTAATTTCTAATTCAGGAACCAGCTGAAAATCACGGGCCAGTGGGTGCTTTTCATTAGATTTGCCGGCAAGTTGCTGGTGGAAATCCATGAGTAACTCTGAGGTGTCAGAAGGTGACAGGGCAGGGAGAACAATAGTAAAGTACCGAATGGCAGCAAGAAGGAGTCAGGTGGAGGCTTCAAACCACAGGAGGAAAGTAAACACAGGCACACACCTGTATTCAACCCCCCCAAATAATGTTGTAGAGGAGAAAACATCTACAATTGAGTAAAATCACATCTAAATCCTTAGAATTCTCCTCCTTTGTTCCCCATTAGTCAGAATCTGCATGGGCACTACGTCCAGATTTGGAAGCAACTTTTGTTTTGTTTTGTATATCTAATTGGCAACGAGTCAGAAAAATTGCGATAGTCGAGGTGGTGAGGATGTGGTGAGACCAGCGTTCTTAGATGCTACTCTTGGAAAAATTTAGGTGGTACCATTTTTCTGGAGCATCATTTGGCAGTATGCATTAAGAAGCTGTAAAATGTTTATGGCACTTGACCCTGCAATGCTACTTCTGGAAATGCACATGAAGAAAATAATCAGAGTTGCTGACCAAGACTCAGGTACCAAATGTTCACAAAATAAGTGGAAAAATATTCATTGCTCGTGGATTGGAAAAATTAATATTAGTAAAATGTCCACACTACCCAAAGCAATCTACAGATTCAATGCAATCCCTATCAAAATTCCAGTGGCTTTTTTCACAGAAATAAAAAAAAAATCCTAAAATTTGTATGTAACAACAAAAGACTCCAAATAGTCAGAGCAATCTTGAAAAAGAACAAAGCTGGAGGCTCCACACTTTCTGATTTCAAACTATATTACAAATCTATAGTAAACAAAACAGTACAGTTTTTTTTTTTTTAAAGATTTTATTTATTTATTTTTCCCCCAAAGCCCCAGTAGATAGTTGTCTGTCATAGCTGCACATCCTTCTAGTTGCTGTATGTGGGACGCGGCCTCAGCATGGCCAGAGGAGCGGTGCGTCGGTGCGCGCCCGGGATCCGAACCCGGGCCGCCGGCAGCAGAGTGCGCACACTTAACCACTAAGCCATGGGGCTGGCCCAACAGTACAGTTTTGACACAGAAACTGACAGATCAATGGAACAGGACCAAGAGCCCAGAAGTAAACCGACGCATGTATGCTCAATTAATTTATGACAAAGGAGCCAAGAATACACAATGGAGAAAAGATAGTCTCTTCCATAAGTGGTGTTGGGAAAACCGGACAGCCACATGCAAAAGAATGAAACTGGACCCCTATCCTACACCATATACAAAAATCAACTCAAATTGGATTAAAGACTTAAATTTAAGACCTGAAGCCACAAAACTCCCTTAAGGAAACAAGGCTAAGCTCTTTGACGCCAGCCTTGGCAATGGTTTTTTGAATTTGATATCAAAAGCAAAGACAATAAAAGGAAAAATAAACAAGTGGGACTACATCAAACTGAAAGTTCTTCACACCAATGAAACCATCAAACAAAATTAAAAAAAAATCTATGGAATAGAAGAAAATAATTGTAAATCATATATCTGATAATGAGATAACATCCAAAATATATAAAAACTTACATAACTTAATAGCAAAATAAACAATCTAATTTAAAAAATGGGCACAGGAACTAAATAGACATTTTTCCAAAGAAGACATACAACTAGCCAACAGGGTTATAAAAAGGTTCTTATCATCACTAATCACAGGGAAACGCAAATCAAAATTGCAATGAGTATCACCACACACCTGTTAGAATGACTGTCATCAAAAAGACAAAAGATAATTGCTGGTGAGGATGTGAATAAAAGGAAGCCTTGTTCACTGTTGGTGGGAATAAAAATTGGTGCAGTCACTATGGAAACACTACGGAGGGTCCTCAAAAAGTTAAAAATAGAACTACCATATGATACAGCAATCCCACTTCTGGGTATATATGCAAAGGAAATGAAAAGAGGGTATCAAAGAGATATTTGCACTCTCCTGTTCATTGCAGCATTATTTACAATGGCTAAGATATGGAAACAACCTAAGTTTCACAGATGAACGGATAAAGAAGATTTGAATATATATACAGTGTGTGTTCATATAACTAACTGTATATCTATATATACACACATGTATATACACTATACATAGTGATGGGTGTGTTAATTAACTAGATGGAGGAATCCTTTCACAATGTATATATATGTATATCAAATTATCAAGATGTATACTTTAAGAATTTTACAATTTTATTTGCCAATTATACCTCAATAAAGCTGAAAAAATTTTAAAAACAAACAAAATAAGCACAGGACTTATGGGGGAAATGGGGTAGGAATTCAACACTCAAAAACTTGGTCATTAGCACATTACAAAATAAAATAGGGGGTCGGCCCAGTGGCGTAGTGGTTAAGTTCGTGTGCTCCGCTTTGGCGGCCTGGGGTTCACAGGTTTGGATCCCAGGCTCAGACATATGCACCGCTCATCAAACCAAGCTGCGGTGGCGTCCCATGTAAAGTAGAGGAAGATGGGCATGGATGTTAGCCCAGGGCCAATCTTCTTCAGCAAAAAGACACGGATTGGCAATAGATGTTAGCTCAGGGCTAATCTTCCTCACAAAAAAATAAATAAAATAAAATAAAATAAAATAAAATGGGACCCTGCTATGGGCTGAATGTTTGTATCTCCCAAAAATTCATTTGTTGAAGCCAAATCTCCAACGTGATGGTATTAGGAAGTGGGACCTTTGGGAGGTAATTAGGTCATGAGTGAAGCCCTCATAAAGGGATTAGTGCCCTTATAAAAAAACACCAGATAGCTTGCTTCCTCTCTCTCTGCTCTGCATTGCATAAGGATAGAATTAGGAAGTGGCTCCCACCAGACATTGGGCCTGCCTATGTCTTGATCTCAGATTTCCAGCCTCCAGAACTGTGAGAAATAAGTGTTTGCTGTTTAAGCCACCTGTTCTATGGTATATTTGTTACAGCAGCCCAAACTGACTAAGACAGACCCTAATAAAAATGGTAGTACGATTATATATGTTAAATGGTTAACTAACCACAATAAATATGGCACTTCATCTTGAAAAGGGCCTGAAGTTTGCTGGTGGAAGTGGGTGTCTGAAGAGTTACAGCTTGTGGGTTTTTGCGAAGTTGTGGCAGAAGGGTGATTTGAAATCTCATGGAAAGTTGTAATCTGATATGGATGGGGTGGCTAGTTGAGATGTGTGCAAGGGTGTGTTTTGTGAATTCCTACCTGGCTAGGTTTAGCTGGATGCCATTATGCATTCACCAATGTTTCTCTGGAAAAATCACACACAAACACAATTAAAATTTGCAATATGCTTAAATTTTTCCTAATAAATCAGTCATGTTGGAGCAAAACATTATAGCAGCACTGACAATAGGTTAATGTCTTTCGTGAAGATGGCTAAGAATGAGCATATATAGGCTTAAATCTGGAGACTGCTATGGATCAGGAACTGTAATTGAAGGAGTTGGAGCGAAGGGACTTTTATAATTATTTGTAGAGGATTCATTTAACACATTACGGAAAAAAAATGGTACTAATGTTTAAAGCCTACCTTGACTTCCATGTTAATTTGAAAAGTTTTCCTTAATGAGTTAGGATTTCGGATGGTATGATTTGAGTAAAATTGTAGGCCTTTGGATAGTTAAGTATACTGTACTTATTAATATAAAATTAATATAGGGTTAGGTTCAATAGTTGTAAATAACAATATTTTGAAATCTTTAAGTCTATAACTATCCTCCCTATGAGAAGAGCCTACTTTTGCCATCAGATTCACTCACACTTTCTTTTAAGTTCTTTGTAAAGTGTATTATGGACTAGAACATTATTTTTTTCCAAAAACATTATTAACATTATCATTTTTTACTTTAGTTTATACAACTGTTTTTCTAAGCACTAGACTTAGTTGTTTTTTTTTTATTGAGGTCATAATAGTTTATGACATTGTGAAATTTCAGTTGTACATTATTATTTGTCAGTCACTATGTAAATGTGCCCCTTCACCCTTGTGCCCACCCCTCAACCCCCTTCCCTCTGGTAACCACCAAACTGTTCTCTCTGTCCATGTGTTAGTTTATCTTCCACATATGAGTGAAATCATGTGGTGTTTGTCTTTCTCTGTCTGCCTTATTTTGCTTAATATAATACCCTCCAGGTCCATCTGTGTTGTTGTGAATGGAATGATTTTGTCTTTTTTTATGGCTGAGTAGTGTTCCATTGAATATATATACCATAGACTTAGTTTTAACATTAATATCTTTGATGTTTTCATTCTAGCTTACATTTTTTGTTAGTGTAATAACTACCTTTCTTACCGAGATACTGCTTCTGAAGCCTAGTTCTATTGTACTATCCTTAGCAAATGTAAACAGAAAAGTACAAAACAAGTGATAATAGGGTTTTTTTTTTCTTTTTGTCAAGTTAAAAAGCTAATATGGAGTTTTTTGAATTTATAATCATTGGCTGATTTATCTAAGCTGTGATATCTTGTTCTTTGTTACAGAAACTGAAAAGATGGTGGGGAAATACTTTTTTGAAAATCAATATAATATGTCAATGCACATTTACTTTCTGAAATGTTTGTCTTCTGATAGCACATCCACACAGGGTCTCCAGTATCTTGAAATGTAAATTCCATAGAAATGAAAGAATTTAAGAGACAGCAAACACTGACATCAGCAAGTATGTAGCAATTAACCAGCATTAAACAAACAAACAAACAAAACGGAATTTGCTGGGTACCTTTAGCCTTTTATTTCATGACTCTATCATTTTAATCAATCAACAAGTATGCAATAAGAGGGTTCTATGGGCTCAGGAAAATGACTGGAACTTATGTCAGTGAAAATCAGAACCTGCTCGTTCTCACAGGGAATGAACTAATTTAACACGCTGTTGACCACTTTGGCCAGTTAGTGCACTGCAGTGGGAGATGTGGTGAGGAGGTCCTCTCGTATGGGAGGCCGTACCAGCACACAGGGGGTGGCAGTACTTGGCGCAGCCAGGGGCTCCAGGACCTGGCCCTCAGCTCTGGGTTTATCAATGCTTTAACTAACCAAATACATGAAAGACTAGGTCACCCCTGTAATATCAGGATACCTGGGGAGCTGAATTATTCAACAACAGGTATAGAATCAAACTGAGATGGGTAATCTCAAGAGGTGTAGTTTATAGTCCATGAAAAGTTTAGCATAACTGAGGTTACCTCTCTAGTGATTGTCCTATAAATGTATGTGTTCTGCTTGCTTGAGCTATAATTCTGTAATGTCACAGTAGCCTGCACTTCTGATGAAAGTGGTACAGTGCAGCATGATCTGTGATGGCGGAGCCTGGCTCACTGTCTTGTGCTGTGACAGGAATTTGACGTTACAGATTCTCCCATGAATCCTCAACTGGAGGTGGGCTGCCAGCATGCAGGGATGACTTTAGGAGGCCCTCTCCAGCAGCTGATGCTGACAGCACAAGGTATCTGCATCAAGGCACCTGGCAGGTGCTGGTCCTGGAGCGTAAGTGGTAGGACTGCAGATCCAGCTAGCATCTGGGGGCCGCTGCACGCTCTGCCACATGTAAATTGTTTTTTGGCAGATTGTGTCTTTGTGCCTGTTTTGTTTACTCAGCCAAGTGTACAAGCTAATGGTGGTTGTGCAGGCATAGAGATTAGCCTTAAATGTGCTGGACACTCAATGCACTTGCATGTAGTCAAAGGCACTTTTAAATTTTACTTTCAATTCCAGAGCCATCTATTATCTTTCAGGCTTTGCAGGACATGTGGTCACAGATAATGGACAAATGAATGAGTGGGCTCTGTCCCAATTAAACTATTTATCAACACAGGTGACAAGCCAGATTTGGTCCATGGGCTGTAGTTTGTCCATCCCTGCAATGGAGAAAAAAAGGAGAAATTAGTTCTGGCAGAGAGGACAGGAAAAGCTTCGTGGAGGTAGTGGCGTTTGGGTTAGGCATTGGAAGAGTGGGGTTTCAGTGACAAGAGGCAGAGCGGGCAGCTTCTGGTGCGAGGGATCCTGTAGGCAGAGGCACAGCAGGGAAGAGACGGGAGGTTTACGCAGGTTTGACTGTCCAGTTTGAGTAGCAGCTGAAGTGGGATGGAAGGAGGACAGCACAATGGTGGGGACAAGCGATGCTAAACCAAGGGCTTCTGTTGATCCAAGCGCGAGTCACTGAGTGTGAGGTGGGTGACAGACTGCCAGGGGAGGGAGGGAGTGGGGGGATAGGGCAGAGATTTGGGGGGGACCTCATGGGGAGTGATGGGGGCTGGGTTCATCGCCATAGGCAGAGGTTAGCTACCTCTGGATTCTAGAAATTACCTTTTTTTGGTTGTAAAAGGTGAAATAAAATCTTTTAAATTGGCTACTTTGAGCACTTTTAGAACAGGCACAACTGATACAAAAATAATTTAGAATAAAAACTTGTGATCATGTTTCATAACAAAATAATTTTTTTTTTTTTTTACCCTTTTTAAGTGTACAGCTCAACGGCATTAAGCACATTCTCATTGTTGTGCAACCATCACCACTATCCATCTCCGGAACTTATCTTCCCAAACTGACACTCCGCACCTATGAAACACTGACTCCCCATTCCTTCCTTCAGCCCCTGGCACTCACGGTTCTACTTTTTATCTCAATGAATTTGCCTACTCTAGGTACCTTATATAAGTGGAATCATACAGCGTTAGTCCTTTTGTGTCTTGCTTCTTTCACTTAGCATAATGTTCTCAAGATTTATCCTGTTGCAGTATAGAATTTCCTTCCTGGATAAGGCTGAATATTATTCCATTGTTTGCATATACCATATTTTGTTCATTGATTCACCCATTCGTGATCATTTGGGAAAGCAATTCAGTTTTGGGGAGCCGTGAAGTCCTTCAGTGTCTCCAGTTTCTGTGATGCTTTAAAATGTTGCGAGTTTGGGCTTGGTTTCTCATGCCTATGGGAGAAATACTTCCCACTCCTCAGGCTGCTCAGCTCACTGGACAGAAGCAAAGCCAGCAGCGGCGCGAGGCTTCCACGGGGCCTCCGGTGCAGAACACTGACAGCTTGCACACTCCTCTCCTGCAGCTCCCCAACAGGTTGCCTCCAGCCACTTGTCCCCAGCCAGCCTCCCTGCTGCTGCATCTCTGCAGTTCCCACAGCAGCTCCTGCCAGAGCTACATGCACTGCCTCAAGGTCAAGGAGAGACCCAGCAACCGGCTGCCTCCCTCACACCCTTGTTGCCGCCCCCTGCCCACGGCACCCGAGGTATTCAGAGGAGCTCTCCCTACAGCCTGGCACAGGGCCATCCTCACCAGGCCCCACATCCCGTCAGGCCAGAGTGTCCTCTGGTTGTGCTAAGGACTTGCGTGTATGTGCATTCCCAGGAAACGCAAAGGAGTAGTTTTCATGTGTTAAATGTTTTTCACCTATTAAGCACTTAAAATTAAATTGTTAGGGCCATAGGACAATGTCTTGCTAAAGGTTCTGGTGGAATAGAAAATGTAATGAGCCATCTGAGCAGCAGTTTGCCGACCTTGTGAGTAACTGGCTGTTTCCCGGACACACTATGGTGCCAACCCCGCGGCCACTGTTGGATGCTGCCCAGGCTGCTCGGCAGCTTCTGGCCGGCAGGCTGCTGCTTCGTGTTCTCACCCTCGGTGCCCCCGGCTATCTGTCCTGTGCAGACAGGCAGCAGCTCCCCCAGCAAGCCACAAATTGGCATCTCCCATACCATCCAGACCTGCAGGCCCAGCTGGGGCCTCAGTCCTCAGAGCTCAGAACACAGCCCGCACTGCAGCGGTCTGGCCACCGGACAGTTCCCAGGACTAAATAAAGCTGGTCAGAGAGTTCACTTCTCAGTAGGATGGGTAGTTTGTTATCAAGCTGCTTAGAGAAATTTGGAAATTGAAGTATCTGCATATAGTTTTCAATATGGCAGATTGTAATTGAAGAGAGCTTTTGAAAATTAGTGCTATTGGTGCATCTGGTGCTTTTTCGACACTAGCCAGCCCACTCAGGTTCCGCAGCAGGGAGGGATCGAAAGGTGTGAGCAGGCTGTGGGGTATCACAGGGCTCCCTTGAGTGTCCTGTTCGAGTGATTCACATCTGCCGCTCCTCCCGACCTTTCCGACCCTCGCTTGTTCTGTTAGCCTGCCTTTCCTCCCCTTCCTGCTCCTTTTCTTGTCCTTCTTTACTTCTGCCCAGCGCCAGGCCCCGCTGCACCCGTTGTCATGTTTAAGCCTGGGAGCAGGGGTGAGGTAGGGAGGGGGACACAGAGGCTTCAGGCGCTCAGGATGATTTTTTGGTGTTTGGCCAGAAAAGATGGTATCAGTTTAAGCTTTGAGGTCTATTTCTTCAACATGACCCTACATTTGTAGTAAATACTAATTGAAGAGGTAACTCTGGTTGGTTAGAAAACAGTTGATCACAAATGTGGAGTACTTATTTACTACACTTTAGATGGGGGAGCATGCTAGATGATTGACGGATAGATACTAAAGATTAACTTGGTCCATAAGGGAAATTATATAAAAACGCAGCAGGTACAAATACAACGTTATGTGAAATAAATGGGTAGCCCAGGTGCTGCATGGAAATACGGAGCCCAGCAGCCGTTTGACAAGCTTCAAGACGGGGCAGAATCGCCTGAGAGATTTAATCAGGAAATATAAATTAGGTGGTTAGAATAGTGAAATTTTTGAATTAATGCTAAAAATTAAAATTTTCTTTGAGTCCCTTACTGAACAAACTGAAAATTGCGTACGGAGTTTTAAGTGATTTACCCAAGGTCACATGGATAGTTGGAGGAAAAACCAGGATTTAAACCTAAATATCACCCCAGCCAGAATGTGACCTTAGATATCACCCCAGTCAGGAGGTGACTCTAAATACCAGCTCAGTCAAGAGGTGACCCTAAATATCACCATGGCCAGAATCTGACCCTAAATATCACCCCAGTCAGGGTGTGACCCTAAATATGACCCACCATCCAGTTACCTGCTGGTGTAAAATAGCCTCATTTTCCTCTGGCAGCTAAGGAAGTTGGTTACGCAAGTGTGTCTGGGTGTTTAAAGAATTCTATGCTGAACAAAGGTTAAATCTGGATACATTTACGTGCCCTTTTATATATGTTGTAAATTTTGAAATATCTGCACACTAGTTTTATAATATTTTAACAAAGCTAAAAGAAAAATTTGTATACTTCCAAAGAATATTATAGCACGACTAACACATATGTGCAACATAACCTTATATTTATTAGCTTGGTAGAATACTACTGAATAGAAATTTCTTTTATTAACAATTTAATATAGGAAAAAATATATTTGGCAGGATAATCTGGGATTTTACATTCTAAGAGTCTTTGTATATTTCTTGCAAGTGTTGAAGTATAACCTTAATACATTTATAGTGATATTTTAGATATGATCTCTTCATCATTTGTACAGAGATAAACTACATTTAATATGTTAATTTTTGTCAAAAGTTTTGCATGCTTTAAATGTTTTATTTAATATTTATTTTCAAATTTTTGGAGTTTTCCAGATATCCATCCATTATGATCAAAACATACTTTGTATGCTTTCAACTTTTAGTAATTTGCTTAATTTTATTTTGTGGTTTGGAATGTGGTCTGTCTTAGGAAATATTCCAAGTGTTCTTTTTTTTTTTTAAAGATTTTTATTTATTTATTTTTTTCCCCCAAAGCCCCAGTAGATAGTTGTATGTCATAGTTGCACATCTCTCTAGTTGCTGTATGTGGGACGTGGCCTCAGCATGGCCGGAGAAGCGGTGCATTGATGCGCGCCCGGGATCCGAATCCAGGCCACCAGCAGCAGAGCACGTGCACTTAACCGCTAAGCCACGGGGCCGGCCCTCCAAGTGTTCTTTAAAAGAATATATATTCCCTTACAGAACATTTGGTCCATAAAATATTTGGTCCATAAGACATTTGGTCCCTGCCAAAAGGCCCTTGATATTTGGTCATGTCCAAACGTCTATGAGCATATATGGTGCACACCAAAGTGTCCTTGATATCTGGTCATATTTGGTCCTGTCCAAAATGTCCATGGAGACACTGGGTCCACGCCAAAGAGTTCTTGATATTTGGTCTTGTCCAAAACCATTTGGCATGGGTCAAATATACTCATGAATGTCTTGGACAGGAACAAATGTCTGCTAATCCTTTAATTTATTTTGAGTTGATTTTTGTATATGGTGTAGGAGAGGGGTCCAGTTTCATTCTTTTGCATGTGGCTGTCCAGTTTTCCCAACACCATTTATTGACGAGACTATCTTCTCCATTGTATATTCTTGGCTCCTTTGTCATAAATTAATTGAGCACATATGCATCGGTTTACTTCTGGGCTCTTGGTTCTGTTCCATTGATCTATGTGTCAGTTTTTATGTCAAAATTGTACTGATTTGTTTACTATATATTTGTAAAGTAGTTTGAAATCAGAAAGTGTGGAGCCACCAGCTTTGTTCTTTTTCAAGATTGCTCTGACTATTTGGAGTCTTTTGTTGTTACATACAAATTTTAGGATTTTTTTTTTATTTCTGTGAAAAAAGCCACTGGAATTTTGATAGGGATTGCATTGAATCTGTAGATTGCTTTGGATAGTGTGGACATTTTACTAATATTAATTTTTCCAATCCACGAGCAATGAATATTTTTCCACTTATTTTGTGAACATTTGGTACCTGAGTCTTGGTCAGCAACTCTGATTATTTTCTTCATGTGCATTTCCAGAAGTAGCATTGCAGGGTCAAGTGCCATAAACATTTTACAGCTTCTTAATGCATACTGCCAAATGATGCTCCAGAAAAATGGTACCACCTAAATTTTTCCAAGAGTAGCATCTAAGAACGCTGGTCTCACCACATCCTCACCACCTCGACTATCGCAATTTTTCTGACTCGTTGCCAATTGGATATACAAAACAAAACAAAAGTTGCTTCCAAATCTGGACGTAGTGCCCATGCAGATTCTGACTAATGGGGAACAAAGGAGGAGAATTCTAAGGATTTAGATGTGATTTTACTCAATTGTAGATGTTTTCTCCTCTACAACATTATTTGGGGGGGTTGAATACAGGTGTGTGCCTGTGTTTACTTTCCTCCTGTGGTTTGAAGCCTCCACCTGACTCCTTCTTGCTGCCATTCGGTACTTTACTGTTGTTCTCCCTGCCCTGTCACCTTCTGACACCTCAGAGTTACTCATGGATTTCCACCAGCAACTTGCCGGCAAATCTAATGAAAAGCACCCACTGGCCCGTGATTTTCAGCTGGTTCCTGAATTAGAAATTACTTAGTGCAATTTGTCTCATGGACAAACTCTTATAAGACATACACTCAGGGTAGGGAGTGGTTGGATGGTGGGAAGAAACATTAAAAGGGGTGTCACGGAGACATCCAGTTGGCTCCCAATAGCATTGTCCACTTCTCTCTTAGAGCAACCAAACCCGTGACTTTCAGCTGAGCACATGTCACCCAGGACTTCAGAAGTTCCCAGCCTCCTCCTCAGCTAGGTTGTTTGTGTGACTAAGCTTCCCTTCAGGATGGGAAGGGAAGCAATTTGTGTGACTTCCAGGATATTTTCTAGGAGGAAAAATCAGGCTCTTCTGCTTCTTTCTCTGTTCTCCTGCTAGAAAGATAAGCTCTGAGGCTAGAGCTCCATCGTGGCCTGTCTCCATGCGGAATGAAGGCAACACCCCTGGGATGACAGAGCATCAAGGGAGAGGAGTCTCCTGGGGCAGCCCTGCCAGATTAGCCCTGGACTGTCTGCCTCCAGACCAAAACACGAGAGAGTTGCAAACTCCTGTGTGCCAGTCTCCCGTGGGGACTCGTTACAGCAGCTGAACCTTGTTCTGACCAGCACAGCAAGCTTGGAGGGGACGTTTCTGTGCAGCTCCCTTGGGTCAGGCAGCTTCAAGAACCACAGCTATCTGCATTCCACGTGGTGACAGGCAAGCTCAGCTCCAATCCACTCTCCTCTCCAGGCCTATTAATAATATTAATTATTACTATTCTTATTAATGTTACATTATATATTTTATAGAATATACATTATATATTATACATTAACATTATACATATAATATATATATATAATCTCACTTGTTTATCCATCACCCATTTATGGACAGTTACATTGTTTCCATTTTGTGGCTATTGTGAATAATACTGCAATAAACATGTGAATGTAAACATCTTTTTGATATCCTGGTTTTACTTCCTTTGCATACGTAACAGAAAGTGAGATTACTGGAGCATATGGTAAATCTACTTTTAATTTTTGAGGGACCTCCATAGACTGTTTTCTATAGTGACTGAACCCCTTTACAGATTTCCATTCCTGCAAACAGTGCACAAGTGTTCCCTTTTCTCCACATCCTCTCCAACACTTGTCTCCTGTCTTCTTGATGATAGCTTTCTAACAGGTGTGAGGTGATATCTCCTTGTGGTTTTGATTTGCATTTGCTTAACAATTAGTGATGTTGAGCATTTTTTCATGTATGTGTTGGCCTTTTGGATGTCTTCTTTGGAAAAATATATATTCAATTCCTCTGCCCATATTTTAAATAGATTGTGTATTTCATTTTGTTTTGTTTTTACTTTTGAGTTGTATGAGTACCTTGTATATTTTTGATGTTAACTCCTTATGCGTTATATGGTTTGCAAATATTTCCTCTCATTCCATAGATTGCTTTACATTTTGTTGAATGTTTCTTTTGCTGTGCAGAAATTTTTTAGTTTGATGTAGTCCCACTTGTTGCTTTTTGCTTTTTTTTTTTTTTTTAATTTTTTTTTTAAATTTTTTGTTTATTGCAGTAACATTGGTTTATAACATTGTAAAAATTTCAGGTGTACATCATTGTACTTCTATTTCTGCATGGACTACATCATGTTCACCACCAAAATACTAATTACAACCCATCACCACACACATGTACCCAATTATCCCTTTCACCCTCCTCCCTCCCCCATTCCCCTCTGGTAACCACCAATCCAATCTCTGTCCCTATGTGTTTGTTTATTGTTGTTATTATCTACTACTTAATGAAGGAAATCATACGGTATTTGACCTTCTCTCTCTGACTTATTTCACTTTGCATCATGCCCTCAATGTCCATCCATGTTGTCACAAATGGCTGGATTTCATCGTTTCTTATGGCTGAGTAGTATTCCATTGTGTATATATACCACAGCTTTTTTATCCATTCGTCCCTTGATGGGCACTTAGGTTGCTTCCAAGTCTTGGCTATTGTGAATAACGCTGCAATGAACACAGGGGTGCATGTACCTTTACAAATTGGTGTTTTCAAGTTCTTTGGATAAATACCCAACAGTGGAATAGCTGGATCATATGGTAGTTCTATCGTTGATTTTTTGAGGAATCTCCATACTGTTTTCCATAGTGGCTGCACCAGTTTGCACTCCCACCAGCAGTGTATGAGAGTTCCCTTCTCTCCACAACCTCTCCAACACATGTTGTTTCCTGTCTTGTTAATTATAGCCATTCTGACGGGCGTGAGATGATATCTCATTGTAGTTTTGATTTGTATTTCCCTGATAGTTAGTGATTTTGAACATCTTTTCATGTGTCTGTTGGCCATCTGTATATCTTCTTTGGAGAAATGTCTGTTCAGGTCTTTTGCCCATTTTTTAATTGGGTTGGTAGTTTTTTTGTTGTTGAGATGCATGAGTTCTTTATATATTTTGGAGATTAAGCCCTTATCAGATGTATGGTTTGCAAATATCTTCTCCCAATTGTTAGGTTGTCTTTTCGTTTTGTTGATGGTTTCCTTTGCTGTGCAGAAGCTTTTTAGTTTGATGTAGTCCCATTTGTTTATTTTTTCTATTGTTTCTCTTGCCCGGTCAGACATGGTGTTTGAAAAGATGTTGCTAAGACCGATGTCGAAGAGCGTACTGCCTATGTTTTCTTCTAGAACTTTCACAGTTTCAGGTCTTACATTCAAGTCTTTAATCCATTTAGAGTTAATTTTTGTGTATGGTGTAAGGTAAGAGTCTACTTTCATTTTTTTGCATATGGCTATCCAGTTTTCCCAACACCATTTGTTGAAGAGACTTTCTTTTCCCCATTGTATGTTCTTGGCTCCTTTGTCAAAGATTAGCTGTCCATAGATGTGTGGGTTTATTTCTGGGCTTTCAATTCTATTCCATTGATCTGTGTGTCTGTTTTTGTGCCAGTACCATGCTGTTTTGGTTACTATAGCTTTGTAGTATATTTTGAAATCAGGGAGTGTGATACCTCCAGCTTTGTTCTTTTTTCTCAGGATTCCTTTAGCTATTCGGGGTCTTTTGTTGTTCCATATAAATTTTAGGATTCTTTGTTCTATTTCTGTGAAAAATGTTGTTGGAACTTTGATAGGGATTGCATTGAATCTATAGATGGCTTTAGGAAGTATGGACATCTTAACTATGTTAATTCTTCCAATCCAAGAGCACGGAATATCTTTCCATTTCTTTGTGTCTTCTTCAATTACTTTCAGAAATGTTTTATAGTTTTCGGTGTACAGATCTTTCACCTCTTTGGTTAAGTTTATTCCTAGGTATTTTATTCTTTTTGTTGCAATTGTAAATGGGATGGTATTCTTAATTTCTCTTTCTGCTACTTCGTTGTTAGTGTACAGAAATGCAACTGATTTTTGTATGTTGATTTTGTATCCTGCAACTTTACCATATTCGTTTATTACTTCTAAAAGTTTTCTGGTGGATTCTTTAGGGTCTTCTATATATAAAATCATGTCATCTGCAAATAGTGACAGTTTCACTTCTTCCTTTCCAATTTGGATCCCTTTTATTTCTTTCTCTTGCCTGATTGCTCTGGCTAGGACTTCCAATACTATGTTAAATAGGAGTGGTGACAGTGGGCATCCTTGTCTGGTTCCTGTTCTTAGAGGGATAGCTTTCAGTTTTTCACCATTGAGGATGATATTAGCTGTGGGTTTCTCATATATGGTCTTTATTATGTTGAGGTACTTTCCTTCTATACCCATTTTATTCAGAGTTTTTATCATAAATGGATGCTGGATCTTGTCAAATGCTTTCTCTGCATCTATTGAGATGATCATGTGATTTTTGTTCTTCATTTTATTAATGTGGTGTATTACGTTGATTGATTTGCGAATGTTAAACCATCCCTGCATACCTGGAATAAATCCCACTTGATCATGGTGTATAATCTTTTAACGTATTGTTGTATGCGATTTGCTAGTATTTTGTTGAGGATTTTCGCATCGATGTTCATCAGTGATATTGGCCTGTAATTTTCTTTTTTGTGTTGTCCTTGTCTGGTTTTGGTATCAGGGTAATGTCAGCTTCATATAATGAGTTAGGAGCTTCCCCCTCCTCAATTTTTGGAAGAGTTTGAGAAGGATAGGTATTAAGTCTTCTTTGAATGTTTGGTAGAATTCACCAGGAAGCCGTCTGGTCCTGGACTTTTATTTTTGGGGAGGTTTTTGATTACTGTTTCGATCTCCTTACTGGTGATTGGTCTATTCAAATTCTCTACTTCTTCTTGATCCAGTTTTGGAAGGTTGTATGATTCTAAGAATTTATCCATTTCTTCCAGATTGTCGAATTGGTTGGCATATAGTTTTTCATAGTATTCTCTTATAATCTTTTGTATTTCTGAGGTGTCTGTTGTAACCTCTCCTCTTTCTTTTCTGATTTTACTTATTTGTGCCTTCTCTCTTTTTTTCTTGGTGAGTCTAGCTAAAGGTTTGTCAATTTTGTTGATCTTTACAAAGAACCAGCTCTTGGTTTTATTAATTTTTCTATTGTTTTTGGTCTCTATTTCATTTATTTCTGCTCTGATTTTTATTATTTCCCTTCTTCTACTGATTTTGGGCTTTGTTTGTTCTTCTTTTTCCAGTTCCTTTAGGTGCATTGTTAGATTGTTTATTTGAGATTTTTCTTGTTTGTTGAGATAGGCCTGTATTGCTATAAACTTCCCTCTTAGAACCGCTTTTGCTGTATCCCATAAATTCTGGCATGTCGTATTTTCATTTTCATTTGTCTCCAGGTATTTTTTGATTTCTTCTTTGATTTCTTCATTAACCCAGTCGTTGTTCAGTAGCATTTTGTTTAATCTCCATGTATTTGTGGCTTTTCTGATTTTCTTCCTATAGTTGATTTCTAGTTTCATA
The DNA here is from genome assembly GCF_057802395.1 of Ceratotherium simum simum. Taxonomy (NCBI): domain Eukaryota; kingdom Metazoa; phylum Chordata; class Mammalia; order Perissodactyla; family Rhinocerotidae; genus Ceratotherium; species Ceratotherium simum. The sequence goes on from NC_141923.1 coordinate 45,223,968, forward strand.
CCTTTGTGGTCAGAAAAGATGCTTGGTATTATTTCAATCTTCTTAAATTTATGGAGACTTGTTTTGTGGCCTAATATGTGATCAATCCTGGAGAACGTTCCATGTGCATTTGAAAAGAACGTGTATTCTTCGGTTTTTGGATGGAATGCTCTGTATATATCTACTAGGTCCATCTGTTCTAGTGTGTCGTTTAAGGCCAATGTTTCCTTATTGATCTTCTGTTTGGATGATTTATCCGTTGGTGTAAGTGGAGTGTTAAAGTCCCCTACTATTATTGTGTTACTGTCTATTTCTGTTTTTATGTCTGTTAATAATTGCTTTATATATTTAGGTGCACCTACATTGGGTGCGTAGATATTTACAAGTGTTATATCCTCTTGTTGGATTGTTCCCTTGATCATTATGTAATGCCCTTCTTTGTCTCGTTTTACAGTTTTTGTTTTAAAGTCTATTTTGTCTGATATGAGTACTGCTACCCCAGCTTTCTTTTCATTGCCATTTGCGTGGAGTATCTTTTTCCATCCCTTCACTTTCAGTTTGTGAGTGTCTTTAGGTCTGAAGTGTGTCTCTTGTATGCAGCATATATATGGGTCTTGTTTTTTATCCAGTCAGCCACCCTATGCCTTTTAATTGGAGCATTTAGTCCATTGACGTTTAAAGTAGCTATTGATAAGTATGTACTTACTGCCATTTTTTAACTTTTTTTTTTTTTTTCCTCAGTGTTTTAGTAGTCCTTCTCTGTTCCTTACTTCTTCTATACAGAATTGATGGTCACTTTAGTTTGACCTCTGTCTGAAAGCTGTACTCTTTAACTCCCCTCCTCCCTCCTTTTATGTTTTTTATATCATATCCAGCCTCTTTTTTGTGCATTTGTATCCATTACGTTCTAATCGTGGAAATAGATAATTTTTCCTATTTGTGGTCTTCTCTTTTCCCCTTAAATCAGTCCCTTTAACATTTCTTGTAACACTGGTTTCTTGGTGACAAACTCCTTTAATTTTTGCTTATCTGGGAAAATTTTGATCTCTCCTTCCATTTTGAACGATAACCTTGCTGGGTAGAGTATTCTTGGCTGTAAGTTTTTTCCTTTTAGCACTTTAAATATATTGTGCCATTCTCTTCTAGCCTGTAAGGTTTCTGCTGAGAAGTCAGCTGATAGCCTTATGGGGTTTCCTTTGTATGTAACTTGACATTCTCTTGCGGCTTTTAGGATTCTCTCTTTATCTTTAATTCTGGACATTTTGATTATGATGTGTCTTGGTGTGGGCCTCTTTGGGTTTATCTTGTTTGGGGCTCTCTGTGCCTCCTGTACCTGGATGTCTGTTTCCTTCCTTAGGTTAGGANGTTTTCATCTATTATTTCTTGAAATAGATTCTCTGCCCCCTTGTCTCGCTCTTCTCCTTCCGGGACACCTATAACACGGATGTTAGTGCGCTTGATGTTGTCCCAGAGGTCCCTTAGACTGTCCTCACTCTTTTTAATTCTTTTCTCTTTTACCTGTTCACCTTGGGTAATTTCTTCTAGTCTTTCTTCCAGCTCACAGATCCGTTCTTCTGTATCCTCTACTCTGCTTTTGAGTCCCTCTAATGAGTTTTTCATTTCCAGTATTGTATTCTTCATTTCTGATTGGTTCTTTTTATATCTTCCATTTCTTTGTTGACATTCTCACTGAGTCCATCTATTCTTCTCCCCAGATCAGTGAGCATCCTTAACACTCTTAGTTTGAACTCTCTGTCGGGTAGGTTGCTCATTTCTGTTTCACTAAGTTCCTTTTCTGGGGTTTTGTCCTGTTCCCTTACTTGGAATGTATTCTTTTGCCTCTTCATTTTGCCTCTTTCCCTGTGCTTGTGTCTACGTATTAGGTAGGTCAGCTACGTCTCCTGCTCTTGGATAGGTGACCTTATGTAAGTGATGGCTTAGGAGGCTTCCAGTGTGCTTCCCTCAGTTCTCAATGTTCCAGGGGTGACCCCTATGTGGGCTACGTGTATCCTTCTGCTGTGGCCTGTTTGCTCTCCCTGTAGGCGCCCAGGGAGGCTGAGTTATGCTCCTGGCCAGCTGTTATAATGCTCAGCTGCTTGTAGTTGTTGTGGGCCCTTCAGTCTCTTTATCAGCTGTGGGGAGCCCCAGCACAGTTGGCTGCAAGTTCTAATACCACATTTGTGTTGCAGTATTTCTTTTAAGTGAGTAGGCCCCCACCGTGGCAGGTTGTTAGGCTCAGGGCCTTACAATTGCTGTAAGCCTCTAGCCTATTAGGTCTCTTGTCAGCTCTCTGAGGATTGCAGCTGGGTGGGGCTGGCCTCAGGCACAGGAGCACCCAATTGTTTCAGGTTTTGGAAGGTGGAGCAAACCTCCTATGTGGGTCTTTGAGAAGTACAAGTCTTCTGTGGCTGAGAAGCCCTGCCGCCCACAGGTCCACACACACAGTCAACACAGTCCTGCCCCGTGTGAGCGCCCCAACCTCCCCAAGTGGACCCAGTCTCTCCACGGCGGGAGCCCCACACTCTCTGCCACCGCCCCACACTCTCCACCCACTCCTTGTGCACACCCTGCCCCGCTCAAGTCAGCTCAGTTGCCAGGCTGCAGAGAATCCAGTCACCAATCTATGCAGGCCTACACGTTGCCTGAGGGCTTGTTGTTGGGTGGGGCTAGTCTCTAGGGTGGGCTGCCTGCCCTGGCTGAGCTGGATTAAATCGGTGCTCTAGCGGGTGGAGCAGACCCTGGGCTAGCAGGTCTCAGGGAGAACTCAAATGGCATCTGTGTCAGCACGCTCACACCAGGCCACAACAATGGCCGCCGCCAATGTCCCAGTCCCTGGAGAGGTCTCACCCCTCACCGAGATGCACTCAGGGCCTATTAAGTGAGTCTCTTGTCACCGAAGCACTGTGCACCTTTCTTTCTGGTGATTTTAGGATGCTTTCTGGAACGGGTGAGTTTGTGCGCGGGCCCTTTAAGAGCCAGTTTTAGTTTCTTTGTGAACCGGGTTTTCTGGGGGTGCTACCCAATGCTTTAGTAGCAGGCACAGTCAGATATTATGCCGCTGGTCTCAATTGTGCTGGGTCCACAAAATGCCCACAGTGGGGGCGCTCCCCGGCTCAGGGCCCCACGCCTCCAGGGAGGCTGAGTACCTGTGAGCTGCTCCCGGCGGCCGTGAAGCTGGCGGCTTGTGAAGGCGGCGTTTTTCCTCTCCAGAAGGGAGTCTCTGCCTCTTCTACCCCAGTTAGGATTGTCCGTTGTTGCAGGAGTTCCTCTTATCCAGTTTTCAGTTCTGTCTCAGGGGTAATTTTTCCACGAGTAGTTGTAAATTGGCTGTGTCCACGGGAGGAGGTGAGTTCAGAGTCTGCCTACGCCGCCATCTTGACTCCGCCCTCCTGCTTTTTGCTTTTGATGCTTCTACTTTTGGTGTCATATCAAAAAAATCAACGCTAAGCGTAATTGCAAAGAGGTTCTTTCCCATGTTTTCTTCTAGAATTTTTACAGTATCAGATCTTATGTACGTCTTTAATTAATTTTGAGTTAATTTTGGGGAGTGATGTAAAATAGGGGTCCAACTTCATTTTTATGCACATGGTTGTACAATTTTCTCAAGAGTTTTTGTTGAAGAGAATATTCTGCCTCCATTCACAATAGCATCAAAAACAATAAAATACTTAGGAATAAAGTTAACCAAGGAACTGAAAAAACTGTACAGTGAACACTACAAGACTCTGATAAAGAAATTGAAGAAGACAAAAACAAGTTTAAAGATATCCTGTGTTCATTAATCAGAAAAATTAATATTGTTATAATGTCCATACTACCCGAAGACATCTGTAGATTCAATGTAATCCCTATCAAAATTCCAAATGGTAATTTTCACAAAAATAGAGAAAACAATCCTAAAATTTGTATGAAACCCAAAATATTCTGAGTAGCCAAAGAAATACTGAGAAAAAAACAAATTGAGAGTCATCCAATTGTGTGATTTCAAACTATATTACAAAGCTATAGTAATTAAGCAGTATGGTACTGGCATAAAAATAGATATATAGACCAATGGAACAGAATAGAGAAAATAGAGAGCCCAGAAATGAATCCCTGCATATAAGGTCAACTAATATTTGAGAAGGGGTCCAAGAACACACACTGGGGAAAGAATAGTCTCATCAACAAATAGTACTGGGAAAACTGGATAGCTACTTTTAATTTTTTGAGGAACCTCCATACTGCTTTCCATAGTCATCGTAGTAATTTACATTCCCACCAACAGTGCACAAGGATTTCCTTTTTTTCACATCCTTGCCAACACTTGTTATCTCTTGTCTTTTCAACTATAGCCATTCTAACAGGTGTGAGGTAATATCTCATTGTGGTTTTGATTTGCATTTCCCTGATGATTAAGAATATTAAACATCTTTTCATGTACCTGTTGGACATTTGTATGTCTTCTTTGGAAAAATGTCTATTCAGATCATCTATCCATTTTTTTTTACTTTTTGTTGTTGTTTATTGCAGTAACATTGGTTTATAACATTGTATAAATTTCAGGTGTACATCATTATACTTCTATTTCTGCATGGATTACATCATGTTCTCATGTTCACTACCTAAATTTTAATCAGATTATTTGTTTATTTGCTATCAAATTGTATGGGTTATTTATATACTTTGGTAATTGCTCCATGTTAGAAGATGGTTTGCTAATATTTTCTCCCTTTCCATATGTTGCCTTTTCCTTTTCTTTTTTATTATTTCTTTTGCTGTGCAGAAAGTTTTAGGTTGATGTAGTCCCACTTATTTCTCTTTCTTTTTTCATGGCCTGTCCTTTTGAAGCCATATCCAAAATTTGGAGTTATATTGCCAAGACCAATGTCAAAGAGTTTTTTCCTATGTTTTCTTTTAGAAGTTTTATGCTTTCAAATTATACTTTCAAGTCTTTAATCCATTTCAAGTTAATTTTTGTGAGTGGTGTAAGATGCAGGTCCGATTTCCTTCTTTCATAGGTAATTATCCAGTTTTCCCGATACCATTTATATCCTTTCCCTATAGAGTATTCTTGGCTCCTTTATGAAAAAAATTAGCTTACTGTATATGCCTGGGTTTACTAATGGGCTCTCAATTCTGTTCCATTGGTCTATGTATCCTTTTTATGCCAGCACCATACTGTTTTGATTACCATAACTTTGTAATATAGTTTATAGTCAGGAAGGATGATACCTGCAGATTTGTTTTTCTTTCTCAGGATTGCTTTGGCTATTCAGGGTCTCTTGTGGTTCCATACCAAACTTAAAATTGTTTTTTTTAACCTCTGTTAAAAATGCCATTAGATTTTGATAGGGATTATGTTGAATCTGTAGATTTCATTGCATAATATGAACATTTTAAACAATATTAACTCTTTCAATCAATGAGTACAAGATATCTTTCCATTTGTTTGTGTCTTCCTCAATTTCTTTCATCAAAGTCTTGTAGTTTTCATTTACAGTTCTTTTACTTCCTTGATTAAATTTATTCCTGAGCACTTCACATGTTTTGATGCTATTTTAGTGAAATTCTTTTAGTTTCTTTTTCAGAATTAAATAAATAATCAAGATTAGAGAGAAATAAATGAAATGGAGACTAGAACGACAATAGAAAGATCAACAAAACTAAAAGTTGGGTTTTTGAAAAGATAAATAAATGACAAAATTTTAACTATATTAACTAATAAAAAAAGAGAGAGGACTAAAATAAATAATATTATAAATGAAAGAGGAGACATTACAACTGATACCACAGATACAGAAGATCATAAGAGACTACTATAAACAATTACATGCCAACAAATTGAATAACCTAGAGGAAAAAATAAATTCCTAGAGACATAAAAACAACCAAGACTGAAGCATGAACAAATAAAAAATCTGAACAGGCCAATAGTGAGTAAGGAGGTTGAATCAGTAATCGAAATCCTAAAATTCATATGGAACTACGAAAGATCCCTAATAGCCAAAGTGGTCTTGAGAAAGAAAACAAAGCTGAAAGCGTTACAATTCCTGATTTCAAACTATATCATAAATCAAAATACTATGGTACGGGCATAAAAACAGATATAGATCAGTTGACTAGAATAGAGTGCCCATTACTATACCCATGCATATTCAGTCAACTAACCTTTCAAAAGAATGCCAAGAATACACAATGGGGAAAGGATAGCCTCTTCAGTAAATCATTCTGGGAAAACTGGATAGCCACATACCAAAGAATGAAATTGGATATTTATCTTACACCTACCCAACAGTGAATTCAAAATGAATTAAAAACTTAAATATAAGACCTGAAACTATAAAATTACTAGAAGAAAACATAGAAAGAAAAGCTCCTTGACATTGGTCTTGGCAAAGATTTTTTTGGATATGACTCCAAAAGCTCCTTGATATTGGTCTTGACAATGATTTTTTTGATATGAAGCCAAAAGGACAGGCAATAAAAGCAATAACAAACTAAAAAGCTTGTGCACAGCAAAGGATACTATCAGCAAAACGAAAAGACAACCTACAGAATGGAAGAAAATATTGCAAACCATATATCAGACAAGGGGTTAGTATCCAAAATATCTAAGAATTTTGTATAACTTAATAGCAAAACAACTCGTTTTGAAAAATGAGCATAGGGTCTGAAATAGACATTTTCTCAAAGAAGACATACAAATGACCAACAGGTATACGAAAATGTTCTCAACATCATTAATTATCAGGGAAATGCAAATCAAAACCACAATGAGATATCAACTCATAATTGTTAGAATGGCTAAAATTGAAAAGACAAGAGATAACAAGTGGTGGCAAGGATATAAAGGAAAGGGAAACCTTATGCACTGTTGATGAGAACGCAAACTGGTACAGCCACTGTGAAAAAGAGTATGGGGGCTCCTCAAAAAATATAAAATTGGTCTACTATTTGCTCTAGCAGTCCTACTTCTGGGTGTATATCCAAAAGAAATGAAATCAGTATCTAAGAGATATCTGCACTGCCATGTTCATTGCAGCATTATTCACAGTAGACAAGATTGGTAACAGCCTACGTGTCTGTTGGATGAATGGATAAAGAAAATGCGATTGATCTATCTATCACTTATCTATCTATCTACCAGCTATAATAAATATTGGCCATAAAAAAAGAAGTAAATCCTGCCATTTTGACAACATGGATGAACCTGAAGGACATCATGCTACGTGAAATTAGCCAGACATAGAAAGACAAATGTTGTATGATCTCAGTTATATGTGAAATCTAAAAAATTAGAAGTTAGAAATACTACGAAGAGAATGGATGTTGCCAGGAGCTGAGCGTTGGGTGAAATGGAGAGAAGTTGGTCAATGGGTACAAACTGTTAGTCATAAGATGAATATGTTCTGTTTAATCTAATGTACCACATGATGGCTATACTTAATAATACTGTATTGTATACTTTAACTTTGCTGAGTGGATTTTTAAGTGTTCTCACTACAAAAAAATGGTAACTGTGAGGTAATCAATGTTAATTAGTTTGATTGTGGTTATCATTTCACAATGTATATGTATAGCAAACCATCATGTGTGCACCTTAAATATATACAATGTTTGTCAGTTATACCTCAATAAAGCTAAAAAGTATTATTTCATTTCAATGTAATAATTAATATAGATATCACTCATAGTAAATCAAGGTGTGAGTGGAGTGTGAGGAGTTTGTGATTGAATGTGTGCTTCTCTTTCATTTTTATTGTTAAGAGGAAGAGAGACGGGGCATAAATTGGTTTAGAATAGACGTTTGTTTCAAGAAGAAAGAGACTGAATGAGTTAAGAGAATGGATGGGGAAGTGATGAAGAGGTTGCTGATAAAGGAGATTCGGTTTATAATTAATGATACAAAGTCTTTTAGAGAGCAGGAGAGAAAGGGATACATATGCAGAAATTGGCTTAGTCAGGAACAGAGATGAACTTTCAATTTTAACAGGTGAGGGGTCACCACTAGGTAGAAATTCAAAAATATTTGTGGATTTTATGCCAACAAGCTGAAATTTATCTTCAAATTATCTAATTCATCTGTGTAGTAGAGATGGTCTCATTTGCAGAAACTGAAGGGAAAGGTGAGAATCTGTGAGACTTATAAGATATGGGAAAGGCCTGAACATTTATGAATCATGGAAGAATGATTTAATTATCAAGGTATAGTAGGATATAAAATATTTATGAAAAGTCATTGGAGATTTGTGACACTGTGCTTAGACCAGGTCAATATCCTAATCCTGTGCTGTGACAGATGCAGCTGTGGGAAAGGGAGATATTTGGAGTCATCTGAGATTGAGGACTTGATCAGAAGTGAAGGGTTGAGAGTCATGAAAGATGGGGGTTTTTTTGGTACATATATGGTGAAATGAGTAAGTGTGGGTTAAACGAGGTCAGCAAAACTGAGAAAAAGTGGGGGCTGATGTTTGGGTAATTGGTCAGTGTACTGGAGGTTCCCATAGTCAGAGGACCTGGGCCTGGGGAGTAATTTGTGAACAGGCTGAAAGGAGAGGGTTGTGAGAGGAGAGAGAGGCCTCTGGTCATTGACCAGAGAGGTGATGTATCTAGGCAAAACCTGGGTCTGGGTCAAGGTAAAACCCCTCAAGACAAGAATGTTTAATTATTTGAGATTTAGAGACAGGCAGAGCTGAGTTTAAATTCTAGCTCTTTCATTTTGAAGCCATGGGATTTTGTCATATTCATAAAGTTTTCTGAACCAGCTTATGTCATTTGTTAAATGGGTAACTAATTCATAAACAGTAGAATTATGGGGACTAAATAAGCAAATATATGTAATTGCAGTTGCAGGATCTTTATTTATTACATAATTTTTCTCTTCTCCAGACCTCAGGCTCAAAGGCTTGTGATCCTAACCTTCTTCATGACACACTATCATTATTTGTCTATGCAGTACATTTATTAACAGTGTTCTACATAGTACTTTAAAGTTGAAAGATGCTTCCATATATATAAATTGTGACAAGAAGGGATGTTCCTGTTGATGATAATTACTAGGACAGAAGTCCAGCTGCCATTTCACAACAATATCTGAAATACTCAACTAAAATCCCTTCAGTATGTAATTTATAAGCCTTCCTACCCTATGGGGAATGTGAGACACAGCAGTAGCATTACCACGTATGTACTATTGCTTCTTTCCTATGCAAGGGATTTTTAGTGCTATATTTACATGATGAGAGTCATTGAACCCTTCAACAAGAGATGAATTTTTGAATTGTTGCATGCTACCATTAAGTAGACTCAAAATAGCCTGGTCATGGGGCCAGCCTGGTAGCGTAGTGGTTAAGTGCATGCACTCCACTTCAGCAGCCTGGGGTCCGCAGGTTCGCATCCCGGGCGTGGACAGATGTACTGCTCAACAAGCCACGCTGTGGTGGTGTCCCACATACAGAATAGAGAAAAATGGGCATAGATGTGAGCTCAGAGCCAATCTTCCTCAACAAAAATAAATAAATAAATAAAATATCCTGGTCATATATCCAAGGATGTGTAGGATAGAGCTGGGGTTGCACTGATATTGCCTGAATGCCCCGTGTGAAGACACAATGATTGAGGACAAGTATACACAGAGGGTGGGGGACAGGGTACAGAGGGAGGATGTGGGCCACTAGGGGCTAGTGTAGGTATTAAAGAAGAAATGCTAATGTACCTAACCAAGAAGTATTACATCAGAAATCCTGTAACTGTACCCTTGGTTGTGGATACAAGAATTCCTATGTAACATAAGTGAGATTCTCTTAAGATGTGGCATCAGGGGAGGAATTAAATAATGCCTCTGAACACCAGGTCTAATTAAAGTATAACACCATAACCCTATGACTTTTATTTTGTTATCTGTAAAATGAGGATATTAATATTTTTCTTGTGATCATCTGTAGCTAAAGCCTTCTCACTGTGACCCTAGGAAAAGAGATTGCTCGCCTGCTTGTCTTAGATCATTCTTCATGTGAGTGTGATTTGAGCTGGGGGATTCCCTGCCATGTGAAGATTTAGGAATTCATGACCGATGTATGCACAAATGGTGGAAAAGACTGAAATCGCATGGCTTCTTTTCTTTGCTCAGCTTTGTCTGCTGAGTGATCAGACTGTCCCACGGTGAGAACACTAATAGAGACAGGGGCAGGTGAGTTGTTGGGAATGCAACCACAGGTGGAGAGGGAACCACTTTTACTCCTGAATTGATACATCTGTTAAAAGCAGATGGGCAGGCTCCTCCTTTTGGCCTGGATCTTCTAAGTGAACCCAAAAAATATTAGTGCGAGTTATGTTTTACTAGGATTCTGCTTATCGCAAGTCCAGGACTGATAAATAAATAATCTCCTTCCTACATTTACACTGATTTAGTCAATTCTCCATTAAGAATGTCCTTGCAAGAGAAGAGATGTGAATGGTTGGGGTTTTTTTTTTTTTTTCATCCAGACCATAGCCTTGGTAGAGAAATAACACATTTATTAACAATGTTAGTGGCTACAATGGCCTTAGACGTGTGCTTAACACAGGCAGTAAAGATGAGTAAGGGCAAAGGTTATAATCCAGTAGGGGGGAGATAGTTCATCAAGTGAGTTCAATCAATCCAGTGTCACAGGGGGTGGGTGGAGGCTGTGCAGCATTGAGGTGGGGAGTGGAAGAGAGGATTGGACCCAAAAGAGCAATGAAGAATCACTTATTTTTTTCACTAATTTTAAATGTATTAAAGTTTTAAAAATATAGTTGAACATTTTCATAACTGAAAAAAATTAACTAAAATTCTCCTTACCCTTTTACCAAAACTCAGTTTGTTTCTTTGTAATTAATTTTTGATCAAATTTAAAAATTGAATGCAATGCATGGAGAATATTTTCTTAATTTTGGCTGTGTGTTGAGAAGGAGTATAGTAAATAGAACAACATTTTGGATTCTGTGGTAATTTTGGGGGACTGGAGGGACCATAGACAAACGAAATGCTTCTATTACCCTTTAGCAGAGGGATTAAGTTACAAGACAGACAATGATGCTTGGAGGTCCCAGAGAAAATTGACAATGGGAACCTCACTGTGGGATGGGTCAGGCTAGTGCCATCCTTCTGTATAGAATTATTAGGGGCCCTTGGGTTGTGTTTCTCAATCATCTGTTCTTGTAACTTATAATGAACTCATAAAATGTGTAGAGATAAGAGAAAGAGGCTGTACCTGCCAACCAATTTTCTCTAAGTCTGTTCAGTTCTGCAGAACGGTAGGCATTTCTTTATCATTAGCCACCATTTAAAAAGTAATATACTTATGATTTATATTTATTGAGTGTTTGTTATAAACTTTGCAAATTAGCTCACGGGATCTGTCAACATTCATAACAGGTTGTTAAACCATTTCACAAATGAGAAATGTAAGGCTCATAAAGGGGAAATGCTTACTCAGAATCACAGTTATATCGCAGGCAATGGATATTGCTTGCATTGTGATGAGTCTGTGATTTACTTGAAATTGTTAAGAAAGAGAGTCTATTTATGTATTCTCAAGATCAAAACTTCTAATAATATACTATAATTTGATATAATATAATTTTATAATATAAAACTTATAATATACCCGTCTGGAAGTGAGGCCTAACACTTCAAAGAAAAATGTCCAGGTTATTTCACACTGCACATTATGTGATATTCCCTTATAATAAAGTTAATATGTATTAAGTGTGTGTATTTGTCTTTGTGATTATGTATAAACAGCACATGCTGGATCAGCATAGGAAAATTCTAGAACGGAATCCCAAACAGGGTTTGAGCTTTCTGTACCTACAGTCCCCTTTCCCTAGCACTGTCACATCAACTGTCCTTCCCTGGACCTCAGTAGATCTGGCCCTGACTGAATCAGAATGTCCATGGTGTTTTAGGAATCAGTGACCATCGTGGATGTGGCTGTGGACTTCCCCCAGGAAGAGTGGGCCTTGGTGGGCACATCCCAGAGGAAGCTGTACATAGATGTGATGCTGGAGAACATTAGTCATCTTGTCTCTGTGGGTGAGTTGGTCAACACCGATTTATTTATTCAACAAGTGCCCAGAACAGTTTTCACATATCACCCCCTCCTCTCAACACTCATTTCTGTTCTTTCATTGCACTTGCAACTACCTACAAGTAATCTGTTTATTGATTGATTTACTGATGTGTACTTTGTCCCTCCACTAGAATATAGTCTTTCTGACCACAATTTCGTGTCTTTGTTGCTGCTCTATCACCAGCACCCAGAACAGTGCTGGAAACTCAATTGCTTTTTTTTTAATGACTAAATAAGATAAAACATTTCCTAAGCAATTATTCTGTTCTAAGCACTAAGCCCAGAGTTTGAGACTATAGTAGTAAAAATAGCAGGAAACATAAACTTAGATTATTCTGGTGGAGCTTACATTTATTGGGTTACTTTTGAAAATAAAATTTTATATGAAGAAACATTAACTAGAAACATTTAATTCCTCCCATGTTGAGAACACTGAGGATTCTTTACTCTGTGAGCTTGCTCATGCACATCCACAACGAGAGATCCTCAGTGCTTTGGGCTTAGAGTCAAGGTATTCTTCCTGCTCTGCTCAAGGACCTACAAGGTTCTCTTCCCTAAACTTATCCTTTAGTCTCCACTTCATTATTCACTGGTCTCCTGTCCTGGACTTCAAGATTATGTATTACTCTTAACACAGAGTTCAAAATTCGTGTATCTTTTCCCCATGAACAGTGTATCAGCTCTGTAAATCAAATGTAAGTTTCTAGTTGGAGCAAGGAAAGGAGCTATGGAGGGAAGAAGGAGAATTCCTCCAAGGCCTGAGGCAAAGTTCCAGGCGGGTGTGCTCAATATGAGGAAGAGCCTGGTCAGCGAGGGACCAGGACCTTGGTAATGTCAGCTGCAGATTTCCTTAAGTCAATAGTATTTTCAGAAAGGTATAAATGGCCACTGGGGGAAAAAATCCTCAAGTGGTGTCATTATTCTTAGCATTCATCAAATTCTCTTCATTTAGAGTTCATGTCCTCATTGGAGTAAAAGTTTCATGCTGTGAACTTTGCCCTTGTCCCTTCCCTTTGATGACTTCTTCTCTCATAACCTTACCAAAATCCCATCTTAATTTTCTCTTTAATTTTGAAAACATTTTTGTAATTGACAGTGACCTAAAACATCTTTCTACTTACTGGTGTGTTTTCTCTATTTCACATTCTTTCACTGTGTAAGGGTCAATATTTGAAACATACTCACATTTGCCTTACATGCTTTTCAACATTTTTGTTTCCCCAATGCCTTTCTAGAAATTTTATTTATTTATTTATTTATTTTGTGAGGAAGATCAGCCCTGAGCTAACATCCATTGCCAATCCTCCTCTTTTTGCTGAGGAAGATTAGCCCTGGGCTTATATCCGTGCCCATCTTCCTCTACTTTATATGGGATGCCGCCACAGCATGGCTTGATAAGCAGTGAGTCAGTCCGTGCCTGGGACCCGAACCTGCGAACCCCCAGCTGCTGAAGCGGATTACGTGCACTTAACCACATGCCACTGGGCTGGCCCCCTCTAGAAATTTATTTTTTAAATTACTTTAGGCAGGAAAAGTGACCGCAATACTCAAGAAATGATATCTACAGGAAGGACCCATCTAACTATATAGCAATGGTAAGTTTCATGAGGGTGCACCCTGGTCCCCTCCATTAGAGACCTAGGAATGGAATGAATTATGAATACAGCACAATAACATGACTATAATTAGAGTTGGGAGTAAGTACTGTTTCAGCAGCAAGTTTTGCATAGTTTAAATTTAGGCAGGAAATTAACCTGAGCACAGAGTTATAACCTGAGTTCTTATAAAAGGACAATTGCATAAATATGGCTTATATACCTAGTCTTTTAAACACAATGAAGTCTACAAAATAAATCAACTGTATAGTTGAGATGCTACAATGAAGAAAATCTCTGTGCGTGCAAAACAGTAACATACCATGTGTATGTAACTTACGTGGGGAAGGTTTTTAACCAGGAACTATGACTTACTGATTTGCCTAGAATTCATATGTAGAGAAAAGAATCAAAGAATATGTGTGGGAAATCCTTTAAATGTCTCCTCTCCTTCCATTAGAACAAATCTCACACTGGGGAGGAACCCATTGAATAGAATGAGTGTGAGATGCTTTCACTCACAGATTCACAGTGACTCAACATGTGTTAACTCACATGGGCCCAGGAGGCCCACCTCATCAAACTGTTAAACCAACTGAGGCAGCAAAGCCAAGAGGAAATGCTGAAGTTTCACCTAGAAAAGGCCAAAGATTTTCTCGAGAACATGAAATCCAGGTAGATCCCAAAAGACAGAAGGGCATAGCCTGGAATCTGTATTTAAAGTCAAAGTCAGCCTGCTTAGGAGGCCAGGGGTGTGCCCAGCGAGCTCAAGATGAAAATCTTGCCCCTAACTTTGGAAAATATTGTGGTCCTTTGTTGCTCTGCTCTCCTGAAAAGCTTATGGAGGGGGCTTCAAGGCCTCGTAGTTTAAAGGTCGAGAGCGTGGGTCCTCCATCAAGCTTTTTAAAATTTAAAATATGCTTGCTCTTTGTTAAAGAAAAAAAGTCAAACAATGCAAACCAATACGTGTGGAAATTTCCCCCTGTTCCTGCCCGACTCTTACTTTTTATGGACATATACATTTACATATATGGACATATACACATATATATTGCTTTTCACATAAAGGTTGGAAAATACTATGCAAATTGATCTATAACTGCAAATATACTTCCATTTTTAATGACCATTTAAAATGCATTAATATAGATACGTCATAATGATTTAACCATCTGCAAATAGATTAGCTTTATAAGATTCGTTCCAGTTTCTCAATATTAAAAGCAGTTCTCTGTGAACTTCCTAGTATCTTGTGCCTTTGTACAACTAATTTGTCAGGACTATTCACAGATGAAACTGCACTGCCAATTGAGTGCAGGACTCAGCTCCAGAAGCATAACATGAGGCTAATGGGTAAACCCCCGAGCCTTGATCTGAGAAAGAGGGAAATGTCTAGACCTTGGGGCATTGGAGAGTTTGATGGGATAATGCAGGTAAAGATCAAGGACGGTGGACAGAAAACGGAAACTCAAGCAGAAACCTCTCTCCTGTGTGTTTTCCAAATGTTCCTCAAAAAGTATGCATTCTTTGTATGATCAGTAAAATTGCAAAACAAACCAATGGCTGTTACTGTAAAAGGAAACCTCCTCAGCAGCTCTGGGTAGAGCCAAATGCCAGGTTCCAGCCCCCTCAGTGGGGTCAGGGTGTGGCTCTTTGCTGGGGTCTCCCACACTCACTCAAGCCCCCCTTAGACAGTGGTCCCACCTACCTACCTCACAAGCAAGAATGTTTTCATGTCCTCCTGACAAAGGAAGTGATGGGGCACCCAGTGATCATACAGGAATAACTCAACACCTACAGCTCCACTCTCAGCAGACACTCACTCATGAAGTCTTTGAACGAGAATGGAGAGGGATACCAGATAATCACCAAGAAGCAAAGGGAGGAGGATGACTTCAAGTTCTGAGTTGCCTTGACTTTGAACACCTTACCTAACCTGTGCAGAGCCGGAGTCAATGTCAGGACATTAAGGAATAGGAAGTTGAAAGTGTTTCTAAAAGAGACCACCTCTTTCTCAGTATAAAAGAAGTTGAGGGCCCAGAATTCAGGGCTCAAGGCTTGAATGGAATTGTAGTGGAAAGGCTAATTTATGTGACAATTTGAATTCCATTCATCCTACCCACCACTGCCACGGAAACCTCCTAAAAGACAGCTCTGACCTACCCACTCTCCCACTCACAAGTCTCTCCCAACTCTCCAGCCCCTACCAAATCCAACCCACAGTCCCTACATGACCACAGAGGCCCCCACACTCTGGTTCCCACCTTGATTCTCCCCGCTGCAGCAAACTCCTCAGCTCTTTCTGCGTATGCCCCCTGCCCACCTGCCCTTTCCTCATCCTGCCCCTCTGGGGGATACTTTTGTTTCCGCATGGTAAAACCCAGACATTCTTCCATCCACTGCCAGGGGCAGGTATCCCCTCCACTCAGCCTGACCCCTCATCTCACCTTCCTCACCCACTATCACCTCTCCTCTCTCTGAACATGCTAGTACATTGGTTGTTGTCAAATACAGGAGCTCAGAGCATCCAACTAGAATGTGTTTCCTTAAGGACAGGTATGACTTACTAATTTTGATTCAACTTCGATTGCCCTTAGCACAGTGTCTTGCACATAATCCAGACACAGTGAGTGCTCCCTGGGTAAATGCATGAATAGGAGGGATGTCCTGAATGACTCTCCCAGAGCTTGGCTCTTTTCCCACACACGCAACCAGAGTTCTGCATTGTCAGAGCTGAAAAGACTTGTGGTTGACCGTGAACCCGGCTGAGGGTTTCCCATACACAAGGGAGCGCTGACTCCTCAGGGAGTCCCTCCCCCTGGCAGGGGTACCTGTTTCAATGCTGATAAACGCTGCCTATGCCAACCTTCCAGAACAAGTGATCATTCCATCTAGACTAGTTTCAGAATTAAAGAAATAGTGAGTAAAAAACCCTTTTATTCTCCTTCTTTGGCCCTGGTTTTATGAAAAAGGTGAAATATTGTAACAAAATATTGGACTAACTTTAGCTGGAAAAAGAAAAATTGTAGGTAATTGAAGGAGGGGGTGAAAAACACAACAAAAAAATAGGAAATGTCCAGGAATGATGAGCAGTCTGTGGTATCTCTTTCCTGACCCAGGGTGACCTGCCGGCTGGTCCTTGGGCATCAGAAACAGTGTTTTCCTGCCCGGATGGTCTCTGGGTCCTACTTCCTGGTGTCTGTGATTTGGCAGGTGCTTATATTTTTAAATAAATGGATATACGTATATAGGCATGGATGTATCATGTATGGTGTTTTGTTCTGATTAAGGGGCACATATCACATAAAATTAGAAAATAATTCAGTGGAGAAAATAAAAATAATCCACAACTCCACCACTGAGAATGGACCTCCCCTCATTCTGAAGTTTCTGGGCCTTTGTGTTTGAATTTGGATCAAATATGGACATTTGTGTTTGTCTTTGGCATGACATTTGCATTGCCCTGCTGACACTACAATGTCACAGCTGGAAAGACTAGCCAGCTAGAGGTCACCTGGTTAGCCCACCTTCTGTGTTTAGAGATGGGCAGGAGCCCAGAGAAGGGAAGTGGAGGGGGTAAAGCCAAGACTTTGGTCTATTTTTCCTTCACCTCAAAATCATGTCTCTCCCCTCACTCTTCAGTTTCAAAATGTCTCAATTTGAACCTAATCATTCTCCTTTCTCTGCCACAGGCCATCATCCGTCTTCTCCATGGCCCGCAAAGAAGACAACAAGGATCACCCCAAGAGATAATATTTATTAAAGAGGATTATAAATATTAATAATCAATAGCTATGAGAGAGGCACTGTAACTAGCCAATTTTACAGATGAACACATGAGTTCAGAGAGTTAGTAACTTGGCCAAGATTTCTGAGATAGGAAATGGTTAGATCCAGGATACTAATCTTGGCCATGTAATTACAGTGTCTTGAACAAAACACTGTGCTCTCTGGACATGAGACTAACCAGAAAAAAAAAATTAATGGATCCAACTGATTGGATTTTTGTGTTAAACCATAGCATACAAATACGTAAAAGTATGGAAATCATAAATGTATAGCTTAATAAATTATCCAGAGGGGATAGTCCTGGTAACCAGTACATACAAGAAACAGAACATTGCCAACTCTCCAGGATCCCTTCACGTACCCATCCCAAGTCACTGCCCTCTCTTCGGCAAAAGTAACAAATATTATCATTTCTTTATTAGTTTTGTTTGTTTTTGAGCTTTATTTACACGGAATCATATAGAATGTACTCTTTTATGTCAGGCTACTTTCATTACATTTGTAAATTTCAGACATATTTGTGAATCTGGCTATAGTTAATTTGCATCTGTATAGCATACCATTATAAAAAATGTAATCTATTTTATTTATCCTTTCTATTATTAATGCACATTTGGGTTTCTGGTTTAGAGAATTACCAAAGAAGGCTGCTCAGAACATTCTTTTGCAATGGTGAACATATGTAGGCATTTCTATTGGGTAGTTACCTAAGAGAGGAATTTTGAGGTCACAGAGTATGTGTAAGTCCATCTGTAGGAGATACTACCAGAGAGTTTTTGAAAGAGGCTGTAACAGTTCACACACGCAGAAGTGCATGGAAGTCCAGTTACTCTCCATCCTCACAAACACTTTGTATTGTCAGTGGTTTTTATTTTGGTCTTTGTGTATTGGTATCACATAAGGGTTTTAATTTGCACTTTCCTGACAAGTAATTATGCCGCGCACATTTTCAAACACTTATTGGCCATTTGTTAAATGCCTAGTCAAATCTTTTGTCCATTTTTTTCTAGTAGGCTGTCTATCTTTTTTCTTAATAATTTATGGGAGCTAGTTACATATCATATATGAGGCTTTTTCCAGGTTAAATATGGCAAGTATTTATTATCATTCTATTATTGCCTTCTTACTCTCTTGAAGGTGCCTTTTGATGAAGAGATGTTCTTAATTGTAATAAGGTTCAATTTATTAATTTTTGTCTTTATGTTTAGTGTACCCTGTGACCTATCTAAGAAGTCTTTGTCTGCTCCAGGTCATGAAAAGATTCTCCTGTGTTGTCTACTACAAATGTCATTGTTTTAAACTTTCACATTTGGATTTAAAATCCACCTAAAGGGGGGGCGAACTCAAGATGGCGGTGTAAGCAGACTCGGAACTCACCTCCTCCCGTGGACACAGCCAATTTACAACTACTCGTGGAAAAATTACCCCTGAGACAGAACTGAAAACTGGATAAGAGGAACTCCTGCAACAACAGACAATCCTAACTGGGGTGGAAGAGGCAGAAACTCCCTTCTGGAGAGGAAAAACGCCGCCTTCACAAGCCGCCCGCCTCAGGGCCGCCGGGAGCAGCTCACAGGTACTCAGCCTCCCTGGAGGAGCGGGGCCGTGAGCTGGGAGCGCCCCCGCTGTGGACATTTTGTGGACCCAGCACAATCGAGATGAGTGGCAGAATATCTGACTTTGCCTGCTACTAAAACATTGGGGAGCACCCCAAGAAAAGCTGGTTCACAAAGAAACCAAAACCGGCTCTTAAAGGGCCCGCGCACAAACGCACCTGTTTCAGAAAGCAACCTAAAATCACCAGAAAGAAAGGTGCACAGTGCTGTGGTGAAAAGAGACTCACCTGATAGGCCCTGAGTGCATCTCAGTGAGAGGTGAGACCTCTCCAGGGACTGGGACATTGGCGGCGGCCATTGTTGTGGCCTGGTGTGGGCGTGCTGACACAGACGCCATTGGAGTTCTCCCTGAGGCCTGCTAGCCCAGGGTCTGCTCCACCCGCTAGAGCACCGATTTAATCCAGCTCAGCCAGGGCAGGCAGCCCACCCTAGAGACTGGCCCCACCCAACAACAAGCCCTCAGGCAACGTGTGGGCCTGCATAGATTGGTGACTGGATTCTCTGCAGCCTGGCAACTGAGCCAACTTGAGCGGAGCAGGGTGTGCACAAGGAGCGGTGGAGAGTGTGGGGCGGTGGTGGAGTGTGTGGGGCTCCTGCCGTGGAGAGCCTGGGTCCACTTTGGGAGGTCGGGGCGCGCACACGGGGAAGGACTGTGTTGACTGTGTGTGTGGACCTGTGGGCAGCAGGGCTTGTCAGCTGCAGAAGACTTGTGCTTCTCAAAGACCCACATAGGAGGTTTGCCCCACCTTCCAAAGCCTGAAACAATTGGGTGCTCCTGTGCCTGAGGCCAGCCCCACCCAGCTGCAATCCTCAGAGAGCTGACAAGAGACCTAATAGGCTAGAGGCTTACAGCAATTGTAAGGCCCTGAGCCTAACAACCTGCCACACTGGGGGCTTATTCACTTAAAAGAAAGACTGCAACACGAATGTGGTATTAGAACTTGCAGCCAACTGTGCTGGGGCTCCCCACACCTGATAAAGAGACTAAAGGGCCCACAACAACTACAAGCAGCTGAGCATTACAACAGCTGGCCAGGAGCATAACTCAGCCTCCCTGGGCGCCTACAGGGAGAGCAAATAGGCCACAACAGAAGGACACACGTAACCCACATAGGGGTCACCCCTGGAACACTGAGAACTGAGGGAAGCACACTGGAAGCCTCCTAAGGCATCACTTACATAAGGTCACCTATCCAAGAGCAGGAGACGTAGCTGACCTACCTAATACGTAGACACAAGCACAGGGAAAGAGGCAAAATGAGGAGGAAAAAGAATACATTCCAAGTAAGGGAACAGGACAAAACCCCAGAAAAGGAACTAAGTGAAACAGAAATGAGCAACCTACCCAACAGAGAGTTCAAACAAAGAGTGTTAAGGATGCTCACTGATCTGGGGAGAAGAATAGATGGACTCAGTCAGAATGTCAACAAAGAAATGGAAGATATAAAAAAGAACCAATCAGAAATTAAGAATACAATACTGGAAATGAAAAATTCATTAGAGGGACTCAAAAGCAGAGTAGAGGATACAGAAGAACGGATCTGTGAGCTGGACGAAAGACTAGAAGAAACGACCCAAGGTGAACAGGTAAAAGAGAGAAGAATTAAAAAGAGTGAGGACAGTCTAAGGGACCTCTGGGACAACATCAAGCGTACTAACATCCATGTTATAGGTGTCCCGGAAGGAGAAGAGCGAGACAAGGGGGCAGAGAATCTATTTCAAGAAATAATAGATGAAAACTTCCCTAACCTAAGGAAGGAAACAGACATCCAGGTACAGGAAACACAGAGAGCCCCAAACAAGATAAACCCAAAGAGGCCCACACCAAGACACATCATAATCAAAATGTCCAGAATTAAAGATAAAGTGAGAATCCTAAAAGCCTCAAGAGAATGTAAGTTACATACAAAGGAAACCCCATAAGGCTATCAGCTGACTTCTCAGCAGAAACCTTACAGGCTAGAAGAGAATGGCACAATATATTTAAAGTGCTAAAAGGAAAAAACTTACAGCCAAGAATACTCTACCCAGCAAGGTTATCATTCAAAATGGAAGGAGAGATCAAAAATTTCCCAGACAAGCAAAAATTAAAGGAGTTTGTCACCAAGAAACCAGTGCTACAAGAAATGTTAAAGGGACTGATTTAAGGGGAAAAGAGAAGACCACAAATAGGAAAAATTATCTATTTCCATGATAAGAACGTAATGGATACAAATGCACAAAAAAGGGGTTAGATATGATATAAAAAACATAAAAGGAGGGAGGAGGGGAGTTAAAGAGTACAGCTTTCAGACAGAGGTCAAACTAAAGTGACCATCAATTCTGTATAGAAGAAGAAAGGAACAGAGAAGGACTACTAAAACAGTGAGAAAAAAAAAAGTTAAAAAATGGCAGTAAGTACATACTTATCAATAGCTACTTTAAACGTCACTGGACTAAATGCTCCAATTAAAAGGCATAGGGTGGCTGATTGGATAAAAAAACAAGACCCATATATATGCTGCATACAAGAGACACACTTCAGACCTAAAGACACTCACAAACTGAAAGTGAAGGGATGGAAAAAGATACTCCACGCAAATGGCAATGAAAAGAAAGCTGGGGTAGCAGTACTCATATCAGACAAAATAGACTTTAAAACAAAAACTGTAAAAAGAGACAAAGAAGGGCATTACATAATGATCAAGGGAACAATCCAACAAGAGGATATAACACTTGTAAATATCTACTCACCCAATGTAGGTGCACCTAAATATATAAAGCAATTATTAACAGACATAAAAACAGAAATAGACAGTAACACAATAATAGTAGGGGACTTGAACACTCCACTTACACCAACGGATAGATCATCCAAACAGAAGATCAATAAGGAAACATTGGCCTTAAACGACACACTAGAACAGATGGACCTGGTAGATACATACAGAGCATTCCATCCAAAAACCGAAGAATGCACGTTCTTTTCAAATGCACATGGAACATTCTCCAGGATTGATCACATATTAGGCCAGAAAACAAGTCTCCATAAATTTAAGATGATTGAAATAATACCAAGCATCTTTTCTGACCACAACGGTATGAAACTAGAAATCAACTATAGGAAGAAAATCAGAAAAGCCACAAATATATGGAGATTAAACAAAATGCTACTGAACAACGACTGGGTTAATGAAGAAATCAAAGAGGAAATCAAAAAATACCTGGAGACAAATGAAAACGAAAATACGACATGCCAGAACTTATGGGATACAGCAAAACTGGTTCTAAGAGGGAAGTTTATAGCCATACAGGCCTATCTCAACAAACAAGAAAAATCTCAAATAAACAATCTAACAATGCACCTAAAGGAACTGGAAAAAGAAGAACAAACAAAGCCCAAAATCAGTAGAAGAAGGGAAATAATAAAAATCAGAGCAGAAATAAATGAAATAGAGACCAAAAAAACAATAGAAAAAATTAATAAAACCAAGAGCTGGTTCTTTGAAAAGATCAACAAAATTGACAAGCCTTTAACTAGACTCACCAAGAAAAAAAGAGAGAAGGCACAAATAAGTAAAATCAGAAATGAAAGAGGAGAGGTTACAACAGACACCTCAGAAATACAAAAGATTATAAGAAAATACTATGAAAAGCTATACGCCAACCAATTTGACAATCTGGAAGAAATGGATAAATTCTTAGAATCATACAACCTTCCAAAACTGGATCAAGAAGAAGTAGAGAATTTGAATAGACCAATCACCAGTAAGGAGATCGAAACAGTAATCACAAACCTCCCCAAAAATAAAAGTCCAGGACCAGACGTCTTCCCTGGTGAATTCTACCAAACATTCAAAGAAGACTTAATACCTATTCTTCTCAAACTCTTCCAAAAAATTGAGGAGGGGGGGAAGCTCCCTAACTCATTATATGAAGCTGACATTACCCTGATACCAAAACCAGACAAGGACAACACTAAAAAAGAAAATTACAGGCCAATATCACTGATGAACATCGATGCAAAAATCCTCAACAAAATACTAGCAAATCGCAGACAACAATACGTTAAAAAGATTATACACCCCATGATCAAGTGGGATTTATTCCAGGTATGCAGGGATGGTTTAACATTCGCAAATCAATCAATGTAATACACCACATTAACAAAATGAAGAATAAAAATCACATGATCATCTCAATAGATGCAGAGAAAGCATTTGACAAGATACAGCATCCATTTATGATAAAAACTCTGAATAAAATGGGTATAGAAGGAAAGTACCTCAACATAATAAAGACCATATATGAGAAACCCACAGCTAATATCATCCTCAATGGTGAAAAACTGAAAGCTATCCCTCTAAGAACAGGAACCAGACAAGGATGCCCACTGTCACCACTCCTATTTAACATAGTACTGGAAGTCCTAACCAGAGCAATCAGGCAAGAGAAAGAAATAAAAGGGATCCAAATTGGAAAGGAAGAAGTGAAACTGTCACTATTTGCAGATGACATGATTTTATATACAGAAAACCCTAAAGAATCCACCAGAAAACTTTTAGAAGTAATAAACGAATATGGTAAAGTTGCAGGATACAAAATCAACATACAAAAATCCGTTGCATTTCTGTACACTAACAACGAAGTAGCAGAAAGAGAAATTAAGAATACCATCCCATTTACAATTGCAACAAAAAGAATAAAATACCTAGGAATAAACTTAACCAAAGAGGTGAAAGATCTGTACATAGAAAACTATAAAACATTGCTGAAAGAAATTGAAGAAGACACAAAGAAATGGAAAGATATTCTGTGCTCTTGGACTGGAAGAATTAACATAGTTAAGATGTCCACACTTCCTAAAGCAATCTATAAATTCAATGCAATCCCTATCAAAGTTCCAACAACATTTTTCACAGAAATAGAACAAAGAATCCTAAAATTTATATGGAACAACAAAAGACCCCGAATAGGTAAAGGAATCCTGAGAAAAAAGAACAAAGCTGGAGGTATCACACTCCCTGATTTCAAAATATACTACAAAGCTATAGTAACCAAAACAGCATGGTACTGGCACAAAAACAGACAAACAGATCAATGGAATAGAATCGAAAGCCCAGAAATAAACCCACACGTCTATGGACAGCTAATCTTTGACAAAGGAGCCAAGAACATACAATGGGGAAAAGACAGTCTCTTCAACAAATGGTGTTGGGAAAACTGGATAGCCATATGCAAAAAAATGAAAGTAGACCCTTACCTTACACCATACACAAAAATTAACTCCAAATGGATTAAAGACTTGAATGTAAGACCTGAAACTGTGAAACTTCTAGAAGAAAACATAGGCAGTACGCTCTTCGACATCAGTCTTAGCAACATCTTTTCAAGCACCATGTCTGACCGGGCAAGAGAAACAATAGAAAAAATAAACAAATGGGACTACATCAAACTAAAAAGCTTCTGCACAGCAAAGGAAACCATCAACAAAACGAAAAGACAACCTAACAATTGGGAGAAGATATTCGCAAACCATGCATCTGATAAGGGCTTAATCTCGAAAATATATAAAGAACTAATGCATCTCAACAACAAAAAAACTACCAACCCGATTAAAAAATGGGCAAAAGACCTGAACAGACATTTCTCCAAAGAAGATATACAGATGGCCAACAGACACATGAAAAGATGTTCAAAATCACTAACTATTAGGGAAATACAAATCAAAACTACAATGAGATATCACCTCACGCCCATCAGAATGGCTATAATTAACAAGACAGGAAACAACATGTGTTGGAGAGGATGTGGAGAGAAGGAAACTCTCATACACTGCTGGTGGGAGTGCAAACTGGTGCAGCCACTATGGAAAACAGTATGGAGATTCCTCAAAAAATCAAGGATAGAACTACCATATGATCCAGCTATTCCACTGTTGAGTATTTATCCAAAGAACTTGAAAACACCAATTTGTAAAGGTACATGCACCCCTGTGTTCATTGCAGCGTTATTCACAATAGCCAAGACTCGGAAGCAACCTAAGTGCCCATCAAGGGATGAATGGATAAAGAAGATGTGGTATATACACACAATGGAATACTACTCAGCCATAAGAAACGATGAAATCCAGGCATTTGTGACAACATGGATGGACATTGAGGGTATAATGCAAAGTGAAATAAGTCAGAGGGAGAAGGTCAAATACCGTATGATTTCCTTCATTATGTAGTAGATAATAACAACAATAAACAAACACATAGAGACAGAGATTGGATTGGTGGTTACCAGAGGGGAAGGGGGGAGGGAGGAGGGTGAAAGGGATAATTCGGTACATGTGTGTGGTGATGGGTTGTAATTAGTATTTTGGTGGTGAATATGATGTAATCTATGCAGAAATAGAAGTATAATGATGTACACCTGAAATTTTTACAATGTTATAAACCAATGATACTGCAATAAACAAAAAATTTTTAAAAAAATAAAATAAAATCCACCTAAAATTGACTTTTGTTTATAGTGTGAGGTAGGAGTCAAGATGAATTTCTTTCCCAGTTGGATAACCAATGACCTTGGGCCATTTAGTGAGAAGACTTTCTCCCCAGTGCTCTGGTCCAGGAATAAGACAAGTCCTAACTGTATCCTTGGGGTCCTCATTTTGACGTAGGGGGGAATCATTGCCCTGGCTGAGGTGAGGATGCATTCTGAACAAAACATCCCAGAGGGAAGAGGCAAAGAGAACGGCAGGAGTAGCTTCCGAGGTCCCTCCCACAGCCTTGGAAACCTACAGATCCTGCTCCTATACACCTAGGACTCTCGAGAACCTCTGCCTTGAAGACACGCAAATAAAGGTTCCAGCCTAGTGCTGCAGTGTGAGTGCAAGACACCAGGAGACAGGCGGCCTCTTGTGTCAGTGGTGCCCACTGAGCCTTGCTGGGGCACCTGGAGAAAGGAAAAGTACTTCAGAGGTCATCCTGGCCATGCCCCTTCCTCAGAAACAACATGAACCTCCTATTATGAGTGAAAACCTCTACAGACTGAGCTGGTCAGAAGCGCAAAGGAAAGCTCCAAAGTCTTCCCACTTATTTATTCGGGAGCTATGCTGACACTCACCCGGTGCCAGGTGCCTGGGTGGGCCCAAGTGCAGTGCTGAAAATGGCCAAGTAACTTCCGCCTGCCAGGAGCTCACAGTTTGGAGGAGAGAAGGACAAAAGCATAAAAGCAAGATACGTGAAAGAAAAGAGCAAGTGCTGACCCCAAAATAAAGCAGGGTGTTGTGAGGGAGGGCTTGCAAGTCACTGGGTAGGAGAGTCTCAAAGGCCTCACTGAGGCTCACATTTACTGGGACCAGAATGACAAGAGGGAGCCAGTCCTGCACAAGTCTGGGAGGAGTGTGTCAGGGAGAAGGCACCACTGGTGCAGAGACTCACAGGGAGAAATGAGTTGGCCGGAGGAGGTTAGAAAGGTGGCCAGTGTGGCTGGAGGGAGCCTGGGAGGAGAGAGCAGAAGTTGGAGTGGAAGATAGGGCCAGGGCCTGGGGCCTGGTAGGCTGTGTTAGCTGTCTGCTCCTCTCTGACAACATTACTCCAAAACCTAGCACTTATAAAGCATGAATATTTAATAGCTCGCAATTTCTGTGGATCAGGAATGGTTTAGCTGGGTGCCTCTGCCTCAAGGTCTCTATGCAGCTGGGTCTGTGGCCTCAACTGAGGCTCTACTCTGGCAAAATCTGAACCCAGGGTCAGTCATGTTACTGTTGTCAGGATTCAGTTTGAATTGAGAGCCTGAATTCCTTTCCGTGTTGACATGGGCACTTCCTTGGGTCTCTCTTCTGTGGGCCCCTCCATAGGGTTCCTAACATTGATGCTTGCTTCCCCAGATCCAGGGATATGACAGAAAGAGAGAAAGAGAGGGAGAAAAAAAGTAAGGGAACACAAGACCGTGAATACACAGAAGTGACAACTTTTTTGTCATTAAAACTTAGACACGACCTCTCATCGCTTTGGCTGTATTCTTTTGATCAGAAGCCTGTTCCTAACCACTCCGTGTTTTCACAGGGGTATGTACACCAGGGCTGGGGAACGCTGGGAGCCATTGAGGAGGGAATATGGTGATATATTCAACACAGTTCACCCAGACCAAGAAACTGAGGTAAGACAAATTCATGAGTATTATTGAGATTAAAGATCAGGTTGTGTTTGCTGTGTGTCATAATCAGGGTCTAATTAGGCTGAACACAAACTATGTTAAAGATGAATAAAATCATCCAAGGGCAACAATGAAGTATGATAATATAGAAGAAGCAGTACCTGCCTCAGTGTTCAAGTAAAAGATAACTTTCCCTGACATTTATATGTGTAAGAGAATCACTCAAATCATTCATATTAGAGCTGTATCCCTCTAGTTTTTAAATTCAACTAGGTTTTGTGTCTTAATAAAGTAATTTTAAAAAACTATTTGCATCACTTGTTTCATGGCATAAGCAATCTTTGGTCATTTATAGCCATCAAATGTCAGAGCTGCAAGAGCTTTGGGAAAATATTTAGCATCCCTATCTATCCCCATTTTACAGATAAGTAAACTGAGGCCCAGTGAGGGCACTACTTGAACAATGACACAAATAAGGTTCTCTGACACCTGGTTTAGGTTCCTTGTTCATTGAGGAAGAGTGAAGAACTTTCCTCACTCCTAGGTCAATGGACATATCTTTTGAATGTGTCATTTTTAAAGAAGAGTGAAATTCAGTCAACATTTGAAACATATAAATAAACTTATCATATTATTATAAAGAAAAGTCAAGGTTCAGTGTTTTATTTTTTCCAAAATGGAAAATACAAAATGATCTTTGTTCTCACTAGCATTGAAACAAAATAGGCTACTGAAGATGTGGAAATTCTCATGGCATATTGTGATTTTCAGTTTAGTCCTAAATAGGATTTTTAAAATGTCCTCGGTTCCAACCTTCTTGCCCTTCTAGTCAATTCTGGGCACCATAGCAGGATTGTAACACATTTTTTCTCCAATGCGATTCACCTTATGTGGGTAATAGCCATACTAGCAGCAAGTGTTACTATAGGTGTGCACTTGATATGGGTTACAAGGCCCTCTCTGTTTCCCACAGAGGAGGCAGGAACAGTGGTGGAGGGATGGTTTTACCTTTGGTGACATTGATGAGTTCTTTCACCTGCAGGATGACTGGGGTCAGAGTCCACATCTCATTCACAGAGGCAAGGGAGCACTCCAGCTGACCTTTCCATGTGTCCAGTTCATCTGCCCCACATACAAACAGGAAGAACTCAGTGGGAATGAACTGGGGACACAGAGCAAATGTTTCAAGTTCTCACCTGAGTCCAGCTCACCATGTAAATAATATACAGTTCTCTCTTTGGGTTTTACCCTGGTCTCCTCTAGTCATTCTAAATTCTTCTGACATTGATTCAAGATTCTGGCTATACCAATATGAGAAGAGTTATGAGTTCTTTGGAGACAGGAGTCACCCCACTCTCTTCATCACCCTACAGCATACAAGATTACTGCCCCCTGCCATGGGATTGAAAAACTCTTCAAACATTAATGGAAACAGAGTAAAATAGGTGGCTAACTTGGAAGAAAGGCTGACCTTAGGGACAACTCCAGCCACATCTCTCAGGGCTCCTATCTCCCATGTTGACAATATACACATTAAAGAAGGGAGGACTCCCTGTGCACATCTCATACCTGCCCACCCCACATATTCCTGTCATCACACCATCGCATATCCTCACAGCCCCATCAGCATGCCATTGCTTCTAGAGTCCAGGCTGCTGTCTCACTCCTCCAACCCAACCTTGTTTGTCCCTGAAATTGCAGCTCAATAGTGATCATCTGCAGCAGCTTCACAAAGGATTTGACAATGGTTTAATGACTATGACACTCAAGGCACAGGCCATAGAGGAAAAAAATTCCCAGACTGGGCTTCATGAATATTTAAAATGTTCTTGCCTAAAAAACATTATCAACAGAGTAAAAGCACAATCCACAGGATGGGAGAACATATTTGCAAGCCATGTCTGACAAAGGCTTACTATCCAGAATAGATAGAGAACTCCTAAACTCAACAACAAAAAACAAACAACCCAAATGAAAAATGAACAAAGGAGGTGAATAGACATTTTCTCAGGGATAGACATGTGGCCAACAAACATATGAAAAGATAGTCAATATCACTAATCATTAGGTAAATACAAATCCAAAACACAATGAGATACCACTTTGCATTCATTAGGATGTCTCCTATCAAAAGAAGAAGATGGAGAGGAGGAGGAGGAGGAGGAGGAGGAAAGAAAAGAGCAAGAGTTGGGAAAGACGTAGAGAAATTGGAAGCCTTGTGCACTGTGGTGGGAAGGTAAAATGGTATAGTTACTGTGGAAATTAGCATGGCGGTTCCTAAAAGGAAAGTAAAACAGAGTCACCATATGATCCAGCAATTCCACTTCTGGGTATATACTCAAAAGAATTGAAAGTGTGGTCTCAAGGACATATCTGAACACATGTTTTCATAACGTCTTTATTTGTAACAGCTAAAACGTGAAAGGAACCCAAGTATCCGTCCAGGTATGAATGGATAACCAAAATGTGGTCTATACTTACAATGGAATATTATTCATACTTAAAAAAGGAAGGAAATGCTGACATATGCTACAACATGAATGAACATTCACAATATTGTGCTAAGTGAAATAAGCCAGTCACAAAAAGACAAACCTTGTGTGATGCCACTTATATGAGGTACCTAGAATAGTCAAATTCATAGAAACAGAAAGTGGAATGGTGTTTGCCAGGGGTTGAGAGGAGGCGGCAATGAGAAGTTATTGATTATTAGGTATAGAGTCCTAGTTTTACAAGATGAAGAGTTCTGAAGATGGATTGTGGTGATGGTTGCACAATATTAATGTCTTTAATACACCATAAATGTACATAATAAACTTAACGTATTTAATGACATGTACACCTAAAAATGGTTAAGATGGTAAATTTTACATTATGTGTATTTTATATCAATAAAAATATATTTTAATATTTAAAAAGTGCAAATACAGAGACATGAGCACAGCACAGTTTAGTCTCGCCGTTTGCAGTCTTCCATTCTGAACCTGCTATTTTGTCCCAGTCATTATGCCAGAAACAATCTTGATCAAACAAAATGTGCCTGCTAAAGCCTTGAAATCAGATTCATACAAAACACTAAAAATATTTGTTGAAAATATATTTTTAAAGACAATTTAATGACATTATAATTCTTTGATCAATTTTTTAAAAATATAATGTAGTAAAAAAATTCTAGTTTATCCATTTTTGTTTTTAATTCACTGAAGTTATTTTTACCAGAATCAATTATTTTTATGCAAACGATTTGATTTTTTATTCATATCATCATGTACTGATACAGAGTCTGCTATTTTAGATTTTGTTTAGATGTCATTATTTATACTAAGTCAACTTTCCTGACTCTTATTACGTATATCAAAATGTTTTCTTTTTTTTTCCAGTATTGTTGAGATATAATTGACATAAGGCACTGTGTAAGTTTAAGGTGTAGAATATAATTATTTGACTTACACATATTGTGAAATGATTACTACAATAAGTTTAGTTAACATTCATCATCTAATATAAATACAGAAAAAATGAAAAAGAAAAAAAGTTTTTTTTCTTGTGATGAGAACTCTTAGGATTTACTCTCTTAACACCTTTCAAAAATATCATATGGTAGTGTTAACTATAGTCATCGTGTTGTATGTTACTTCCTTTATAACAAGAAGCTGGTACCTTTTGACCACCTCCCTCCAATTTTCCCTCCTCCCACCGTCCACCTCTGCTAACCACTACAAGTTTGTTCTTTTCTTTTTTTTTTATTTTAGATTCCACATTTAAGTGATATCATACGGTGTTTGTCTTTCACTGTTTGAATTATTTCACTGAGTACAATGTCTTCAAGGTCCATCACTGTTGTTGCAAATTGAAGGATTTCCTTCTTTTTCCTGGCTGAATAATATTCCATTGTGAACATGGCAGTGCAGAAATCTCTTTGACATAGTGTTTTTGTTTTCTTCAGATATAGTCTCAGAAGTGGAATTGATGGATCATATGGTAGTTCTACTTTTAATTTTTTGAGGAACTTCTATACTGTTTTCCACAGTGGCTGAACCAATTTGCAATCCCAGCAGTAGTGCACATAAGGATTCCCCTTTCTCCACATCCTTGCCAGCATTTATCTCTTGTCTTTTTAATGATGGTCATTCTAACAGGCATGAGGAAATATCTCATTGTGCTTTTGATATTGAGCACTTTTTGATGTACCTGATGGCCATTTGTATATCTTCTTTGGGAAAATGTCTATTCAGGTCTGTTGCCCATTTTTAAATTGGAATATTTATGTTTTTGCTATTGAGTTGTATGAGTTTTTCATATAGTTTGCATATTAACCCCTTATCAGATATATCGTTTACAAATGTTTTTTCTCATTCTGTAGGTTGTCGTTTCATTTTCTTGATTACTTATTTTTTTGCTGTGCATATCAGAATGTTTACAAATGTATTTTTTCTTCCATTAATGTTTAGTCAATGATAAATTTTACCATATGCAATGGCAAAATGCAAAATCACAATGATAAAATTTACCAGAATTTGTATAAATCTGATTTTAACCATTATCGGTTTTATTTTGTGTGGATTATTTTGACTAGTAATATTCACCATGTGGCTTTGAAGTCTCCATGGAGTATATACTGTGAGGTCAAAGAATTGTATTTCTTTGATATACAGAGATTCGATTTTGACTCAGGGTTTTCGGAACATGTCGCTGCCTAAAAGGCTCTACAACCTCAGACCTGCCCCACTCCATTTATGAAATAGAAAGGATCTGCTTGGATCTACTTACAAGGTTTAGGAAGATGGCAGCCACACAGAGGTTCTGATCATTCTGCTGGGAACAGAAAAGAGAGAGCTCACTTATATATCCTGGTTTGGAAGCAAGACTCTTTGTTTTCTCTGTGAATAAATAAAAAAAAAAAACTAGAAAAGAGAGGCTGTGGGAGGTGAACAAATGCCTGATTTGTCTGACAATTTCATCATCTCCTTCCTCTCAACCTGAAGGATAGTGTAGGACAGAGCGCTGTTCATTTCCACTGTTTTTAGTCTCATTTTACCCTCTCAACACAATCAGTTCTCCTTCAGGCAGCAATCCAACAAACTAAAAGATAAATTTCTTGGCCTCTCTTGCCACTAAGAGTGACCAGGTAAAGTTCAGGCCGATGAGGTGTAGCAAGATGTATGGTGTGGGACTTTGGGAGGCTGCTCACTTGGAACTGACACTTTTGGGAGGGTCTGATTTGCCCTCTTTCTATTCTCCTGCCTGTGGTGTGAAATGCAGACATGATGGCTGGTCCTGGCTGGAGCTCCAGCAGCCATCCTGGCCCATGGACAGCCTTGATGATGGAAACCACGTACTAAGATGCTGGAGCAGAAGGACAGATGATCTGTGAACTGCCAGGGTGGGAATTCCGGGATTGATTTGTATGGCTTGCCTCTAGGGCTCTTTTATATAAGAAAGAAGCAATTCTCTCCTGTTTGTACCACTAATATTTAGAGTCTTCTAGACTATGTAGCCAAGTCTAACTTCAACTAACATATAAGATTTGCCACTGGATCACTATATGACCTTGGACAGACAGATCCCTTCGCTGGGACATACCCCCTTGTACAAAGTGGCAGAGGCAGACGTGGAGGCGGACTGTAGGATTCTGATATGTGATGCTCTTGCCTGGCTGACTCCATGTCCTCTTCTATTGGGAATAGAAGGAGTGGCAAGGGGTGGTGTGGCAATCGAGGGCGCTGAGACCTGCCTCATGAGCAGAGCTCTGGTACATTGTCCCTGCATGCACGGCAAGGCAGGGCTCATGTGCACGAGCTGTCTGCAGGTCAGCACATAGCAGTTTTTGTCCACCCAGTCTTTGACATAAGGCTTGGCTGACTGGTGGTGTTCCCCTAATGTCATGCTGTGCTAGGGAGCCTTCCGTGCATCAATGACTCACTGTGCTCTGAGGCCCTGGGAAAATGCTTTCCACTCCCTACAGGCCCTTTAGAGCAGAAAGAGGCTAAGGTGAATGGGAACTGGGGCTAGGGCACTGCACACCGAGTCTGGGGTCCGTGGACAAGACCAGTCCCTATTGGCTCCTCAGGGTCCTCATTTGGATGGGGAGAAATCATCATCCTGGCTGAGGATGCCTCAGCAGTAAAGAGGACCCCACAGAGGTGGACAGAAAAGAAAGGGTAAGGAGGTCCCTTGTGCTGTCCTTGGAGACTGTGGGTCCTGCTCCTTTGCCCCTGGGACTCTGGAGAGCCACTGCCTTGAGGACACTCAAATAAAAGCGCCCATTTCTTTGGTGGGGTTCATGCCCAGCATGCAGTGCTAGTGATGGCCACCAGGGGGCAGGCACCCTCCCGTGTGGGGGCGCCCACTGAGATTTGCGGGAGGAACTGGAGCGGGAAGTCATACAGAGGCCACTGCGGGTGTTTCCCTGTTTCAGAGACAAATTGAAACTCCTGTTACTAGTTTTCACCTCCACAGTTTAGCTGGTTAAAAAGCAAGAGGGATCCAACATCTTTCCATATATTCCTTCAGCAACTGTGCACCAAACACCCACCCTGTGCTAGGTACCCTGGCGGGCCTGTGTGTGGCTAACAATGACCAAGAAGTCCCTGCCTTCCAGGAGCTCATAGCCTGGAGGGAGATGGACAAGAGCACAAAAGCGAAAACACAAGAAAGAAAAGAGCAAGTGCTCTCCTGAAAATAAAGCCTGCCCTGAGCGAGGGCTGGGGAGGCACTGGGCGGGAGGGCCTCACTGGGGTGACATTTGCCACAATGACAAGAGGGGCCAGCCCCCCACAAGCCTGGGAGCAGTGTGTCAGGGAGAGGGGAGCACTGGTGCACACACTCCTGGCAGAGGTGCGTTTGGCCACAGGAGGTTAGGAAGGTGGCTAGTGTGGCTGGAGGGGGCCTGGGAGGGGAGAGGAGCAGAGGGAAGAGGGCAGGGCCAGGGCCTGGGGCCTGGTAGGCTGTTAATTACCTGTTCTTCTCTGACAACATTGCCCCAATAACTTGCATCTTAAAATTACAAATATTTAATATCTCGCAATTTTTGTGGTTGAGTAATCTGGGCATAGCTTGGCTTATTTCCTCTGCCTCAAGGTATCACACAGGCTGGGCTGCAGCCTCAGCTTAGGATTTGCTCCCAAGTTCACTGACAGAATTCAGGATGTAGTTTAGACTCAGAGCCTGAGTTCCTTTCTGTCTGTTGCTTTGGACACTGCCTCAGTTCTGTCTTGTGTGGGCCTCTATATAGGACAGCTCAAAACATCTGTGTTTGACTCCCCAGCCCAGGGATAGGAGATAGAGAAAGACAGAGAGACAGAGAGAGAGAGAGAGAGAGAGACAGAGAAAGGTGGAACACAAGAGAGGGAGTCAAAGGGAAGTGAGAGACTTTTTGTCATTAAAACATAGACCTGGCATCCCATCCTTTGGCTCTGTTCTATTTTAGAAGCCAGTCACTGTCTACTCAGTGGTTACACAGAGTTGTGGATCCCACAGGTGGGGATCACTGGGAGCACAGTGGAGGCTGCCCACCTCATAGGCCAATATGAGGCCCTTGGGTCTCATTCCAAGTATAACAGGAAACAATTGATAGGTTTACTCCAGAGGACGACAGTGTCTGAATTTTCATTAATTTTAACTCCCTCATCGTTCTGACATTAAAATGAGGCTAAGAGGGGAAGTGACTGTTCCAGTATCACATTGCTGGAACCCAGGCCTCTTTTGAGTGGTGTTCCATGATATGCCCCATCTTTTCTCATAATTCTTCCACCTCTACGTTTGTGCCTTAGATACATGTGACACCAGCCCACAGGTGTTGCAGATATTATTCCGTATACACCTCATTGTGTCCCTAGAAAGTAGATTTTAGTTTGATCCCATGCAGGTTGGGAGACTGGGAAATTCCTGAGTGGTACAATAGTTTTCCAGGACACAGTACTGGTAAGAGAAAGGAGGCATAAACTCAGCTCTGTCTCCTCAAAGCTGGGATCCCAGTTACATTTCCAGGAGCTGTGGCTAGCACTGTGCTGGCTCTTTGGATACAGCTAACGAGATGACATGGGGGAGGAGGGTGAGCAGTCAACAGCCCAGAGGGGACTTTGAGTAGGTCTGATTAGAGAAAGGGGCCCAGGTAATGAAATCTTGAAAAAGTGAACTCACTTCCTTAGTGATAGGCCCCAACAGAACTTAGAATTTTGGTAACCAGGCACCCACGTTCTAGAGACAGCCCCCTATCCAGCTCATTTGACTGGAGACACTCAAGAGAATAAAGATGTTCTGCTGCTGTGCTCTGACTTTTAGAGGTTGAGAAAAGCCCAAAGTGAGAGACTTTTCTGTTGCTATAGACATTGGCTCAGCCCTCATCCCCTATGTTCCTGGCCACTTGGCGGGAGGTACCCAAAGGTAAGACAGGGCAGCCCAGGGCAGCCCAGGGCAGGGCAAGTCCACAACTGTGATTACACCTGAGCAGCCCCACACCCCTTGCCCCTTATTATTTGTGTCAGAGGGGAGACAGCAAGAAATGAGAGGCATGCCCTTCCTGGGCAGCAGCAGGTTGTCATGTGTTGGAAGCCAGGTAGGTCTGTCGTGTTCATAGCCCAGGTCATGGCTGGCAGGATGAGTGCTGGGGACCAAGCTCATGTACCGATATGTTAATCCTAAGCCCTAGAGATTTCCTCTGGCTTTCTCCCTGGCTGAATGACTTTGCAGATGCCCTTCTGGGCTTGAACTGGGCGACACAATTTCTCATGGGGGTGTCTCCCTCTGGCGGTGTTCAGGGAGGCCCCTGCTGCCTCCTGGCCTGGCTACCAGGTACTGTCTTTGCAAAGTTCCATCCAGGAGATCTTCGAGGAGCTGGTCAATGACTTCAACTATTCCAACTCCCTAGACAAGGGGCAGGTGCCCCACGCCACCAAAAATGTCCAGTGCTGGTCTGAGGTGAGAACAGGTGCAGAGGGACCTCCACATCCAGGACCCAGAAACAATCGGGGGGGCTCAGAACCCAGAATCAAATCTGGGGACTCCCCTGGAGCCCTCCCATAGCTTTCACACGTGAGTGTCCCACAGGCTTACTTCCAAAGGAATCTGGACCTCCAGTCCTCCCCCATCACCTATGTGGTAGGGTAGGAAGACACTCTACATGTTTGTTGGGATAGTAGAGAAAATATTTAATATTGTTGTCACTTTTCGTGAGGCCGTGGGTATCTTAGCATTTTGCTGCTCTTCTGATGGTTTAACTGCGCGGCCAGGTGTCCTGTGGGGCAGTCAGCTCCGCTGTCCTTGCAGACTGTCTCCAGGCCTCCCACGTCATCACACGGGACAGGGTGGCATACACAAGGGAGGAGATGGGATTATGCAATTCTGTACATTTCTCTGCAGCTTGTCGTCTCACAGAGCACGTCAAATCATTGTAGGCCCATCAGATCGGAGCTGTGGCCTTACTTCATAACATTTCATAAAGGAGGCACTTGCGACAGCAATTCAGACTTTCAATGCTGCTGGAACTTGACATGTTTCAATTCTGTTGCCATTTCAGCAGTGCTTCAGGGAACATCTTTTTTTCTTTTCTTTTTTTTTTTTTGTGGGGAAGACTGGTCAATCTTCCTCTATTTTGTATGTGGGATGCCGCCACAGCATAGCTTGATGAGTGGTATGTAGGTCCATGCCCAGGACCTGAACTCGTGAACCCCAGGCTGCTGAAGTGGAGCACGTAAACTTAACCACTGTGCCACTGGGCTGGCCCCTGCAGGGAACATCTTAAGTGTGTCCTCATAGACTGTGTTAGTTTGCTAGGTGTGTCATAACATAAGACCACGGACTGGGTGGAAGCCTCCTGATGCCTATTGGCCTGGTACTGGACTCTGTCTTTGCAAAGCTCCACTCAGGACATTGATGAGGAGCTGGTCAATGGGTTCAACTACTCCATCTCCCTAGACAAGGGGCAGGTGTACCCGGACAACATCAACATCCAGTGCCGGTCTGGGGTGAGAATGGGAGCAGAACGTTCTCCACTCCCAGGACCAGGACATGAACAAGATGGGCCCAGAACCCAGACTGGAATCTGGCAAATCCCCTGAGGTCTTATGAGGAAGGTAGTCTCCCCAGAGCCCTCCCCTCCATGTCAGGGCAGACCAAGCCTCAGGTAGCTTAGAGGGAATGCCATTCAGCCCACGCTGTGGAATGTTCTCAGATCTGACCTGCATGATCTTGAGCAAATATTTGAAATCACTAACCCTCTCTTTCCTCATAGCTACATGAGGACGTTTATTGGTGACTCACTGAGATAATGCTCTTAATACAGGCTATTAATACAGGGAGGTGCTATTGTTCCTCAGCTAACAGAATGCCTTGCAGGTACAAACTGTTTATCATTACCCCCCAAAATCAAATTGTACTTTTAAGCCTAGAACCTTTTTCAAGTGAACACTCATGTCCCTCCTCTTGCACAAGATCCTGAGGTACAGGGAGATTCTGGTCTGAGCTCCAGACCCTTATCCTCTTGGTGGTTCATGGTGATGCCACCAACCAAATTCCTTCCTTCTCCATGCAGTATGAAAAGGAATCAACCTTGTCCCTGAATGAGGCCTGCATGATGCTGCTCCTCAATGCAGGAACAATGGAGAGTCTGCTTGAGTTTCTGGTACCAGGGTAGAAACATCTATCTGGGTTGAAACGTCTCCTACATCACCACCTTCCTCTGCATATACCAGGCCTTCACCACCACCCAACAGGTCTTGGATCAGCTGTTCCATAGGTGAGCACCCACCCCATCCACAGCACAGTGGTGAGTCTCCCCCCTACTAGCTGTGTGTCATAGGAATGTCACCACACGCCTCTGAGCTTCACTTTGCTCTTCTGAAAAGTGGGGTGGTAAGGGAATAAACCTCATAGGATTATTACAGGAAATCATGGGATAAGCCATGGCAGGTGTTTACCTGGTGTCTGGCTCTGCAGAATGGGATGCTGGACATGCTGGACGTTGAAATATTTACTGTTTCGCTCTCCCCAGTGAAGAAACTCTCTTCCTCTCTGGCCTGTGGCATTACTGAGTTTGGAAAAGCATGTGGAAAGCAAACTTTTCACATTTGCAAAAGAGTTTTGAGATTCTGTCTAGCTGGTCCTGGTCTTTGTCCTTGGTATGACCAGATTAGGAATCTCTAGGGGAAGACAGAGGAGCCCCAGGCACACTCAGATGTCTGGGAAGGATTTGGTTGGAGTTCATCTATTCAACAATACATATTAAGCACCTACTACATGGGAGCAATTTTCTACACACTAAGATAATTCAATGAATGAAGCAAACACAATCCCTGGGGCTCAATTCTAGTCTGAGGGTCAAACAATCACTTCAGACACCATAAGTAGTCATGTCCACAGCACATTAGATGTGACACCCCAATGGCTTCTTCTAGATATGGATACATCCTCCCATATTCTGACCACAATGATGAACCTCAGGACCAGCTAAAAACCTGAGTGGCCTTTGGGTCCAGAAGGAGGGCCTCCTGTCTCCACAGAACAGGCTGAGAGATTATGGGGGCTGTGGCTGGGGAGAGATGGGCAGAACCCTGGGTCTCACAATCTTGTGATTCCTAGGAGAGGGCTGAGGGCTGAGGGTTTCCCCTGCAGAAGGAAATAAGTCACAGAGAGCTGTGCTTGGGTTCCAGCCTTCCTGGGAAGCAGAGGGGAGGCTGGGCTGAGTCAGGGCTTGAGAGACCATCCCTTCCACAGTCCAATCTCTATCTGCCTGCCCTCTCCACATCCACCTCTCCTGACCCCCACCACCAGGGTCCAGAACAGGAGGTGTGGTGAGCAGCCTGCTCACAAATCTGCCTCAAACCTCAGTCCTGATGCCCATGTGCATGAGCATAGGCTAGGCTATGCTCATGACCTTGGGGAGAATAGTGTCGGTTGAAAGACCAGACTCACACAGGCTCTCTGTTAGACCTGTTCGATGACCAGGCCTTCCACTGCAAGGACGGCCACAGAGGGGTTGGGAGTGCGCTGGGCCTGTCCTCTTGGGCCCAGACCCAAAGAGGGGTGCCGTGGGAGCTCAGTGTGGAGTGAAAGGTCAGGCCTCTGTCTGTGCTCCACACATGACTCTCCCCAGCACCCTGTCTCCCATCTTGGGCACCTGGCCTGAGCAGTACTTGCAGGATACCTGGCAGCCCCTGTGCTGTTTCAGTTTCAAGCTAAAGTTGGCTGATGTTCAGGTCAACTTGCCTGGCACGGACCCACAGCACCGTCCCCCCCTTTTCCTCATACAGTTGGAGCTTCTAGGGCACACTGAGGCAAAGTCAGAGGGAAGAATGTCTGGGGTGGGGTTCATGGCTGGGTGTTCCTTTACAGGTAGTGGGATCTTTCCTGTGTTTTGGAAGGGCACGTGCCAAGTCAGTTATCTAGGTCAGCACAAGTGCCAGCTCCTGGGCTGAAGTCAGCTGAACCCTCAGCTCTGGTGGGAATTCCATCTCCAGCGCCAAAAGTGGAGACAAAGTCAGCTGCAGCCCCAGAGCCTTCCTGCCCCTGGAGTGTGATCAGGAATAATTGGCTGAGCACAGAGAAGCCTGACCTCATGGCCATGCCACCGAGGCTGGTAGCAGAGCAGTTGACTCAGATGGATGCAGTGAGCAGCTGGGCTCTCAGGGTGGGGGCTGGGGCAGGCCTTTCCTCTGCCACGGACTGCCCCAGACCTGCCTTTCCCTATCGAGACTCCTATGATCTGGGTTCAAATCCCACCTCAACCACTTGTGTGACCTGGGCAGTTTTCTTAACCCCCAAGCCTTCTTTGTCCACCTTTGGACTGCAGAGATGGACACTAACAGGACCTGCTGCACAGAGGGGCTCTGCAGATTATATGAGGCAGAACAGATGGAAAGCTGTGTGGGGTCTGGCCCATTCGGTGACAGAGTGGAACTCACTGTCTGCAGCAGGTCCATGAGTCATCCACGCATCTGCCCAGGAGGCTCAGCAGTCTCAGCACATATTAGACACCTGATGTGTACTTAACTATAAGGAGACAAAGCCCATGGCTATAGCTGCCATGGGGGAATGTGCATCTGAATGGGGAGTAGGGCCAGGAGGGTGATCAGGATGGTGGAAGAAGCCGCCTTGGGATGATCCAACTTTAGCTGCTGTCTGGAGCCTGGAGTTAGTGAGGACAGGCTGGCTGCAACTGCCCCACTCCTTCTCTGCCAGTATCGGGTCCTGGGTCATCCTGTGCTGAGTGTCCTCAGTGGACAGAGAACAAAACCCAGGGACTCTCACAAGGCTCAGGCCACATCCTGAGCTTCCTGAGCTCCAGCTCTGACCAGTGACTCCTGCCTGGGCTCTAAGCTGGGGTGTGGCAGGCTGAGTGACACTCCCCCTGCTCCCCAGCTATTCAAGAAGGCAGTGCCCTTTTAGTGCCTGGGATCTACCTGGAGCAAGAGGAACAATCCCAGCAGTGAGCACCTGGCACCCACTGTCCATGCCACAGTCACGCAGTTCAACAGTGTGGCCGACTGTCTTGTCACCATCTGCCTCGAGGACCCAAGCATGACAACCTGGGGTAGCGCCTGGGTGGTGGAGCACTGGATCCAGGTGGCCCAGGTGTGCTGTGGGTGGTCCAGTGGGATCCCTCTCTGAAGCCTTGGGAATTGCCTCTCCTCCTTTATCAGCTCTCCGGATGGAGTTATGTGGTGTGTGGTCTAAGTCCCTGCACAGTCCCTAGGCCTTTCCTGCCAGGGGCACGCAGACCTTGACTCCAGGTCCCAGAGGTGGGGTGCTCACTTCCTGCCTGGCCCCTTCCTTGGCTTGAGCTAAAATCCTCCTTCCTAAAAGTGTTGCTCTTCAGGGCCAACTGTAGTTTCCCTTGGCTCCCTGTGCATCTGTCCCACTGAGGAGGGGAGATTTAAATTGAGGAGACTGAAGCTAGAGTAAATAGGGCTCCAGCTCCCCACCTCACAGCTCGTTCTCTTGCCTTCCTCAGGAGTGTAAAATCTTCACCAGCTTCTCCTCACTGCACGGCATCCTTTATGCTCTGCAGCATGTCTCAACACACCATCTGAAGAGGACATGGGGACAAGTTTCAGGTGGGTAGGCCTCTCTCTATAGGAGAACCTGGGTGCATAAGGATCTCCCATATGTCTGCCATTGCCCCCTAGTCAGCTGGGATCTCCTGGGAGGGAGCAAACCCTGGGGACAGGGCCCAGGCTGGTGGGTGAGGTCTCTAATCCTCCCTGGGACCTCAGGCCACCAGCTCTCCTTCAGGAATCAGTTTTCTTAAATGTCAGATAGTGAGCTGAGTCAAACTGGGGATTTTCAAGTTTTTACTTTATAGCAACAGAACTCTATGCCCAGTTGAAACCAAAACTGGTCAAAACAGAGCTGCTCAATAGAAATGGGAATGGACACCCAAGGTGACCAACATGAGAGCCCCCTCCCCAGTCCCATGGAGACCTTAGTGCTCAGAGGAACCCAGTGGAAACCCTCACAAAAGCAGTTTGAATCTTTAGTTTCCCAAATAAAGGGGTTTTGCACTTATATCTACCCAGGATGTTCCTAAGCTTTTCCTTCCTTTCCCCTCCCCTCAGGAAGAGCTCCCCAAATTTAAAAAGCCATGTAGTGAGGACAACTCATTAACCAGGGAACTGCTCATCAAGGTAGAGTAGGGGCTGGAGGTCTGGAAAGAAAGGAGGAGTGAGAGGGAAAAGGGCAGGATGTGTTTTTTTAATTTTGTACTTCAAGTTTCTTGAAAACTTCCAGTCTTCTCTGGATTAACTGGAAGGCAGGATCTGTTTGGTCCATGGGCAGGTGCGGGGACTTGAGGGGCAGGAGGCCATGGTAATGGCACAAGGTGGTGGTGGCTAGGCTGTTCAGGAGGGGATGCTGTGCTGGCAGAATTAACAGGTCTCTGGCTTCCATGTGGGTCCAAACTTAGCGCTTAGCTTCTTCAAGACTGATGGGTGGTTGGGCGGGTGGGTGTTCCTTTCTTTCCTAAACCAGCCCAGTCTGTCCTCAGAAAGCGGGGCCTCTGCTGCTCCTTCTGTCTTCACCACATCTCCAAGGGGAGGGCACCCTGCCTGCCCTAGGGATGGGCACTGCAGGGGATTCCCATGGGCCAGGTGTACAAACGGGCTGCCCAGCCTTGGGTCCAAATTGCTAGACCAGAGACAGATGCGTGTGCCTTGTGCGACTCCCCACTATGCCCCATGGCAGTTACTGCTAGTCTAGCACAGTGGAGAATCTCACGCGGGTACCTAGTCGGAAATAACTCATGCTCCAGGTGGCTTATGAGAAGTGTCTGGGGAATTGATGGATTCTTAGCAGATCCTTCCTGAATGGACCTCAGATGCTTCGTGTAAAAGAGGAAGCAAAGTGTCCTGTCACCCCTTACCCCATCAGTCAGAGTTGGCACCCCAGGGGTCTGGTTCCTGAGTGGATGAAGAAAGACTGGTATGCAGGAGAAAGTCCTGAGGGGTTCCCTGGGGACCTGAAGGCTGTGGCATGGCCTCGGTTTCAGCCTGAGAGGCAGAGACTCCAGTGGGGCTGAGGCAGGCAAGAGCCACCCAACCAGGCTCCTGAGGAACCTCACCTCTCTCCCAGCTCCACCCAGATGGGGGCTGGCCACTCTTCGAGAGCCCAGAGACAGGACTCTGGTCAGTGGTGGGGCTGGGTGTTAGGGGAGGGCAGCTGGAACAGGGGCCCTTGCCGAGCAGGACAAGCAGCCTCTCCTCTGTGGCCCCTGAGCAAGCCACTGCCCCTCTTTGGGCCTCTGTCTCCTCCTCTGGGAATTGGAGGAGTGATGATCCTGTGGTGCAGGCCTCACAGGGTGGTGATGAGGGAAAAGTGAGGAAAGGAATGTGTGGAGCTTTCTGCCCGCTCCACCTGGAGGAGTGAGGATGAGAACAAGGGTGACAGTCAGGTGACACTGAATCCTCAGGAGAACCTGTGAGGTAGGTGGGGTTCTCACACTTTTCAGATGAGAAAACAGGCTCAGGGAGGCCAGGTCACAGGCCTAAGGTCACATACTGAGTGAGTGTTGGAGGTGGGATTGTTCTAGAATCGGAGCATGCTGGAGGATGGAGCAGCATTGGTACAGGCCCTGGTCACATGTCCAGAGTCTGAGGTCAGGGGAAGTGGGGGAAAATTGGGTGAGGGGTGGGTGGCCTCACTCACCCTGTCTTCGATCCTGGTAGGAGCAGCCCTCCAAGTTTGCCACCCTGGGGATGAGCCTCCAGAGAGCCCAGAGGTGGCTCCCGAAGGTGAGGCTGCCAGTGAGGGAGGGGCTCCAGGGTCAGAGAAGGAGGGGCTCTGCCATCCAGGCTGGAGGCCTCAAATCAAGAGAGGAGGGGCCTTCCTCCTGCACTCCTGCCTTTTATTGCCAGTATCTGAAATCCTCCATTAGAATGACCAGGAGGAGGCCCAGAAGAGCTGGGTGCAGGAAGAATTTAGGGATGCGGAGGGGCTAAGGATCAAATACCCTGTGATGTCCCAAAAGCAGACTCTGGGAGGTGATTAGGAGGAGTCTGGTGTTCTTGCAGTGTGAATGGCAAGTAAATTGAAGAGAGGCTATTAAGGATCCTAGGCTGCCCCACATGGGAACTCTGGAGGTGACCAGGAGGCTGAGGGTGAGGAGTTTTCAGGGGAAGGTGTGTGGGGGCATCTGAGGGCAGGGGCTCATCCTACCCCCACCCTGATGGTGCAGAGTGTTGTCTCCTTCTTTGGCATGATCCTCACTGACCTGGTGATGCTAGACACCGCAATGGAGGATTATCGGGAGGTGAGTGAGGCAGGGGTGACCAGGATTGAGGCTTGGAAAGAGAGAGCCCCAGTACTGAGCCCTGAGCTGTCAAAACTTAGCAACCCTCCTCACATGAGAGCCTCACAGCCACCCCTGTGAGCTGGGACATTATGCCCGTCTTAAGGGTGAGTGAATAGAGGCTCCACATAAGACACGGTCCCAGTTCCCTAAGCTGATGAAGCAGTAGAGCTGCCCGGCTGCAAAGCCTCGTGAGGTTTTGTCTGAGCTGGACTCAGCATCCTCCTCAGATGCCTTTGGGCAGGAGAGAGAATCCAAGCCCCTCCAAGTCAAGCAAGGCATGAGTGATCGAGCAGTCCCCTCCTGACTGAGGCCTCAGCCTTCCCATCTATCATCAGAGAGGCTTGTGCTACAAGGTCCTTGAGCCTCAGGCCCCATGTCCACCTCTCTGGGGCCAATAGCCTAGTCTAGGTCCAAGTCCTGTTTTCTCTGCATGCCTGGCTCCCTCCTGGGACCTGGCGGTAGTGCAACATGACAAGGGGTGGATGTAGGGGGCTGATAATGGCTAGCAGGCTCTGTCTGATGCACTTTGGCTGTCTGCCTTCCAGAGGAATGAGATCAACAGCCAGAAAATGAGTAAAGTGAGCAGCTGTGGTCTCCCTGAGGAGAAGGGGAGAGGAGTGGAAGTCAGAGACCCTCCAGGCAGAACACTCCTTGGCTCCATCTCCTGTGTCTTGCCTTTATCGGGAGAGTTTGATAATAGAGAAGTGGGAGACCCATCCCATTGGTGGGTAGGGGTACCGGGATGGCATCAAGGATAACTTCCTGGAGTAGGAGCTATTTATACCCATCTCTGAGAACAGGTAGGGCCTGGATGGAATTGGAAGGAAAGAGGGTTCCCATGTGTGCAAAGACCCAGGACTCTGCTCCACTCCTCACTTCCCACAAGACCCAACATCGTCCCCCA
Source organism: Ceratotherium simum simum (assembly GCF_057802395.1). Classification (NCBI taxonomy): domain Eukaryota; kingdom Metazoa; phylum Chordata; class Mammalia; order Perissodactyla; family Rhinocerotidae; genus Ceratotherium; species Ceratotherium simum. The sequence goes on from NC_141923.1 coordinate 45,268,838, forward strand.
CCCGGGCCCTGTCTGCACCCTCTCCTTCCTGCTGGTCCCAGGAATACAAAGTAATGATGGAGATTATGCTGCTTCAGGCAGCTACAGAAATTACAACCTACAGCCTGAGGAGCAACTTGGGGTCTGGGTCCTGGCCACGAAGTGGTTCATTAAGCATGAGAGGTGAGGCCGAGCAGGAGATGGGGGGAGGGAGGTGGACTGTCCCTGCTGGCCCGTCTGGAAAGCCAGCATCTAGGGCTCCCAGGTCAGCCCCAGACCTTGTTGCATGTCAATGGCTGGGGCACCTGGACGCCAGCTGGTGGGCAGACACTGGGAGGGACACCTGAATTGTGGCTCCTGTTAGGCTCACAGGTGCCACTCTGTCCTGTAGCTACATCCTGTCCTGCCAGCTGGTGCCCTGGTCCTAGCTGGCTAGCAGACTCTCAAGGCCAAGAAGAACCAGCCATTGTCAAGCTCAGGGGGAAGTGTGTGTCCAGTAGCAGTGTGACCTCTTCTTCAGTAGCAGGGACACAGCTTGGGCACTTTGGGTGCACTGGCCCCATCTCCCTGACACCTCTACCCCAGTGCCTACTTACCTATTTGGAGTGACAATATTTAATTGTTTAAAATAGTAAATGCTAGATTTCAATAGTATTATATTAAAGTCCTGTTTCTTTTACAGCCTGGGAGTTGTGTGGTTTGGTTTATTTACTTGCTATGCTAATTTAAGTGATGTACAGACTCTCACATTCCTCCTTGAATTAAGAAACCTTGTTGGGGCTGGCCCAGTGGCGCAGCGGTTAAGTGCGCGTGCTCCACATTGGTGGCCTGAGGTTCGCAGGTTCAGATCCCAACGCACCACTTGCTAAGCCATGCTGTGCCGGCGTCCCATATAAAGTAGAGGAAGATGGGCACAGATGTTAGCCCAGGGCCAGTCTTCCTCAAGGGAACAAAGGGGAGGATTGGCATCAGATGTTAGCTCAGGGTTAGTCTTCCTCACACACACAAAAAAAGAAACCTTGCACTCATCAGATTATTGCATTCAGGAGAAGGGAGAAGGGCCAGCCCCCCTCCCTAGCTACTGAAGAAGATGCCCAAGTCCTCCTTCCTCAGAAGATAGGTTTTTTCAGTATCATAAACTTGGGCCAGGAGCAGAGACGGCCCCTCAGAACTCCTGGGATTTAGAGGTTGAAGGTACTTTCACAGACAGAGCAACAATCACTGAAATGTGGATGTCTTTAAAACTAACACTAGCCAGGACCTCTTCCTGCCCCAGGACAGTGGCTGCCTTTCTACACTTTGGAGGAAGAGGGAACATTTTCTACTACTCTTGTTGAGGTCTGTTTTGACCAAGCGTTTGTAACTTTTTGTTTTCTAGTTCAGTCTCTGGAATTGCATCAGCACTAAGTGGGGAAAAACATATAAAGACATTAAAACATGCATGTGGCGAGGACAAGGCCAGAGGAAAATCATTTGCAGATGGACTCAGAGCAGGCAGGAGTTTCCATCCTCAGGCCCCCTCTAGGGGGTCTGTCTTCACACTTTACCTAGATTTGAGTCCTCCTGGGATCCAAGGAGAAATGTCCAGGCCTCCCAGCCTGGCATCTGGGCCTGCTTGGAGTGGTCTATCCAGCCCCCAACTCCCTGCACCCCACACACCAGATGGCCTACTCTCCTCAAACATGCCAGGGGGTCTCCTGCTCCCACACCTTTGCTCATCTTGTCTCCCACCCAGAATGCGTGCCCATCCCCTGTCTACCTCCTCAGACAGATGGCTTACTCAGGTGACCCTACCCTTGACTGAGGACTGTGTGTCCTCTTTGTGACTAAGGCCCTGGTCAGCTCTGGTCCGTTCCTCATCCTAGTGGCCATGAGAGAGAGAGCTCAGGATGTGCCTGTTCGCCCTACCAGATTAGATGCTGGAGTCGTGAATTTTCTTCTTTCCCACTCACCATAAGGCCTGGAAAGAAGGAAGCAGTGGGAATCTTGTTGGATTGAGGCCATACTTTCTTCTGGAGAAAAACAGTGTTACACAGGTAAAAGGCCCTGATGTAGGTAACTTATCTCCTTCTTCAGTAACACAAAATTCTACCCTATAGTCAAAATAAGTGGTTCTTAGCATGCTACTCCCCAAGGCTGTTCTTAACCATGTAGAGTGGAAATCATTATTGAGCAAAGTTTGAACAACGGAATTCTTCATTAGTCCTGATCTTTTTGCCAAGGGAGTGAAATAGACCTGAAACTTTACCACTTGCCCTAGCTGAGCTCAGCTTGTAGCCAGTGCTGTCTACCATCTGGGTGGACAGTGGCTGTGCCATCCTATCACATTGAAGGGGACAACTTCTGGGTAGTTTTCATCTTCTCTCAGGAGCAGACATCCTGGAATGGCCTTCGAGCAGATGTTGGGGACAACTTTTAGCTCTCTGATTATTCTGCAGAATCTGAGTAAACTCACAGGACACATGATCTGGTTTCGATTTTCCGAGCATGACCAGTCAGGGGTAGCTGATCAGCGCCTGCAGCAGAAGCCACCTCATCCTGGACCTAAGCAAGATGGAGGAACCGAGGAGAGAATCAGAGCAGATGGACTGGGGGAGGGGCAGCTTGGCTCTGTTCTTCTCAGAGGTTGTTGGAAAAGCTTTATGGCTGGTGTGAGATGTGAAAGAAGGAGCTGGGTCAGGACTCCTGGTGACATGAAGATAGCTGGAGGGATGTGAGGTTGTCCCATAGAGCTGGTTATCTACAGTGTTGGGAACAGACATGAAGACAGTCTAGACTGGTTCTGAATGTCCACAGACAGGACATGGCTAACTGGTGGCCTTCCCAGCAGAAGGTACATCTCTTTATCCTCAGTGTCCGTGTTGTTTGCTCAGTGAGTGAATAGCTTTGAATGAATGAATCAGAAAAGCTTACCACAAAATTATCTGTGTATTTCTCAGCAGGAGCATTACAGGCCTGCCAGGGGGAGTGGGATGATATATTCAAAGTGCTGTAAGATAAAATAAAAAAAATAATCTGCCAGCCAAGTGTACCATATCCAGCAGAACTGTTCTTCAAATATGAAGGATTAATAAAGACCTTCCTAGATAAACAAAACTGAGGAAGACCATCACCAATAGAAATCTCTTATAAGAATTGTAAAGGAGAGTCTTTCATGTTGAACTGGGAGGACACTAGAGAGCAACATAAAAACATACAAAAATAGAAAGTTCTCTGGTAAAGGTAAAGATATGACAAATACAGAATTCTGTGATACTGTAACAGTGGTGTAAAAATCACTTGTAATTTTGTATGGCATTTAAAAAGCAAAAGCATTCACAGCAACTATAACAATATAACAATGAAACTATGTTAAAGATACAAAATATAACAGTATGCAATTTTGAAAGTAATAGCCTAAAGTGTGGGGTAGAAATGTTTTTGTATGCAACTGAAGTTAAGTTGTTATCAGATTATAATAAATTGTTAGAACTGTAAGATGTTTCATGTGCTCCCCACCGTGACCACAAAGAATCTCTGTGGGGATGACAAGAAGATGGTAGGTAGGAGGTTTTCTCCTCTTATCTCCCCACAGGAACAATAATTTGGCAGCATCCATGGACAAAAATGCTTTTGTGGGAGCTTTGAGATCCAGGTATACGGTTGTAAAACCATGGTGAAGCTCAGGACTGAGGAGGGCCTTTTGAGAAGGGGTTAGGCCTGCTGACAGTGGTCCCAGATAGAGCCATGCTAACAGCCTCATTTCCTTGTTGAATTGGTTACAGCTTTGGCCTTTGTCCTGCCGTCAGCACCAACCACAAAGAGACCCAAAAGAAATTATGCCTGTTTGTGTTTTAGACAGCAGGCCTGTTGGCCACGCTCCTTGCTGTGGACCCCGAAGTGGCCTATAACCCAGATCCAGCTTCTCTTGGTTGTGGTCCAGGAGCAGACCAGCTTGTAGAGAGACCAGTGGGAGACACATCCATCTGTGTCCCCAGAGAATGGCCCACTGAAATTGTTCCAAATGTGGATCTTTAATTGGCCCTGTAAGCTGGCTCCCGGCCATTTCAGCCACACTCCAGCAGCAGTTATGCCAGCCAAGGACCTGCAGGGAGACACACCCATCTGTGCCCCTAAAGGCAGGTCCACTAACCTAGGTCCAACCATGGATTCTGAAGCAGCCCTGTAACTTGGCTCCGGCTCCCCTCAGCAGCAGTCAGGGAGCAGTTGTGCCCACCCAGGGACCCTGCACGAGGCACTCCATCTGTACCCTGTAAGTAGGGCCTGCAGACCTCAATCTGCCTGTGGATCCTTAAGCAGCCCTGTGAGTTAGTTATAACACCTCTCCACTGTGGTACTGGGTCAGTCCTGCCCACCCAGGGACCCACCCAGTGACCTGGTGGGAGCCATCCCAGGAATCTGGCGGGAGATTTACCATTCACCTATCCATACACCTAGAAATAGGTCCACCTCCTGCAGATCCAAATGCAGACCCTGAAGTAGACTTTTGTCCCAGTGCGAGCCCTATTGACCAATATCCTGGATGCAGGCCCATCCACCCAGGTACCAGACAGACTATAGCTTGCCCAAGCCCCTAGTAACAGGCCTGCAAAGCACAGACAGCACTGTGGACCCAGCAGCACCATGTGACTCATCTCCAATATGTATGACTGTATGCTGGGTTTGCCTCCAATATGTATCCTGGAGGCAAACCCAGCAAACCAGGGACCTGACAGGAGAATTTTTACCAGTGGAACACAGTCTGTAAAGACTTGAAGAAGTATTTGCTTCTTCAAATGTACTGACAACAGTACAAACCTGCACAGATCACAAAGAATCAGTCAAACATGACACCATCAAAGGTAACAAATAAAGCTCCAGTGTCTTAACCAAAAAAAAAAAAAAAAAAAAATGGAGATCTATGAATTGTCTGACAAAAAATTCAAAATAATCATCTTAAAGATGCTGAATTATATGCACAGAACACGGACAACTAAATGAATTCAGGAAAATAGTGCATGAACAAAATAAGAAGATTAGTAGAGAAATAGAAATCACAAACAAGAACCAAACAGAAATCATGGTACAATGACAACACTGGAAAATTTAATAGAGAGCTTCAACAGCAGATTTAACGGTGCACAAAAAAGAATCAGCAAAGTTGAAGCCAGATCATTTGAAATTATCCAGTTAGAAGAATAAAAGGTAAAAGTAGTGAAAAAAGTGTACAAGATCTATGGACACCAACATGAGAATAAATATACACACTATGCAAGTCCCAAAAGGAGAAGAGAGAAAGAAATGGGCAGAAAGCATTTTTAAAGGAATAATGGCTGAAAATTTTCCAAATCTTGGGAAGATTACTTGATTTCCCCTTACTGGAAAGTTTAAGTGTTTGTCCTTTGAATTTGCCGCAATATTTTGTTGATACTTCTCATAACTTAACTCTCCATTTCCGTTTGACTCCTCGGGTGTAGTAAATACTTTGCAGATACTCAACAAATGAGGGTTTGCTCTATGGATATATGAATGCATCTTTTGTGGTGGAAGATTTAGAACATGGGGGTAGAAGATAACGTTCTCTCTCCTCGGTGAAGGAGGTCGCATTGGACTCATTCTCATGCTTTTTGCATTCTTCTTACTGAGTTACTTAAATATGTTATCATAGATCTGAGGATTCAATAGATCCTGCCCTACTAAAAGAATTTAAGGAAGCAAGCAAGCTGATCTTGATTATTCCCTCCCTCCAACACACAAGATGGGTGCCCTAAACCACTCTCATTGTTACTAATAATGAGACTAGAAAAATCTAGGCCACTTCCCTCCAGCGGGTCTATGGAAATGCATAGGTCCCAGCCTCATCTGAGCAAGCCCTGCTCCACAGCTGTCAGGACTCACACTTGGACAGCCTTCCTGCCACACTAAGTCACATCAGCAACAGTAAAAAAATTAGGTTTTTCCTATCTAGGCTCAAACTTTTTCTCTGTAAGCCATTTCTCACCTCTACAGACAGGGCAACTAGAAACTCATGGATTCCAGTACAGCCTTCCAGTTGTCATGGAGACAGACCCAATGTGGTTTTGGGAACTGTCCTTACAGCCAACCAGCCATACAGGAGTCCTTCACCAAATAGCTCCAACTCAGTGGGGAAATTCATCGTAAGTATTTCTACACTGCCACCTTGAGTTCACTGGGCACAGTGTCCTCCTTCCTCCTGTCACCCAACAGCCAGCTGCGTGACTGAACGTTCTCTGTGCCTCAAATGACAGGCGCTGCACAGGCTCAAGAAACAGCAACCTTGTCCTTATCACTGGACTGTAGTCAGGCTGTGCTGTCCTCGAGGTGGACCTGTCGACAGAGACTTCTGTTGTCTTACTGCCTGATGGCATATCCAGGACATACCATGTTGCTTTCTTTCAAAGGAAAGCCTAGAAGTAAAAACTCAGAATGAAGTGAAATTACAAAACTAGAAAAAACAAAATTTATTTCGGAATCTCTACTCCGATGAGACTGACAAGGATTCAAACTGTTTTTTTGGGGGGGGAGGAAGATTGGCCCCGAGCTAACATCTGTTGCCAGTCTTCCTCTTTTTTGCTGAGGAAGATTAGCCTTGAGCCAACAACTGTGCCCATTTTCCTCTATTTTGTATGTGGGACATTGCCACAGCATGGCTTGACAAGTGGTGCGTAGGTCCACACCCGGGATCCGAACCTACGAACCCGGGCTGCTGAAGCGAAGCACGCAAACTTAACCACTACGCCACTGGGCTGGCCCCAGATTCAAACTTTTAAAAGCAAAAATAAGAATAGTGACCAAGGAATACATATTTGTGTGTGTGTGTGTACATGTAAAAAATGGATAAAATATGATATTGCTTAATTTCTGACTTCCCAAACCATTCCATACCACTGAAGTCAGTACTTTCTCATTTTATGTAATGAGATTTTTTTTTCCCGAATAACATCTTTAAACGGGAAGTCTCTTGAAAACTTTTTCACTATTTGTAATCCTGGAATAAACTTTTTCTCCTGGGCTTGTACCTTGTGGCTGGTTTGAAAATCTAGATCTATCCCCCCCCCCTTTTTTTGAGAATGGGAGTGTTTTTCTTTAAAAAAATGTCTATCACATTAATGATTAAGATTGATTAAGTTCATTTCGGAAGGTAGTATGAAAGACACCAATTTCCTCATTCCAATTAGGTGATTTATTGCCCTCTAGTGGTTAGATATGCTAAATATTGATGTGAAGCAAAGGCTGAATGAATGTGAATTGTCACCCCGTTATTTATTGAACACTACACGTGCCATGCATAGTTCTAGTCTCTGTGGTTGTAGCAGCAAAGAAGGTAAGTCAGGATCCTAACTTCAAGGAGCATACATGCTAATGGAGGAGACAGAAAATTAAAGTTTAAATAAGAAAAATCTTAGGTAGTGTTACTCACTCTGCAGAGAATTGAAATTGGGTGACGTGCTCAAGAGTGATTGAGTGGGTACTTTAGATTGGGGTGTCTAGAATGGCCTCCCTAAGGAGGTGATATTTGCCCTTTAATCTGAATGTCAGGATAGCCAGCACATGACGACCAGGAGACAGAGCACTCCAGGCAGAAGAAACAGCTGGAGTGAGAACCTTAAGACAGAAACAAGCTTGGAGTGTCCACGAAACAGAGAGATGGTCAGAGTGGCAGAATATGGTAGATGCAGAGAGTGATATAAGATGAAAGTTGAGATAAAGGACATAGCCAGATCACGTAGGGCCTTGAGAAACCAAAGAAAAAGAAATCGAAGGACATCAAGCAGGGGAATAACATAATTTGATTCACATTCTTTAAAAACTCACCCTGCTTACTATGTGGAGAGTAAATTGTAAGTGAGCAGAGGCAGAAGCTGGGAGACCAGTTAGGAGGCTGCTATAGTAATCCTCCATCAGAAATGATGGCGGCTCGCTCCAGGATAGCAGGGGTGGAAATGGAGAGAACGACATATTTGGATATGTTTTAAAGGTAGAATCAGCAAGACTTGTCAAATGGCTTGGATGTAGGTGGCGAGGGAAGGCAAGGACTTGAGAATGACACCTCAATTTTTATTGATTAACTGAGTGGGAAGAAATGGTATACACCAAGATGAGGAAGACTGCCCGATGGTTGGGTTTGGGAAGCAAATCAGACCATGGCCCTCATGGCTGGATACAAAGTACAGTACAACTCTTTAAAAAATGTGTTATGCAATGACCTCAGGCCAATAAATATAAATATTTAGGTTTCAAGAGGTACAGGAGAGCTATAGAGTTGATCAAAGGAAATCAGGAAGAACAGCTCCCAGAGCAGAGTGTGAGGCAAGCCAGCACCATGGAGCTAAGAGCCAACAGCTTTGAAACCTCTCTGACGAGCTTGTCTCCCAGTTCCTTTTCTGTGCTTTGGGGACTGACACTATGCACCACGAGAGAGTGTTGCAAGAGTCACATCTCATTAGAGGAGATGGAACATGGAGAAAAGTAGTCCAACTCCTTTCTATTACAAATAAAGGTGTTGAAGCCCAGAGCCAAGGGGATGGAAGGCACACCGGCATTTGTGGCACTCCTGCAATATACCAGATACTGTATGAAGAACTTCATGTACCTTACCTCCTCAATTCTTTGAGCAGTCTTGCAAAGTATGTATAAATTCCCATTTTCCAGCTAAGAAAACTGAGGGTCTGAGAAGCCAAAGATCTTATAAATGTTTACTAGCAGAGATGGAACTAGAACTCTCAAATTCTGCTGCTCTGGAATCCATGCAATGCTGTGCTAAGAAGATTTTTGAAAATGTGGAGAGGAAAATGAAACTAATTTGGATAACTCTTCTTAGAGTTTAACATTTCATCCTTCCACCCAAACACATGGGGCAAGCCAGATTGCAATGTTTCTGTAAAGCAGCCTAGCAAATTCTCCTGGCTAGGCCAGAACTAGACTTGGGAATGATGATGATGATGATGACGATGTAGCTGCTGTTTACTAAGTGCTGTCTGTGTTCCAGTGTTTCAAACACATTCTCTTGCTTAATGCTCACCACAAACTTGCCATCTGTTAGTACCTCCATTTTAGAGATAAAACTAAGATGTAGAGAGGTTAAGTAATTTTCTCAAGGTCGCATCATTACCGTCCTCAGTGAAGCAGCTCGGGTGTGGACACAGATCTGTCTCCCCTCTAAGCCCACGTCCCATTTTAACAACTTCTGTTCTCTCCGGTCCTAGTGTACTAGCCCACACAGGCCTGTCCTCATTTGCAGTGCTGGGGATACAGGGGATGGACCACTGCAGGGGCAAACTTTGGCCACCATTGAGCGTCATGCAAACTATAAAATCTTATCTAACATTGTGTTATGACCCTACAGGACAAGCGAGAAGAGGAAGGAAAAGCAAACGTGAGCCAGCAGAGGGTCTGTCTGTGGAGCTGGGAGCTCCGAGCTCACCAAGTGAGTTGGAGGAAGAGCCCTTCTTCTGGATGATAGTGGGTATCCCTACAGGCTTAGAGAGGACTCCCGGGTTGTCCTGGAGAGCCAGTTATACCCCGCTCAGTTAGCAGAGGTCAAGGCTGTGAAGCTGAGAACAGAGCGCAGGCGAGGGTGGGGTTTTTCCGAATAGCAGCCTCCACAGACTGTGAGCTAGATCCCATGGCTAATCCAGGGGCCTGCTAATGTGATTCAGACGTGCCTGAGGAGCTGACTCTCGTTGCAGTTCTGTGGTTGAGGAGTGAAACTAGGCGACGTTAGCCATGAGAGACCGAGCACCAAGCTCCTGCCTGAGTGCGCTGTGCTGCGCTGAGCTCTGCAGTCACACTGTTCATTGCATGGCGCGGGCTATTGAGACACGCCAGACCCAGAGGAGCGGTTGCTGGCATATATTCAGACTGGTTAACGTGCAGAGCTCTCCAGCCTCATAAAACTGGAGAAGGGCATTTCATCCTCCTGTGATGCTCAGTCACAAGGATATTTTTACCCCAACTCTGCAATCCTTTTTGTGAGGATTTGGGGGTCTGAAAACTTCTGCCTCTGCCTGCCCCAGACACCTGCATTGTTTGTCGTGACTGCAATGCTGTTTGCTTTATCCAAATGGTACCCGAGCCTGGTTTTTCCAATCCAAGTTTGCAGTTGACATTTGTCCGTATAGTCACCTTGCACGTTAGAGGCAGAGGTGGGAGTAACAAAATTATCCAGACCCAGTAGAGACCAAGGGACCGAGATGATATCAGTGTTGGACTGATCAATTGAGCATCTGTGGTTTGAGACAGCTAAGCGCTTGAGACATGTAACAGGAAGAAACGTGTGAAGCAGGGCCCTTATCCTTCTGGATCTAGGTCTAGAGCTAACTAACTTAAAATAGAGCAAAGCTTTTTATTTTTTCAAAGGAGTATAAAACTAGACTGCCTTGGCTGTTGTTGATTGCTCTGGGGAAAGTCACTGAGCCGAGAGAGGGAGCTAAAGCAGCACCAATGGGGCTTCTAGATACAGAGGCTCAGGGCAAAGACATTGCCAACTACTTGGAGAAGGGCTTCAAGTAATTTTATTCCATGGAACTTGGGATGTAGTGGAAAAGAGGCAAAAGATCAGTAAAAACATTGCTAACAAGATTCTGTTGATAAGTGGTGATTACTTCAATATCCAAATATTTAATTAGAATGAATATCATGAATGAAAGAAAAACGTCCTGGCTATCATCCAGGTGATTTGGGCACAAAACATGCGTCCTGTTCTCTATTTTAATTGGCCATGCTAAATGGGAATCTCTGGATTTGCCAAAGCTGAGAGGTGTGATAAATTTAACAGAGTTCAGGCTCTCAGGAAACGATAGGAGATAGAACTTTTAATCAAAGAAACAGTGAATGCATGGGCATTAATAGACACTAACTTTTTGCACATTCTCTCAATTTGGCCATGAAAACATTAGGTAGGACCTATTAATTTACTCCGGAAAGAGCTCCATAATTTTTAGTCGACAAAGTTCAGCAACCTGAAGAAGAATGGGATGCAGTGATTGAACTAACATTGTCTTGATGGTGCCTTCTTTTCCACCCTAAGATATAGGTCAAGTGGGGACCATTTGCTTTTACATTGAACAGAATGCAATATACGTTTACTGTGTTATCCTAGGGCTACGTTAATTCCTCTTTTTTTTTTTTTTTTTTTTTTGGTGAGGAAGATTGGCCCTGAGCTAACATCTGTCAATCCTCCTCTTTTTGCTGAGGAAGACTGGCCCTGGGCTAACATCCATGCCCATCTTCTTCTACTTTATATGAGACGCCGCCACAGCGTGGCTTGCCAAGCGGTGTGTCAGTGTGCACCCAGGATCTGAACCGGCGAACCCTGGGCTGCCGCAGTGGAACGCACGCACTTCACCGCTTGCGCCACTGGGCCGGCCCCATTAATTCCTCTTTTTATGGTAATAACTAAGAAGAAATCTGACCATGATAACCACAATCTTTTTTTTCTGTAGTAATAACTTTTTATTTTGAAATAGTTTAAGGTGAACCATATTTCTAAAATTTGTGATAATTAAGGAGAACCTTTTTTATCTGTAGAAGATGATAGAAAATGTGACATCCTCTTGCTGGCTGGTGACCATACCTAAATAGAAGGACTAGTAAAAGTCCTAAGCATATCTTTTATTTGGGTGGGGAAGATTAGCCCTGAGCTAACATCTGTTGCCAATCCTCCTCTTTTTGCTGAGGAAGATTGTCCCTGAGCTAACATCTATGCCCATCTTCCTCTATTTCGTGTGAGACGCCTGTCACAGCATGGCTTGATGAGCAGTGTGTAGGTCCACGCCCAGCATCCAAACCCATGAACCCTGGGCCTCCAAAGTGGAGTGTGCAAACTTAACCACTACGCCATTGGGCCTGCCCCCTAAGCGTATATTATGCATATCCTCAGCTTGAAAAATTAGCTGAGAATATTTCTAATTCTACCCTGAAATGGAAGCAAATGGGCTGACAGAATTATTTGGATATTGGAAAAGTCATCCTGTACACCAAATAAATGGGTGTATTTTGGAGATATGTTTGCCAAATTTCACATTAAAAGACTGCTTTTAAGCGAGGAGAAAAACAGCAGATGTCACTGGGTCCTTATGAGCTTATTGATCCTATAATATCGGCTGTCTCCACAATAGAGACCTATTGAGACTTGAGTCTCCTCGGGCAGAAACCAGGAGGAATGTTACCCGTGGGACTTTAGAACTTGACGATTAGCTAATGCAGCTGCCCATTGCTCCCCTTTTGAAAGACAATTGTCTGCTATTGATCACTGGTTAAGATGGCATCTCCTATAAAAGGACACCAAAACAATTCTAAGACCAGAAATTCCAAAATTGTCCTAAGTGACATTTGAAAGATATTTAGATATTGGAGGGGCAGCTCAAAAAAGGTTATTGATTAGACAGAAATGGTATCGTAAGGAATATACAAAAGGAAGTGAATTGGTCGTGGTCCATAGGAACCATAACTGGCACCTGCAGCTCTGGAGCCAAAACTGTCCTCCTCATAAGCTTTACCTCTGGCAGTAGGGGTTTGTGAGTGAACGAGTATATGGTTTCAAAAGGACACAGCCATGGCCGAGTTTACTGAGCACTGCCCAATTAACTCAGAAGGGGTATAGAAGGCTGTGGCCCTCCACTCAGTCACCAGAAAGACTCCGGCAGAAGATAAGTATAAGTGTTCAGTGGGATAAGTACAAAGTGTTTTGGTTGACTCTCCATAGCTCCCAACATAAGAACTCTTATATTACTGCGTATTTTTATATAAATTCTTAGCCAGTAGCAAAGAGCTTCTATAAGCTCTTGAAGTAGGACTTGTTTGTTCTGGCAAGTATTAAAAATACCTTAATTTAAGGACAAGATTTACAGAAAAAGCTATGGACTTTTTGATCTCAAATACGGATTGCTCATGTTGATGCCTACTTGTTATATATGGAAGAGAAAAGTGGTGATAATAGAAACATCAAGATAGATCTGCTGGTGAGGGTTTTACAGGTGGTAAGTGGGGTCCACAGGATGAGTGGACACTGTGAGACCACGAGCTATGAAACATTGGGTTCTACCATGATAATCCCTTTGACAACATCTAAAACTGCTTGTGTCTCCCAGGGTTGCTCACCTAGCCAACAGCAAAAGACATAGCCACCTTTGCTCAAAGAAGAGAACCCAAAGGAATGTGGGCCATTACATGCCGGTAGATTGATGATATTGAACCTTTATCTACAGCACCATAGTTTTAAGTTATGTTGACTGGTGTTGACACTTTTTTTGTGGTTTAAACTTTGTCCACCCTCAGCATAGTCTACAATTAATAGACCGGAAATACAGACTTCCACCAATTCTGACCCTTAGTTGATATATTAGCAGATAAGAGAACACATTCTATGAAATGAAGGGGGCAGCAGTGGCCAAGAAATACAGTACAAAGCAGTCTTTTCATTTTCATATCCCTCCCAAAGTAGCAGTGTGACTGAAAATTAGAGTGGGCAATTGAAGCAATTGTTATACAAAGTGATGGATCATGGGACGTGCTGGATCCACTGGCTTTCCCTGCATAGAGGGCAAGGAACTGAAACATGCTGGGTTGCAAAAGCAGGTCATTGGCTGAACGCATTTCTAAGGCATGGGATCAAAAATGAGGCAGTGGGAGACAATGGATTGATCCATACCTAACAGTTTATGTGCTTTCCTTGGACAATTCATAACCAAGTCCTATGAACCTGGGAGAGTTTTTGGGCTCCCCACATTGTACCACCATGTGCTGCTCTATCTATTCTGGCTCTGCTGCTATGACTACTACTGATAATGATATTAATAAACACTCAGTGCTTTTTATATGCTTGGCACTATTCTAAGCACTTTACATGTCTCTTTACTGAATGTAGATTAATTGACTCTGACAAGTCACTAACTTTCAGAGAAAATTGGCTCCTTTCCTCAGAGGTGATGGGGCAAATACCTTTAAACAACTTTTGGAAGAGGGAGAGAGGAGGAAATAAATGAGGGAGGAATGCGTGGAGTGGCAGTAGGTGTTAGTGAAGATGTTGGGTTACACATTACAAAGACTTCAGCTCTACAAAGCTAGGCCAGACGGAAAATGTACTGGCTCCCGTGACTAGAAGGGAAAAGTGTATAGCTCAAAACAACTCAAATGAGGACATGAACACCATCTAGAGTGTTTCCTTGCGTTTTGTCCCAGCTTCTCTCTGAGGGACAGCTTCATTCTCCCCTACCACAAATCAATTTTCTCCTTGGGGCTAGAACCATGGCCTCTGATATTTCCTGGGCTCACGTCTTCCCACCGTTTCTGTTCAAGAAGAAAAGGTTTTCCTGGCCTCAGGTCCAATTTCAAAAATCCCAGAGAAGGACTCTGATTGGCCCAGCTTGGGTCCTGCTCCCATATCCTGATCCAAGCTTCAGGACCAAGAGAAGGGAGTACAATGATTGGCAACCCCCACCGGAAATGCTAAGTGGTTGGGTGTGGAGGATGGTGCTAAGTGGTTGGGTGTGGAGGATGGTGCGGTGGGAGAAAACAGTTCCCCCCAAGGAGGATGACATGCCAGGCAGGCACAAGAGTTGATGCACATTGCAAATGAACTGAAAGAAAATGCAAGACAAGCCAAGTTGGTGCCCAGCACTCGTCTGCTTTCTTGCTTCTCCCACCCTCAGCAATCAGTCCTAATGCTCCCCCTGTAGCCCGCCCCATCCAAAGACCAGAAACTCTTCCTTGTTCCCTGGGAGCACATTCTTCCTCACCTCTCTCAGTCCTCTTCCTGAAGACACACCTTCTCCCCGAAACTTTACTCAGGGGTTTTCACTCTGTAAAATGACAGGAGCTCGTCAGAGAAAGTAAGAGTCCAGCTTTTTATTAGTGATCTTCTGCCCACAAGGAGAAATTTCAATAGGTAAGATGGGCAGACCTCGCAGCATTGCGTATTAAATCAGCCACTCCTGCCTGCGTATCTTTTAACAGGAACGCACTAACCACAGGCTTTGATGCTTGCCCCAGGGACTATGGGATAGCAGGGAAACATTTGAGAAGTTCTGTTCTGATGCATAACTTGCTGGACATCCTGAAAGTTTCCCTGGAATTATTGGTTGGCCTTTAGACATAGAAATTTATACTCTTACACTCTGCGTGTGTGTGTGTGTGTGTGTGTGTGTGTGTGAGAGAGAGAGAGAGGGTAAGAGAGGGAAGGTTTTGGGAGATCTGTCTATGAGGGCAGGGCATTCACCTGGAGCAGGACAGATCCTGCTTAGATCCTACTTTCTTACTTGGGGACCTGTTATACTGTCAGAGGAGAGAAATGCCTTTGAGTAAATGCAGGTGGAGCCATTCAAGACGGCCATGGGGTTGCCCCAAGAAGCTCAACCAAATTCCTCTAAAGACAAGACTGTGAAGTAAGAGCCCAGGCGCTCTTCAGGAGCTCTGCTCGTGGAGGGGTAAGATACCTCCCGTAGTTCAGTGAGAGCAGGAGAAACTGCAGGGGCCCAGTGGGATCAGAGCAGGCTGCCGCCAGAAAAGGGCCCACAAGAGTGGGAGCAGCCAGGGCTGCTCGCTGCACAATTCCAGAGGGCACATTTCCTGGTATTCTTTGTGAGTGGTGCCGCTGGGGTGTGCAAAGGAGCAGTTATGGCACAGCCACAGCAGAAGAAGTCAGAGGGCCGTGACAATGGACACAGCAATAACCAGAAAACTGTAACTGGGTCCTGAGCAAGCCTATGACCCTGAGCCTCTGAAAGGAAATGGAAGGACGCCGGGGGGAAGGGGTACCATTTGGATACCTAGCAATCTTACTGGAAGCAGGAAGATGGAAAACGGATAGAGTCAATGTCTATTACAGTCGGTAGCCACATCCTTATTTGCTGTCCTCCACATGCTGGTGTGGCAGGGTAACCAAGGCTACATCTCTCTTCTGAGTCCTTGGGAATAGAAATCCTAACATCAGTGAAGATGACCAAGCTTGGAATTGATGCCACAGACAGAGGAGAAACAGAGGGCTAAAAAGTCCAGTGTGTGAGGTTGACGTTGTTCACAACTATGTCTTAGATCAGAGGAAGCATTTTATAACCACACATAGCTTTTCACAAGCAAAACAAATGAAGAAGCAATAGGGCAGACCATAAACTTCCCAATGCAGCCAGTGTTTTTATCATTAATATTTTAATTAGCATTATCTTTTATTTTGTTTTAAGCCATCATCAGATGATATACCAAGGCCAAGCTGAGTGCCAGTGGGCAGATGCCAGCCCTGCGTCATCCAAGCATTTTGGTGATTAATATTCTTGGCTCAGAGAAAGTAACATCCTCTCTCCAAATTCAGAATTTTTTTTTTTCTGGCATAAAATTTTCAAAGCTAGGCCTAAAATTCTCTGTGGTGATCATCTTGTCTATTCTCACCCTAGTCATAAGATTCATAGTTAGTCTAGGATTTATTTTTAAAACAAAGGAGAAATAGAGGTCATCTATTCCAACATTTATTTACTTGCTTCTTTTATTTCTTTCTTGTGAAATCACTAATATATTTAATTTTAAATTGAATTTTATCTGATTATAAGAGTAACACACAGTAAGATTAAAAAAAAAACCTGAAAACAGAAAATGTAAAGTAAATGCCTCACAATCTTCCATCCAGAGACAAACACTGTAAACTGTTTTTTTATATTCATTATAGGACTTTAACTCACTCCCTTCTTTTGCTCTTTCCCCCAAATCTCACCTCTTCTCCATGGGACAGTGGCCTCTAAACTTTTGGTGAGACAGAGGCAGCTCTCCACTAGTGGGAGTCAGAAAGAACCATCCCAAAGATCTTGGGAAGGATCTTGAAGACCTGTCAGAATGTACCACCTTCATTTTCAAACAGGGAAACTGAGCTCCAGAGTCATTTGCCAAAAGCCAAAGGAGTGTATCAGGACTCCTTTAATGTAGGAGATGATTGTTTCAAAATTCACTGTGCCCCTTCTCCAGTGTGACGTCCAGGAAATAAACAGAATATGTTACGTGATAGGATGCCAGAAAAGTCTCCAATTTTCACTTTTGAAATTACAAGTCTCATCAACGTGTGAAAAAAAGTGCCAAAAAAGAAATTTCTTAAATTAGACAAGAATGGGTAACAATTTTATATCAAGAAAAATACGGCAGACTCTGTCCTCCTATAAAATTAATAAGTGGTAGGTAAGTACAATTTAACATATGTCTACTGATGTTAATTACGTCCAGTTGAATTGAAATATGTAGAAAAGTCTTTGAAGGAAGAAAACATTTTTGTGACTCTAAATGGCGTTTAAGGTGCCATATGTACTTTGGATGTCCAATGGAGATTAACTTTCTGTGTGGAAGTGAGGGTAGATTTCAGTTAAATGAGACAGTAATCAAAAATAAACATACAGGAATGGGGGCTAACGCTCCCAAAGTCCAAACAAATGTGATATAAATATTCTATTATCTACTTTTTTTTTTTTTTTTTTAAAGATTTTATTTATTTATTTATTTCCCCCAAAGCCCCAGTAGATAGCTGTGTGTCATAGCTGCACATCCTTCTAGTTGCTGTATGTGGGACTCGGCCTCAGCATGGCCGGAGAAGCAGCGCGTTGGTGCGAGCCCGGGATCCGAACCCGGGTCGCCAGCAGTGGAGCGCACTCACTTAACCACCAAGCCACGGGGCCGGCCCTCTATTATCTACTTTTAATTTTAGATTGTAGGTCATTTATTGAGAATTTATATGAGTTAGTATCAGAAAGTATTCTGAATCCATCATATACAATCTTTCCCTAATCCACTCTCCATGAGTGAAGTTGACATTTGGGCTGCTGTTTTTATCAAAAGTGGTGATGGCTTTGTGCTGACCCAGATGACCCTTGCCCACTTCCACTTCCATTAGAGGTGCAGGGTAAGAGACTAGATGGTTCCCTGATGTAATCTGTTGCCCCCGAAGAGCCTCAGTTGGCATTTGCCTTCTTACTGGAGTGGGTTGGCTCCTTGTCACTCAAAGTGTTAACTGTAGCCCAGCAGCATCAACATCAGCATCATCAGAGGAGCTTGTAAGAAATGCAGAATTACAATTTCCACTCCAGTACTGCTGACTCAGAGTCTGCATTTTAACAAGATCTCCAAGTGACTCGTATGAACATTAAAGTTTGAGAGGCACTGGGCTACTAATTGATGATTGAGTTACAGTGCATCTGTTTGCCCTCCTGTCCTTCCATTACCCAAACAACACATTCACACACACACGCGCACACACATACACACACACAATTCAGGTTTAAAATTAAAGAGTACACACTGGTCAAAATCATAGATTCATAGTATTAAACTGACGAATGCAATACTAAAAATCATCTAGTCTAAACCATTCACGTGGCAGAGACTGATAAGGGTCCTCCATTATCCATTCTCCTCTTCTTCCTTTTAGTAATAGAGCGCCCCAAGATTTAGATAAGCACATGACCCCCCAACAGCAGAGTGCATTTCCCATGCTCCTCTGCATCTAAAGATGGCCATGTCACTAAATTTGAGTCAATGAAATGTGAGCAGAAGAGATGCATGCAACTTCCAGTCAGTTCCTTAGTAAAGTAGCTACTTGACCTCAAGTTTCCTTTCTCCTGCTGGCTGGGAAGCAGCAACAGCTGCAGTAGATACCTTGGGCCCAGAGATGGAAGTAACATACTGAAAACGGCAGAGCTGACTAGCCATCCTGGGTCAGTGGATGATCTTGTGTGGTAGAGCTGTCCGAATATCCCAGAATGCCAGCTCAGCTTTGAACTTGGAAGAGAAATCAAGCTCTGTCTTATCTTATCCATTGAACCACTATGATTTTGAGTCTCCTATTTTGGCAGCTTAGCCTCTGTGCCCTAATTAATAACTTCATAAATCAGGAATCGAGGCCCAGAAAAATTATGATTTACAGTGAAAATACTGCCAATAAATGTAACAATAAATCTGTGGAAAATAAAGATTTAAAAAAAATTATACTCAATTTTATAATGAAAACATCTTTTAAAGAGTCCAGACTAGAACTGCTGGAACACTGTGGCTTTCCTGACTAAGCTGCTCGGCTTTGTGGTTTTATCTTGCTTACCCTTAAAGGAGAAATCCACACTTGTTTATCACACAACAGCTTCTTCGTTGAATGAACAGATGGATAAAGGGGTAAAGTGAGCTCTCTGTTTTTTACTAAACCATCAGGCATTTTATATCAGCAATAACCCTTGCTTATTGTAAAGAATGTAATCTTAAGGTACGTCTTAAGTTGACAGTTTGGTCACTCTGCCACCATGAAACAAAGTGGCAGCCAATAAAGGTTTCAAATGGGCACATCTTTTGCAGTTTTAGGCGTTTTCAGTTATAGTTGATATGTGGGGAGTGGCTGTGGATCTATACATCTGCACTAGGTTAGGACTACAGTCCCGCAACATGTTTCCCTGTTTGTTTTGTGATCATGCCTTAACCAGTCATTAAAACTAAGTCGTCCAGGACAGCCGAGGATACCAGGGCATGATATTGCCTAAATGAGGATGGTTTATTAGAACCAGAATTCTGTCATTTTTGAATTCAGGCTATCTTTAACTAGCACTGACTTCTTAACAGGTTTTTCTAGAATCATATTTCTACTAATATAAGTGAAATTGTCTCCTGTTATACAAAGACTCATCCAGTCACCCAGTCATATTTATTTAATGGTTAAAAAAAAATTTGACTATATGAGCTAGTTATAAAATAAGAAAAGTAACAAAACACTGAATGGTCACGCCAGATTGTCTTCAGTCACAAGTAACCCATTATAGGGTAGTCCTATGAGGAAAAGTCTGAAAGGACTGCAAGCATAGATTCATGAGCAATATGTAGACTTGTTTAATTTTTCTGTTAATAATTGCCCATCACTGACACAATGGACAAGATATCCACCTCAGGATGTGTTTATAATATTGACAGCAGCTCAATAAATCCAACATAATGTTGTCGAAACCTATAAAAATGATAAAAACTTAATGTAAACAAAATCATTTGAAACGGTTTTAAATACATGATAAAAATTCCATAAACAATTTATATCTCTATTTAGTTTGTTTAAATTTTTTTGCATTAATAAATCATATTCCCAAATCTATCAAAGTCTCCTGCTGACACTGGGCTTCTCAATCTTGACTGCATATTAAAATCACCTGGGGAGCTTTGAAAAAAATCCCTAGGCCCAGGCCAAACCAAAGAAATTATAACAGGATCTCCGGGGGTGGGACCTCGACATTAGTATTTTCCCCTTCATTTGGATGTAGGGAGAGGCTTGGTTGAGTCAACAGGTGGAATCTATTAACCCTCATTCAAGATAAAGGGACACCAGATGTTCACCAGGCATTCCATTCCAAGGGCCGTTATTTTCCATCTGAAACACATTTGCCTCCATCAGTTACTTCATATCTCTGTCACCACAGTCACCAAGGGGATTTAGTGCTCTCAAAATAGAGGCGCCTTCTATTTTGAGGGCTCTTATGAAAATTTAAACCTGTGAGAAATGAATAGTTCCTTGTCCTCTGCATAGAACTCCCATTTAGCTCATTGAACCACACGAGGTTTTTAAACAATCAACAAGTGATGTCTTCCGCGGTGCCTCCCAGCCAAGGTTTGTCTTCCCAAATGACCAGCCTGATCCAACGAGTTCTCCCATTTCCCCTGGAGCTCAGAGGCTTCCTTCCTCGTCTGTCAGCACAGGAGATTGCCTCAGGCATCTTCTTTCAGGCGAGAGGCAGAGAAAACAAAGAGGTCAGACTGCTCAGTGCTTTGAATACGTGTTCAGTTGGGACTGGAAAATTTTCCCCCAAACAAAGCCATTCCATCTCTGGTGAACCAGGCCACCCCACATTAAGGACCAAAGACAGCAGCCAGTTCTCAGAATGCTTCTGTGCATGATGAAAATAAGCAATGTTTTTAGTAAGATGAGTAAAAATCCCATGTGACACAGCTTCTAAATATAAAATCATCCAAATTTCTGTTCATGACGTTATTTAGTTTTCTCAATCGTATGGCAGACTACATTTCAAAATGTCATTTTTGGTGACACCCCTATTTGGAACCAATTGTTTAAAACTGGACATTTAAAATCAGGTGTTTAGAGTCATTAAATCACCATGAACTGAAGAGTCAGGAAAGGTGAGAATTTGGCTAATCAAGGTCCTCCTTAATTCAATGATATTTGTTGACAATCTAACATGTACAAGGCACGTGGAATGCAGTGGTCTCCTCCAGCTGAATCATTTCTCCATCATGCTCAGAGGGCTGATCTCAAGCTGATGATGAATCTCTTCATTTCAAGGTTTTTGTTTTCTGGGATTATCCAATAACTTTGCTTTCTTGAAGCCAGTTCGGCTATAGACATTCTTCAGAGACTCCAAGGAATAGCTGTTTTTTTTTTAACGAGTCTATATATTGCTCAAATATCTATGCATGAAATCCTTCCAGACTTTTCTTCATAGGACAATCCAAATTTTTTTCATCCCCCTAGCTTTCTTTGTTTCAAGACATTAACTTTGCCACGAGTCTTGGTTCTTATTTTCTATTCTTCAGCTTCAAATATACAAAGACTCCTTGGCATTACAGCTATTCCAAAGAGGATATTTTCAAATTCGTAAATTTTCCAAAGGGATATAATTTTCAAACATTTATTTTAAAAAGTGGTGGCTAGCTTTCTGAGAACCTGTCATAATTTTCTTACCAGAGTTTTCATACAAAATATATTAGAGCAAAATAAAATATTTCTTCACATCTTTCATTTCAGAAAAGAGTCTTTAATAAAGTCCATAAGAGTTTACTGAGTTTATTGAGTATTGTGGAAGATTCTAAGCTTAAAATACAATTTCTTTGCAACGAGGAGTTAATAATTTTATTAGAGATATATAAAATACAATACAAAATATAAAGCACTTAATATACATATGTAAATAGTTTATGTTTAAAGGGTGAGATAGCAACAAAAAGTAGTTTTAGTAGACTTTCCAGGAGAGAGAGAGACAAGGACAGAGACAGAGGGAGAAGGGAGAGAGAAAAAGAGAGAAAATCTTGAATTTGGGGTGGAGGTCCTCATGCACGGAAGAACTTACGGCAGAGCAGTACTAGTTTTCTTTAGTTCATCTGCTTTGCAAGGGAGGGTCTTTATAATAATGATAATGTTGATAACAACAATAATAACTAATATCTATTGAGTGTTTGTGCCCCACCAATTCTGATGTAAAACAGTCGTTCATTCACTGTTCACATGGATGTTCACACTAAAAAACAATTTATTAAGCATTTACCATTGTGCTGGGATATGGAAGGAAGAGCGAGCTAGGAGATAGCTATGCAAACAAACAAATGCATTTAAACAGCCATAATAGAGGTGGGCACTGCCTGTGCTGCACATTTCCACTTAACCCACAACATGTTCTTGCATTTTTAGGTAACTCACTGGTGGGACTTTTCTATGATACTCAGAACTTGAAATAGGATGGAATGGGGCTTTCATCTCTATGGTATTAACTTTGGTCAAAAGATGGCAGCAAAGCTCAGCTAGTTCTTCAGAAGCCACTTCTCAAAAGCTAGGAGAGAAGAGAATAGCTGTTCACATCTTTTAAAAGTAAATGGGTGAGAGCCCAGAAATAAACCTAAGAATATAAGTCAACTAATATTTGACAGGGGAGCCAAGAATACCCAATGGAGAAAAGACAGTCTTTTCAATAAATGGTGTTGGGAAAATTGCATATTCACATGTAAAAGAATGAAACTAGACCCCCGCCTTACACCCCTCACAAAAATTAACTTGGAATGGATTAAAGGCTCAAATGTAAGATCTGAAACCATGAAATTCCTAGAAGGAAACAGGAAAAATGCTCCTTGAGATGGGTCTTGGCAAAGACTTTTTTGGATACGACACCTAAAGCACAAGCGACAAAAATCAAAAATCAACAAGTGGGACGACACCAAACTAAAAAGCTTCTGCACAGCAAAAGAAACAATCAACAAAGTGAAAAGACAATTTATGTAATGGGAAAAAATATTTGCAAACCATATATCTGATAAAGGGGTAGTATATAAAATATATAAAGAATGCATACAACTCAGTAGCAAAAAAAAACAAATAATCCAATTAAAAATGGGCAAAAGACCTGAATAGACATTTTTCCAAAGAAGATATACAAAAGGCCAACAGGTACATGAAAAGATGCTCAACATCACTAATCAGTAGGGAAATGCAAATCAAACCCACAATGAGATATCACCTCACACCTGTTAGAATGGCTATCATCAAAAAGACAAGAGCTAACAAACGCTGGCGTGAATGTGGAGAAAAGGGAAGCCTTGTGCACTATTGCTGGGAATGTAAATTGCTACAGCCAGTATGGGAAACAGTATGGAGGATCCTCAAAACATTAAAAACAGAACTAACACGTGATCCAGTAATTCTGCTTCTAGGAATATATCTAAAGGAAACAAAAACACTAACTCGAAAAGATATCTGAACCCCCATGTGCATAGCAGCATTATTTACAATAGCCAAGACATGGAAACAACCTAAGTGCCCATTGACAGATGACCAAATAAAGAAGTGGTGGTATATAGATACAATGGAATATTATTCAGCCATAAAAAAGAGGAAATCCTGTCATTTGCCACAACATAGGTGAGCTTTGAGCACGTTATGCTAAGTGAAATAAGTCAGACAGAGAAAGACAAATATTGTATGATCTCACTTATATGTGGAATGTAAAAAAAATAAAAAACAAACTCATAGAAAAAGACATGCGATTTGTGGTTGCCAGAGGCAGGGGATGTGGGGTGGGGGAATTGGAGGAAGGTGATCAAAAGATACAAATTTCTAATTATAAGATAAATAAGTACAAGGGATTCAATGTACGGCATGATGACTATAGTTAACGCTGCTGTGTGATATATAGGAAAGTTGTTAAGACAGTAGATCCTAAGAGTTCTCATCACAAGGAAAAAATTTTGTTTTCTTTTTTTTCTTTCTCTTTTTATTGTATCTGTATGAGATGGTGGATGCTAACTAAACTTATTGTGGTAGTCATTTCACAATATATGTAAGTCAAACCATCACGTTGTACACCTTAAACTTATACAGTGATGTATGTCAACTTTATCTCAATAAAACTGGGGAAAAATTGGAATATTAAAAAATATAAATGGGTAAGTAGGAGAAAAATTGTCTTAGTGATTACACAAGGACTTTATTTTCTGATCATTTATCACAATATTTATAAATATTAAAAATATTACAAGTTCAATGTAAGCCAAGTCACAATATTAAAATTACATTTATTATTCATTCATGTGTTAATTTACCAATGCAAATATCCATTAATTTCTCAAATGTTTGAGTAGCTGCTAGGAGATAGCACTGTGCTCAGGGCTGACGATATCTGTCAGCAAAAGCAGACACAATCCCAGCTCTCACTGAACATAGAGCCCAGTGTGGGACAGACGTTACAAAGATAAGCACAGAAATGAATTTGTGATTATTCATAGACTATAATTATCCATAGAACATAAGCGCCATCAGAGCAGGGATTTTTGTCTGTTTAGTTCCCTGAGGGGTCTCAGTGCCTAGAACAGTGCCTGGTATACGCAGGTGCTTAGTAAAGGGTGGTTCACAGGATGAAGGAGTGTAATTACAAATCTGAAACACATGTATCCAGAGCACGATTCTATGTGACTGTCTAACAAAGGAATGTGACTAGGGTTTGACGAAATGATGCTTGAGACGAGGTCTGAAGGACAAGTAGGAAATAACAAGGCCGTTGCACATGTGTGTGTAGTGGGGAGTCCCCACGCACAGAGAAGACCATGAGTGAAGGCCCTGCCATGGTGGTGGTTGGAGAGCAGGGAGCGAGAGGAGGCCCAGGAGCACCGCGTGTTGCAGGGAACTAAAAGACAGCACAGAGAGTGAGGGGTGGTGCAGTGATGCACAGCAGAATCAGACGAGTGATTTGAAGGGCCTTTGGTGTAAAGAACAAGTAAGAAAGGAACAAGAGTGGATTTGAGGGGAATAGATAGGACACTATTTATAGCAAGTCCAGATGAAAAAGGATGGTACCTTAGACTGGGGAGATGCTGATGGGGTGAAGGGAAGCTATCAAAGTTACCAGACACTCAGCTCAGCGGGCAAAACCAGTAGGACGTGATAATGTGTACGCTCTAGAGTGTGTAGGAGAGGAGCTCCAAAGATGACTGACAGATGTCTGACTCGTGCAAAGGGAGGAGGAGTAGACAGGAAATCCTGGAGGAAAACCAGTTTGGGGGAGGAGGGAGGATCATGAGTCCTGTCTGGGGTGTGTTGAGAATTTGAGACATCCTGGTAGACGTTCTAACTACATAGCTGGATTTAAAGGTCAGAGGTCAGAGAGATCTGGGGTAGAAATGGATTTGGGGGTTACTGGTATGTAGATGACATTTGAAGGAGAGGGCATGGTTGAACCCACTTATAGAGAGAGTATAGGAAAAGAAGCATGGGCCTGAGACTAGCCTTGAGGCGCTCCCACATTTAGTGGCCAGGTGGAGAAGGATGGGCCTGCAAACCAGACAGAAGGAGTGGCCAGAGAAGAAAGTGTGCAAACCAGGAAAGAGCACAATGGAGAGAGCTCTCCAGAAGCAGGAAGACCCTTTTCTGTGCCCTGAGAAAGACAGAGCAGCATCTCCAGCCTCCCCTACAGTCCTTCCCTTTCATTCATTTATCCGTTTAACAGTGGCCCCTACTATGCTCAACATAAATGTCCATGGCTCCTGGTGGAGCCAGGCCCCAGGATATAATAATTTTAGAGCCACCAGAACCACAGGTCAGGGTGAATGCGAGTAAGGAATAATGGCATGAACAGCAACTCCAGTTAGTTGGGAAAGAAATTAACAGGAGAGTCTACTTACAGATACAAAAGGAAAGGCCAGTGGACCAAGGGTCAGGAAACCTGAGATCCGATCTGAGTCTCCACTGGCTGCTGTGCCAGCGTGGGGACCTCCCACCAGGCTTGTTTTGGAGTTACCATCACTCAATTTCAGGGGAGAAGGCCAAGGGCCGGTGGAGAAAGAGAAGAGGGAAAGCGGAAATAAGACTCAGTCCACAGACCTCACAGGGTTTTTAGGAAGATCTGAAACCAAGCCTCTAAACGTGCTTTGGAAAACACGTAGCGTCAGATGTGTTTCCATGTGGCAGGAGGAATTTTTTATTAGCCTTATAAAAATAGAACCACATAATTTCTAAACCTGGAGTGTGTCCAGGCATTTATTATTAAAAATCTAGGTGAATGCCTTCTATCCCTCTCTAGCCTGCTGCCAGCACCATATCCAGTATTCATATTCTTTTCTAACTAAAAATAATTAAAAAGAAAACACCTCTAAAATATATTATTCATGCAAGGAAAAGGATGAATATAGAATTTTAACAAAACGGATTCAGGACCACCCAAGCTAATGGATGTCAGGCCAAACAATGAAAACAAAAGGATTACCACCAAATTCTCAAATCTGTTTTAAAAGCTGAGGAGAAGGGAGAGGCCTCATTCAGCATGACCTGGAAACCCTGCCCATGTGTGGCTGCTATTTGGTGACCTTTCTGCGGGAGGGCCCCAGCGCCTGGATCTTTGACCCGCCCTCTTCTGAGCGGTGGCAAAGCTCTTTCTTATTTGCAGTAAATCATCTCTAGAGCAGCACCACAGCAGCCAAGACCATCGCCGCCCTGGAAGAGGACTGGGCTCCGGCACCTCCTATCACAGACCCGTGTGTTTGAATTGCTCTGAAGAGGACTCAAGCTTACCTTTTCTGAGTACAATCTTGACTTGAGAGGTTGTACATCTCATCCCTTTCCTTAAACCCTGCCTTACAAGCGCCTCGAGTCCAGAGACTGATGCACACGAGCAAATAAAGCATCAGCTTCAGAGCTTTTGAGTGAGGGGCCACTTCTCAGGCTCTGCATCTCTTATCTTAGTAATTTGGTGTTTTTTATCTTCAAGAGCCAGCTCTCAAAAACCCAGCCAGCCCCTGCTCTGGGCTAGCGGGAACATACCAGACTTGCAAATTGCCAAGACAATAATTGGGTTGTTTGGTGACTTCAATCCACTTTTCATAGCCCATTTCACTCCAGATTTTTAAGGTATATTTATATAACCTGGATTCCCAAGTTCTCTGGGATTCTGAGATCATCCTTCCCTTTAATTAAGAAAAATGTATTGAACCCCTCTTTCATATAAATGTGGGGAATCCAGCATGCTCCCCCCATTTCTAAAGTTTCTTGAGAGCTGGGTAGACAGGCAAGGGGTGACTTGCTCCTGTTCCTCTCAGGCTGAATTCCCCCTCCTGGCCAGCTCAGCTCTGTCACTACTGTCCCCTCCTCTCACTACTTCTCCTGCTTGAACTCAGCCGCTCCTCCTTCATTCCCCAAAGCATCTGCTTAAGGTAACAGATTTCTCCCGCAGGGCTAGGGGGATCGAGGCAGTTATAGAGCAGCAGGAAAAAATTCAAAATCAAATACTGGACATGATTTTTCTTCAAGATGATTCTCTCCGTGGAAGGATCTGCTTCTGCAGTCTTAGGACCTGTTCTCTCATGGAAACTTCTCTTTCTTCTCCTCACTTTCTCGAAGTCCCCCAGGGACCACACACTTCCTCCCTCTAGAGAAACTTCCAGAAAACTCTATTACTTTATTACACAGACCGATTGATCTCTCTTCCTTTTAGTTTTCCCCTCCCAGTTCAAGTCCAGGGAGCTTTGCCTTTCACATCAGGAAGAGCCATTCAATGACGAATCTCATCAGGACTCGATAAGGCAGAAGGAGTATTGACGGTTCCCCGCCCCCTTTTAAATATCAAAAGTTCCTTTCCATTATATTCAAAGTTGAATTATTAACAGGGCTCCAGTATTTGAGATCATACAGTGTAGCTCCTCCCTGTTTGGGTCTGATCTTATAACTCTTGGTTAGCAAACTAGCCCTTCACGTTCTGGATAACTCAGCGAAGTAATTCTGGACATGATGGTCTTTCCACTTTGTCTCCCCTCCCCACGCACCCCCCTTTCCTGCCCACACAGCCATCTTCCCCTCTGATAGTGAATTTAGAGTGTCTCAGTTCAGAGTGTAGGCAAGTTGTTGGCAGTGTTAAGCTCCTCTGGACTTTGGGCGTGCTGAAAAACAAGCAACACCGATGTTTCACAGAAACTCATCTTTCGGTCTCTGACGTTTACTGAGAAAACTGCCTTCTAACCAGCATTACCAGTTGACCATGGTTACTGGCCCTTTCAGGCTTTGGGAAGTACATCGGTGTCAAAGTGTAATTTTCACAAGGTTAAAAACATGACGATCATACGCAAGTGTAGTGGGCACACACTAAAGGTCTACTTATCTCATCAGTGAAGGACCAAAACTGGCCCAAAAGAGTGTAGGAGAAACAGACATATTTGTAGTCACTGAAAAAAACCACACCGGAATAAAGGACTAAATCACACACAAAATCGGTTAATGTCATACAGGGCAATAAAACTTAGACTTTTGGGTTGTAATCTTTTTCACCAGGCAGAAACAACTTCTCTGTGGGCAAAATTCATTTGTATTTCTATCACACAAGAATCATTTGCATTGCTAAAAGTTTTCTACAAGTTAACATACACAAATCAATAGTAAATAATAAGTCAAACAAAGGTACATAATATACCCCTGGAGAATTAGGTAACCCCTAGGTGGGCCCATGGGACGTTGCTCCACCATGACATAGAAAGTGTATGCTGTCATCCTTTTTCCTATTTTCATGTTTTGAATATGTTTTTTCCTTAACATTAGAAAACAACTGTATTTTCCTCTCAACTTCTCTAGGTATACCAATCATTTAAAAATTCTTTGCTCAACAATGGTTTCTGTGATAAAGCCTATTATTTTAGAGAACAATATACTGAAGAGAGTTCTGAGTTTTAAGCCTTCCCTACCCCAGACCCCCCATGCTTTCTTATTTAGAATAATCTATGGATGATCAGGTGCATTCACCTTATCCTCTAGAACAAGATATTTATGTGCATGCAGGAAACTGAATAGCACCGGCCATGGTCTCTGCACTATGACACCTAGCAGGACAGGACACTGGGCTAAAGGTACCATAATTATGCTTTCATCAGGGATACAAAGACATAGTAACTTATTTCCTCTCCATTAACATTGACATACTGAAGTAAAGTTATAAAACTTTAAGAAGAGATGAAACAATAGAACATGATAGGCATGATCTTAAATATATTAAAAGGAGGAAAGTGTAAAACACATCGATCTTCTGACTGCTTGTCTTTGATGGTCCGTAGATCACTGTGGAGCCAATGGAGTCCTTAAACAGCGAATGACTCCTACAGCTCAGTGTGTGGGCAGTAGGAGCTGGGGCAGGTCCCCAGCGGACCTCCGGGGACACTGCCCTATGATACAGCAGGGGTGTTTCCAGCGCTTCCTACTTACTGGTGCTGCAGGAAGGAGATAACTCTGAGATAAGAAAACACAGGCTAGAGTTAGCTGTGCTTTGGAAACATTTATGTAACAAACAGCCTCAGTGTGATCTGCAGCCTCCCAGCCTCTCTGCCAGAGTGCCACATTCCAGCTCTAATCCTACAGAATTCCCATGGCTCCCCTTGGGCTGAGCTATTGCGGAAATTCTTTCTGCAGCTGCTGAGGAGGCTGGGCACAGGAGAGAGCAGCAATAACAGCATGGAGCTACTGCACATCCAAACATCATATCCACAGTCGCTGAGAAGAAGGATGAGAAAAATTTGAAATCTACTGATAATCCCTAAATGTAGATACGGATTGAGCTGTAATAAACCCCAGTTTCCAAAGGACCATGGATTAGGCCAATAATCAGCAGTATTTGTGAGATTAAATTTATTCTCCTTATTTCCCATGCTTATTCTTGTTGAGGAACTGTATGGGAAAAAAGGTCAAAGGGTGATTGGGGGATGGGGCAGTAAATATCTCTGTTTTACAAAATTGCATAATGTGTCTATGTATATAATTTGGAATGCACGGCATCCCACAGGAAATACTGCTGTTTTGTGTTTTTTTTTATTGTGGTGAAATATACCTAACCTAAAATTTACCGTTTTAACCATTTTTAGGTTTACAATTTGGTGGCATTAGGTACATTCACAATGATGTGCATCTACCAACACTATCCATTTTCAGAACTTTTTCATCATCCCAAACAGAAACTCTGACCCTTTAAACACTAAGTCCTCATTCCCTCCTCCTCCCAGCACCTGGCAACCACCATCCTACTTTCTGTCTGTCTGTCTCTATTCAACTATTCGCATAAGTGGAATCATGCAGTATTTGTCCTTTTGGTCTGGTTTCTTTCATTCAGCATAATATTTTCAAGGTTCAACAGTGCTTTGTTTTTAAACAAAGTTAATTTCAATACTTTATTTGTGAGTCTTTTATAAGGAGAGTAACAGTAGTATCTTGTGGTATAATTTAATGTCTCAAACTCAAAATCTCCAGTTTTCCCTTACAAAACAGCTGGCAGCTGGACTCATTACTTTTTTTTCTTAAAGCCAGGTATTGGCTCTGTAAAACATGAATGGGGAAAAAGAATAGTGAGAATCTTCACCAAGTGATTAATCTCGGCTGCAAGTATGACTTGCAACTCAGTACTGAAATGAAATCTTCCTCTTGTACCTAGACTGAAAAACATCAACAGCGATATGTTCTGTTCATTGCACCTTCCTGTGAGCCACGAAGATATGGAACCATGGCTGATGCCACTTGTTAGACGTTAATGCAATGCAACTGGTGTTCAGCAGACCCAGCAGAAATACTCCTGGGCACACGGAAAATATGCCCAGAGGGTAGTCTCCATTTTTCAAACTAGAAAAGCCAATTGCCCCACCACTTTGTGCCTAGAATGCTGCCTTTTCTAGAGAGAAGCACAAACATAGATTTTCACACCCACTGAACCAGTGTATGCATTACCAGCCAATCAGAGCTTCCCTCATCCCAGCCTTCCCCTCGCTCGCACAGCACCTTAAATGTGGAATTGGGGAGGGGAGGGAATGACCTGAGAGAACAATATAATGGGAAAATAAGATCAAATATCATCACGTAGTAACCCCCAAATTAGTTCGTCCCAGCTGTCTGTCCAATTACAATCAGTAGTTCCCAGGTGTACAGCAAACAACCGTAACAAAAAAGTGAATAGGGTAAGCTTCTCAGGAGCAGTTCCAGTCATATCCAAATTCGTGCCATCAAATGAAAGCCTCGAATTGTGTGAAGCTTAGAACACAAACACATGCGAATACACACACAAGACTAAAACGAGATACACTGAAGAGAACAAATTAGCACCAGCTGCAGCCCAATTAAGCAAAGGCTTCCGCAAGGGAGAGCTTACTTATAATTTACCTAAACAAACCCTCTTCCTTTTTGTTGCAATTTGCTGCTTATTAATTTTTCTTATTAAAATGACTGCAAAGAGTAACCAAGAGCATCGTTATCACATCAGGAAAAAAATCCAGTTCTTCCACTCAAAAGAATGCTCTGAAAGGATAATTTTTAGCCAAATATTTGTGTTTGTACATTCTAAAAATATTTAAAATTTTAAGGAAATCAGTTACACATGCAAGTAGTTAAAAGAGTCAAAGCTTGTAGTGAAAAAAAGTAATTTCCAGCTCTATGGCTCCTTATCTCCTCAGAGGCCACAACTTTCAAATCTCTTAGCTAGTTCTTCTGGTTTTTGCCTCTGTATTTCTAGATAATATGCTTCCATTATGAGTTCTGGATTTATGAAATTTTGCTTTATCTGTTGGCTTCCTGTACAATGAAGATTTTGTTGCCTTTCATCGCGAGTCCTACTGCTACCAGCCTCTCTTCTGTCCTGAAGACTCCCCGTGTGATTATGTGAGGGGAGGAGGGAGACGAGGACGAGGAAAGCATGAGGTCTCTTCTACTGCATATTGTGAAGTTTGCACATGGGTTCTTGCAAACAGATAGGCGAAGAAGACAACAGAGAAATAGCAAGCTCTCACATAGTGCTTGCTTCATGCCGGGCACTGTTCTAAGCATGTTACGTATATTAACTCATTTAACCCTCACAGCACTCCTACAAAGTATGTACCAAGATTATCCCCATTTTACAGATGAGAAAACAAAGGCACAGAGAGTTTAAGTAACTAGGAGATGCTATAAGTCATCCATAGTCTCTAAACTAGACCCAAGATAATAGATGTGACAGCTCTTTGAAAAGTCAGAAGCAATAGACAGTCACAAAGGAGGTAACAATAATGGTGATGTCAGTGTTGATGACGCCTGGCCAGTGTTGGATACACACTAGCAGCCAGGAACCAGAGAAAGACAAGTGTTCAAAAGCTGATCCAGGTTTTGTGGGGAATGATGCATATGCAATTTGGGGGCAGGGGGTCCCTCTTTAAGTAAAAGAGTATAAAATTAGGTACCAAAATGAATATTTATTTAGAGTAAAAAAAGAAATCAAAACAAATTAAAAATCTAAAATACTGACAAATACCACAAACATTACAACATCCAGAAACACAACATAATATATTCATTAACAGCCTGACACACCACTCCGGTTCTTTTTTTCCTATTTTATCGTGTGCTCTTTGATCGCCTCTTCATATATTAATAATTTTGTAATATCGTTTGCTAAAGACAGCCTAGAAAACAAATTCATTCTTTCCTCTGCCATGATTGATAAAAATGTGATTTTAATATTAACAGTTTAGCACTTTATTTCAGTGTTACAACTCATTATTGGAAATATCATGTGAATCTTAGGCTATCGTCCAATTGGAGAAAATCTCTGGTATATAGATCTTTCATAAGGAGCTGACAATTTCAGGGCATTTCCAGTGTTATTGTGCTGTGACTCTTACCTACTCTTTGAATTGATGACATTCATAAACCAGTGACCGGAAGGGGACCCAAAGTGTGGAGCCCTCCAGCTCGCCTCCGCAGAGGGTGTGGACCCAAGGCCTTAAGCTCTTGACCCCCACCGCTCGGGCTGCTCCAGGCCTCACCCCACAGCTCTGATGCTGCAGCTCAGTTCCGGGTGACAGAGTCTGTTGTTTCTCCAGGAAGCTAGCATCCTACCCCCTAGAGCAGTTCAGGTTTCATCTCCCAGGTTGAAGACTGAAGTGCCTCAACATGGTGGCCCTGTGATCTAGGCCAATGCTGCAGCCCTGGCAGTGGCATCGGAGGGGCAGGAGGCTCAGGCAGCCCCTGGAATTAAAGCCAGGACATTCCAGGAAGGAGGCCAGGGCTTAACGGGCCAAGACTGAGCTGATATGATAATGAGCAGACTTGCTGGATTGTGCATGAGCTGAAAAGTAAGTATGCACTTCATCATTCAGATCAAACACCTGAGACATTCCACCAGAATAAAGACACAAATCTTCGTTTGAATAACTTTCATTATAGAGCCATGGAAAGAGCAGAGTGAGGTTGCTAACTAAAATAGCAGTCAGGAGACTTGGGGTTTGCTGCCTGCTATAGGCTGCAGGGAACAAGCCATTTCACCCCCAGCCTACGATTCCTCACTGTAAACGGAGAAGCTGGGACGGATCACCAGCTTGGTCCCTTCCAGGACCCTGGACCAGCCAGACAAGAGTGTGAACGGGAATCCCCACCCCTCATCTCCCAAACCAAACCAAATAGGCAACTAGCTGAGTAGGTACCCAGTCCTTGCCACTTCTAGATTCATCTCAGAGCAGAAAAGTTCATGCACTAGCCTGGGAATTTAAAAGGAAATCCAAGAGAGGGCACCATAAACCGTTCTGTAAGAGCAGAATAGTTTCCACTGTCACTGGGAGTTTCAAAGTGGTACAAATTCACGAAAACCTTGGTGCCTGAAAAGTTAAATACAGACACACCTCATTTTATTGCACCTCGCTTTATTGCACCTCACTGATATTGCTTTTGTGTGTGTGTGTGAGGAATACCAGCCCTGAGCTAACATCCAACACCAATGCTCCTCTTTTTTGCTGAGGAAGATTGGCCCTGGGCTAACATCTGTGCCCATCTTCCTCTACTTTGTATATGGGACGCCACCACAGCATAGCTTGACAAGCGGTGGGTTGGTACGCTCCCAGGATCTGAACCTGCGAACCCTCGGGCTGCGGAAGCAGAGCGCGCACACTTAACCGCTGCGCCACCGGGTGAGCCCCTGATATTGCATTTTTTTATTTTATTTTTTTACAGAATTGAAGGTTTGTGGCAACCTTGTGTTGAGTAAGCCTATCAGCACCATTTTTCCAACAGCATTCGCTCACTTCATGTCTGTCACATTTTGGTAATTCTTGTAATATTTCAAACTTTTTCGTTATCATTATATTTGTATGGTGATCTGTGATCAGTGATCCCTGATGTTACTAGTATTATAATTGTTTTGGGGCTCCACAAACCATGCCCATATAAGACCGCGAACTTAATAAACCTTGTGTGTGTTCTGACTGCTCCATCAACTGGCCGTTCCCCCATCTTTCTCCCTCTCCCTGGTTCTCCCTATTCCCTGAGACACAACAATATTGCAATTAGGCCAATTAATAACCTTACAATGGCCTGCAAATATTCAAGTGAAAGGAAGATTCACACATCCCTCTACTTTAAATCAGAAGCTAGAAATGATTAAGCTTAGTGAGGAAGGCATGTTGAAAGCCGAGATAGGTCAAAAGCTAAGTCTCTTGCACCAGACGGTTAGCCAAGCTGTGAATGCAAAGGAAAAGTTCTTGCAGGGAATTAAAAATGTTACTCCAGTGAACACACGAATGATAAGAAAGTGCAACAGCCTTATTGCTGATATGGAGAAAGTTTCAGTGGTCTGGCTAGAAGATCAAACCAGCCACAACATTCCCTTAAGCCAAAGCCTAATCTGGAGCAAGGCCCTAACTCTGTTCAACTCTGTGACGGCTGAGAGAGGAGAGGAAGCTGCAGAAGAAAGGTTTGAAGCTAGCAGAGGTTGGTTCATGAGGTTTAAGGAAAGAAGCCGTCTCCGTAACATAAAAGTGCAAGGTGAAGCAGCAAGTGCTGATGTGGAAGCTGCAGCAAGCTACCCAGGAGATCTAGCTAAGATAGTTAATGAAAGTGGCTACGCTACACAGCAGATTTTCAGTTTAGACAAAAGAGCCTTATATTGGAAGAAAATGCTTCCTCTAAGACTTTCATAGGTAGAGAGGAGAAGACAATGCCTGGCTTCAAAGTTTCAAAGGATAGGCTGACTCTCTTGTTAGGGGCTAATGCAGCTGATGACTTTAAGTTGAAACCAGTGCTCATTTACCTTTCTGAAAATCCTAGGGCCCTTAAGAATGATGCTAAATCTACTCTGCCTATGCTCTATAAATGGAACAACAGAGCCTGTATGACCAGCATGTCTGTTTACAACATGGTTTATGAAATATTTTAAGCCCACTGTTGAGACCTAGTATTCAGAAAAAAGATTCCTTTCAAAATATTACTGCTCATTGACAGTGCACCTGGTCACCCAAGAGCTCTGATGGAGATGTGCAATGAGATTAGTGTTGTTTTCATGCCTGCTAACACAACATCCATTCTGCAGCCCATGGATCAAGGAGTAGTTTCAACTTTCAAGTCTTATTATTTAAGAAATGCATTTTGTAAGGCTACAGCTGCCATAGACAGTGATTCCTCTGATGGACATGGGCAAAGCAAATTGAAAACCTTCTGGAAAAGATTGACCATTCTATGCCATTAAGAACATTTGTGATTCCTGGGAAGAAGCCAAAATATCAACATTAACAGGAGTTTGGAGAAGTTGATTCCAGTCCTCATGGATGACTCTGAGGGGTTCAAGACTTCAGTGGAGGAAGTAACTGCAGATGCAGTAGAGATAGCAAGAGAACTAGAATTAGAAGTGGAGTCAGAAGATGAGACTGAATTGCTGCAATCTCATGAGAAAACTTTAACGGATGAGGAGTTGCTTCTTATGGATGAGCAAAGAAAGTGGTTTCTTGAGATGGAAACTACTCCTGGTGAAGATGCTGTGAAGACTGTTGAAATGACAGCAAAGGATTTAGAATATGACATGAGCTTAGTTGGTAAGCAGCAGCAGGGTTTGAGAGGGTTGACTTCACTTTTGAAAGAAATTCCTCCACTCAGGGTAAAATGCTAACAAACAGCATCGCATGCTTCAGAGAAGTTGTTCCTGAAAGGAAGAGTCAATCCATGAGGCAAACCTCATTGTTGTCTTATTTAAAGAAATTGCCACAGCCACCCCAACTTTCACCAACCACCACCCTGATCAGTCAGGAGCCATCAACGAGGCAAGACCCTCCACCAGCAACAAAATACAACTTGCTGAAGGCTCAGATGATGGTTAGCAGTTTTTAGCAGTCAATTATTTTTAAATTAGGGCATATAAATTGTTTTTCTAGACATAATGCTATCACACACTTAGTATACTACAGTATAGTGTAAACATAACTTTTATATGCACTGGGAAACCAAAAAATCCGTGCAACTCACTTTGTTGCAATATTAGCTTTATTGTGGGGGTCTGGAACTGAGTCTGCAATATCTCTGAGGTATGCCCGTAGCAAAGAGGGAGTAAAAAAGAATTTACAAGCACTGTCTGCTAGTTTAAGGCTTGCAGAGCATATTTCCAACGATGGAGGTGAAAGGGAAGGTCGCTTCTTGAATAGAGCTTCCAAATACTTTTCTCCTCCCCCACCGCTTCTCCTCCTTCTCGTTAATGTATAGTGCAGAGAGGCTTGTCACTTTCTAAATTGTGTTCATGTCAACATCTTAAAACAACTTGTGGGTTTTTCTAGTTAAAATCTTAGGAAATAAGCTATTAGGCTACTGCTTATTTTTTGAATGGAAAAAAATACATTTTAATGATGCACAGTGGCATTGCATAAGTTACAATATACACTAAAGAACCCTCTCTTCCCAAAATTTAGTCACTGGTGTGCAAATCTGTTCAGAGAATCACCCCAGTTTTCAGGAGTAACATCACAAACTCTCTTATCTCAGTTGTTTTTAAGAATGAGTGTGCAGCACTTTTTTTCTGATCAATAGTTTTTTTTCCTTATTTTAAAAATCATTATTGTTATCTCTGATAATAAAAGTAACACATGGCCATAATAAAAATTACAAAGTGTACACCATAAAACAGTAAAAGTCACTGTAACACCTATAATCAACACTGCTTGGCTTATATTCAGCGAGATATTTTTTCAGTGCAGGCTATTATAGATCTTTACAGTATATATACATCAAAATAAGAACATACATAATGCTGTTTTCACTTTGCCTTTTTTTTAAACATGGCTCTCAATACTGGGCGTCTTTCTACATCAGTCCGTGTAAAGCTGCTTCTCTCTTTTTATAACATCATAGTGTCCCATTGCACAGAAGTATCACCATTGTTTAAGCTGCTATTGATATGCGTTTGGGTTGTTTCCAATGCTCCTGAATAGGAACGGTAATGAATAAAATTCTTGTATAATAATCTTTGTACAAGTGTTTGCAGGTGTTTCTGCAAGAGAAATTCCTAGAAGGGGAATTGCTGGGTCAGGGACGATGCATATCTTAATTTGAACAGAGCCTGTCCAACTGTCTTCTAAAAGGATCAAGCCCGTTTATCCCCCACTGCTGTTACACAAATCCGCCTGCCTGGTCCTCTCACACTGTTGCTAACACTTCTACTCCCAAACTCTTAAAGCTTTACCAATCTGATAAACAAAAAAAGATGTCTTGTTTAAACTTCTCACATTTGGATTTATTACATAAAATATGAAGATATTATGTAAGGAATCACTAATAATAAATCACTAATAATAAACAAGTAAATAAATAAATAAACCAGTAGTGAAAAAATTCAGTTCAGTACTTTCTTGAGCTTTCTGTAAGTTTAGGCATCCAAATTAATGTCATCAAATGCAAGTGCAGATGACTAAGGGGGCAGTTGCATATTGGGAGGAGCATGGGCCCACTTCCCCTTCCCAGGCTTCTCCTTCCCAAGCTTAGGAGGTTCCAGACTTGATGGTGTGCTCCGGGTCCTGCCACCTTCCTAGCTGGCACTAATTCCCGTGAGCCCACCCATCAGCAATAAAACTAGGACTACTCACAGAGAGGCAGGCTGGGCAAAGCAGCTCACAGTACTTCTCAACAAGAGCATAAAGGGAAAATGTCCTCTTCATTTGAATTTAAACAGGACCCCAAATTCAATGTCTGTTCTTTCCATCAGTGGACACAGGTGGTCTTTAAAATGTGATTGGCTAGAAGGGCAATTGGTTTCTCCTCTGCAGAAGCAGAGCTGCCCATTCCTGGCTGGCAGCAGCTTTTGCCTTGGAAATGGGGGTTCCATTTGAAAGGGGCCTGTTTGTTTGTTTTCTAGTTGAAAAAGAAATGCATGAACAGGATAAAAAAAATTCAAAGAATATGAGAAGACCTAATGAAGAGCAAGCTTTTCTCTCATTTCAGACTTCAAGTCTTGCTATACCTGTTAATAATTTCTGGTGTATCCTTCCAGTGACTTTCTATGCACACACACATATCAATTTTTGTATAAATGGAAGCATACTATGCACACTGCTGTGTACCTTTTTTTTTTTACTTTTCATCTAACTTGTTGTACAGATTATTCCAAATCTTCACGTATGGATGTGCCTCATTCTTCTTAACAACTAGACAGCATCGTATGGTGGCTATGCCACAATTTATTTGCCCTGTGCTCTACTGCACAGATGAATCCATTATCTGGGTGTAACATACACACACAGCCCTTTGTGCACACATGCTAGGATATGTGCAGGATCTACTCCTAAAAAGGAATTGCTGTGTCATGGGACTTTTGCGTTTTTAATTTGGCTTGATATTGCAAAAATGCTTTCCAAAGAAGCGATACCATTTCACACTCCTGCCAACAGTACATAGAAGGGCTTTTCCTCATTCTCTCAAAAGAAGCCCTTTAAAGATTAGCAATCCCCATATACTGCATATAATAAAACTGTCCCAGTGAAATGGATTTCTAAATAAAAAACTCAAATTACGTAATTTGGAAACTGTCTGGACCCCTCAAAGACCAAACTAGGTCCGTTGATATGAGTGTCTCTTTGTGATGACTCTATCGTCTCCATTTACTTTAATGTCCTTGTGAGCCACACCAGCTCTGGCCGTTTTACCCAGAAATCACCGTCTCTGAAGGAGGGGATGGTTCCAACACCACTTAAGCACACACACTGAAACAACTTGCTAGCACATTCTCCCAACCTGCAGCTTGAGCTCGCCTCCCCGCCCCTCCCCCTGCCAAGATACTGCCAGAATCATGGTCCGTTGCCTCTACACATCCACTGCTCTAACTGAGCCACTGATTGCCCAAGGAGAAAAGGACCACTTTCACTGCCACTAATAATAATGCTGCTTTCAGTGTTCATATAGAACTTCTCCACTCAAGCGCTCATAACATTTTAATATACGTTATCTCATCGCCTCCACAGCCTCCTCCTGAGGTGGGGAAGGTGTTGTTGAAAGTCTGTGGAGACACAATGAGATGTTATCTTGATATCTTCTACAGCAGCATGAAAACAAGATCCTGTGCCAAGGTCCCAGGCTAAATCAAGGTGGAGCCAAGGAAACTAGGTAATAGGACTTAAAAGAAATCCTTTAGGTGATATTTCTTTTTTAAGTCTCTTTTGGATTTCCTCAGAATCTGTGAGTGACCTTTAAAAATGCAGTGTCAGGGCAAAGTGGGCTGCTGAGATGCCAGACTTCCTTCCAGCGGGCGTGAGTGTGGTTAGCAGACAGTCGGTCGTATGCTCCATTCTGGCTCATCACAAGTCTACACACAGCTCAGGGCACAGGTGCCCATACTCTTTCAACCTGTGGGTAGGAGAATAAAGTGTTGTGAGGATAGCTGGGGAGGGAGAGCAGGTGGCAGTGGGAAGGATAATTTTGGCAGTTTTAACCCTGTTGCCAGCTGGGGAGGTCCATGATTCCAGTGTGTTCAAGTAGGCTCTTTTAGGCATTTTCAGAGGTAAATTTATATTAAGGTTCTTTAGAGTTCACAAGGGTCAATTCATGCAGTGAGTGATGGTTTGGGTTAGAAACTCCACAGGTCTGAGAGGGACTGTGTACCTGGTACAGGGCCTAATTTAATCCGGAGAGTAATGTATGCAGTGGGGCCACGGTTTTGAATTCCAGAGAGAAATAGGAAGGTATCTGCTGCCTGACCTGAGCTCTCCCTTCCAGAGAACAGCAGACATTGCTCACCTTTTGGGAGGCCTCCACCAGCCTACCTGACTGTCCCAACCAGGGAGTCCTCAGAGCCCCATGGTGCCCCTGAGGCTACCATTCTCAAGTAGAGCCAACCCCCAGCATAGGAGCCCCATTGAGAGGGTTCTACAGTTTTCTTACCTTCCAAGTCTCCCCAGCCTGAAAAGGCGAGATAGCTTCAATACTAAGCAAACCTCTTGAACTTCCCCAGGCCTCCAGGAGAGGTCCAGGGGCAGAAAAAGGAAAGAGGGAAGGAGACAGTTATCACATCTCCATTCTGTACCTTGAGCTATGCTAGGAGCACACTTAGTATTTGAGACTTCCCTGCTGGTAGGTACTAGCATAGCTGTTCTACAAAAGGGGACTCGAAGATCAGAGAGGTTAAATAACTCGCCCCAAGTCCTAGAGCCCGTTAGAGTCTCTGTAGACCTCTGTTGTTTGGGCCTGCCCTGCATCCCTTTCTCCTTCTTAAGTAAAGCACCATCTCTCCCAGGTTCAATGGGACCGACCACCCCCCGACACACACACCCCACCCAGGGATGTACATGTGATCAGAACGAGCTGATCAGCAACTTCACCAAGACCTTTGTTGTACCTCCCCAGAGGGAGGCCAGTGGAGAAATAATCAGAGTGGAAAGAGGGGAGGAGACAGATTTCTAGTGACATCTTTTGAGTGCTTGGATGTGGCTGTGCCTGAAAGTAAAACAGCTCCCTAGATTTTCAGTGACATGAGCCAATGAAGCCCTTGCTTATACTATTTTGATTAATGCAGTAAACAGCTGGAATGTGAACCCAGCTTTGTCTGACTCCAAATCAATGCTCTTTCCACAACACAGAACAGCTTCCCAAAAATGCAGCACTCCCTGAGGCTGCATTCCCTAGGGCCACAGCCACAATCCCAGTTGCACACTTCAGGGTGGAGAACAAGTCCAACGTAGCCATGGGGTTGAGGACACTTCTAGTACTGCTCCATAGCAAAAGTCATCCCTCTCAACGGACACACACTCACACCCACATGTTCCTCTGGGGGTTGGTGGCTGGAGAAGCTTCCCTTGGTGTCTGGTCCCCAATCACACTCTGGGATCTTGGGCTATCTTGCAAGCTACCTAAGCTGGCACCTTAGAGGTGCCAGCTGAGATCTGCCCAGTCTTACACATATGCTGGGACCCTGGGGGGAGTGGAAGGACACCAGCAATTGTCCCAGTGTTCCTGGGAAAACAATGCTGGGAGATTGTCTTAGTCTGCTTGGGCTGCCATAGTGAAATACCATAGACTGGATGGCTTATGCAACAGATTTATTTTCTCACAGTTCTGGAGGCTGTAAAGGCCAAGATCAAGGTGCCAGCAAAGTAGGTTTCATTCTGAGGCCTCATTTCTTGGCTCATAGGTGGCTGCCGTCTCACCATGTGTGCTCATGTGATCTCTTCTTGGGCATGCACAGACAGAGAGAGAAAAAGAGAGAGAGTAAATGATAGAGAGCTCTCTGATGGTGCCTTTTCTTATAAGAATACTAATCCTACTGGATCAGAGCCCCACCCTTACGACTTCATGTAACCCTAATTACTTCCATAAAGGACCCCCTCCAAATACAGTCATGTTGGGGTTAGGGCTTCAACACGTAAATTTTGGGGGACACAAACAATTGGTCCATTACAGAGATGCACTGGAGACTCAGCCAAAGGAGATGTGGAGAAAATACAGAACAGAATGTTCAGGAGAACTTGCAGGCAGTTGGTACTCTTCCCAGAGCCCAGACTTAGGCACCTTGAAATGATCAGAAGAGATGCCTTCTGGACCTGTGCTTCTTTGCTGTCTCATTATAGGACAAAATGTTGCATTTTCTCTTTTGTTTTGGCAGCAATGTATGTCAGGCTTCCTGGTTTTAAGATAAATCCATATATTAAGGTTGTGGTATTCCAACTGGGAAAACTAAATTAGTTAACTGAAAATGAAAAATAGGAAAATTAAACCAGCAAGTTCTCCAAACGTATTGGGCCAATTTAAAACCCAGGTTAACATTGATTTATTGTTTTAATAAGCTTCCTGTGTAAGGAAAAATGACTGGTCTGGAACATAAATAAGTATGGGAATGTGTTTATTTGGCTGCAGTACACAGGAGCAACAAGGCAAATGACTCCTCAAATTTTCTGCATTTTTTTCTTATTTTTAAAATCATTGGGCCTTAAGGCATTATTTTTACCTAAGACAAATGTCCACAGAATAATATAAAAGACAGTTAATATTCTGAGTTCTCTCTTTACCAAAAATGACCCAAGAAGCCAGAACTCAGATGAGGATCTGGGAAGCAACTGGCCCATAGCTCTCCAGCCAGGACAGTCCCATGGCTGAAAGAGAAGCCCTGCTCAGAAGAGACCAAGTGGGGGACAGCTGGACCTGCCCCCAACCCCAGCAGCAGCCAAAGCCAGGGCCATCCCGCAGCACAAAGTTGTCACTGCAGGGCTGAGGCTCCAGGAGGCAGTGGCACCCCTTCCTCCACAATGAGGCGAGTCCACCTCCCGTTCAGAGAGTTTGCCAGCTCCCTTTGGCCTCTCCAGCTGCCCAGAATGAAGAATTATGGTCAAAGGACTTGAGCCCTCTCATTGAACACTCTGGAAGAGGTGGTCATGGGAAGCTGTGTGCACTTTCATCTGACAACAAGGCCAGAGGAAACATACGCAAAAGTCACAGCCAAGGTGCAGACATTGCATGTTTAATCCCCAGCCTTGAAAATCACATGGTCACCCCTGACTCTGACAACACAGAGGCCAGACATAAGGGGCATTTGCAGGGCCTCGCACAGATGGACATAGCCAAGTGTCCAGGTGCCCGATCTCTCAGTAAATAACCTCTCAGGAAGTAACAGCTCTATCAAGAAGGCAGGGAGCATAAAGTGGATTTAACTGTCTTCCAATGTTTTATTTATTGAGCTGAGCAGTGGATACAGGGGTATCTCTTATATTTTTCCTCATCCTTTTTTTTGAATGTCTTAAATATCATACAATACATTTTAAATATAAAATTACATTAAGAAAAGCCAGCATAGAGGCAGGAAGTAGGGATATCTTTTGAAACTCAATCTACTTGATGAATTTGAGGAGGAATTGGAGAGTTATGTGTTCATAAGAAGTCCAGATAAGATACTTCCCATCCAGCACCAACAATGTTTTAAATCTTTGCCCAGGGTAAAAGCACTAGAATCCATCAGCTATTGAGTAAACCCTAAAACATTAGCAATAGACTATTCTGTTCCTTGTCTGGACCCAATGGAATAGAAAAGTGACAACTTTTGTCTTTTTGCATGTAGAGTGCATTTAATCCTTACAACACTCATTTTCATTCACGTAGTTCTCACATGCAGCCCCAGAAAGGAGACGATGGCCTTTTGCCTTTTCACTATGGAGGATGAAATCTGGACACATCACAGGAGGAGGCTGGGAAGGAGCAGGAGGGCTTGAGTCAGAAACAAAGGCATTTTGCTCCAAAAAGCCTCACTCCCCTCCAGAAAGGCTCTACTCATTGCCCCACCATTTAGCAATCTGGTGTGTATCAGATGTTAGATAAAATTCATTGGGAACAGACATTTTTCATTATTGATTTGTGTTTGATGGGCATTTCTAACACCACATTATCAACGAGACTGTGGAAGATAAAAAGGCTGTGGAGTAATGGGTGCTGGAAAGGCTTCATGAAAGGACATAATCATGAGGAGCTTACTCACATTACCAAGTCCATGAAATTGATTTCCTTGGAAAATTCTTTAGACAAAAACCCAATGAAATCTTTCAGAGTTACTGCAACTATTATCTTCTGGAGGAATGTTTGTGCATATACGCATATATATGTGTTTTTAATTGAACTAGTTCTTACTTTTGATAATAAGGAGTCCTAAATAAAAAAGTTAAAGCCGAAAGGCCTTGCTATATATAGTAAGCACATATTTCAAATAAGTTAAATGTGGCTTCATTCATTGCTCCATTAAAAGGGATAACTTCAATGTGATTAGATTGATTAATGAGTTACTAGTTGAGTTAATAAATGGAGATAAAATCAATATTGTTATATAAGAAGAGTTGATTTGGGGGGTTAAAAAGAATACAATGGACCTGTTTGATGAAAATACAGTGTTAATGCCCACCTGGAGGACTGTATCCCCAACAGGTTTACAAGAAAACCTTCAAAACTCTAATGTAGTTGGAAGGAAGGGCACCAGCTCAGGAGTCAGGTAAACTTGGGTGGAATTCAGATGTGTGACCTTGGGCACCAGGCTCCTCAGCTGTAAGACGGGGGAATAATAAATGCCCGCGGGGCGGGGGTTGTGAGGAAAGTGAAACCGTGGATGTAAAACTCCCACCCAGGGTCTGGCATAGAGTAATTTCCCTTTCCACCTCAGGAAATGACACTTTTATCTAGAAGTCTCCTTCTCTCAGGAGAAGGGAGTATAGGTTTGAATTTGCTATAGC
Source organism: Ceratotherium simum simum (assembly GCF_057802395.1). Lineage (NCBI taxonomy): Eukaryota > Metazoa > Chordata > Mammalia > Perissodactyla > Rhinocerotidae > Ceratotherium > Ceratotherium simum. The sequence goes on from NC_141923.1 coordinate 45,313,505, forward strand.
AACAGTGAGAGAAAACGAAGGAATGGAATTCTATCAAGAGTTTCTCCCCGTGGCTCCAAAATCCTTTATGAGCCACTTTAAAGTTCTTGATCACAGACTTCAGCAGCCAGTGTGCAGGGATGTAACTTTTCCAGTTGTTAATTGTGGAAATGCATTCTTACCGGGCACCAAGCTGCCTCTGCATTGAGTTCCTGCACGACCACCCCAACAACCTTGGAACCCATCACCTTCCCTTGATCCAGCAACCAAAGGGTTAATGCCAACTCATTAGGGTAGGGGGTACCGAGTGGGCTTCAGGACTTTCTTAAGTGTTCTGGCTAGTGGTCCATTCGGATACACTGGAATGCATCATCATGTTCTACTGGTTTCTAAATACTTTATCACTTGGCTTCAGTTCTCTCTCCATACACCTTTTCTTTGGTCTCCAACTTTATTTGCAGGAGAGCAGAGACCTTGAAATCACTCTCCCTGGGGAGGTCCCTCTTGTGAACTAGAGCTGGATGCCTGGCTGGGGTCTCGTCTATGTAGATAGTTGCCCTTCTTAGCTCCAGCTGCTGTGGGGTCACTTTTCCTTGTAAGATTTGTAATATAAACCAAAAGGGTATAACTGAAGCCCCAGCCCACAGGGCACCTTTGTTTTGAAGAATTATGAACCATGAAAGGAGAGATCTGGGAGATGTGGTTTCCTGTGGGTGGTCCTGCTCTGAACAGTGAACTTTGCCCCGAGGGCACATACATTCTTGTAGAGAGCTGAGGGAGCTGCTCCCAGACCCAGCCCATGCACACTCTAAACTGGGCAAGTCTGGTCCCTGTTTCCCTCCAGCGGTGCCCCCTCCTGTAAGCCACCCCCTCTCTAGGATGTCGAGTTGTTGTCAAGATGCCTGTGAATCCATAGTCACAACAAGCACTGTCTTGATTCATTCCATTAATAAGAAAGAGCACATGCTTTGCACCAGGTACTGCCACAGTCTCTGTCTTCACTGGTTTTTAAACGTTGTTAGATACTATTGTGATTAATAAAACACAAATTTATCCAAAAGCTTACTGAACTCAGACACTTTGGGTCACATACTTTAAAAGCCAACTGATACTAAAAGTGCAACTACTACCTGTGGGAAGGCTGTAAAATCTGACATTAACAAAAGGTCCTCATCCTAGAAAAGTTGGTCAGTATTGTGGTCGCTCGTTGTGGGGATGAGAAAAGGTACATAATTTAATGACTAGCATATTAGTAAAGAGAATAAGAATGCCAACTCACCGCTCTTCTGCATGGGAGCCACCACTCCAGCCTGTGGGGTGTTCCTAGTTCTCCATAACTGCAAAATCAAGAGGAAGATGAGGGCACTTCCAGAGACTCAAACCTCAGGAAAGCATGCCCACCTTTAAATAGGACTTTTATAAGCAAGATCAGTGATGGCTGCTGAATACAAGTGTATCACCACCTCTGGGAGCACGGAGTTCTAGGGGGGCTGAAGGCCAATGCAATTAGATTCGCATCTTCTCTTCCCTCTCTCCTCAGCCCCTGCCCTCCTGCTCTTCCCTCCTCTGGCTGGTCTTCAGAAAAGTGTTGGCAGGTAACACCCAGCTGGGGTGGCTGCCGGGTTTCTAGATGGAGGAGCTGAGCTGCAGCTGTGCTGGCAGAGAGAGTCACGGAGGAGCCAGGGTAAATGAATGAAGCCCTGAATCTCCGCGGTGAGCTCGGGGGCATTCCTAACACGCGGGGGCAGCTGCTGGCTGCGTTGCATCGGCTGGTACTAGTGTAGTGCTGCAAATAGATAGTAACACCGCAACGGGGACGGAAATGAAGAGAACTGCCATGCTAGAGCAATGCAGGGAGGGGTAAACTGGTTTCAGACAAAGCTCCGACACAAACGCTTTTTAAGAAAACTTCCTTTTCCTTACTATTTGCTGATGCTGTTGTAATACATCTTCAGTCAAGCCGCACTATTTTGAGCAACCATGTCATAATCTTTCTCATCTAATCCCAAATTGGCAGTATTTTAGGGAGTGGCCAGTTTCCAAGGGCAATATGCCAAATCTCTACAGAATTAAATAAAATGGAGAATTGGCAAAGTGAAGGCGACAAACGTATGTAGTCATCTCTATGTCTCAGATCCAAAAAACATTAGTCTTCCCTCAAGAAATTGGATGAGTTGTAACCAAGAGATTGAGTGGTGGAGAGTCCTCTAGAATAACATTAGCCACTCTTTAAAACTTCCTCAGGAGTTAATTTCTGACTTATAAAATGGATGAAAATATTTAACAGAATATATAAAATTATTTATGCTTCAATACCATTGTGGTAGGCAGAATAATGTCCACCACCCGCCCCAATGTCCATGTCCTACTCCCCGGATCCGCACACATTACCTTACAAGGCAAAAGGGACTTTGCAGACGTGATTAGAGATCATGAGATGGGAGATGATCCTGGATTACCAAAGTTGGCCCAATGTAATCACAAGGATGCTTGTAAGGGAAAGAGAGAGACAGGACAGTGTCAGCGACAGGATGTGAGAAAGATTGGACCAGCCATTGCTGACTTTGAAGATGGAAGGGGGTCATAAGCCAAAGAATGCAGGCAACTTCTAGAAGCTGGAAAAGACAAGAAAACAGATTCTCTCCTAGAGTCTCCAGAAGGTTTGCAGCCCCGCTAATACTTTGACTTTAGCCCAAGGGTGAGACTGAAAGATAATAAACGTATGTTGTTTTAAGCTATTAAGCTTGTCATTTGTTACAGCAGCAATAAAAAATGAATATAATCACAATCCAATAATGTCTGATAGTGGCTAAAAAGTTCTGTCTTTCATTTAGGATTAAAAACTGTCTATTCCATTTAGAATAGATACATATGAAATATTTCAACTTTCATAAGATGCTATTTTCTTAGTTCCTCTTCTCAACAGGGAGGTGAGTATCAAACCCTAATTACATTCTATAGTTGGGTAAATATGGAACAAGAGGTTTTCACAAAACCTAAGGCACACAAATAGTAGATGACAGAAATGGACCCTTAGATCTCACCTGGGTCACTGCCATGAGAACCTAACTCCTGTGCCTCACTGGTTTGGGAAATAAGTAAATATCTAGATGAAACTCGCTTATTTTTCTACTCCTAGATTTGAACTACATTAGAGAGTCAGCCTTCAGAAGTGGTTAGTACATCAGTCAAATTAGTCTCCCTAAGAACTTTAAGATCCAGAATTTTACTGGCAGAAAATGAAGGCATGAAACTTCTCCAAGGTTACAGCTTTCGCAAGAGGAAAAGGGATCAAGACACCTTTTGTTTGAATTGTTCAGATTAAGCTACTATTTCCCAAAGTGCATTTTAATGGCCTTTTTGTGGCCAGGTGTGCATTTCACGTGATGTGATCTCCGATTTCAAAAGGTTCTGGGGTGGGAAAAACATATATGAGAATCATTGGACTCATGTCATAACATAAGAATCCAACCTGGCGTCTAACTAAAAAATACAAACTTGGGTAAGGTTGCACGGGAGCATATTTTGCAAGTTCTATTCCTGTTGAAATTTCTTTGTTAATCAATTGTGGATCAGCTGCAAGTAATCGCAGGTCCCTAATAGTGCATTTTGGGGGAAATGAAAATAAGCTGGAATTGAAAGGGGTCAGGACCAGAGGGACGACCCAGCTGTGGCACTGGCCTCTCAGGAAGAGGACCAGCCCCCAAAGGTAATGAGTTGGGAACATGGGAAGCTTGGGTCCCCCCAGGATGGTATTACTGTTCACATAGTCTAAACTGGTGGATGGTGTCTCTGGATGGAGAGAATATCCCTTAGCACATGGATAATAGCAGTGCCTTCTAAGAAGGGCTGGAGTCCATGTGGATTGAAGCAGAACAACTTCGCGTTGGGGTAGAAAGGAGGTGGGTGTGTGTAAACAGTGTGCAGCTTTGCAGGGAGAAAGGGCATGGCAGATGGTCATGATGTTGAACTAGGGGACTGGGGTTCATGGCAGCTCCAGGCCAAGGAGGAAAAAAGTTTATGAAGCAGTACGAAAGCTCCTTGCTGTATAGAGTACACACGAAAAGTTACTCAAGAAAACTGCAGCTCCTTGAGCAGCAACCACCAAGCTTAAGAACCTAATTCTAAATCTCATGCATGATGGGTGTGGGACCCTGGATAAACTTCTCAGCTTGTTCAAATTGGCTTAGGTACTGGCTCTGGTTGGACCTTCAGCACCGTCGGTCCCTGCAGCTGGCAGAGCTGGGGGCAGGGTGGGAGTGGTATTTCCAACAGTGCTGGCTTCATCCGAGTGGATCATTACATTTCCTAAGTAATAACTGCAAGAATTTGAATTTCACGTCCCGTCTCCAATCTTAAAGCCGCTGAGTTTCCGTCACACGGACATTTCACTTTGCAATTCAATTAAGTGAGCCTGAAATTAAAAATGGAAAAAGTTAAAACGAGTCACCGCACATTTAATCCCCAGGTTTGGCCTGCGTTTGCTTAGCCCCAAAGTGGAGCCGGGCAGCTAAAGAGAGATGATTCTGAGTAGATGGGAGCAAGGAAATCTCTGAACTGAATCAGGGCAAATGAGTCAAAGCACAGAAGTAAGAATGGTCCGACCGAGAGGATGAACCATCGCTGTTCAGGGCTCTTTGAAGATGACTGAAGAAAACCCAGCCCCGCAGAGGGGGCCAGCAGAGGTCCAGACACAAGCCCATTAAATATCCCAGCTCTTCTGAGACATGGAGCAGCCAAGTTCCCCACGAACAGCACGTGCTTCTGCAGACGGGGAGGCCGGGGATGGTGCTGCGAGCGAAGCCATCAACTCTTGCTGTTATTGGGGTGGAGAGAAGAGGTTTGGGCTCCCATGAGAGGCCTTTTAGGTTTCAGAACTGATCTATTCCTAAACACAAGGGTGGCTAATTGTACACTTTAATTTACAGAGGTGGAATGCACTGGAGCAGAAGTCTGCACGAGGACTTCCTCAGGAGTTCCCTTCCATGTGGGCTCATGGAAGGAGGGTGTAAGAACATTCACACGGAGCCTGGACTTCACAGCTGATACAGCTGACTAGCAATCTTCCTGTTAACCTCGGATTTCTTGAGTTCTCTCTTCTGTTCCTTCTCACCACCCCTTAATACAGCCCTGACATGCCAGGAGTGGGGGGTGGGGCAGGACAAAGTGGGAAGTGGGCTCAGAGAAGACTCGGTGATGCCCTCGTCAGACTGCGAGTGGCCCTCGGGGCCCACCCGGGCAAATTCTGATCTTCAACTTCGAGGACAGACAGGGCTATGGCTCACGTAAGACTTGACCACCGAATTATTAAGTGACAGGCCAAATAATTGCTCCTTTCTTTTTTGCAGGTTCCCTATTGGCTTAGCTTAACACTAGTCTGCCTGTCAGACTAAAAGCAGTCAGGGACTTTGTAAATAAAAACACCACTGATGAAAACACGTGTGGCAATTGTCTTGGGGGGTTTCCAGGAAACAGAATCTGAGATGGAAATGGAATACTGGTGATTTACTGGGGACTGCAATCCGTGGAGGGGTGAAGGAGGCAGGACTGGGTAGTGGAAGAAGTTCAACTGTGATACAGTCACAAAAAAAGTCTCAGCTGATCCCACAGGGAGCTTTGGGGCAGGATGGCCCTGCAGGGTGTCCTGAGTTGGGTGAGCAGGCCAGACTTGTATACTTCTGCATTGCCACTGAATGGTTGTTGATTTAGGGTATACCCTGCATCCTGGAGGATGGTACCCCATCCTCACTGAGTATCCTGTCCCACAGTTGGCCCCTCTTCCTCAGACCTCCGTGTCTTCAATCTTCTCATCTTTCCTCTTCCAGGCCCCTGAACCAGCCAAGCATTGACTGCTGTCTATGAGTCCATATATATTCTAACCTCAGAGCACTTCTCCTTCTACCCAAAGTGGATAGGCAGGTGAATCTGGCAAAGTTCTGCCCTCTGTGAGGATTTCCAGCTTGCACCTACATACTGAGCTGATCTACCCATGAACCAAACTTGACATTTACTCTCCATTGTCAGGTGGTCATGCAGCTGAGGGAGAGGAACCAGTGTATCAAGGGATGACACGGGGATCTGGGCCACCTGCTCATGCAGCTTACTTATGCCGTCTGGCCCTGTTTGTGCCCATTTCCAGATGCACTACTTCTGCCTTATTTGTGACAGAAAGTGGAGGGGTTAACACAGTTCTGGGAAAAGACCATAAATGCATTTTCTTGTCTGTCCAAAGTGACTTTGAACTTGTTTCTGACCTTTTTTTCTGATTGGAATGAAAAAACACATGTCCATATTATTAGTCACCACCTGTGTACCAAGGCCATGTTAATTTGTTGTAGCAAACACATGGCACAACATTTGAAATTGGGGATTCTATTTTGTTGAGGTTGCAGCAATTCATTCTCTCATTCTTCAAGATCTGTCTGGATTTTGTAGGGGACAGACTGGTTAATTAATGGGGATGTGATGGGGACCACCCCCTACCCCCTGCATCCTTTAGGTCTTCAAGGGTAGCAATAGTCTTTGCCATTCCCTCTTGGTTGTGAAGTTGTTTTTTATTTACTATCTTGGTCAGCGGGGAAAAGGGCTAGTTTCTGTTTGGCCTTCCTCACAATGATAGCTCTTACCACAGCTAAGGAGCTAACGTGCGTGTTCCGCCAACTACCAATTATTTCTGTTCCAATTACACAGTCCAGGTCTAGGGAGCAGACACCTGGTGGGTCTGTGCACCTGGTGGACACACTGAGAGTTGGACCTGACCAGGACCTCATTTATTTCCCAGTCTCCCTGTCCCATACTCTAATAGGGGGCCTGGATGACACCTCAGCTCCTCAGGTATAAGATCAGCTCAGACTCTGTGTCCAACAGTGTCTAAATGTCTAGGTATTCCCTCCTGCCAGTGTATGAGTACCCAAGTTCTGCAGGCAGCATATTCCAAGGACTTTCTGGCCTTACATAGAGTATCCACCCTAGCATGCCTGCTTCTCTGAGTCTTTTGGTCCTGCCTTCTGTCATCTTCCATGGTAGTTCTGGCATTTCCACTTCATACCATGAGAGCCATCAATTTCTCCAAGCTCCAAGACCCATCCTAGCAGTAAGTTAGACTGTTTCCCTGCAGAGATCAGTGATTCTCTGTCACTGATCAGCGTTCCCATATCCATAACCTCTCCCTTGCGCAGCTTTATTTTCTGCCCCCATTTATCCAGCACTCCCAGGATCCGGTCTTATCTGTAGTGTCCTGGCTCTTGTCGGTCCATGTTAGCTAGGCCCTGAAGCTCCTTCAGAGTACAGCCCTTTTCTCTTTTAGCAGACACAGCACTTCCCCAGGCAAATTATGTTACTCAACCCTCATCATTTGTCTGTGGTTGGAGGGGGAGCCATGAGTGGATTTTGGGAAGAAGGAGTGTGTTGTCTTGCAGAGCAGAGACTCCTGCACCATCTCAGGTGAAGGAAGAGCACTGGCCTTCAACAGGGAGGAATGGGCCACATCTGCGGGCTCAGAGGGTTCAGAAGAATCTAAAATTCAAGTTTTCCCAGTGCATCAACCCAGCTATACCTATCCCGTGTCTCAAGGGCCTCGGCACAGCAGACCTGTCAGGGCTGAGAACCCATCTTTCTCTGGAGCTCTGCCACTTTCACAATTAAGCCCTTGGCCTGCTCCTCTTTTTTTTAGCAAGTTTTTCTTTTTTTTTTTTTTCCAGGAAGATTAGCCCTGAGCTAACATCTGATGCCAATCCTCCTCTTTTTTTGTGCTGAGGAAGATTGGCCCTGGGCTAACATCTGTGCCCGTCTTCCTCTACTTTATATGGGACACCGCCACAGCATGGCTTGACAAGCAGTGCGTCGGTGCGTGCCTAGGATCCGAATCTGTGAACCCCAGGCAGCCAAAGCAGATCATGTGAACTCAACTGCTACGCCACCGGGCCAGCACCAGCCTGCTCCTCTTTTTGGAGGCTTTTCTGCCTTCCAGCTGCAGATGAGTCTCTGCATGGGGGCCCTCTGGATCTCACGCGTAGCCTTTACTTTGTGATTTATCACTCTTAGTACCAACTGTTGCAGGTCTGGTTCTCAGGGAAGCAAAGTCTGAGACAGAGATTTGCCCAAAGAAAGCTTATTAGGAAGTGGAAGTGCTCTCAGGATCGACCCTTGTGAGGGGAGTAAAGGAAGCAAGTTGGGCAGAGGGAGCAGATGAACTGTGATGTGCTCACAACAAAGGCCTCTGCTGATCCCAGGGGGTATCTGGACCTGCAGGGTGGTTCCCAAATTGAGGTGAGGGGACCAGGCCTTTATGCCCTGCATCAAATAGTTACCTAGTAAGGGCTGCCCCTGGGAGGAAGCGTGACCTTGATCAAGGTGGCTGTCTCTCTTCAGCCTAGAACAAGTTCCAGAAAAGGACTTAGCTGAGAGCTGTTGGCCTCTGGCACAGGGGAGGGGGCAGAAGGGGAGGAATGAGTCCTCCAGGGAGATCTGGACAGAGAATCTTGACATCCACTGCACCAACCTGCCAACTAACGTATATGGCGTTTTAGAAACCTTCACTGTACAACAAGAAATTACTTTCAGATCCTTGGGTGAAACTTAATGGTGAAATATGCCCTTGTAAGCTTCAATTTACACAGCATCTTAGGTTTTCTAGGGGTCCCAAGTTTCACAACAGACCAAGATCATTTTTCCTTTATTCTTTTTTTTTTTTTTTTTTTTTGTGAGGAGATCAGCCCTGTGCTAACATCTGCCAATCCTCCTCTTTTTGCTGAGGAAGATTGGCCCTAGGCTAACATCGTGCCCATCTTCCTCCACTTTATATGGGACGCCGCCACAGCATGGCTTGACAAGCAGTCCGTCGGTGCGCGCCTAGGACCCAACGGGCGAACCCGGGCCACCATAGCAGAGCGCGCACACTTAACCTCTTGCGCCACCGGCCGGCCCCTTTCCTTTATTCTTTTTGACATAGACAACAGAAGGGGTCCATTTGGCATTTGATGGTTCTGTGACTGGTCCTAGAATTTCAACCCCCTTGTCTGCCCTCCCTTCTTTGCTACTTGGAGCTAAAAGCCACACCAACTCTCTAAGCAACTCAAACCCTTAACAGCCTCATGGCATACGTACATGTGTTCTCTGGGCCATGCTGAGCCATGCTTTGTGGTCCTGAGCTGCTCAGAGCCGTCACCGTTTGCATTGGCTCTGCAGACAGCACACTTACCGCCCACCGTGAAAAGAAGTGGCGTAAGCATGGCCCATTCCTTAGCAAGGGAAAGCAGTTGAATTCTGTGTGCCGAAGACAAATTGGCCATAAACTCTGCAAGCCGTGGAGGTTGTTTCAGTTACTAAATGATTAAAGTCTCTAATCTCTGGAGCGTGTGTTAAAGAACACCAGAGAAGGGGGCTGGGTTTTTGATGCTGGGGGAAGGTACAGAACATCTCTCTTGAGACCATGCCAGAGGAAGCCCACCCCATAACAGAACCATAGATAAGTAAGACATCATTAATAAATCAAGGACAGGAAAATGGAAATGGAAGCAGATGAATCAGTGAGTGGGTCGGGTCGTAGACAAAAAACAGCACATCTGTTGCTACCGTTGGTGCATTAACAAATAAGTCTGCCGGATCAGATGGTCTTTCATACTAATACTTGGAATAATGAAGCTTCAAGAGTGATTAAAGCATAAATCAATTTTTAAATGTATCTTGTACCTCCCCCAAACAACAGGAGGCATATTTTTCCTTGCTTTGAACTCTTTTTGGCAGACAACAGGAGGTGCAGGGGTAAAAAACGCTGCTTCAGTCTGGCTCTGCTGTGAGGTACGGGCACACAGCTAATTCAGCGTTGAGCCTCACGCTTCAATTCTTACCAGCTGAAGGCACTGAGCTATGCTTAATCGATATGTTAAATCCAAGCCCATGCATTACAGTTCAAGCAATATCCACCAGTCTCCTTGTCCAGGACAGCTTGGTTCTAGCTCCCTTTCCTCTTCATGTAGGTGTTGATTTACATTTTATTTTGTTTTTATTGAAGACTTCAGCAAAATTAACAATTGAGGTGGTGAAGCATTTTTCTCTTTTGAAGCATAATTTCTCCTTTATATACAATGAAAAAAAGTTGTTTCTTCCTAATGGCAAAGTGGCCAGGTTTTAGGACATTACGGATGGACAGGAGCAATTAATTTGGTGAATTGTACAACTATGTCCAAAGAGGGAGAGATGTGCTCTCAACACAATAATCTTTGATTTAGAGATGTTGGGACGTTGAGGTGAGGCGGAACGGATGGCTCAGGCTGCGAAAGGGAGGAATGATCAGAAAGGACACAGGGCAACATGGTCAGGAAAGGAAATTAAATTTATATCCAGAATTTCTCTGAAAAGCAGAAAATCCCGAAAACTAGCTAATAAATGAGTTCTTACTGAATAAGATGAATGGGGAGGGCGTAGGAAGAAAGAATTACAAAGAAAGGAAAGGTAAGAAATAAGATGAAAAGAAATGGGGGTCGGGGGGAGAAAACAAAATGAGGGAGACGGAAACAAGACCATGTTTCCTTTCAGTTCATGACCCTCACTCCACGTTACACCTCCAAATCAGCCAGAGGACAATAGGACCCCAAGGAAGTAAACTCTCTTCTTATCTTATTCTTCCCCTGGAAACACTACAGCTCGTTCAGGAAACAAAGAAAAGCCAGGAGAGATACCATTTTGTTCATCTTGTCACAGAAAACAGACTGCCCTCAGGTCAGCAGATATGGTATTTTGAGTTCATTTAGAACAGCCAGCAATATCCATGTTTTGTAAGAAGACTCCAAAATATTGTAGCAAAAGTATAAACTTTTATACGATTAATGGGTGACAAGCAAACACGAATATCAAGGCTCATACAAACATTTCCAAATGTAAGCACTCAGTTAGATAGAGACTGTATGAGTTTTTGATCATCATAGGGTCTGGCAATACAAACTTTTCATATTAGGTATTATCTGCAAATAAGTAGCATACAAAGCAGCTGGAAAATTCCACAGCCACCTGATAACTTCAAATGAGGATATTTGGAAAGTTTAGGGACAAATGACATCCTGTAACCCAGAGTTTCTTAAACTTTTATGTGCCTACAAATACCTGGGGATCTTGTGAAAATGCGTATTTTAGGGAAACATTTCTGGAATGGTGAAGTAAGGACCTCCAAAAAGAGACTCTTCTATAAAAGCAATGAAAATGCTGGTAAAAATTGTCAAAATCAACTTCTTTCAGAACTTGGGAAATTAATCAAAGGCATTTGAAAATCTGAGGAGCATTTATTCAAGAAAAACAGCTGAATCTTGGTAAGAACAAGGAGCTTTGTAGTGTTTTAGCCTGGCTTTTTCCCATTTTCCTCTCCACAATTCCAAGTAGCCTTGAAAATGAACAGCCTTACAACCATAGTAGCTGTGAAAACTCAGCAGGCTAGTAGCTACTGGAGGGGGAAGAATGGATGTGGAACTTCCTCAAAAGCCCCATCCCCAGAGAATTTCACTATTTGACCTGTCTGGCAGCTCCCTGGAAAATTCCCATTCTCAGGGCTTGTCTTTATTTAACCCAACTCAGAGCTTGCTCAGTGCAAACAGCCCTATCCCCAGGGTATTTGTTGGAAACAATCAGCAGCAATTGTTTAAAATCACAGCTATCTTAGGCAGCCATACCAGCTGGGGCAAGCAAGAAGCTGACCAAAAAATTTAAAAGAAGAACCTGGGGGATGGGATGTCCATAGTGGGCTTGGAAAAGCTTCAACATATTCCTAGAGACCTAGAAGCCTACATGTATGTGCAGGGGCGTGCGCATGCCTAAGAAAGACATGGAAAGGTCCTAATATCACCTCTGGCTGACCTTGAGGTTCTACATAAGTAGGAAGTAATGGCTAAGATAGAGTTGTAAACTGCCAAGCATTAATGGTGTGCCCCAACACACACACAACAGTAAAGTTGAGAGATTTATTGGTTCAAGACATTTAAGAAAATCTCTGTCCAATCATTAGCTGATCATTAAGCTAACTGAGCAGAGACATCAACAGCTGCACACAACAAAAAATACAGACTTCACACAATTAGCCCAGAAAAGGCACTAAACAAACAAACAGTAGCAGCAACAACAAAAAAACAATAAATTCTGGAGTGAGCAAGCAGACAGGAATCTGATTTCCAGAGCTGCCACGTTATGTTTTAATTAATATACCAAGTTTTTAACAAAAAAATTGCAAGGTATGCAAAGAAGCAGGAAAAGATGAACCATACATAGAAAAATAGCAGTCAATTATGACAGTCCTTGTCCTGAGGACGATGTTAGACTTATTGTATAAAAACTTTAAATCAGCTATTATAAATATGTTCAAAAAACTAAGAAAACTAAAGAATTAAAGGAAAGTATGAAAATAATATCTCAGCAAATAGAGAATATCAATAAAGAGTCAGAAATTATAAAATAGAACCAAACGGAAATTCTGGAGTTGCAAAGTATAATAACTGAAAGGAAAAATTCAGTAAAAGGGCTCAAAAGCAGATTTAAGCTGGCAGAAGAAAGGATCTGTAAACTTGAAGATAGGTCAATTGAGATTATTCAGTCTGAGGGACAAAAGAAAAAAAATAAGAAAAATGAACAGAATCTAAGAGACCTGTCAGACAGCATGAAGCCTACCAACACAGGCATGATGAGAGTTCCAGAAGGAGAGGAAAGAAAGTGACAGAAAGAATATTTGAAGAAATAATGGCCTAAAACTTCTTAAATTTAATGAAAAACATTAATCTAGACATCTAAGAAACTCAATAAACTTCAAGAAGAATAATCACAAAGAGATTCACAAACAGATACATCAAATTGTCAAAAGTTCAAGACAAAGAGAAAATTTGAAAGCAGCAAGAGAAAAATGACTCATCACATTCAAGGGATCCTCAATAAAATTAACAGCTAACTATCAGAGACTACAGAGGCCAGAAAGCAGTGGGAAGACATATTCACATCCACTAGGATGGCTATAACCAAAAAGACAGATAACTAATGTTGGTGAGGATGTGGAGAAATTGGGAATATAAAATGGTTGTAGACACTTTGGAAAACATTTTGGCAGTTCCTCAAAAAATTAAATCTGAAGTTATTTTATGACCCTGCAACTCTACTCCTAGGTATATGTATATACCCAAGAGAAATGGAAAAATATGTTCATGCAAAAATTTATAGATGAATTTTCATAGCAGCATTATTCATAATAGCCTGAAATTGGAAACAATTCAAGTGTTCATCAACTGATGAACGGATAAATTTAAAATGTGGTATATCCATACAATGGAATATTATTCAGCCATAAAAAGGAATGAATTACTGACTTATGCTATAACATGGATAAAGCTTGAAAATATTAAGCCAAGCGAAAGAAACCAGTCACAAAAGACTGCGTATTTGTATGATTCCATTTATACAAAATGACCAGAATAGACAAATCTATAGAGACAGAATGTAAATTAGTGGTTGCCAGGGGCTGGGATGGGGGTAGGTTTGGAAGGAACTGGGGAGTGACTGCTAATGGGTATAGGGATTCCTTTTCAGGTGATTAAAATATTCTAAAAGTGATTATATTATTGGTTGTACAACTCTATGAATATACTAAATGCCTTTGAATTGTACCTATAAATGGGTAATTTGTGTGGTATGTGAATTTTATTTCAATAAAGCTGTTATTTTAAAAAAGAAAAAACCTCCTTATATGATGAAGGAAAACAAAAGTGAGGATAGGAAATGTAGTCTCAAGCTCGGCTGCCATATTCCTAGTTCTATCACTAACAGGAAGAAGGCCAGATGGACATTTGTGAACAATTGTCAGACTCTGCCCTATTTTCTATCACTACCATCTTGTGCTCTCTGACAGCCTTCATATTTGCAGAACAGGGCAGAAGTTCTCCAGGACATCTGTTGGGGGTTGGGGAACTACACTACTCTGTTAGCAGATATGGCCATTTCCCAGCAGGCCCTGCTCCCACTCTACTGCAACTCGCCCACTGCTGAGTCTTCCCACTCTTCTGAGATAGAATTCTTTTTATTTAAAATGGAAAGGACATGGCCAAATCTAGCGTGACATCTCCTTTAGCCTACACCCAACTGGCCCACACCTACACCTACACGTCCTGGCCTATGCAAGGTAGACCCTGTCTGGCTCTTTGGGCTTAAAACTTCTTTGATAGAAAAATTACTCCAAGTTTCCAAGGGCATTAGCCAGATGCCCTATGGATCACTTCCTGGTGTCGAACTCTCCATTTCTTGCCATTCCTCACCCCACATCTTCAATGACCTTCCACCTGAAGGTGAGTTCTTTAGTATTCTTTAGTATCCCACAGGGGTTGGGAGGACCTCCAGCTTAATCAATATGTCAGGGGGCTTCACCATTACATCATCCCTAGGGCCTGAGGATTCTCATTTCAAGAAGGCCTGAAATCACTTCTTTCCAGTAGTGAGTCCTTCTGTAATCCTTGCTACACTTGTAAAAGGAAATTCAGTAGGTGTCAAATAAATGCTTATTGATCTACTGATTCATCTTTACCATAGAACTGATGAAAATTTAATCTAAAAAAAAGCAAAATTGTGCTTAAAGCCTGCAATACAGGATAGTTGAGGTGGTATCACCAGGATGCCTCCGCTTTCCCATTTGTTAAATGAAGATGTTATTTTTAAACTGTTTGAGCATCTTCAGATAAATGCTAATACACCAGGAAAATGGGTTCCGCATCGGAGTATCCAAAGGTGGCAGGAGTGGACAGGAAAGCGCTTCCTCCTTGGCAGGGCTCTCTACAACGCAGGGGAGAGGCTGTTCTGCAGCAAAGCTCAGGGGAAGGACAGGGAAGGGAAACTGAGAGAGGGGCCAGTTCCTGACTCAGCGGACATCCTGTTCCATGCTTACTTTCTCTCTTCTTACTTGAACAAAGTTGAAATTAACTTTCCTTGCTCAGCAGGTTTTTCCAAAGTATTAGCTAATGTGGTCAGTAATTGGGATACATTTGTCCATGTTAAAACTCACGATTTCAAGAAGTGGCTGAGTCCAAACTAAAATAAGTGTGATATATAAAGGTCTTTAGTATCGTTAATCCATGCTGCAATTAGACTCCCTGGAATATGGAAAAACCAGAACAATTCAATAAACTCACATTGTGGTGTAAAGTCCATTGGCGTTCCAAATTCCAGCAGCTCATGCCTGGGTGGGCTTTACTTTCCTCTGCTTCTTGAATTCTTTATTTTACTAATGACCTCTGTGCTCACTAGAAGCTGTTAGCACATTACAACGGCATTTATGAAGCATCAAGGGGGTACACGTTGGTCTCATATCTACTATCTCATTCCTGAGGCTAATGCTCAGGTTTTCCTTCATGCTGGTTCTCTTTCCAGCACACTCTGGTATTTTGGAAACAACACAATCAGGGCCAGCTTCACAGGAGTACAACTTGTGCAGTCGCACGGGGCCCTGTGCTTAGAAGGACCTCACACTTAGCAGGCCCCACACTTAGAAGGGCCCCATACTTGGTTTAATGTTCTGCTGTCATATCTTGAAATTCCTAGTAATTTTTGAACAAGGGGCCACCTTTTCATTTTACACTTGGCCCTGCAAATTATGTAGCTGGGACTGAACACAATACTTGGGGTTTCAGATCTCAGCTTTGATCTTTATTAGCTTTCTGACCTTGGACAAGTTTCTTAACCTCTCTCAACTTCATTTTCCTCAATTGTTAAATATAGAAAGAACAATATCTGTCTCATAGAGTAGTTATAAGAATTAAATGAGATAAAAAACACGCCTGTGCCTGGGATAAGATTCTAGTAACTAATCCTTATTAATTTCTTACTCTGTGCCAGGCACTGTGCCAAGCAGTTCACAAAGACTAGCTCACTCATTCGTCATACCATGGCTGATAACCAGCCAGTACTCCCTGGTTTGCACTTACAGACTTTTATAGCCCGTGTCTGTTCCCATTGGTGCAGTGTCCATTCTGGTTGGTCGGTGTGTGTGATCTTAGTGGTTATCATCACAACTGCTCTCAATGCTCTGTGTGGTCAATAGTGTTTTACAAATGAGGGGACTGAGGCACAGACACACTGAGTAACTCACCCAAGGCCACACAGCTTGTAAGTGGACACTCCTTAACTATTAATGTCATAACCTTCAGTAAAGGGCCGAGACTAGCAGAAGTGAAGTCTTTTAGCGTGAAGTTTAACATTCTTTACTTCTGGCCCCAGATTCCTCTACCCCCAAGGAGTTAATAATCAAGTGAGGGTGATAAGGCACATATAAGCCTGGCCACTTGTCTTGACATGAGTACAGCCATGTTTGGCCGCTCCATTGACCTACAGCCACCAGCACAAAAAAGAAATACAAGGCTGCTTTCTGCGTGGTGGGAACTGGCCCTTCTCTCACGGAGGGAGTTGCAAGTTGTAACATTTCAAGGCTCTTGGAGCGTCGTAGCACGGGATGGACTGGCCATCTGTGCCGGGCTGGGACGATAACCAAAGAGAACAATGCACGTACGCAACTACTGGGCTGGGACGTTAGCCAGGGGGCTCAGTGCACGTACGCCACTGATAACCATTTGTGCATGGGAACACTAAATGCTTGCTCTGCAAACTCTGTAATTGCTTACTCTGAAAATTACTGATGGTATAAAAACTGCTGGAAACTGAGACCGGGTGAGAGTTCCACCTGTGGAAGGGACACCTTGCCCAGGACGTGTGATCCTTGCCCAGCCGCGTCGATTGACAGGGCTCTCCCGGCAGTGGGGCGTGGATGTTGTGAGTAACTGATTTGATGTGAAGTAATTGATTTGATATGAAGTAATTGATTTGATGTGTTCTCTTTTCGGTTAACCTGGTGTTTCTCTTTCCGGTTGATTTGTGTCATTTCTCTTCAGCCGATGTGGGTGTTTTCCCTTTCCAGTCGGGCTGATGTTTTTTCCTCTTAATATTTGACCTATTTGATCTGTTTGCAGACTGTCACCTTTACTATCCTCTATATAATAAAATATACCTTCAGCCCATTTGTTTGGAGTGGAAAGTGTCTTTTACGTCTCCGATCGAATCCCCGAACCTCTCATAACATAATTGGCGCTGTGAGCAGGATTCGATTAAGGAGATGCCTTTCCTATTCAAACGAAAGGTAACTGAAGCCAAGGTGGAAGAAATTCCAGGATGGGAGGACCCTCCCTTTTGCACTCTGGCTGGGGAGTGGGCTCGTAGGTCAGGGTTATGTGAAGCTTGGGATGCTCGTCTGCGACAATTTGAACCGTTGGATGTGACCAAAGCTTTGCAGACTGTGGAAAGGAAAAAGAAAGATGATGTTTCTTTTTTGGCACGGCGAGGTTGGTGTTTGTTGACTGCTTATCGTCGGGCTATAGAAGATAGGGATAAGATACAGAAAGAGAAGGCACTCTTGGAAAAGAGAATTCAGATTTGCAGTCTCGCTTGGCTATGATTCAATGTCAATATCATGCACTGGGAGATCAGGCTCGTAACTACCAAGCTATAGCAGAAAAGGCTGCTGTAAGAGTTGCCAAATATAAATATAGAAAGAGGAGAGGAAAGGTAAATGAACGAAAAGTTCATATGGCCATAGCATCGGCCGGTCCTAAGTGGGACCCGGACACATGGGATGGTGATATCTGGGATGATGATTCTGAAACTGATTATGAGGAAGAGGAAAAACCGCCCAAACGCACAGAGGCACGTCCTCTTCGCCGTCGGCGGATGGAAATGGATGGTAATCATCCTGTAAGGAAAGATGTGATTGAGGATTTTAACCAGCAAGAAATTTCTGACATTTTAGCCCGGGCTACACAAAAGCCTGGAGAAGCCATCATAACCTGGCTTGTTCGCCTATATGATATGGGCGCTACAGGAATTAATCTGGATGCAGGAGATGCTTTTAAATTTGTAATTTTGTCCAATGATCCAGTAATACGGGGAGCTTTCAGAGATTGGAGCATGAATGCTCACCCCCCAAATGATCGTGGACAAGACACTGATGGTACGACTTTATTGGCTCTTGCAGTAAAAGGAGCTCAAGATAAATACCCCACGGATGATATGTGGCCAGACACTAATAGACCCTGGTATACTTTAAAAGATTGTGTTCAAAAGATGAGAGAAGAAACCATGAAGCGGGCTGTGTTTCTGGGGTGTGGTGAAGCTTTAAATGAAATGACTTTAAGTGTCCAGGTGCGAAACAGGTTGATAAAAACTGCACCTCTGGCATACAAACAAATAATTACAACCCTTCTCATGAATGAAACTGAAAGCCCTATATCAACACTTGCAGATAAGATTATGCAGCTAGCAGACTTGGGAGACTGGCAGACAACTGAAAACTCTCCAAGAAGAGAAAAAAGAGAAACATTCTTTAAAAAAGATAAAATAACTCGAGGTGATATGTTTTTGGCCCTACTCCAGGCAGGAGTACCTAAAGACCAGATTGATGGAGTTGACACTAGAGAATTATGGAAACTATATAAAGAAAAAGGGCTGAATGTAAAACAAGTGAACAGAAGGGACAGTGTAGAGAATGCTTCCAACCCAGTGCCTACTGCACCTAGTGCACCACCTCCTCCCTTGGATCCTCTTCTTGCTGACTTATGTGATTGAGGGGAAGGCCAAACCTCTGTATCGATTAGTGCCACTATAAGAAAAGATATTAGACCACATGTACCAATTAAAATATTTTGGAAGAATGGATCTACAACTAGTGTGAAGGCACTTGTGGATACAGGGGCAGAGGCCACCCTTATCTATGGGAATCCAACTAAGTTTCAAGGTACATCAATTCTGATAACTGGATTGGGAGGAAAAGAAATCCAGGCAGTTACCACTAATCTTTCTATGCAAATTGGGCAACTACCCCGGCGCACATATCTAGTTATGATTGTACCAATACCAGAATATATAATTGGGATTGACATTTTAAAAGGATTGACATTAAATTTGGCTGATGGACAATACCAATTTGCTATTAGAGCTTTGTCTTTTCATATTAATGCTGTAATTGTGGGATGTTTGCATCATAAAGTAAAAATTCCACCTGCCACGCAAGTGGTCAATCAAAGACAATATCGCATCCCTGGAGGACAACAAGAAATATCTGAGACCATAGAAGATTATTTGGCTGTAAAAGTCCTTCGCAGAGTAACTACAGCCTGGAATAATCCTATCTGGCCTGTTAAAAAAGGTGATGGGACATGGAGAATGACTGTAGATTACAGAGAGCTAAACAAAGTGACTCCGGCTATTCAAGCGGCCGTCCCTGATTTGATTACTCTCATAGAAAAAGTGCAATGTTATCCAGGCACTTGGTATGCAGTCATAGACTTGGCTAATGCCTTTTTCACCATACCTATACCTAAAAGTGTCCAAGAACAGTTTGCTTTCACGTGGCTGGGACAACAATATACCTTTACTAGACTTCCTCAGGGATATGTGCATAGTCCCACTATCTACCATCGACAGGTTGCTGAAACCTTGGCAAAGGTACCTGCTTCTGATGATGTCCAAATAGTACATTATATAGATGATATTATGATCCAAGAAAATGAAGAAGAAAAGGTACAACAACAGTTAGAAAAAGTAATGGACATACTTGAGGAGGATGGATGGAAAACTAATCCAGCTAAAATTCAGGGCCCGAGTTCAAATGTCAAATTTTTGGGAGTACTTTGGAATAATGGAAAACAAGAAATTTTACCTAAAGCTAGACAAAAGATATTAGATTTTGCAGCACCTCGTAACAAAAAGGAAGCACAAAAATTTATTGGATTATTTGGATTTTGGAGGGCACATATTCCACATTTAAGTCGGCTCCTTGCACCTTTATATAAAGTTACCAGGAAAAATATGAATTTGAATGGGGAATGGAACAAAAGAAGCTTTTGAAGCAGCCAAGCATGCTATTCAGACTGCTTTAGATCTATGGCCAATTAAACCGGGACCCATTGAGTTACAGGTAGATGTCATTGATCAGTATGCCAGCTGGAGTCTATGGCAAAAACAAGGTGCCCGACGTTATCCTCTGGGATTTTGGAGTCGCAAGCTTCCCTGTTCCAGTGAAAGATATAGTCCTTTTGAAAAACAGTTGTTAGCCTGCTACTGGGCTCTAATAGACTCAGAAAGCCTTACCCTGGGACATGAGGTAATTATGCGACCCCAAATACCCATCATGCAATGGATTCATAGCACGCCTGTTACTCATAAAATTGGACAAGCACAAGAATTTAATATTATCAAATGGAAATGGTATATTCAAGACCGGGCCAAACCTGGCCCAAAGGGGTTGTCTCTATTGCATGAACAAGTGTCTCAATATAGCAGTGAACCAACTGTGTCACCTAAGACTGATATAACAGAATCTCCTGTTAAATGGGGTGTCTCATATGATCAATTGACTGAAGAACAACAAAACCATACGTGGTTTACAGATGGTTCTGCCAAAATGATATCAAGCTCACGGAAATGGAAAGCAGTTGCCTATAACCCATCCACCCAACAAACAATTGTCACCACCGGAGATAATATGAGTAGCCAATATGCTGAACTCTATGCAGTGTATCAGGCACTTCAACAAGAACAGGGGCAACAATGTCATATATATACTGATTCGTGGGCAGTGGCACAAGGTTTGGCAACGTGGATGCCACAATGAAAAAACATGATTGGAAAATTAATGATAAAGAAATATGGGGAAAGAAATTATGGGAAGACATATGGTTATGGTGTCAAAATACAATTGTTACTGTATTTCATGTTGATGCTCACAGTTCTTTAATTTCTGCAGAACGAAAGCATAATTCTCATGCTAATCAGCTGGTGCAGATTCGTGCAACGCACAACCCAGGCTTAGCACAATGGGTCCACGAAAGAGTGGACACTTGGGAGAACAAGCTTCATACAGGTGGGCACAACAAAGGGGAATCCTTGTCACCCATGATGATATTGCCACTGCAGTACAACAGTGTCAGTTATGCCAACAGTTAAATAAACGGGGAGTTCCACACCCCTACCAAGGTCATATCCAAAAGGGATTATTTCCCGCCCATACCTGCAAATAGATTTTATTGGACCATTGCCAAATTCTTGTGGATATACTTATGCCTGCACTGCTGTTGATACATATTCTGGTTATTTATTGGCTATACCAGCTAAAGTGGCCACCCAACAGAGTGCCATAAAATTATTAGATATAATCAAGTTATATTATGGAACACCAAGGCAAATTCAGAGTGACAACGGTTCCCACTTTACAGGTAAGTTGATTCAAACCTATACCAAGGAAAATTATATAGAATGGATTTATCATATACCTTATTACCCCCAAGCTGCAGGCCTCATAGAACGAATGAATGGATTGCTTAAACAACAATTGAAGAAACTTGGTCATGGCTCATTAAAAGGGTGGCACAACCATCTAAGTACTGCTCTAAATGTGTTAAATAACAGGCCACTAGGCCCTAATGAGACTCCTCTGTCAAGGTTGTTACCAGCAAAGATTACAGAAGTGGCAGCCGCCACCCATGAGTTTATGACCTTAACCTATTGGCCCCTGACTCAGTCTGCTAAACCGCCTTTTAGGTGCCCACGGCCGAAGCGGCTGGATTGGATTTATCTACTGTTCATTCTATTCAATTGCCCCCAAGAGGCAGTCTATAGTCCCTACTGGGATAGGGGTACAATTTCCCAAAAATACCTTTGGTTTGTTAAAAGGACGCTCTGGACTGGCAGCAAAAGGTATTGATGTACTAGGAGGAGTTATTGATCCAGATTATCAAGGAGAAATAAAATTTATATTATATAATGGTAGTGACACAGTACTAACTGTAGAGTCTGGGGAACGAGTGGGACAATTATTGGTGCTTCCCCTCCTGACTCCAAATGTGTCACAAGGACAACCTCCAAGTGAATTAACTAAAAGAGGAATGCAAGGATTTGGGTCTACAGATGGATGGAAGCCTGGAGCAAAGGTGTGGGTGACACATCCACCCAATGCGGCTCCACGTGCATGAAGTAGTGGCCCAAGGGCCCACTGCAACGCTCATAGTAATGTATCCAGGAAATGAACAATTATATCATGTTCCTAAAAATTCTGTTTCTTTGCGTGAATAGATATTCCTGCTGTGTTTGCTATGCTGTGCTGCACTTCCATGTCTGCTGCAGACCTACATGCCAACTAATGTCTCCGTAGGACAACCTTTGACCCTGCACTGCTGGACCAACTGCTCTACACCAGTGGGACCTATAACCTGGACTATGAATGGCCGAGAAATTTGGTCTCAGAAACATCAAGCAATCTCTCAGTATATCTGACCAGTCACGGAGAACTGGTTATAATTTCTCTATTACCCTGCCTTCTGCTACCCTCTGTGATGGGGGCTGGTCTGGACTTCTGCAAGCTAATTTGTTAGGCCTAAGTGTTATCTTATCTAATGTTATCTTTGATGCTGTACATGATTTGCAAGATCAAGTTAATAACATTTCATATTCTAAGGGGTTGTTTGATTGGTTACCTTGGGGTTTGGGTCCTTTATTGCGAGATAGTTTTATAATTATTGTAGTCATTGGATTTTGGATTCTTGGATGTGCCTTATGTACTTGCGTACGAAGTTCATTGTCTGTGCGTATGGTGTCTTATGGTTAATGGAGACGGCCACGGCCGAATATGTCTTGACATGAGTACAGCCATGTTTGGCCGCTCCATTGACCTACAGCCACCAGCACAAAAAAGAAATACAAGGCTGCTTTCTGCGTGGTGGGAACTGGCCCTTCTCTCACGGAGGGAGTTGCAAGTTGTAACATTTCAAGGCTCTTGGAGCGGCGGAGCACGGGATGGACTGGCCATCTGTGCCGGGCTGGGACGATAACCAAAGAGAACAATGCACGTCTGCAACTACTGGGCTGGGACGTTAGCCAGGGCCTCAGTGCACGTCCGCCACTGATAACCATTTGTGCATGGGAACACTAAATGCTTGCTCTGCAAACTCTGTAATTGCTTACTCTGAAAATTACTGATGGTATAAAAACTGCTGGAAACTGAGACCGGGTGAGAGTTCCACCTGTGGAAGGGACACCTTGCCCAGGACGTGTGATCCTTGCCCAGCCGCGTCGATTGACAGGGCTCTCCCGGCAGTGGGGCGTGGATGTTGTGAGTAACTGATTTGATGTGAAGTAATTGATTTGATATGAAGTAATTGATTTGATGTGTTCTCTTTTCGGTCAACCTGGTGTTTCTCTTTCCGGTTGATTTGTGTCATTTCTCTTCAGCCGATGTGGGTGTTTTCCCTTTCCAGTCGGGCTGATGTTTTTTCCTCTTAATATTTGACCTATTTGATCTGTTTGCAGACTGTCACCTTTACTATCCTCTATATAATAAAATATACCTTCAGCCCATTTGTTTGGAGTGGAAAGTGTCTTTTACGTCTCCGATCGAATCCCCGAACCTCTCATAACACCACTGCACAAGGCCATGCTCCCACCTGCCCAGTCTCACCTACCAAACACGTGCACTCGAAGCTGCTTGGAGTTGCATCCTCAGGCCTCCAGACCTCTGATTCAGTTTTGCCCACATCCAAAGGCTCTTCCCTACTTCCCAGTTCTTGTCACTTCCTACATAGTTCCTCATTTTCCTTCTTTCTTTTCTTTCAACTGAAGTGCCTCATCCCTGAAGAAGCCCCCTCCTCTGAGCACTCGTAGCATCTTGTGCATGGCTCTATCATAGCACTTCTCACAGAAATTCTAATTGCTAGTTTTCTTGTCTACCTTCCTTCAGGCCTGAAAGATCTTTGATGAACAAAAATGACATATTGCTCACCTGGGTGTCCCTAGCACTTAGGAAAATATGTTTGACACTAACTGCTCTTCATGAAGTAACTGATGCAAAAATGGTGCTATTCTCCAAGGAACACCAAATGCTCTATTTGTTCAAATGAGAGAGATGAATTCAACTGATGGACAGAGGAGGAGGCCTGCAGGTTAGGTCTTGAAGCATGAGGAAGACTGAAATAAGTAGGATTGGGAATCGAGACAGAAAATCAATTCAGACGGAAGGAACAGCTTGAGCAAAAGTGAGAATATGGGAATGTTTAAGACAAAGCCTGTTTAGAGAACAGCAGGTAGACCATTTGGCTTGGAACTTGTGATTTTTATTGAGCATTGAATCCCAAACTCAAGTGCTTCTTAGAACCAGGCATATAGCACAATAAATAAATGAACTATGGCCCCATGTATCACAATAGGGAGGGGAATGGACTGTGGCAAATCAGAAAACATGACTTACTCAAAGAGAGGTAGATGCTGCTTCATGCCAAATGATTGTGTGTGGACTTTTCCATTTTTCCAGATAACGTGGAAATACAGATTGTGTATATGTGTGTGTGTGTGTGTTTGTGTATGAAATATCTTGAGTTTTCTTTTTACTTTTTATTTTAAAATAATTTTATACTTATAAAAAAGCTGAAAAAATAACACAGAGAGTTCATATGTACCCTTCACCCAGCTTTCCTTAATTTTAATGACTTATATACCCATAGTATAATGATAAAAACTATTAACATAGCTATAAGAGTATTACTTAAACTGTAGTGCTTATTCAAATTTCACCAGTTTTTCTCCTAATGCCATTTATTGCTTTTAGTGGTTGTGTTTCTTTGGTCTGCTCTAATCTGTGGCAGGTCTTCAGTGTTTCCTTGTCTTTCATGATCTTAACAGTTTGGATGATTACCGGTCATTTATTTTGTAGAGTGTCTCTCAATTTGTGTATGATGTTTTCTCACGGTTGAGATTATGCATTTTGTACCAAAATACCACAGAAGTAATGTTGTGCCCTTCTCAGCGCATTGTCTCAGGGGTCCATGATGTCAATATGTCTTATTACTGGTGATGTCCACTTTGATCACTTGGTTAATGTGGTGTCTGCCATGTTTTTCCACTGTAAAGTTATCATTTTTCTCTTTATAAGTGATAAATATTTGGGGGAGATACTTTGAGCCCACACAAATGTCCTGTTTCTTCTCAAACTTTTGTCCACTAATTTTAACATCCATCAGTAGATCTTGCCTACAATTATTACTGCAATGTTTGCCTAATGGTGATTTTATATTTCCCTCATTCAGTCTACTTTTATTAGTTAGAATTCTTCTGTAAGGAAAAGCTGTCCCTTTCCTCCAATTTACTTATTTATTGAATCATTATATTTATTTTAGGATGGACAAATGGATATTTATTTTATTTAGTGGGTTATAATATGATACTATCATTATTATTTTATTGCTCAACTTATTCCAACTTTGGCCATTGGGAGCTCCTTCAGGTTGGCTCCTATGTCCTTTTGACTTGCCTCATACTTTTTTAAGCATTTCCTTATTTTCTGGTACCATAAGATATTCCAGGCCCATCTTATATATTCCTTGCCCCAGTCCTGGAATTGATCACTTCTCCAAGGAGCCCTGGTTCTTTTTATTGGCGAATACATATCTTGGCTTTAAAGTAGAAAATGAATTCAAACATCTAAAAAATGTTGTGGAGGTGTTGTTTGGTCCATAGTCCTTCATCTTGTGACATCTGTTGCAGGAGATCAGTTAGTG
The DNA here is from genome assembly GCF_057802395.1 of Ceratotherium simum simum. Classification (NCBI taxonomy): domain Eukaryota; kingdom Metazoa; phylum Chordata; class Mammalia; order Perissodactyla; family Rhinocerotidae; genus Ceratotherium; species Ceratotherium simum. The sequence goes on from NC_141923.1 coordinate 45,339,082, forward strand.
ACAAAGCAGCAGAGTTAGGTTAGGGTCAGGGTAAGAAAAGTCTTGAATGTTCAATGAAGAGCTTAGAATTCACGCAACCAGCAGTAGGACCTGGGGCACTGTGGGCAGATTTTGAGTAGAAGTGTAATATGCTTAAAGACATATTTTGGGGAGATAAGCAAGAAGATGTAAAAAGAGAAGTTTCCAGAAGCAGGAAGTTGATCCTATGAAACATTTAGAAGTAAAGTAATAAAAGTCTAAATTAGCCACTGCTCTCTGCTATTCCCTTATGCTGGAGGGCCTTTCTCCTGTTCTCCTCCAACCCAAATCCTCCTTACTTCTCAAGGCCTCCTTCTCCAGAAAGTCTTTCCTGACTCCCTCCCAGAATTTACCCTTCTTCCTCTGTGTGTGCCGGGCCCAGGTTGGTTGGTACCTCCCCTCTACATGTATTTCATTCTGCCCTGTATGCTGGTGCTCTGTTTGAACGCTTGTTTCACCCACTTGATTACTAACTGCTTGCAGACAGGGATGGCCTTAGTCATCTTTATCTCTTCCTGGTGCCTAACATAGTTCCTCTTGCACAGGAGAGATGCTCAACTCACAACTGAATTGGTTATTGGAACCATTTATAATTCACTTTGAGAGTCTGGATAAATGAAAACAAAATGCAAGTATATGTAAATTTCTTTGAAGTCACACATTTTTTCAGTTGAAATTGTACTGCCTGACAAATTGCTCCAGCCTAATGTATGAGGCAGCACAGGTGTTTGAGAGGACAACGGTGAGAGCATTAAACACACACACAGGATTCCTGAGCCCACAGAACAAGTCTGTTCTTAAGATGAATATTAGTCAGATCTACTCTTAACATTGAGGAAGTTTAATAATAAAAGGATTTTCCTTATGGAGAAGACAAGAGCTGTCTTGAAAAGTCCATTTTGAAGGTACCTCTTATGACTACATTAAGCCTTTGAAAGTATAGTAGGCATCCTTCCTTTTTGGAGTGAGAGCATTCCTAAAGGCCTCGATAGAAATGACCTCTGATAATCACGTTTCCTCTTTAGAGCTGTGTTATTACAGAAATAGCCTTCCCCTCAAAGCGTGATTAAAAACTATGCTTCTAGTGCAGAAAACATTTAAAAATCAAATTTCTCCCCAAAAATTTAAAAAAGAGAACTGATAATAATGCGATTGCTCTACAGAAAATAGGACTCTGGTGTTTGTCAAGGAGGCAGCATGAAGGCTTACAACCTCGGCAAGCCTCCCTCCTTGGCTCCTGCTGCGTTTGCCAGTCTCACTTCCGGGAGCAGCTCCCTCTGTGACAGCTGACATCTTGAGCAGGAAGGAAGGAAGAGAAGGATAAAAAGAAAGAGAAGTGAGGAAGGAAGGAAGGCCCCCAAGAGAGCAGCTGTTGACTGTTTCCTTTTCCACCAGGTGGCACTTGCCAGCCAGCACAGCATCAGGAAAGGCAGGACTATGAAGGAAGGGCACATCTAAGAGATGCAGAGCAAGCAAAATGCCAAAGGAACAAGAGTACAGAAGTAAAGCCTGTGAAGAAAGAAGACTTCAACAAATATAGGGACAAGGCGGGTAGAGGAGATGATTCAAGTGTGCATATGAAGAAAGATCTCACCCAAGAGACTGGGATGGGATAACATTTTATCAAACTAATCAAAGTTCCCTCATCCTGCTCCTTGTTGCAATAACTTCTCCTCTCTCCTGCCTCCTAAGTCAGCTGCATTCATCTGGATCAGGAGCGTCATTATTTTGGAGGAGGAGTGCCATTCGTTGGCCCCAGAGAAGGGAAAGAATGGGAAAGAACAAGGAAGCTGACTTTCTGCTTTTGAATTTGTGTGTGTGTGTGTGTGTGTGTGTGTGTGTGTGTGTGAGGAAGATCAGCCCTGAGCTAACATCCATGCCAATCCTCCTCTTTTTGCTGAGGAAGACCGGCTCTGAGCTAACATCTATTGCCAATCCTCCTCCTTTTTTTCCCCCAAAGCCCCAGTAGATAGTTGCATGTCATAGTTGCACATCCTTCTAGTTGCCGTATGTGGAACGCGGCCTCAGCATGGCCGGAAAAGCAGTGCATTGGTGCACGCCTGGGATCCGAACCCGGGCCACCAGCAGCGGAGCACGTGTACTTAACCGCTAAGCCACGGGGCCAGCCCTGCTTTTGAATTTTTAAATACATGTTCTAACTTGTGGCAGAGACCATACTTTGAGAGAAGAGGCTTTTTCATTACCCTGAGCCAAGGTCCTGACACAGACATAGGTTTTTAAGAATATGGTACTCAAAGACAGTCCAGGGAGCATGGTGCAGCAACAAGACAGGAGGAAAGATGGAACAAAAGAGGACTTTCACAGCCCTCGGACTCTCCTGCACACGCACAGGAGGAAGTTTGCCTTGCTCCTGGGAGAGTCAAAGGGGTGACAGAGTGGGGGTCACTGGATCTGAAGGGGCTTTCAGTAGAGATGAGGGGTACACAGACTATGTGGGCATGATAATCTGAAGGCAGAGAGGGACTGAAGACACTGGGTTATGACCAGAGGCCACTTGGTACAATGTGTGAAGCCCAGATGGTACAACCTACAGCTCAGTGAACACCAAGCCATACTGGAGGCCAAGCACTCCTTCCCACTGCTAGAAGTCCCAGCCTTCCCTCAACTTAGAGTGTCACTGAGAAAGGGGCAGGGAACCTACATACACTGCTCATAAAGTTATAGAAAAATAAAGTGAGTTATGTTTCAGCACACTTGATAACTTGGAATTTAAAAATCTCACCTACTATATAATTATGAAGCCAAATTAATGCTAACATGTCAAACTTACACTAAATGAGGTTAATTGTATGTCTAAATTCAGGCTTCTTAGAGAATAAAAGGCAGTAGAGCTCTCTTGAGGGGCAGTAAAGCCTTCTCTTTTTACTCCTTTTTTTGTTTTGGCATATCCCAGATGTGCTAACCAAGAAAAGTGTAGGTCCCCTACCCCTCACTCCCTGTGATCTTATTTAAAGCAATTTGCTCCAATGTGTTGGGTCATGACTCATTAGACAAGAACATTCTCTTTAGCCTCATGTAGATATTAGAAGTCCACATCATCGAAGGTCAAGTCTCAAATGAAAGGAACATAGAGGTGATGCAAGTATACTGACTTCAGAGCAGAAGGCTGTTTTCTGGAGGGAAATGGTGCATAAAGCACACAAACAATGAAAGACCTGAGAGAGAAATTCTCCATGGCAATCGTGGCAATAAAATCAACACAAAGCAACTAACTCACAGAGTTGGTGCAATGTTGACAAGTATCAGAAAAACAAAGGATATCTGCTGCCCTGATGAGGCATCCTGCCTGGCTTGGAGGAGGAAGGGCATGGAGTGGGGTGCAGGTATGCATATTTCTATATGTAGGACATACAAGTCTCACAAACCCAATTGTGGACAAGGTCAATCTATTTTTCTATAAATGAAGTTAATGCTTATAATGAACCCCCTTTCTTCCAAGCAGCATAAATTTAATTTTAGTTATTTCAGGGTCTGTGATTGTCTCTAAGTTTGAGGCTTACATAATGCCCATGAACGAAGGTTAGGAGTGTGGGTGTTACTGCATCAGGTCCGTTTTTGCCCACCACCCAGAAAGCCAAACACCGAGATGACGAGATTGCAGCAGAGAGAAGGTTTAATCACAAGGCAGCCAAGTGTGGAAAGGGGAGAATGAATCTCAAATCCACTTCTCTGAAAATAGGGACTCAGATATTTATGGTGTAGGGGGCAAGTTGGTCTGAAATGATTAGAGGTGAGGAGAGATGAGATAATTGATGATCTGCGCAAGCATAGTGAGGCTTCACACCTCTTTGCTGGATGCATGTTCACAGAATGGCAGAGTCAGCATGCCCTGAGGGTGGAGTTCCAACCTCTTGCCATCAAAAGGTCGCTTATCGGACACTTGTCTGCTTATTGGACACATGTCTGCGTGGGCCCACTTGACGAGTTGGTGGTCTCAACTAGCCTGAAGTGGACAAAGGGTTCAGGTCCTGAAAAAAATAGCTCAAACACCCATTACCATGGTGATCCCAGCTCCAGGAGGAAGTTACCTATAGGAACCTAGTTGGAGTCAGATAACATATTTCCTAAACAGCACAGTTACCAATGGGTAAATTTATCACACAGATTTAAGTTCTCATCTTCCGTTCTGATAAGTTTCTAGGTAAGGCCATACCTCCCCCTCTTCTGTCTGATACAGGGAAGAAGATACCTTTACAAATGGAGATTTTCTTTACAAATGTAAATGTCTCTTATAGAGGGTAACCAGAACTAAGACTGGGCTTAGCATGGACCCACCCAGGTCCATGTCTATGGTGATGCCCTGTTCTGGGGGCAGGCCGCCCATCCCAAACTCCTTTCGTTAGTTACCGGGGGTGGGGGTCAAAATGTCATTCAGGCAGAGACATATTTTGAGGTGGCCAATTCAAATCCCCCATAGTTACTAGTTGCTTAATCATCAATGGCTAACTGTTTGCCAGTTTCATGGGGAGCATCTCACCTGAACTAGCATCACTCTTCACTAGCACAACTACTTAGATGGGATGTGGACACTTGCTGGTCACTGCTACGTCGTCCTCATACCAAACCATACACAGTAACTTTGGGTCTGGCTCCAGGTCAGCTAACTCTCAGGACCCTCTTGGGCACACAGGATAATCCTGATGCTTCCATGCCATTCTGGGGCTACAGAAAACTTTGTGGAGTCATCCACAGCCATTTGTCACTTCTGTGGCACTCTTGGGTACAAAAGAATCATTCCACCCCCCATCCCTTCCATAAACTGGTCTACTCTGAGGCTTTTCCAAAATCATCTGCCAGGACAGAGTAGACAGCCAAACTTCCTTGGGGTCTTGCTTCCTCCCTAGAGTCAACCTGGGAAAGTAAACACAGGTTTCCTCTGTACTGCCATTCCCAAATCTGTCTGGAGTTTCTGTTGTAGAACATTTTCCCTGCTTCGTCCCAGGAAGGGATCAGGGTGCACACATTTTTCATCAAGGACTCATCACCATCTAAGCTCTCCTCTTGTATCCTAGCTTCCTCTGTTTTCTTCGTTGATGGAAGGGGTTATGGGGCACAGCAGCCTAGAGGATGGGGAGCAGTGTGGATTGGGGAAGTTCTTTGTTACTGCTAATCACTTTTTCTCCCACATCTATGGTACACACTCCAGTTCTTTCTGTTCTCTTGAGGCCAAGGCCTTCAAAACTAAAAAGCTAACAATTGACTCCTTTTGTGTTATTTGCTTTCTTCAGAGTCATCCCTTCCCTGAGGCAGTGATGCTGACTAACTCAGCAGGAGAAGGATTACAAGGTTAAAGGAGAAGTGAAAAACTATCAAGTTATATATTCCAGCCACATATATACTGCTTTGTTTCCCCAGACCAGTCCTTGTTAAGATTAGTCAATCCCATAATGCACCCTGGGAAGAAGTGGAACACTATGGTGTGAGGACTTAGCAGCTGGGTAAACTGTGGAGTTGGCTAAGGTGGTCTTACCTTAGATCCTTGGGCTCATTCTCTGGTCTTACTCACTCTTGGAGAGGCCCCAGTCAGTGTATTTCAGATACTGTGACTTTATCAATCAGAGGTCATACCAAAATGAGTTCAGTCCTCTCTGTCTCCTCCCATTTTGCCTCCTCCTGTCCCTCTCTTTCTCCCTAGCTCTCCACTTTTTACAGTCCACTCTGCTCTGACTGTCCTCCCTCCCCGTGGCAAGTTCAAAGGATGTGATTCCAGGAGCCGCAGGAGACCATTGTTTGTGTCATTGGAAAAATGATTGTGTGGCCCCCAGCATCCTATCTAGTGAGCACCTTCTTTCACTTTCAATAGTGCTCATTTTGAATGATGAATTACATGGTGGCTCCAGCCATTACAGACCAGCTCATTCTCAAAAATATTTCACCTCAGCTGAGAAGAACTGTTTAAATATGACGAGGACTTAAACAAATATAAATATACCATTTAGGGTATGCTAAAAGAGTTAGGCTTCATAGTAGAGTCAATAATACACAGAGTGAGATGGTCAAGGAGAAGCCTGGGTTAAGTCTCACTGGAGTCTACAGGGTTAAGTCAGAGCTGGGAAACCTTGCTTATGGCCCCGGGTGGGAGGGTCAGCTCTCAGCAGGCCTGGCCTTGGAGCCCTGCTCTGAGGGCTGTGGATCTAGCTGGGAGTTTTGGGGAGTGGAGTTGGGGAGGTGGCAGGAGAAGACAGAATGTTGGAGTGTCTTCTAGTATGGAGGCTTGACAAATGTCAGGTCATCCGTGATGAACCTGGAGCAGAAACAAAGAGCTCAAGAGAGAGGCTGGCCAAGGAGCTGTGTCTTCCCAGTTGATAATGTGGAGAGATTTAGATCAGATTTTGCCCTACTCTTAAAGGGCCCCCCTTCATGCTAAGCTTGGAGAAGGGGGTCTTCCACAAAAGCAAGACCCTTTATATAGCTGAAATAATTCCTGGATTAAGAACCACTTTCTAATCATCATAAGTCATCTTTATGAAAGACAGAGAAGAACAAGAAAAACATGTGCTTGCTTCAGTGGCACATATACTAAAATCAGGACAAAAACAGAAATATGTATAAAAACTGGAACTTTCATCCAACACTTGTGAATAATGATTACAATCAACAGCCCTTAATTGAAAACCATAGATTTGAACCAAAATTATAGCAAAATGTGGAATCCTTACTGATGTACCTTTCCAGGCATGTTTCGCTTAACCTAACTGGGAGATGGCAATCAGGTAGGGCCCTGAGCACTGGAGACTCTGAGCTTGGAATAAAAAATGTAGAAAACCCATAAAGCGAATTATCAAGAACTTTCTATATATTAAGTTCATTATTCTTCAGGTTAAGGGCTATACACGGAATATACAAAAGAAACATTAAAGCTACTGAGGAAATTTTCATAGTTATATTAAATATGAGACTCAATTAGCATATGGGGAGTCTTTTTGTCTTGTGACACTATTTCCTCTCTTGGCCCAGTGAAATGTTTTTTGAGAACAGATAAAGAGGTCTGGGTACATGTAGCCCACTACCAACAGTCACTGTGGAAGTGACTGATGTGGCTCTCTTGGGGGCGTCCAATTTGGATTATCCAAGATTCAAACTGAGTCATAGTCAGATGACCAACTAGAGCCCATATGTCGCCAAAATAATCAGTGCTTCTAGAACCTGGTCAAAATACTTTTCTTTTTTCTTTTCAGTTATTTTATTGAGATCATAATGGTTTATAATATTGTGTAATTTTGTGTGTACACTATTATTTATCAGTTTCTGTATAGACTTTATCATGCTCACCACCAGTAGTCTAACTTTTATCCGTCACTGTACATATGTGCCCCTTTACCCATTTCGCCCACCCCCAGGCCCCTTCCCCTCTGGTAACCACTAATCTGTTCTTTTTTTCCATGTATTTGTTTATCTTCCACATATGAGTGAAATCATACAGTAAAATACTCTCTTTTTATAAGGTTTTTTTTAAACATAAAGATGATCCTAGCTAGAAATGGAAAATAAAAGAAAAAGAAAGAAACTCTGAGATAGTAGTTCTTAAACTTTGAGTATAAAAATATAGGTGAGCATAGGAATTACCAAGGCCCTTGTCAAAAATGTGCATTCCTGGGCCCTGCTTGCAGAGATTCTGAGTCAATGGGTCCGCAGTAGGTCCCAGGAATCTGGGTCTGATGCAGGTGCTATACTGGCTATGCAGATTGGAGCCAAATACAAACTGGTTTGAAGCTGGAGCAGAGAGAAAGGGCTTTTGAAACCTCAGGCCTTGTGAGCCAACACTGCTGTGGCTCTGCCCTACCAGACAGCGGGCACTGGTCAGGGCCAAGGCAACACTGTCCATCTTAAAGAATTAACTGATTTTGTAGCTAAATGGGCAGCAGCAGTGGTATTGTCCACCCAGAGCTTTATCACAGAAGAAAAAGAAAAGCTCATGAGCATAAGTGTGGGGTGTGCATCCCCAGAGCAGCACCATTCACCTCAGAAGAAATTACCCTCCCCCAACAAACATTAACAAACCCAGCTGAATCAGAGCCCTTCATTAAAGTGACTCTTGCTCCCTTCCCCTATATCCTTCCCACATGAGCCTAATTCGTTATCTAGTTCCTTCACACAAGGGGCTTTCATAATTCAGAGCTGAGTGGAGGATATCTCTGGATGAGCAAGCAAAGTACTATTTTTGGATTCTGTTTATTTTATAATTTTGCATATATAGAGAAACACAAATGATCTATTTTTTTTATTCTTTTCCTTCCAACAGAATTCACATTATAGCTAAAGCAATATTATTTTTAAAATCACCGAGTAATAGGCACAACCAACAGGCAACGTGAGGTGGCATAAATGCCCCCACCAACACATACGCAGGCCACATGGCACACACACATCACACTACACACTCTCAAATTGCCCTACGTTTCTTTTAAAAATACACTCTTTTTTTCTCTCTCACACACACGTTCTCATGTTTTCTTACTCTCAGCTTTGAAATGGAGTCTACTTTTTGATTTGGTTGGGAACTTAAGGATCTTACTACAATTGATCAAATCTCGTCCTACAAGATGCCACGAGTGCAGGAACCCAGGTAATAAAAGTCTCAACACAAACAAGAGGGGGAGCTGGGGATTAGTGAGCCACACTCTGCACGTGGTCTTCGTGGGCTTAATGAGAGGTGGTTCAGGCTGAGGGCCTTGGGATATACAAATTGGCTAAACATCAATTTGTCTACCAAAGTGCCTCCAAATTACAAATGAGTAAAATCGAGTTGTCTTGGGATCTGAGTTATTTGGCTTTAAACTTGGCTAGCAGTACCATTAACTATTGGTCTGTTAATTTATGATGGTTTAGAACAAGACTTTGATGGAAGCTACCATAGCCTTGACCAGAAAGTCAATACGTCTGTTATAAAACAACCTTACCCATGTGTCATACATATGCTCATTGGCAAGACTTCATCTGACATTTCTCAGTTGGGCCTGAATTCACCGACTATTCATAATATTGAAAACCTTCTATTAAACCCAGGCCATTTAAATTTCTAATTGTCTAGCCATTATACATTACCTTAATACTGATGACTCAGCACTCTGTGACTCTGTAATGTGCTAATAAAAAGAGAGTGTGAATCATTTTCATATGTTACCTTTTCTGGGAGATGAATCAGAGACTCTTGTTCCAATGCTTGTGTTTAAAGTTTATTTCAAAACCAGAGTAATTGAAAACACTTCTCTATATGAAAAAGCTAATGAAAATGTTCTGCTGGAGCAGAAACACGGGTGAGCCATACGGAGCAGGGGATGGGGGAAGAGGGGAACCATAGTGGCTTGAAACTGGGGAGTCAGGACAAAGCAGGGAGAAACGCTACATATGCTCCTGTACAGCAGGTCCTTAGCTAGTGTTTGTTCTCTCTCAACCTTTCCTTCACTTTCACAAGTCTTAGTTTTCTTTTACCCACCAGACTTCCTGTCTCCTTGCTGAGAGAGTCCTCCCCAAGTTCTAGTTTTCTATAAACAAACAGTTCTGAAAGATCGACTTCCATCATTACCATATTTTGGGTAGAAGCCCATCTCATCGAGTTGAAGACACTTTGCAAGTTGAAGGCATATTTGTATGAAAATGAGCAACAGGCCTCCTTGGAGGTCTGTAGGCTCAGTCCCAACATGACTTTAACTGCTACCTGGATGCCACACCCTGCTCAGTCCAGCCTGCAAATGATCCTCTTCAGTAATCTTTGAAAAATCTTTCCAGATAATTTAGGAAAACACAATGCAAATTATTAATAAATATATGACTAATAAACATGTAATATCATCAGTAATTAAAGAACAGCAAATTTAAACAAAATTAAGATACTTTTTGTGTGTGTGTGAATTAATTTGGGAAAGGTTTTTAATAATTATAGTGCTGGTGTTCCAGTTAGAGTACTTTTAGGCTGCAGTAATGGAACAAACAAATCAAACTTCTTAAATAGCATGTATAATATACTATTTCAAGTGAAAAGAAGTCCCAAGGAAGGGTGGCCCCTGAGTTGATTAATTCAGGATTTCAACAGCATCATCAAGCTCCCATTCTTTGCGGGTTTGTCCCTAGGCTGGCATGATTTAAGATGTTATATGAAGATATGACAATGTCCAATGAAAGAAGGGAGACTGTTTCGTTCTTGTCTCTTTTCAAGAATGAAAAAAATTTGCCTAGTAAACCTCACATCTCATCTCATTAGCCAGGACTGGGTCATATGTCCACCTCTAAACCAATCCCTGCAAGAGAAATGAGATTACCAAGATGGTCTAGACTAATACAGATTTATTCCCAGAGGAAGCATGGATATCCGAACAAACCAAGGCTCTATCAACAGAGAAAAGGAAAAATAATGGCTCTTGAGTAAGCAACCCGTGGCGTTTGCTCTGGCTGCCAAGGGTATAGAGAAGCAGGCCACACACATGCTGGTAGGAGTTCTGGAAAGTAATCTGGCACTATATATCAAGACACTTAAAAGTGTCCATACCCTTTGACACAGTAATTCCACTTCTAGGAACAAAGCCCATGGAAGGTGTACTAAATGCAGATAAAGCTTTATGCTCAAAGATGTTCACTTTAGCACCATTTATAATTTAAAAAAAAGACAAAACAAAACAACAAAATAACTTAAGGGTCCAAAAATAAACGGTTACCTAATTACAGTACATCCTTTTGATAGACTACCCTCTAGCATTTTACAATGATGTTTACAAAGAATTTTGAAGAACATGGGAAGATGCTCATACTACAGTGTTAAATGAGAAAAGCAGGATGTCCAATTGTACATGTAATAGAACTTTATGTGAAATATTATTAGCAACTATCTCATCATCATCTGCTGTGAGCTGGGAACCCACACACTCTCTCTAATCCTTACAACAACCCTGAAATATTGGTGTTCTTGTGCTCATTTTGCAAATGAGACAACCAAGGCTCAGAGACGTTTAGTAGGTTTCCCTGAATCACTCATCTAGTAAAAGGCAGATCAGGGATTTGAGTCTCAGTCTTTCTTGCTGTTTGAACCACAGCCTCCCACTTTAGGAGCAATCTTCTTTCTTTCCCCTTTCTTTCTGTTCTCGCTTCTCCGCTGTGGATGGATAAAATATTCACAAGTTTAGCTGCATGAATGAGCCATGCTTCGGAGGTAGAGATAGACACAGAAATATTAAGTGAAGTGGAATTGAATAAGGATAATGGGAAATTGTGGGGGGAAGACAGAGAGGAGAGCAGGAGAAGGAGGAGAGCGAGCTAACTGGAGTGACTGTCCTGAGAACCAGGAAGAGACTGCTCACCAGACCAGCCAGAATTCTTTGATGTCTTTTTTAGCTGAAATGGTTCTCCAAGTGCCTCGTTCAGCTCACAGGCGCTTTACACACCAAGGATGGTCTGCACCAACTCACGGAGAGTTCTTTCAGGCCTCAGATGCTTCTCTAGATGTTGGATCCTAGTCTAATTCATATGCTAATCAGAAATCTCTCCTACCACGGCCGGCCAAATCAGGAGGGGACAGTGCACACATGACCATAGGGGTAAAGGTAGCCATTGATAACTCTGGGAAAGGTGGGAGTGGGGAGCCAATACTCAGCCCCAAGCTGGCGGTACACCTGCAACTAATAAATGGAAATTATTGAATTAAGGAGGGAAAAAAGGAAAGACAATCCTCTGGACACCTGGTTCTGTTGTTTTTCACCTCCGTGCTGTCTCTGCTAACCCATATCTACACTGGAACCCTGTTAACGCACATTGGCTGAAGACGCAATCTGTTGCCACAGAATTGATGCAAATATAGACAAGCTTTGTTTTAGTATTTATCTGATGACCAAGAGGACCCTCAATCAGGCTTCGATGCTGGATTTTGCTACCGTTGCTGCACTGGAGTTGAAGGCCCTGCTGTCACAGTGCTAGGGCTATGGAATGATTAGCATCACCAGGTCCCCCAGCTCCCTTGTTTGTCTGTGAAATTCAAGAATAAAACAACCATGCAAGAATAATGAGCATCACATCTGATTTAAGAAAGCCCATTAAAATAAGAAATCGGAAATGTCTGCAATAAAAATCACTGGAGATAAGAATCATGCAGACTCTTGGTCCTTTTGGAGGGAACAATGTACACTGTTGAGGTGTTTTTTATGCTGAGGTTTTTAAAAGCCGATTTTCTCTTTCATTTAATATTCTGAGGTTGGTTTACTATGTCTAATATTTCATATCTAGCGATGCATATAAAATGGGAAGAGAAGAACTTCTTGTGTGGCCAACCGTCCTCTTGGACATCTTTACGTGACGCGTCTGTGCAGATTCCCCAAGGCAGCCCTGGGCGGGCCGCAGGCCACCCTGAGAAGCTGAGTGCTTTGCTTGAGAACACTTTGTCTCCAAAGCCCTCACGATTGTCAACCCGACATCACGAGAAGCAGCACAACAGCTGGAGGGCTCCCTCCCGCAAGTACAGAGGAAAGTTCTCTGGAGTTTAGGAAAGAGATTATTTCTGGGCTCCACATGCTGGAGATGTCCCTTATTCTTGCACTTGAGAGGAATGATATCAGGGCCAGGGAGAGTATTGCGAGGTCCGAGAGCTGGGCTGGGGGCTTGTTGAGCAAGGTGGTGACCAGGAGAGCTGGAAGCAGAGAGAGCCAGAGAACAAGGGCAAACCAGGTCTGAGGAACTTGACAAAGGAGAAAAGAGAGGGCCCTCTGCCTTCAGATCCAACAGGCACGTTTAGGGCCAGGACCAGGAGACAAGGTCAAGAGTCACTGGGTCGTTACAGTGGTGGAGCAGGAGAGAGGGCAAGGTGAGAACGAATCCCAAGGGGTCAGGGCTGAACTCGCCAACTCTTACCTTATGCCAGCTACAAGGAGGTAGTGAGTCCCACTGACTTAAAAGCCCCACATTCTGGAGGAGACATTTAAAACCACATCCAAAGGGCCAAGTGCTGGGTACTCAGCACAGATAATGATCCAGAGAAGACTGAAATTGGCTACTCTCACCCAGAAGCTGTCGTATGTATCCTTATACTTTTAGTCTCCCTGATATAGCTCTGAAATAAAAATGTGTAGGTAAACGAGCTTTGGAAACAGAGATAGCAATGAGTGGCACGTCTGGGGCCTGAGTTGAATAAATATTCTGTCAACTCTTGCCTCTGAAGACTGTTGCCATCAGTGACATTTTTGACATTTCTGCCTCAGAAAGATGTGCTACCATAAATGACTGCCATTCCTGATGTGTGGTTGGCTGTGAGATGAATGGAATTACCAGGTGTAGAATTGAGAGCCAGGGCCATTCCTCAGAGCGTAGAGGCCAGAGGGAGCCCCCAGTATGTCTATCCCTATGGGATCTGTTAAAAATGAGCAGTCAGGGCTGCCTTGACAACATGAGGGATTAAGAGACATGAACGGAGAAAGGGAGCAAGGGAGAAAGGCTGGAGGCAGGGAGCAAGGCTTCATTCCCCAGAAAGTGGTCCTTGATGGCCCACCTTCACAGGCTGCCTAGAAGCAGCCTGCCATTGCTGTTCTGGTTTCCCTCTCTCCACTCTCGTCCCTGAGGAGGGTTGGTCTTTGCCAGACAAGTTCTTCTGGCATTTTTGATGTTGGATCAGAAATAGTAGGAAAAGCCCTGAGAGGTAGAAGGAGGACTGTGAGGATTACTAGAAAGAGGTGTAGGAATTACAAACAATAAAGAGCTGGAAAAGAAGGGAAGAGGAGAGACAGTGGAAGTCTCATGGGCTCAGCGAAAGGAGATATTTCTGATCTTATTCCACCAGTGAGGTCTTGGGTAACCGAAAAGCTCCTGAGAGCCTGATGTTCTACAGAATTGAGAAAAGGAGCACAGGGGGCCTGAGGTGGTCACTTAGGTCCCCTTTGATTTCCTTTAAGAGATTCAAATAACAATAAAGTTGAGTCTCTTGGGTAGAGCTGCTTTAACTGTGCCCTGGGTCTGAGACTGGACCACATGGGCTCCAGCTTCAGCTTCAGCAGGTGATGAACCTAGCGCAGTGGGACCTCACCATGTTCCAGCTACTGACAGACCAATAGCCAAGCCACTTGAGTCTCTGAGCCTCCGTTTTCTCATTTGTAATGTGGAGGGGATAGAGAAGATCGGGGTTTTTAAATTATATGCTGTAGGAACTTGATAAAAATTATCTGGAAAAAAAGTATCCTAAATCAGTTATGTTTTGGAAACAATGGGTCAAACTTATTTAGATCAGCTTGTTACCTCAAGGGCTTCTGAGACCCTTTGAAATTTATTCAGTGTGACTTGGGAATTCACATTAATGTTCTCCAAACTTGTTTGATTGTTGGTATGGGGTGAATTGTGTCCCTTCCCAAATTCATATGTCGAAATCCTAACCCTCAGTACCTGAGAATGTGACTGTCTTTAGAGAGGGTCTTTAAAGAGTTTAAGTTAAAATGAGGTCATTAGGGTGGAACCTAATCCAATTTGTCTGGTATCTTTAAAATTAGAACACAGACACGGATATAGAGGGGAGACAGATGTGAAGACAGCAGGAGAAGACAGCCATCTGCAAGTGAAGGAGAGAGGCCTCAGAGGAAAACAACCCCGCCGACACCTTGATCTCAGACTTCTGGTCTCCAGAACTGTGAGAAAATAAATTTTTATTGTTTAAGCCACCCAGTCCATGGTACCTTGTTATGGCAGCCCCAGAAACCTAATACAGTTGTGGAATCCTTTCTCCATAACATCTCTCTTCTCAGGGTCTCTTAGATTACACTTAGGGTAAATGCTGAAATAGATATTCTTTAAGTTTTTTTTCAGCTCTAAAATGCCATGATTTTATGATAAATCATGTCAATTGATATAAGACATCATATAATTGATCAGTTAAGAAAATATATTTCAGGGCTGGCCCTGTGGCCTAGGGCTTAAGTTTTGTGTGCTCCACTTCGGTGGCCTGGGCTCTGTTCCTGGGCGCTGACCTATACCACTCGTTGGCAGCTGTGCGGTGGCAGCGTCCTACATACAAAATAGAGGAGGATTGGCATAGACATTAGCTCAGGGCAAATCTTCCTCAGCAAAAAAAAAGAAACTATATTTCCTGAGAAGTCAGCAAAGTTAGGGATTGGTGTTGCCTGAGTTGTTAGTTAGGCTTCATGAGAAGATGGCAGATAAGAAAGCCTGGAAGGAAAAGCAGGGACGTTACAGAGGAAGCTGACAGACTCCATAGTTTTCCCAGAGATGTCAAATTCACTTGCCTTTGGAGTGGCCAAAATTCTCATGTGCATTTTTTTTCAGTCCTAGTCCTGAGCACCGGGGACTTGCATGTCTTCCTGGGATGGTGGTTGTCAAGCAAAGGAGGGCTAAATGTTACAGGCTCAGGAGTTCTGCCATCGAGACCTTCACCCTCAGAACAACACAAGGTGAACAACGGATGAGACTATATTTAAGATGGCACAAAAGCAGCACAGAGGGTTAAAGTTCTCCAAACGAGAGACGAAGCCCCACGCCCCTCTCCAGAGGCAGCTGTAGGCGCTTTCTTCATGCTTTGAAAATCGACGGCAGAAATATGAGACCCAGGAACATAGGGATTTCTAGAGTCCAGAATCAAACCTTCACAGGATGACCAGTATAAATGGACTGTAGAGACGTGTTTCCTGTGGGACACCACAGCTTCCTGTTGGTGTTATGGAGTTACACAAGAAAACAAAAACAAATCGGGGAAGTTGGCATGTGTTGCTGTATGCCTACTGGAGTGTCTTTCCCTCTTTAGGGGTTGGTTAGAGGCCGCTCCACGAGAAAAGATAAGCCAGGTCCTAGACGGCAGTCAAGGAGTAGTTTTCACTTACTGAGATACTTCTTATCAAAAGCAATTTTTTTAAAAGCATGTACTATATAGTTTCTCAGTTGTAAAATCTGGCCAGATAATCAGACACAATTACTCTCTTCATTTGCTCTGTGGAAAGATCTCGTTTCTCACATGCTGAGAGCCTCGCTGAGCCTAACAGCACATCAGATACTGTACCTCCCTCGTATGCCGCCTTGCAAACACACGTCCTGAAAAAGGGCAGCAATTCTACAACCACAATAAAACAGCAACTGGGGAGCAAAGCCTCACGGCCGAGACGCCCCCAACCAGATTGCATTGCTGTTTTTATCCCACGAGCTGAGCGTATTGACGGAATACAGAATTACTTTTGCGATTAAATGTGGCCAAAAACCTTGCAAGTGTTAATCTCTGGAAATCTGTTACAAATTGGACAGGAGCACCAGCAAACTGCTATTTTGTAGGTCTAAAAATAATCCTTGGTGCTCTTGTGTGTAAGTAATGCAGCAGGAAGAAAAAAAAATTAATTTAATTGGTCAGAGTGGATTGGTTTAAAGCAGTCAATTCCTCAATTCCTAAATATAATAGCGGGTATGGTTCTCTGAAAACCCCCAAAGGGAGAGAGGGTCAGGTGCTGAGGGGATGGGCAGAGGCTTTGGCAATTCTTTGCATTTACTAATCTTAGTCATTCTGGCCCAGAGAGCAGGGCTCTGGAATCTGAAATACTCCAACTCCGCTTTTTTGAGAATCTATGTGATTGTGGTGGGAGTAGAGTCAGACGTGGGTAAAAATATGATGGAGGATTCACTGACAAGCTAGCACTGTTGAACGAGTGGTGAAGGTGTTGGCCACATAAAGTCAGTATTGGCCCCATTTCGTCTGCCTATGTCCCTTTGGAAATCAGGTGTCTTTTCTGTTCTGTCACAGAAAGCAGTAGAGTTTCCAAGTAGGGTCCATGTAGAGTGGCTGGTGCCAACCCAGCTGAGATATAATTACCTTGGGCCCCAAGTGGGACAGCACAATCCTTGACCCATCCAAACGCAAGCCCTTCCAGCACCTCTCAGAACACTCACTCCACAGTTCAGTCCCACAGTTACTTGTCATTCCCTGTCCCCTTCGATTTGCCCAGCCATACTGTGGCAGCTTCCTTTGTGCTTGGGGTGAGACCCTAAAACCTTTCATGCCCATCGATGTTCTTCTTCCTCCCTCTTTCATCCATATCCAGTGTGCCTGGTCCATATTCCTGGGTCTCAGTTCTATTTCCCTGTCACACTCCAGTTCTGTACCTGAGTTAGCCTCCTGGGTTGCACCTGAACACCTGCCTAAACTATGCCAGCCTTCTTTCCCTAGAGCTGGGCCCTATCTCCTCACTCCATCTTTCAACAGGAATCCTGCTTCAATCTGGATAGACTGTCTTGGGACCTAAGGATGACAACCTCCACTGCCTAGAGCCTTCTGATGCCAGGTGAGATCACACCTGCAGGAAAGCAGTGTCTTTCCAGGACAGCACTGTGGTCAAAGCACAGGCTTTAGAGCTATCCTGCCTTTCTAGCATTAAATGTATTGTAGGGCTTCCAACTAGTTGACAAGGTCAAGTTTTTCTTTATAGAGTTCCAGCTAATAAATGCATAAGGAATAGTAGAATTAGAAAATTACCATTTTGGAACACCCATTGAAACAATGGGTCTATTCTAGGCAATGATCAATGACTGCTCAAAGCGTTAGGTAAAACTTTGATGGGGAACTTTATAATGGATGGATCAAGTTGACAAGACCTGATTTGACTAATCAGTCTTAAAGGCATTAATGGAAAGACAGCCAGACACTATGACCCTATGATTCAATAGGAAGTGCATAGCCCCACCTATGAGACATCCCTAAAAAAAAAAAGAATCTGAATCTAATCAAGCCGGTACATGTAAATAGTAGTCTACAAAATTATAGGGAATAGAGGAATATGTCAAATGACATCATGTGAACTCAATCGGAAAATCTAGATTGTGAGATTCTACCACACAGTGAATGACCCAATTTCTTCAAAGAAAGGAGGGTTAACTGTTATAAATTGAAAAAGACTTAAGACCATATCAACCAAATGGAACATATGGGTGAAAGTGCTTTGTAAATGGCCAAGTTTATTATTACTATGACTGTTGCCCTACATCTAAGTTCCAGATCCTTAAGTCTGGGAAATCCATTGTTAAAATAAATTTCAAAAACTATACACTTTATTTTCCAAAACTTGTGTCTAGAAAATTTGAAGAACCTTAGGCATATGAGGAAAATACAATTTCCTAATGGGTAAGGGGAGGCTATGACAAACAGATGATGTAATACCTAGCCTGAATTATTAAGCAATGGCAAAACTGAAAGTCTAACCAGACTGTAAGATCTAAACCTTCATACGCTTTGCAAAAACCTTCTGGTCACAGAAAGATTTGGCATGACCACATATACATACCCATATGTACTCACTTTAAACAGTATGACACTGTTATATGCTTATATATATACACACATATGTTGACAAAATTTACTAACATATGCTTATATATATACATATCTTATAGCCATGAATAGATAATAAACCTTTTTATTTTTCTCTCTCCCAAGTAAAATCTTACATAGTAAAACACTGGCTATGGGACACTCATGGAAAATAAATTCATTGGGATACACGTGGAGTCCCAAATAAAACAAGATTTTATCTCCATTGCCAATTTTAGTTTCTGTCTTTCTCAATGGTCACCTTTTCAAAATGTGTTTTGTTCTTCCCTGCGTCTTAAAAAGAGAATTCCAAACACTTCCTTAGTAGCCTGGGGCTGTTATTATGAACATGATTATACTAGGATGTAACATATGCCCTTGGAGTTTATTCGAGGAATTTGAGGTACTGGCTGTTTTCCAAAACGTGAAATGACCTCAGCCTACTGTGCTTGTTGAATTCTTCTTTCTACATTTTGCAGCACTTATTTGTACTCCTGTGTTTCGTCTTGCATCTGCGGTAGATACCTGACCATCCATTCTAACTGCTGCTTCCAATCTATTTATGAACAGATAATCAAGCTCATTGATTTGTGGGCAAAGTAAAAGTGAAGAGACTCTGCTGAGCACCTAAGAGATTCTTTCATAGGTAAAGTGCATGACCCTGAGTACCTGGACTTTGTGAATGTGACTTTGCTGCTGAAGTCTTATTTGTTGCCTATCAAATTCTTAGCTATGTTTCACATAAGTGAAAGAGGCTGCCAAAAAAAAGGATTGTTCAGAAACACAAGATAAAAATGTATCCTTGGAGTATACTTGAGTTGGAGGCTTCGATTAACTCCTTTTAGGGAAAATATGACTTATTCCCATGGAAAAGTAAATATTGCTTTTCTTAAATTCACAATGAACCTCTATAACACCACTATGCTGAGACCCCAAACTCAGATTACAAATTACCCTTTTTAAGTGAAAACAGATTTAATATCTTCCTTAGATCTTATTTGAATAAGTTCGCTATATATACTGGACCCCTGACAAATGGACGTTTATAATGACTATATTTAGGTCTCCTTCACATACAAATACCTGGCAGCAATATGAGCATTTAATACTCTTGAATGATTTTCTGATTAAAGAGAATTTTCTCCCAATCGTATTGATGCTTAGATGATTAGGGTAGGCCTGTGAAATTGATTTTTATGAAGTTCACCTGGTTGAAGAGTATTATTCCAGCCCGCTCACCCTGTATCAATCTCACATTTCACTCTCTCCCTCCTCCACTGCATGAATCAACACAGGTCCCCAGTATGATGCCACATAGTGCCCCAAATCCCAACTGCTTACAATTAGATCTTGGGGGCCCTCCGTTCATCCAGACTAGATTACTAGTTTAAGTGCTTGGAAATAACAACCAGAACGCTGCAGGTCCTCTCCGTAGATCCACTAGTGGTTTTCTGACATCAGACTGTGGTGCTCGTCCCAACTATGGTGGCCTTCCTTGCTCCTTGGAATCTGAAGTGGAGCATCTATGATTTTGGCACATGCATAGAGTGATGGATACATGACTTAAGAGAACCAGCCAGGTAATCCCTAGGCTTTTCTGAGCTCAGCAGCTCAAATGCTCACAGAATCATGAGTGTAGTGCTGCAGGAACAAAGCATTTCCATCTAAAATGAGATGTCCATTAGCACATCCTTCCAGCACTCTCTCCTCTCCACAAGACTGGAGAAATCACGGGAGGAAGCTGAGCTGATTGGATGAGACCAAAATCCCTTCTAATTATGGTGAATAACCTAGTTACTATTGGTATTTGAGTCAAACAAAAGTATAATAGCCACCGTTCACAAATTCTTTCTCTTAAAATGACAAATATCTTTATAGCAACAAACTGTTCCTGACCTGGGAAAATAGAAATTCTTAAAACATATCTTCTGCATCATCGGCTCACCTCTGGGATATTCTGCTTTTACTCACATTTTAATAAAGTATCAATGGTTATAGGAATATGAAAATTGCAAAAGTTTACTGGTTTCAGGATCAACAGTATTCTCATTATTTTAATTTCAAAAAGAATTTGCAGACTCCCACTTACCTGTCTGTATATATCATACAAAATTAACTGAATTTACTGGGTTTTTTTTGATGAGGAAGATTGGCCCTAAACTAACATCTGTTGCCAATCTTCCACTTTTTTACATGAGGAAGATTGTCCCTGAGCTAACATCTGTACCCATCTTCCTCTATTTTGTATATGAGATGCTGCCACAGCATGGCTTGATGAGCAGTGTGTAGGTCCGTGCCCAGGATCCGAACCTGCGAACCCCAGGTTGCCAAAGTGGAGTGCGTGAACTTAACCACTACGTCACCGGGCCAGCCCCTAAATTTACTTTTTAAGATCTATGGAAAACTCTGAGCTGGTAGAGTGATTTGAGAGATTTGAGTTACCTCATTCAGAACACCTTGGTTAATGAGATCAAGGCAAAAGCTTGACCTCAGTGGAACCCGTGGCCATAGTCCTGACCCACTCATCCTGAAAGGATATGTTCTGTTGCTGGTGGACCAGTCTTAGGACTACCCTTGAATATTAAGGACTGACAGTCTACATTAGTATGAGCCAGTTTCCGATGGAGAACAAGAGACACCCAAGTGTAGTGGTTAAGCACATACACCTTGGAGTCTGATACACCTAGGTTCAAATCCAGCTGCCCCACTTAATGCTGGGTGACCTTTGGTGTGGTATTTAACCTCTTTGAGCTTCATTTCCTTCATCTATATAATGGAGGTGATAATAGTGTACATGAGTTGAATTTAGAAAAAAACATTCCAGGTACTTTAAGCAGAAATAGATCTAATACAGGGAAATAGCGCTTACAAAACTGTAGAGTGAACTAGAGCAGTGGAAGTTAGGGGAGCCACCAATGGACCATAGACTTCAAGGGCATGCCACCATTGCTGAGTTCCAGAGGCCACACAGCTGCTGTTGCTGCAGGCACCACTGCGTCTTACCCCTACAAAGCTGCTGACCAGACACTGAAGTGTGGAATTCTCTGTGGCAAACACTCACATCCATCCGACCTTACTTGCTAGCACCAACAATAAGCAAGTAAATAGTCACCATTTCACTTCCACTTCCAAATCCTGGGCCATTGCCTCTCACAGGGGGATCTTTCTTGCATAGAGAACCCTGGCTTCAAAGGAATCTGGGAAATGCAGTTTTTAGATTTCCAAAACCAGCAATATAAGAAGGTACATAGAAAGGGATGTGAGTGATGCTAAATGGCAATAGACCATATCCAGCACATGACACCTAACTCCCGCAGTTGTTGTAAGGATTATATGAGACAATATGGATTAATTACTTAGCACAGGGCCTGGGACATAGAAAGCACTCAGTATTTAATGGCTGCTTATATTTATATGGTTGTTACATCATTCAAATTGAGGAATCTGCTGAGCATTAAATGTCCCTACTACACAGATCTTCCCCAACAGCAGGATCTCTCCCTTCTTGGATAACTTTTCCAAGTCAATCCCTAGATGTCCAAGGCCCTGTCTCAACACCATCTCATTCTCCCCTGGCCCCAACTTGCCCCAGGCTTTTCTCAATTCCCAGTTTTACCCTGTCTTTATCCCTCAATACACCCTCACCTGGCAAATTGTATTCTTATTCCTTACCAATAGGGTCCAAATTATTAGCAACCAACCAACCAAGCAAACAAACAAAGAGTGATCCTTCTTTCTTCAAGGCAGAGAGAGCTTAATCTTAAAACATTTGCAGGGCAAGGGAAATATTTTCCTTCTCTCTGTCTAATGCAGGAAAGAAAAGGAAGAAAAGAAAATAGTTACCTATCTACATTGAAGTAGGCTGAAATAGTCAAATCTCATCTGAGTAAGTGTTTCTAAGGTTTCTAAATCAAAATTTTAACCGTGTTTTCCCTTCATAAGATTGTAAAGCCCTGAAATCATCAAGAGTTCAGGTGATATCTCCCAATTCAAGATGGTAAATTGAGCATATATGATTTCCTTCTCTCTCTCTCTCAAGATTTGATTGAAATAATGGCAAAATTTAACAGGAAAAAAACCCAACTATGGTAGCAGTGAAAACAGTAAGAGTGCCATAAGCAGATCAGAGAATTTTTATGAATTTCCCTAAGGGAAAGTAAATGGGGATTGTATGGATGGATAAGCTGGAGCGGCAGAAAGGAAATATGGAATATGTATAGAAGAAGGCTTCACAGGGAGGAGAGCTGTTCTTCTGGCAGAGAAGGGACCTGCTTTCTTGGCAGAGCCAGGCTCCAAGTTGGGGCAACCAAGGCAGGGAATGTTCTTCCTACTTCTTGGCATCTGCCCTCTCCCTTCTCCCCACCTGACCAAAACAGAGACCTGCAGGAAGTAATAGTAAACAGAACAGAAGGTCTGCTTGGAAAGAGACCAAGGCAAGAGGCAGAGTGGATCCTGAGGGAACTCCAGGTCTCCACGACAGAAGAAGAAAGAGATGGCAGCTTATACAGAGGGAAATGTGCCGAAGATCTCACACCTCGAACACTTGTGGCAATTGTGGAAGTGTTCTCTACCCATGCTCCCCAAATGGAAGCCATCTGTTGACATAACCTCTCCACTTTCATGAAACCTATAGTCATCCCAACCAGTTGAGCAAGAGGCCAGAGAACAAAGAGAGCATCCCTACATACTAACATGGCCCTTCAAAGGGCGTCAGGCACTTGAGGAAAACCAATAGCATGGATGAAGAGGAAATATGAAGAAGAAGAAGGAGAAGGAGAAGGAGAAGAAGAAGAAGACCTATTCTGGAGAAAACAGAGATACTATCAGATACAGAAAAAATGTTTGAAAATTCAAATCAGTATGCTCATCACGTTGAGAGAATTCTGCATCCACAAAAGAGGAATATGATGCTATGTAAAAGGAGCAATGACAGAACAAGAAATACGCTTAGAAATTAAAACTATTATTACTAATATGAATAATTTATTAGAAAGTTTCGAAGGATATCACCCGGAACACAGTACATGCACAAAGAAATGTAAAATGTGAGAGAAAACAATCAACATGGCAGATTAATCTGGGAACTCCAATATGCCACTAATAAGAGTTGAAGAAAGATACAACAGAAAACTAGAGGGAATAATTATTTTTAAAAATAATACAAGAAAATTTCCCAGAATTGAAAGTTTTTGAGAATTTTATACCATCAGAAACTCTGCCAGCTTGGACTGACAGAGATAGAGAGAGGATGAAATGAAAGAGGTTGTCAGACTCCCATATTGTAACCTTCGCTACTCTGGGAATTTATTTTATAACACTATTGTTTCTATAACCAGCTAAACACGCGTTTTATATTTTTACTTTTAAACCTCTATTTAAATAAGACAACTTAGATGAACCTGATGGTGTGAGTTTTATTCCTGGGACCCTGAAAGGCACCCACCTTCTCAGGGATCCCTTTGACTCCTCCCCACCCTGAGCGCTGATAATGTCAGCCAGTGTCCACACTGGATAACTTCAGGGTGCACACCAGTACCAGTGCCTGCTCCGCAGTTCACTTGCTTCCCAAGTGAGAAGAAAGGCCCTCTTCACACATACACCCGTCCACCTCCATCCAAGTGAAGCCAGCTCTTGCCTTCAACCTTGGATGGCCTGACTTGTAAATGATTCCCAGCGTTTGTAGATCTTCCAAAAGTAGCCTTGTCATTTTGGCTTTACTGTCTCCCTTCAAGCACGTGCTGCAGGAGTTAGACTGAAAGATATCTGAGAAAAAGCATCCTGCATTGCAGTTGATTATGAACCTGTGTCCCATCACAGGATTCTGGTACTTTAATCCCTCTACTGAATTATAGATTTCCTGCCAACTGGGTTGCTTGACTAACCCTCACTTAAGCTCAACCTCCAACTTCAAGAAGAATAAGTTAAGCCCTAGAGATGTTGGATGAGTATCCAAAATGCATAGCAAATTTCCAAACAAGTAAGAATAAAGCCAACCCAGCAATGCTGCCTCCCTGGCCGATGTTCCTAGTGACTGTCACTGTTCAAGGCCAGTCATGATTCTTGGCACTCCAGGAAGCCTGGGTGCTAATTTTTGCCCACCTGAACCTTACACTTACTGCAACCTGCAGTTAAGCCCTGGCATTCACTCAAGCCTCAGCTTCAAATAATCTGTTTCAAATCAAAACATGAAGGGTTACGTTTGGAGAGACTGAGATCCAGAATTGCAGTACCGACAAGCCCGTAGGATGCTGTAGCCAACACCACATGCTCAGCATGGCACACTGGCCGAGGACTTAGATTCTGGGCAGACAGCCCTGAGTTTAAATTCTTGCCTGCCATCTTCAAGCTACGAGATTTTGGGCAAGTTACGTGGCCTCCCTGAGCTTCATTTTCCTCATCTGTAAAATGGAGACTATTAATAGCATCTGTTTCATGAGCTTGTTATGAGGATTAAACGGGATGGTGTTTATATGTTTGTATAAAGTGGATGGCATATATTCATTGAATGTTAGCTTTTAATATCAACAATGTTATTTTTGTTGTTTTTACAATTGACATACCGATTAATCAGATTTACTAAATTGCCCAGGAGAGATAAGTGAATGCATAAGCTACTATTAGAAATAGGGAGAGGTAAGTCCAAAAATTGATCCTGCATTGAAGGATAGCACCTCAATGCAGATGGTTTGGAAAGAGCACGTCGTCGTTTGGATCACACCCAACTTTTCTTTCTGTAAGCACAGCGACTTTGCATGGGTCATAACAAGGACATCCCAAATGAAAAGCGAGGACCAGCTCTCGCAAAAGCCAGGGGAGGCGGCTCACTGCGCTGAAAGGCCCTCTGAGGGTTAACTGTCCTGCAGGCAGAGCAAAGCCCGGCAGGCGGCAGCTTCCCAAGCAGCTATTTTTATCTTGTGTTTTGAGCATCTGACTCAAACTGGGAGAAAGTGTTCATTTTCTCACTTGGAGAGTTTTCAAAACACCGAAAGGATTTGGTCAAGAGGGAAATAAACCTACTCCAGCAAAATCTTTTCCAGTGGTCAAAAAAAAAAAAAAGCCAGCAAAAAATTAATCACAAATCTGCCCCAAGCAATATATGGACCCATTCAGAGAAGATGTCATTTGTTTATCAGTAGCAGACAAAGCTTCCTGCAACCAACAGCAGCTGTCACCCTGCAAAAGGACATCTTTCCATTTTCGTGAAAATTTTAAGGCAAGGCAAATGACAAAATATTTGACTGCATTTATCTGCCTTTTGGCTATTTTTACCCCTGTGCCATGCAAATACCTTCCAGACTTCCCTCACAACATCTTACGGTTTATCCAAGCCATGCTTAGCAGCCACGGCACAAGTCTGGTCATTTACATTTCACAGATGGAGAAGCGAGGCCCTGAAGCTTAAGTAACATGCACACAGTAGGGCCAGGCAGAGCTGGGAACTGAGTCATGGTTGGCTTAAATGTCCCACAGAAGGGGCAATGGCCTTCAGGGAAATAAGAATGCCAACTTGGAGCAGGGCAAAGTGGTAAATGTGGTGACCTAGAAAAATGTGGAGCCTAATTGATGCTTTCTTCCCCAGTGAAGAACTTGCTATAGACCACTCACAGCATCATCTGTTGGCAACATACGGGTTTTATTTACTCAGCTGAGAAGAAAGTATGAGAGCCTGTATTTCCTGGTGCAGTTTACTCCCCATAATTCCTTTTTACATATTCATAATTTTGGGTAATTTCTTCTACATGTTTCTGCCAGGCTATACAGTTCCTTCCTCATCCAGACTTACCCTAATTATTTTGCTACAGTACCTGAACCCCTTCACTCACTCACTGATCTCATCCTGAGTCCCTGCTGTGAGCACAGGGCTGGGCACCTGGGACACAATGCTGAGGAGTTTCCGTTCCTGCCGCCAGGAACCCAGAGTCTACCAGAGGAGACTGCCACGGAGCAAGCAGGTAGATCTGTGAGGAAATCCGCTGGCAGCTGCGGAGGGGATCATCTCCAACGGCTGAGGAAAGGCATTCCTCCCTCCGGGCCACCCTGGCTTGTCTGATTATGGCCTCTCCTCTCTGCTCAAGTCCCTTTTGGTGTTGATATTTCCCCTCATATCTCCCTCACTGCCTCCAGACCAGACCTCCGACACCCCTTAAAGTTATTATTCCAGGCCACAGAGGACAAGTTTGTGCATATAACATGGATTTTTTCCAGATGTCTTGCTCACGAGCAGTTCTTTCATAGAGTAAATCTATGCTAGTTCTTCAAAGCAAAGCAACATTAAAGTCATTTTTTTTTCCTGGAGCACATTCCAAAGATTATAATCTACAAAGAATACTAAAGTGAGAAAGGATCCCTGGGCTTAGCTTGTTACTAATTGTTATTTGATTTATAGAGTTGATGGGCAAGACAACGTCCCCCTCATCTCTGGATTGAGGACAGGCTGACAGCTCCATCCATCAAGCGAGCTGTCAGAGCACAAGGCTTCGCAGAAGCTGTTACACAGAAGGCCAGCTTGTTAACACTTCTAGGAGATGAGAAAGAAGAAAGTTAACCTTACTGCCCACAGGAAAGTATTTCACTCACCCAGCAGAGAAATGGACATAGCAGTGAAGGCTTTAGTCAGAGGTATTAGAATTTAAAGACAAGTTCCAATCATATATCTGTATTTCTGCTTCCTTTGTGATCCTGGAATCAATGCCTGCTTGAAACATATTGATCAATAATCAGCCAGCAACAGCAATCTCCCTGAAACTGGGCTCCATCTTCATTAGCAAATTTAAGGATATTTATGTCTATAAATACAAGGCAGAGCAAACAGAGGAGCCAAAATTCCAAGTCACAGTTAGACGGGTCCACTGAGGAGCTGGACTGCAGCTGGACGCCTTTAACAATTAGGGGCACAAGGGAAGGACAGCGGCCTTTACACAATCGCATTAACAGTGTGGTTGATGATCATTTTATGGTAGCTTGAAGAATTTTAAGCACATACAAAACATTAAAGGGATATATTTTCGATTTTTAGGTTTATTATAATTTCTTTCTTTTCTTTCAACATCTTCAACGCCTTTGAATCATTTTAGATCCTTCTGAGTTTCAGATCATGAAAGTTCCTCAAGGACAGAGAGAGTTTCCGCAAAGACATGAGAGAGACTCCGAATGACCTCTTCTGAAGTCTAGTTCAGGGAGACAGCCTCCCTGAACAGCCGCCCATGTTCAGTCTCCAATGGTGTTAGAGGTCCTAGCCTCACTTGGGCCCAGAGAATAACTTCTAGAATGGGGCCAATGCAAGAGTAATACAAAAGGCCCCCAGCTGGCAGATGGCACTACAGTCCTTGGCTATTTGAGTTTTGTGGGCAATCTCTTAATAATGGCCTTTTTCCACTGTTCTAACCAAAATGTCATAATTTGGTTAGAGAATGTCTTCTCTGCCCTCATTTGACTTTGCTGAGCCATGCTGCATCATGGAACTCTAGACTCAAAAGAAGCCTAAACCCTTTGTGGCTGGCTGCCAGGTTAACTTATCATCCGGAGGGAGGCTGTCATGCCCAAGAACCACAGCGGGAATGGTAGAGGAGAAGGTGTGTTGTCTGTTCATGGGGGCAGTCCAAACCGGAGGATGATGTAGCTGAGGGTAGACTCTGAAGTACATCCCCCACCCTCTCCCACCCAGGAGAGGCTCTGGGTGTCCATACTGCATCTCTGAGTGCAGCTCCCCCCTCACCTCCTCAAAAGGCTCCAGGTGTCCATACTGCACCAAAGTGGCAGTGGTGACACCAAAGCCCATCTGTGGTCAACCTCATAGAACTCAGAAAGAGAAGAAGGTAATTTTCCAACTCCCACCTGTGCCTGGGCTAGCTTTACATGGAGAAGGAAGGAGCTCACAGAGGATGAACCACACTCTCCCCAAAGGCTAAGACCCTCCGCTGAAGAGAACCTCTACCCCAAGGAGTGACCCAGGGACTCAGTCGTGGTTTGCAGGGCAGCAGCTGTGGTCCCAGTGTCCAACCCAGATAGGACAGGGCACCGGGCTTCTCCAGGATGGATCTGGAATTCAGTTGCTCAAAGGGTGGTCCTCAGAATCACCTCAGAGCTTGTTTAAATGCAGATTCGGATTCCTAGGCCCCGTCAGGCCTGCTGAGTCAATTTGTGGGATTGGGGGCCAACAATCTAAATTTTTAATGAGTACTTAGCGTCTCTCTCATGCACATTCGAGTTTGAGAACCACTGATCACCAAGTCTAGAAAAAGGAGTATAAAAAGGCTGATTAGTGTCATTTACATTTTAGTGAAAGGCAGGGATAATCAGTGATGTTCCAGGACCAGAAGTTGTGTGGCCTGGATGGAGAAGCAAAGAGGATCCTTGTTTCCCATTCCCACCTCGGGAGGGCAAAGGGTCACTGGCTGTGGGTGAGGTCACTCATGAATTGTTGGTTTCCACGTGTAGGCAAAGCACTTAAGGTATGAGATATGTACTATATAGTATTCTAAGTATATTCAACTTAATACATCTCTCTGGTAAGAGCGCTTGTCTGGTATTTCAAATATTCCCAAGAGTGCTGAAAGTAAGAGAATGCCTAGCCAGCAAGAGGCCATAAAATTTCCTGGGGGAAATTGCTCTGAGACAGCTATAAATATGAGCTTTTCTATATATTTAATTTCCTCATTTCTGGTTCTTTTTGTTAATCTCATTTTCCTGGTGGTGCCCAGTTGAAAAATTCCTTAAGTAATTAAAAAGATGTGAGCGAGCAAGCGCACGTGTTGGAGACTAAGGGAGGGTGCGGCGAGGGGAGCTGGAAAGTCTGCATTCCCTTCTGCAGCGGGCGTGTGGGACGGAGGGCAGTCGCAGAGGAGGCAGGAGAGAGCACCAGAAACGAGCCCTGGGCCCCCAGGGGTGGCTAGTGGGGGAAACTGTCTGAGTGCCCCATGCT
This sequence comes from Ceratotherium simum simum, assembly GCF_057802395.1. Classification (NCBI taxonomy): domain Eukaryota; kingdom Metazoa; phylum Chordata; class Mammalia; order Perissodactyla; family Rhinocerotidae; genus Ceratotherium; species Ceratotherium simum. The sequence goes on from NC_141923.1 coordinate 45,368,301, forward strand.
ACCCCCACTGGGCCCTTCCTGAAGGTTGTGCTGGCTGATCCACCATTTACAGTTACACTATTCTAGCAGTAGGTGCTGGATACACATGCCGGTCAGGACCCAAGGTTTTAGAAGTAACCAGACACCTTACATATCTTTTCCCTAAATACTTGTGTGTCTACTTCCACAGTATAGGCTTGTAATGTCTTTTTAAAAGTCTACTCGCTCAAGAGCAGCTTCATTAGAAGTCAGCTGGCCTTCCGACTAGCATTCCAGACTCTGATTATTACACCAAAATCCATTAAACACATAAAATCTCTTATTGGAACCTCCAATTAAACCTCAAGTCTCATAAAAGAGAATGGAGTGATTACAGGAAAGTGATCTAATACTGTGCAAAGTGTTAGGAATAATAATGCTGGGGATTTATGCTGTGCCTTTGCCCAAGGAGCAGAAAGCATTTCCTAACCTTTGTCTACTAGAGTAGGTTTTGATGCCTGTTTTGTTAATTACTTGACCTTGCATATGTCCAAGTTTCTCCACTTGTAAAATGAGAATAAAAATAGCTGACTAACCTAACACCCGGAGATAATGGCTGTAAATGTTCTGTACAATGTCAGGGAATAGTTAGGGTTGCCATATGAGAAACCCAGGTATGGCCGTTCCTTCATCCTCAGCTTCTAGAGTTTGTGGTGTGTTCGGGGGAACCACTCAAGCATGATAGTGTACTGGTCAGCATCCATGCCCAGTAGAGCAAGGGTTCTCACTCTTGACTGTGCCTAAGAACCAGCTGGGGATTCTGTTAAAATGCAGATTCTTGGATCCTGCCTCCAGAGATTTTAACTCAGTGATTTTGGACTGGGCTCAAGAAATTAAACCACCCAGCAATCATGTGTGCTGGATACTGTTAAAGACACTGGGTAATGCAAGTGAACAAACAGACAGAAATCCACACATGGTACATCTGCATTTGTAACAGGCCTCCAGTGAAGTGGAGATGGATGGCCGCACTTCCCCAAAGGCCACACCTTGAGGATCAAAACAGCAGCATGTATCAGCTAGCAGGTCTAGTCTCTGCCATGGCCATACCGATGGAAACGTCAACACATTTCCAAACTCTGATTACTCTTCTTCTCCACTGGGACCTACTTGTTGGCCATAATAGTCTAGATTCTCTTTATTCAGGAATAATGGGTTCATTTTGGACCTTCTCAGCAAATTCATTTACTCCAAATTCACTGTCTTTTCATTCCAGTATTACACATCATTTGCACTGATTTCTCAGGGGATCTCCTTAGGATCAAAGTCTTTAAGGAGAATCAGGAAATACACCACTTGTTCCAGGGACTTTGGCAACAGGAATAATCAAGAATATGTCTGGATTTGACCTCCAAGGATTGGAAGACAAATAATTTGTCTGGTTCTAACCCAACCTAAGGGTTTACCTTGAATGGAAATTAGTCTTGGACTAGACTTACTCCAAGTCATTTCATTTTCCTTTTCCTTTTTATGTTATAACATTTTGAAATGGGGAAAATTAGCTTTTGTTAATAACCCAGACTTCTTGTCAAATGAAGGTTCTATTCTGGAACGCAATTGATTAATTTCTCTAAGTCCTTTGATGCATCAATACTAAAGGTGTATTGGAATCTTAGTTGACCCAGAGCAACAGAGCAAAGGAAGTACAGATGCACAACAGCATTGACACTTTTTTAAAAAAATATCCTTTTTGTGCAATATCTGTCTTTAAAAAGATGTGTTAATAATCAGAGTTGAAGTATAAAAAATTCATTTCACTCCAGCAAACCTCAAGTGTCCAAAGCTGACAACAAACGATTCAGGGAGTAAAACAAAGGTAGAACAAAGCGACAAGAGCAAATAAGACTCTAAGTTAGTGAAGAAAATGAATAACTGAAAACGACCTTACAGATTTCAGGTTCATTGAAAGATGTATCTAGGCAGATTGCTTAAGTAATATTTCATTTAGTCCATATTTTTACTTGTTATTTATGTCCTGCTTCCTTCCTCAAAGGATTTGAGGCTGCCCATTTATTCTCTGTACCTAGTAGGAAATAACATTTAAGAGGAAAAGATCATCTTTCTCCTCATCTCCTCCCTCCTCTCAAGTTCTCAAACCACTTAGGAATTTCAAACAGGATAAGGAAAGCACATTACTTATCCTATAATAAGTTTCCCAAGATTCAGTATAATCTCTGTCATTTTAATAGCTGTTTTTATCAATCTCAGAGGTCTTCCCACCTCCAAAAAACTAAGTCTATATACATACGTCTATATGTTTGTAATTGATGGCACAGGTAAACATCTTGCTTTATTTCCATTTTTTAAAAGTAACTACCGGGGCCAGCCTGGTGGCGCAAGCGGTTAAGTGCGCGCACTCCGCTGCAGTGGCCCGGGGTTCGCAGGTTCAGATCCCGGGCGCGCACTGACGCACCGCTTGTCAGGCCATGCTGTGGCGGCATCCCATATAAAGTGGAGGAAGATGGGCATGGATGTTAGCCCAGAGCCAGTCTTCCTCAGCAAAAAAAGAGGAGGATTGGCAGATGTTAGCTCAGGGCTGATCTTCCTCACACACACACACAAAAATAAAAGTAACTACAAAATTTTGAAAAAGAAGTCTGCAATTTTGGAAACAATTTTCCTTTTCCAAGGCCTTCACGGCCTTGTCCTCATGCGTACATATTTTACATGCATGAACATCTAATGTGCAATTGTTTCACTCTATGTCATATCGTAAACATTCTTCCACATGGTTATATATTTTCACTTTAAAAGTTTACCCATCTGTAATGGCTACGTAATAGTCCATAGAGTTAATGTGCCATTATAACAAAAGAAAAGAAAGGGAGGTATTTGAGCAGGTGGCTGAGACACTGTGTGAAATGAGTGGCACCACTGGCACCACTGCCATTTATGGGATGCTGAGCCCTTCATAGTCCAGGGACAGAGGTCTGCTACCCAGGAGCTTCTTACTGTGAGGGCTTATTCATCAGACACACATAAGACCAGGGCTGTCTTGGTCTCAATTTTGTTTGAAACCCTTCTTTATTCATTTCCTATATTAATATCCTTCCAGAGACAACAAGTTCTCAAAAAGCAGAGAGAACAGCTGAAATGAAACGACTTACCCCTGCCTTCTGCACAGTGGCTGGGAGGCGAGGGCTGGGTGCCCTCTGACACCCCACCACACACGCACATGCTCCCCACTTTGGTAGAGTCACAGCGTGCAGGGAGCACAGTAGATGAGGCGGTGGAGTGCAGTGGCCATGAACAAGTCCTCTGGAACCAGACTTTACCCCTTGTTCTTGTACCTGAACCCGTCTCATCTGTAAAAATGGGGCTACAATAATAACACTCGCTCCTTAGAGTTGTTGTGGGGATTATATAAAGAACAGGCCTTGGCACATGGTGAACACCACATAAGTGTTTAGTATCATTTTTACTTTTCTACTCACTCTGAAAGAGAGCAGAGCAGAGCAGAGGCCAAAATGCCAGCACACAAACTGGGTAGCTGTCCCATTGATGATGCAATCCTGGCCCCTTTACTTGTATCAACTTGTTTTACAAAAATTTTAACTCATAGACAATACCTGAGACTCTGTGTATGCATTTTAAACCCAGAACTAAAGGACATCTCCTGGAAGGTTAAGCCTTGGTTTCAACTTCACACACACAGCTCGTCTGAACGATGCTGCCATTTGGTTAGTACAAGACTCTCTCATCACCACTGCTAGTGACCATTTATTCATCACCTACCATGTGCCAGGACTCTACTAGGCACTTCATGTAACTACATGTAGCCTTCACAACAATTTTATGTGATGGGTATTATTATTCTTATTTTTATTATTATTATTCCCATTTTAAAGACATTGGAACTTGGGGCCAGAAAGATAAAGTGATTTGCCTAAAGCCAAGTGGACTCAGAATTTGGAATTGAAATCCAGGTCTGTATAACTCCCAAGTCTATTCTTTTTCCACTGCACCCACTCCTGTTCATTGTGATATTTGTACAAAGATGGCTTGAGTCTTGGGGGCTCGCATTGCTGATTAAGTAAACTGGCTAATGCCCACAGCTGCTTTGCTGAACTGTTTAGTGCTTCCCACACATCCCGGGCTCAATGCCAGCCCTACACTCCAACGCCCCACTCACAGCCGCATTTCAGACTCAGCATCTATGCTCCTGACCCTGGCCTGCAATGGACCTTCCACCCTGCTCATGAAAAGACTTATGTGGAATTGCCATAGAGATGTAAGATAAATCCCATTGGCTCTGGTCCTACCTGTTTGCCACCTCCCTGTCTGTTCTCATGTCTGGTGACCTTCTGCCTCACCTTATCTCTACAGCCCACTCTTTACCTTCTTCTTCTTGCTGAAAAGCAGGTTTTGGGGTTGCTCAGGAACATGATGGAGACCCCTTTTTCTTCCCCTCTTAATCCCCAGCTGGCACTGGGCACAAGAATCCCTGATTACACTCCTGGAGGTGAGAGTGTGCACATTAAGCTCATGATAGAAGTTGGGAGAAGGTAAAATGAGAGATGTGCAAATGACTCATGCTAGCTGCTTTCTGGAACTTCAGGCATAAGGGGCCCTCACTCAAGGCTCATAGTAAGATCACAGGGTCAGTGTGAATTGCTGTTACAGGCTGAATTGTGTCTCCTCAAAATTCACATGTTGAAGTCCTAACTCTCAGTACCTCAGAATGTGACCTTATTTAGACACAGGGTTATTGCAGATGTAATTAGTTAAGGTGAGGTCATACTGAGTGGTCCTTAATTCAATGCCTGGTCCTTACAAAAAGGGGAAATTTGGACACAGACATGCTCACAGACAGAATGCCACGTGAAGATGAAGGCAGAGATGAGGGTGATGCTTCTACACATCAAGGAGCACCAAAGATTGCCAGCAAACCACCAGAAGCTAGGAGAAAGGCATGGAACAGATTCCCCCCCACAGCCCTGAGAAGAAACCAACCCCGCCAACACCGTGATTCAGACTTCTCGCCTCCAGAGCTGTGAGAGAATCAGTTTCACTTGTGTAAGCCCATAGTTTGTGGTACTTTGTTACGACAGCCCTGGGAAACTACTAAGCTGGAGAGAGGCCCAAAAGAGTCATCCGAAAGCTGTCTCAAGTCCGTTCATGGGTCAGGTGGGTGCAAACAGAGTCACGGCTGTGGGAGTGCTTCCTGGATGGGCTAAGGAGCCCGGTTCACAGATGCCACGTCCCTCCCTGAGGTTCTTTAGAGACAGTTCCAGAGCAGAAACAGCTCACCTCACCAAATGCCTAATGCCACGGAGAGATGGGGCCTGCCTGGAGAGATGGAAGAAGTCAGATCTGAAGCCTAGTGTTACCTGCACCGTAGGGACACATTATGACCTGCATGGGCCTTAGGCACTTCGGTCTTTGTGGGCTCCTTCCTCCATTAAAAAAAAATTTAAAAATATTTGATAACTTCATTGGTGTAAAGACAGGTACAATCTCTGCTAGATCCATCATTATATATTCACTACTATTATACTCACTTTTTTATTCATATTTTAAAGGAAATTAAAATTAAAACATTTCTGTGAACCTCTAAAAGTGCTGTGGGCCCCAGGCACTGTGCCTGCTGTCCCTGTTGGATAAGTCAGCCCTGCCCCATGGACCTTTAGGAAGTCAAAAACCCACCTGCGCTGTGTAATATTGCCACCATGAAACTGAGCCTTGGAAAGACTTGTGAACAGTGTGTTGTATCTGAGCAATTTCTCCATCCTTTAAAAGTTATGTAGTCGCTGCACAGATTGCCTTTCTTGTGTCAAAATGTCTACATTTTGTCTTATACTTTTCCTTTGCCTCAGGATGAACCAAAAAATAAATATTCCCAGGTATAGGCCAAGAGCCACGCTACATATTAGCTGCCACCACCTGCAAGAGTAGGACCATAAATCCACCCCCCCATCAAGACAGCCGTTGTACACTGTCAGAACCATACATAAAACATGCCCCAGTGCACTGTATCATTGGCCTTCCTGATTTACTGTATACACAGTCTCCAAGTTAAATACCAACAGAAGGACCCGAAAATATATTCTCCTGCAGCCCCTGTCTGAAAACCGCATTGCCCACACAATGTCTGCTCATTCATTGTTTACTTCCCAAAACCTGAGTGTCATTCTCGGAAACACATCTCTACAGCAGAGCCTCGTGAACTCGTGAGCACAGAGGAGGGGAAGCAGAATCTCCAGATTTAAGGCCCAGGCATTTAAAAAGGGAGCATGTTGCAAACATGAGACTAAGCAATTCAAACAGTTGGTATCTGGCTCCCCTTTACTGGGGTTTTTACTGGCTTCCGTTAATGTAATATTTGAGTCTATCTTCCTTTTATGCACACCTCCCAGCAATAGGAGCAGTGATAACAAATTGAATAAATAAACCCACACTAAATGGTTCTCCCTAGAAACCATTACGAAGTGTCTGTGTTTATGCAGAATTCCAACTGCTCTCTATGGAGGATCCAGGAGCATAGATTTCTAGTCAGTGACAAGCCACTGGAACACAAATATCAGGAGATAGAAAGCAATGCCCAGTTACAGGTTATCAATACGAGACGAGGAGTGGCATAGTGGAAATGTACTGGTTCTGCAGGCTGATCTGGGTTTGAATATCAGCTTTTCAAGTAGACAAATGACATCTTGGAACACCTGATTCCTCATCTATGAAATGAAGATGATGCCAATGGTGGACAGTGTTGGTTGGGAATTTAATCTCCACCTCCTCCTTCCTAACAGGACCCTTACCTTGTTTAGGTAACTACCCACCCAGGACCAGCTTCATGGATGTGTGACCTGCGCAGTCACCCAGGGCCTCCCACTCAGAAGGGGTCAGTGCTTGGTTAAATGCTCTGCCATCACCATCTGGAAATTCTTAATAATTTTATCTTTAAACTTGTGATTTGTAAGTAAAGTCTGATGGGACAGTGGAGAGTGGAGCGTGAATGTGGCAGAGGAAATGTGATATTATATGCCACCCCACTCACAATTTCTGTGACCAAGGGTAAGTCCATCCCACTTGCTTCTGATTAGTTCAAGACTAGGTGTGCCACTCAAATCAGAACAATGAGAAGCTTTTTAGGAGCTTCGGGAAAAGTGCTGTCTCCTGCTTTCAGAAGTGACTCTCTCTATTCCATCTGTCTGCAAGAGTAAAGACGAAGCCAACGCACAGAGGAGGGCAGAGTCAAGAGAATCACAGAAAAACAGAGCTAGTGTTTCTGGACTAAGCAACCCAATGTTGGCTCTCCCAGTGGACTTCCAGAATGTGAACCAACGATTTCATCGTTGCTAAATCCAGCTTAAGATGGATTTTCTGTAACTCAATGCTGAAAGCATACTGGTGAATATCTGTTGACTGAGAGGACAGATGCAAACAGCATTGAAAAACCAGAAGTCATCTCTGCCATTGAACTGGCCAAGGAAAACTTCATGGGTCTTAAAGGAGGGGAGATCTGATAGGTTAAGAACAAGGAAAAAGGCAGTCTTGGAAGGAAGGGGTACTATGGTATATGCAAGGGCATGATGCAGACAAACACAAGGGGGCAGAGATGGACACAGTCTGGAGATGCAATGGTTCATGCAAGGAGAGTGGGTATCACGGAGTGGCTGCTCTGGATTTCTGAGGGTCCGAGGTTTTCTCGAGATGGTGCAGTCAGTTGCAGGTGGACCCTGTGCTAGGGCATGGCTCAGAAATGCCTGGGGTGGTGAAGGGATCCGTAGCCCTGAAGCCATGGTAAGATCTTAGGAGCTACTTTCTTATCATCTCATTCATGCAAAGGCACTCTACCCAAGTATTAATAGCTCAGTTTTGTGGTCCAACCTTCTGGGTTTGAAACCTCACTAATGGTAGACTCTGGGCAAGTTATTTTGTCATTCTGTGTAAAATGAAGGTAGAATGAAGGTCTTAGCAGTATCTACCTCACCCTTTGCTTAAGGATTATGATGTCATTCAGTGTTTGGCACTTGGCAAGAGTTCCATGGACATTGGCTATTATTAATAGTCCTTTAATTGCCTTACATGGTTCCTTGCAGGGGAGATTTCTCTCAGGGCCCACAGTCCCATAGACTCCTACTCCTTCCCCTCGTCTTTAACGTTTGGAGACTGCCATCTGCAATCTCAAACCCCTCTTTCACCTTCTTGGCGCCTTCTGCAGCAGCCTCCAAGCTGCAGGATGAGTGCTTTCTGGTCCCCAGGCTGTGTGCCTGTTTCTGCCTCCCTGACATATAAACTGGAGGAGGATGCTGAAGAGGCTCTTTGGACCAAACTCAACAACAGCCAGCCAACCTCTCTGGCTATACCCGAGAGTCAGGGGGATGCCCTGAGTGACTTGAGTCCGGGCATACTTAGAGTTTACAAAAGAAAAGCTAAACTCATACAAGAAATGCTTATGTGGCTGATTTCACATGATTTATAAGAATTTCTCAAGCACACGAAGCATACTTTCACCATATTGTAGAGTGATGTCCATTTTGGTGGTCGGCTTGCCCAGGCCACATTTGGTGTTACCTTCACAGACCCCTGCACTCCTTGGCCATAGGAGTCACATATGACCCCATTATGCACAGCATATTCTTAGTTTCTTCATTCAGCACACATTTATTCAATGCCTATTACATGCCAGGTACAATTTGGTGAACTGTCTTACACAGTTATCTGCGTTCTATATATTACATATGATATAACTGACGATGTTACACATATATACTTTTGTATTTTCAAATAGTTAGAATCAAACATCAGAGGGAACATGCGATTTAAATCACAAACTACCCTTAAAAACTTTCTTTTGAAACTCCAACCAAGAATTGGATAGTTAGAAATTCAATTGATTTCTGGCCCCTGGATTAGTATAATCTTTCCGAGGTGGATGTAGGAATGTAGTTTCACTCAGTACATCGTTACCACTAATATTTACAGCTTGCCATTTAAAAATAATCAAATTAGGAGAAACCAAAAAAATTCTAAGCCACCAAGCCCAAAACTTTCCATGAATCTTTCTTATCATGATGTGATCAAGAAAAATGAAAATTCTTGGATATATTTCAATACCAGAAGATGATTCCGCATTTGCAGAACATCTGATGTATACAAAATTTTTCAAATTCTTTTTTGATGAATACGCAGAATAAACCATGCTCTGTGTCTGGGGACAAAATCATATATGTTATCAATTATTTGAAACACACAGCACATAGCCAACAAAGACATGTAGAACCCAGCAGTGTTGTTGGTAAGACTATGGGGTTGGGGAGAGATTGTTTGCAGCTGTTATGTTAATTAAGGAACAAAATGGCTCCATTCACCGCACTGTTTCTCAGTCGGGCTACCAGCTCTTTTTCTGCTTCGCTCTAAATTGATACAGAGCTAGGGAACTGATGCCTAGTCTCTGGCCCCAGTTGGTTCACACATGGAGTAGATCTTGGAAAGGAATGTCTGGCAGGCTGAGTCACAGATTCTCATCTGGCTAATTCTCCGTCACACTTAGGCTTGAGATGAGGCTGGCATGGGATTGTCTTCCCCCCACAGATGTGGCTGAGGTTGGGGGTAAGGATCTGTGGACCAGGCTGGGCGGGAGCCTGTAGAAGCAATCCATCAACAAGAGTAGATGGGGCTGAACAGAGAGGCAGAGCTGGGGTGGCATTGTAAGCTCCCTTTGCAGTTATCTTGCTTTATTCATCCACACAATTTACATGGAGCACTAGCTCCATATAGGACACAATACAGCCACCAACACAGCCAGCTTTGCTTGCAAGATCCTAGAATAGTGGACTTTGGGGTAAGTTTCTATTTGGTACCTTTCTGAAGGTCAAAATCACAGACACAATAAATAAACACTTTCTGGTAACTGCTTAGATGTAGATAATACCACAGATTGAATATATTTGATTAAAAAAATTGGGTGCTTCTCACATATTCGGTCTTCCCCTATGAGCAAGTGACATTTTGTCCGTTTCTCTAAGGGCTCATGTTTCCTAATGGTGGTGAAAATCATTCTGTCAACTGATGCAAGTCACAGATGAAGACGAACATACAAACAGGAAAATTTAAAAATGCATTATGTTCATTTCCACTATTAAACCATTAATCCACATCTAAAGTCTTTGATAAATATTACATTGTTTCTAAAAGTAAGCAAAAATCATATTATCCTCCTTGTTTTTCCTTATCCCTTTTCTGGAGGTACTAAGGAGCAATGAGATGCCAAGAAGGTAATTAGACTTCGAGAGGAAAGATTCACGGAGCACCTGTTGTGAGGTGGGCAGAGTTCTCTATACACAGAGCGCCCCACTGTCCACAAACCTTCCTCCCTCCCAGCATGAGAAGCCAAAAGGGCAAGTTTTCCTTCTAGCCATGGTGATGGGATAAATTGGCAATCACCTTCTTGCATCCTTCCACTCCCTGCCTCCACCATGACCACCCCTAGGCGATACAACAGTTTATTATAAAGTGGTACATTAGAGCAGCTCCAGCCCACCCAGGAACAAAAAGGAGAACAACCATTGACAACTAAATGGTTTCTCTAAAGACGCAGCAGAGCTCAGGGGCAGAAAATGGTCAAGTAGTGGGCCTGTCATATCAGAAGGGAAAGACCAAAGTCACGGCAATGAAAGAAACATTCTTTCTTTGAGATGAAATTAGGCTCCAGACTCTAAGAAAAGAAATTAATGCTTACCTGTTCACCTTAGCTACAGCTCCCTTAGATGGGGAGACTGGTCTGGGATTGGAGTGCCTCAGTTCATCAACGTCCTGGGCCCATCATTATCTTCCTCCAGATCTACAACACGCAAGAAGAGGAACACCAGCAAAGACTGGTTGAAATGCCAGGCATTACTTAAGTTGCGAATCAGAGGAAGAGTGAACATCCTACTCCTCTTTTGTGGAAGGGTAGACCTTTCTTTGGGAAGGGGATAGGCTGCCTACGGGGTGTCAGGGATGGAGGAGGTACTAGGAGCCAGAGAGCAGAGAGGGATGGGGGACTCTACCCCAGGGAAACACGGGTCATAGACATCTGTGTTAGGTGGTTCTTCCCATTTGTGCCACAAGAGGACAGCTCCATGAGTCATCATCGTTGGTTGTTTCAACCTTTATTCCTCCAGACTCTAACGCCCCTCTCAGAGTTGCCTGACCTTTCAGTAAAAAGCCCTTTCCACCATGGCATTTCCACCTCCAGTTATACGCATGACCACTTCAAACCATTTCTGCATGGAGGCAGTGGCACAGATGCCAGCAGCTCTGGAGGGCACTAGAAAAAAACTCCAGAAGCTAACGACATTATGATGCCACTTCTTTATTGCTTCTAAAGCAATTAAATATTAAAATGTAAATGATCTTCTTCCTTGATATAGTTCATTATTTACTAATCATTGATAGCAGCCTGAGACAACCAGCAAGCAGATGCCAGTGTGGCCAAGCCAACTCTACTAGATTTCCCTAACGATGAGTTTCTCATCACAGGTTCCCAGTATCGCAGCCTGTGACAGAAGTGGGTGCCAGTCTTTCAGTGGTAAAGACTTGGGTTGAAGTGATACTCAGTTGTTAGAGCAACATATCTAAATAAGTGAACTATCTTTTAATCAAAACTAATTTAACTACCTTTTTCTACTTACAATTCATTAACTTAAAAAATGTATTATTATACAAAACATAGAAGTCATTAATTAAAATGCCTACAATCAAATTAGGCTCTGTGGGTCTGGAACCTTTAAAAGATAATGTATAGGAGTTGCCAGGGTAACTCATCAAGTTGTAATTCTGTACCTTCCTTGGCGAGAGCTTAGAAAGGAGAAGACAAGCAATTTGGGAGATCCCAGCACTGGAAATCAAGTTAATCTGTGACTTAAGCCCTCGTGATTTTGTGTGCCAGCTATTCACCATGTGGAGGAAGAACAGAGAGTAAGAAGGCATAAAAGATTTCATTTCAAAGCTCCCTAAAATTGCCCTTTCCACTCTACACCTGCTTCTCAGCAGAGTACGAAATGGGAAGAGAATACAGGGAGATGACACTGTCATGAAATGATAAGCTCGAAGGAGAAAGTGGAATCACTGCTTCTGAATGGCAGGGAGCAGGTGCTGCCCCCAAGGGAAGGCTTCTGTGTAACCCTTAGATGAGAACCCACCCTCGGCTCAGTGTCACAGGCCAGTTACCAACCTGGAACAAGGCGAGAGCGACTGGAACCAGATTCACAGCCTGCAGATGTGCTCTCCCTTGCCAGCACCTGTGTACAGTCCGGATCGGGATTTATCGGACACTAAGAAGTCACACCCCTCCAGGGCTGCTGATCACACACGGCTGACCATCGACTCGCATTTCCACCCTCTTGTGAAGCAGGGTGCAATTGATGGAAACTTTTTTATCTTTTTGTGTAATTCTTCACTTTCTCCCTCACGTTATTCAAACTTCATTGAACCAGGGTTCTCTAAGACAGTCTTCCTCTCACACCAGTCTCAATTCCCCTGTTTAAAATACTTGTATGAAAAGTGATGGATATAATATCTATCTACTGGGCAGATAACTTGCCAAATGTGGTCAGGAAATGTGAATGACAACCATAATAATCTCGAGGACATTATCAACGGCAGGGAGCTAAATTACTTAGTTTTTAAAATTCCAAAAGGTTAGCAACAATGGAATCAATCGCGTGGCTGTTGTCAACAGTGCCACTCCCATGTTATATTATTTGCAGTGGAGGCAACTTCTCTCCTGCCTGGGAACGCTGGGGATGGGACTCCTATGCAAAGTCAGTGACGTTAGAATTGTGACAAGAGTGGGGGCCAGAGAAGGGTTCTCTTCTTAGATGTTGTTATGTGTGGTGAATGCGACTAGAATGCAGTTACAGGTAACATACTGGCAGATAAAGTAAGTAATTTCTTAATTACCAAGACAATTCCAGTTTTTATTCATTTATTAGGAGCTAATTCACAAGAGGAATTCAACTTCCTAACTTTGCACAGGGGAGTTATTTATGAAATGACTAGTGGGGGCTGAGAGGAGACCTCAATGCTAAGTTAACCAGCCACACTTGAACCAAGGGGTTCAGACAGTCTACTTTTCAACACACACCAGCAGCTACATGCTAATAAGCCAAGAGGTAACGAAAGCTGTGCTACTGTATAAATGGCATTTGTCAGCTGCTACAGGGGGCATGAAAAGGTGCAGTCAGACAGCTTTGCATGTAATGGATCACTTTCCGTCCTGGTTTCCAGAGTTACCTCCAGTCCCCAATGACTGCTGAGTTTAATATGGATAGTGGTGATGGTTACACGACCTGGTGAATGGACTAATGCCATGGAATTGTGCACTTAAATACAGGTAAAATGGTAAACTTCATGCCATATATATTTTAACTCAATGAAAAAAATGTGATTATCAAGCTTTTTTTTTAAAAAAGAGTGATATGTATATCATATCACGTATATCATATCACACACACGTATATATAATATGTGTTGCGTAGTGTGGTGGGAATTTCCTGAGCAGACAAGAATGTGATGAGTCTTGGCAGACACGTGTGCTGTTTGGCCTAGCATCTGAACACCCGTTCTACTTTGGAGGGATCTAAGATGGAAGCTGACGGGTGGCAGGTGTTCCCTCACCTGCTCTCTGGCAGTCAGGCATAGACTGATGCAAACATATCCAGCAGCATGTTCACGCCCAGGACTCTAAATCTTGAGGCAGGGACCCAAAGATGCAGCTTCTGCCCGAGACGCTCTGCCATGGAGTTGAGTGGAGAGCAGAGGGGCTGTGAGTGCCGGGGCTGCATCCTGGACCAAATGCAGACAGCTCTGTTGCCTCCTGTCTCCTCTAGTTCCTGCCCATTTGCCTGGTTTCTCCAGCCCTCCTGTTACTTCTGCAATAAAATCCTTCTAGTAAATTCTTCTTCTACTTAAGTCACCCCGTGTTAATTTCTACAGTTTGCAATACTAACACGAAAAGTTTCCATTTCTCCCACATTGTCAAATAATACTTGAAGTCAAAGTCAAAATGAGAATTCAATTTTTTTTAACCAAGTGAGACTCTTTTTTTAAATTTTACTTCAGCTTTATTGACGTATAATTGACATATACAACTGTAATATATTTAAAGTGTACATCATGGTGATTTGATCTATATATACATTGTGAAAGGATTCCCCCATCTGGTTACTTGACACATCCATCACCTCACATATTTATCTTTTCTTTTCTTTTTTTTTTTTTTTTGGTGAGCACATTTAAGTTCTCTTCTCGTAGCAAATTCTAATTATACAATACAGCGTTATCAACTATAGTCACCATGTTTTACATTAGATCCTCAGATTTTATTCATCTTATAGTTGAAAGTTTGTACTGTTTTACCAACCTTCCCCCATTTCCTCCACCCCCCAGCCCCTGGCAACCACTTTTCTACTCTCTCTTTCTATGATTTTGCCTTTTTTTTTAAGATTCCACACACAAGTGATACCATGCAGTATTTGTCTTTCTTTGTCTGGCTTATTTCATTTAGCATAATGTTCTCTAGGTTCATCTGTGTTGTCACAAATGGCAGGATTTCCTTCTTTCTCATGGCGAAATAATAGTCCATTGTGTATATATATGTATATATACACAATACACAGACACGCGCACACACACACACTATATATATATATACACACACACACACATGCATACACTATCTCTTCTTTATCCACTCATCCGTTGATGGACACTTAGGTTTTTCCACATCTTAGCTATTGTGAATAATGCTGCAAGGAACATGGGAGTGCAGACGCCTCTTAGATACCCTGTTTCCACTTTCATTGGCTATATACCCAGACATGAGATTGCTGGATCATATGGTAGTTTCATTTTTAATTTTTTGAGGAACTTCCATACTGTTTTCCATAGTGGCTGCACCAATTTACATTTCTGCCATCAGTGGACAAAGCGTCCCTTTTCTCCACATCCTCTCCAACACTTGTTATTCCTTGTCTTTTTGATGATTGACATCCTAAAAGGCATGAGGTGATAGCTCATTGTGGTCTTGATTTGCCTTTCCCTGATGATTAGTGATGTTGAGCATCTTTTCATGTGCCTGTTGGCCATCTGTCTGTCTTCTTTGGAAACCTGTCTATTCAGGTCCTCTGCTCCCTTTTTAACTGGATCGTCTGTTTTTTTGCTATTGAGTTGAATGCGTTCTTTATATATTTTGGATATTAACCCCTTATCAGACATATGATTTGCAAATATTTTCTCCCATTCCATAGGTTGCCTTTTCATTTTGTTGATGGTTTCGAGTGAGAATCCTAACTGAATTTGTAGCCACAAATCTTCCTCTGTTGTCATAAAACTATTCAACCCTGCCAATTTTCAGTCAAGCAGGGCCTCAAATGATTAAGAAATAGTTTCCTTTTCTGTCAAACACAAATTCCCCAGCAGATCAGAAGGACCGATTTCATGTGCTCTGGTTTTTGTTATGGCTGCTTCAAAGTCTGCAGTACAAGCTCCCAAAGAAGAGGCTGCATTTTTTTCCTGCAAACCTTAATAATGAGGGTGGGAGCAGCAAGGGCTTGACTTCAGCCGACCCTGGGTTTATTCTTCTGGAGAGCAAATGAGACAAATGAGCCTTGACCTGACTAACACCCACGTCCCTCCTGGCTCTGCCGCCTCCGCGCCAGGTGCCCTCACCACGCCCCAGTCAGCGCCTGCATTCGGGGTGTGCGGAGGCGAGGAGACAACACGGTGGGGGCTTGTTGAGCAGTGTGGAGCGCTCTCCCAACTCAGTCTGTTCTGAGGCTGACGCTGGCTCCGGACAGGCCTGGAGAGGGAAGGAGGCTGAGTGTGAGACGGCGACAAGAGAGTTATGCCTTGTTTCATCAAAAAAAGTTTCTATTTCTTACTTGTATTTTCTATACAGAAAAGAGAAAACAAATGGAAATTAAAAACACGAGTGACTTAGAGGTGAGCTAGTTACTCTCTGAGAAGTCTGAAAAGGTGTATGAGGTAAAAATCATCACAAGTTTGTGTGGCAGAGGTGGCCATTTTCTCTCCAAAAGGATTATGAGCACCAGGGTTTATATTTGATTTCCTTGCTTTGTCTTCCCTCGGCCCGATTATTCCACTGGAGAAATTACACGGGTTATTAGAGGGAAAGAAGACAGCACGACTGTGGAGCAGGTGGTTACCCAGGCGAGCTCGTGGTAAGGGAGAGGAGGCTAGACAGCGATGGCTGACCGAGGTGACCCGTAATTCTGTTAAGGACATGGCACTGTCTTTTGGTGACACACCAACTCTATTTTCAACAACAACTTTATGGGCTTTCCAGAAATTAAAATAGCAGTACGAATACTTACCTTAATGCCTACACAGACGTATTGGCATTGTTTGATATTGCTGTAATATTTTAAGTCCTTTGCATAATCAGATTAAGCAACATGAACATGTAACTTCAGAGCTAAAGGCCACTCTCATCCTAGGAAAGACACGAGCAGTAGCAAAAAAATTAATTCCTGAGTAAACCAGAAAGAGAGGAGTTAAGGCTTTGATCCAAGACTTATTATTTTCAAAGCATCTCCCAGTTATCCTGAGCGAGTCTCTGGAGACCAGGGCAGATATTGCGCCCCCTTCAGTATCGCTAAGTGGCCCACAGAAGGACACAGGCTCTGAAGTGGCTGACCTGCCAAGTGAGAAAAAGCACATTGTGCATGCACGGGGAGAACTGGCACTCCATTTTGAAAGAGTTGCCATTGTTTCTCCTTCATGACCTTGGGTAAATGACTTCAGCACCTTTGAGTAGGGTGCTGCCTCTCCTACACTGTAAAAATGGCTATTATGTCTATCAATCATGCAGAGGTGCCACAAGACTTAATTTATTAGTTACTGTTTGTGTTACACTCTGCAGCTCTTAGATGGAAGGTGTTATAGAAATGCAAAGCAGCAATATATTATCTAAACATCTGCCTCCTCAAATAGCTCTCTAGGAAGTACTCATTGCTTCGGCACAAATGATTTCTCCAAAAATGGATAATTTTGTCCAGGTCTTTCTCAGCCTATAAATCGTTCTGCCCTCTGTTCAGTGCACAGAATCTCTGTGCAGAATACACATGCGTGGCTGTGCCTTCCATCTTGTCCCTGTAGCAGTCACTGCAGACGCTGCTCCCTTGTGGCACGCACTGCAATGACTCGCAGGTCCGCCTTTCCTCACCACGTCTTCCCTCTTCATTCTTCACTCCAAAAAGCTGTTATAATTTGGCTTTTCTTTTGATGCTTAATTTTATACGTGGGCATGTTACATCTAACCTGGTGGTTTGGTGTTTTAAAATTTGGCCATAAAACAAGAGAAATCACTAAAAATGTTCTTGAAAATAAAAGAAGAAAAGGCAAAAAAAAATTGACTGGTCCAAGTTTGAACATGTTTTGATGAGATTAAATTAAATGAAGAATTCCTAAAGATTATATTAGAGATTATTCCTGCTAATATTAATACTGTCCATAATTTGTTAAAACTCTGGCAAGTACCCTATGGCAAATGGGTATTTATTCCTATGGAAATTCCATAGTTCCAATATGTATATGCTTGGATTTAGGTAACTTCTCTTCCAAACATAGCTAGAGAAACAAAATGAATAATAGATTATATCCACATATTATTCTCAAAGTTTCCCTCCTCCCATATTTTTACTTCTGCTTTAATTTTGAGAGTATTATTTTTTCTTTGCATATTATTCTTCAACCCTATTCTTTGTGGTTATGGCAGTGTCTTAAAACATACCCGGGATTGGGCTTTGTTTTAATCAGGTATAGTAAAATGACAGACACAGAGACACCTGACTTTGAGAGAAGAGTTTATTACTCACAATTCCCAAGGGGGAGGGGCATGCCGCGCCATGCAGGGCCACATGGGGAAGCACGCAGGTCAGTCAGGAGGCAGGAGTGACAGGAAAAGCTCGGGCCAGAGCCTCTGCTGTGGTCTCTGCGGGAAGGACTGGGAGAGGCTGGGTCAGCAGCTTTGAGCAAGCTTAGGATTGGATCGTCTGAGTAATGTCGGCAGGCTCTGGGCCATCAGAGTGGTCTCCAGGTGTCCGGTCTCTGGCCCTGGGGTGATTTCAGGCAGGAGGAATGTTGGCTTGCTGTGTGCGAGTTTGATAAAGCAGGCAGCTGGGGATATGGGCTCTCGATTGGTTGGTTCATATATGAAAGGTGTACTCACAGGCAAGTTGTTTGCTATTTCTAAGAATTAGCTTAACTCTGGAAGGGAAGTCCCTCCCAGGTCCGCAAGGTCTCCAAGATGTCAGAACATCATAAGATGCAGAAGATAAAAAAAGCATGATTAATACAGGGAGATCTTCTCTTGATATCTTCCAAGAGAATTTTTCAAATAAGAGTTTGGCTACACGATTCTTTCACTTTTTATTTAGTGATAAAATATATGCTTTATAAGGAAGACAAGTTGTGAAAACAATCATGAAAATAGCTACCATGACGAGCACTTACTGTGCCTAGCAATCCATGAAACACTACACATACTAACTCATTTGAGGTGTTAAACTATAAGAAAGCTAAGACGAAAAAGGAAAGTTTACCTTCTTGATCTCATTTATTTGTTGTTTTGTGGTAAATCACCTTAAGGTTAAGTTTTGTGAGAGGTTGATCCAGGGAGCTGTGAAAGAAGTAAATAAGCATTTTCTTCCTTCTTAACGGATATGAGTCAGTCTCTCGACACTCATTTGTGGTGGTGTAAAGCTGCTCGCTTAAGTGCATAACTTGCCATGTTTGGCGTTAATTGGCCATTTCAATTAATTCTAGCATTGTTTGGAAGCTCAGCTCTGACACACAGCTCTAATTGAAAGTCTCTCCATATCTAATGTCCTCAGTTTGTGGGTGGGATCTTTAAACTGGCGCCACACAAGCAGTTCTCACTTGGCATCTGTATCACGACTCCCCAGACCATACCCATGGCAGGTATTATTTTGTCTGAGGAAGGATGCAACCTCAGAGTCTCTCTCAACACAGTGTTGTAGGAATTCACACCCAATTTTTCTAGGTTGGCATGAAATATGAAGCATATATTTGCCATGTCTATAAAAAAGAATGAAGATTCTGTCTCTATCCATAGTTACAATTAATTTTTAGAGTGTTGTAGATTGAAAGATAATTAATAAATTATTGTTTATTGATTAAAGAAAATCGGATACTTAATTTGACATTTATGTGTTTATAATGGATCTTTGTCTTATGAAATGTACAATGTAAGCTCCTGCTAATTAACCCAGCCCATTTCCCAGGTAGCTTCAGATGGGCATCTATTACTTCAGACTACACATCAGCCCCCAGGTGCCACTTCCCTTGGACCTCAGGACAACTCTTTCCCATGGGGAATTGATTCTATGGGCGTGGTTTGATTTGGTGTGGTGAGATTGGGTTGGAGCTGCTGCTTTACCCTCTTTGCCCAACTCCAGCCTCCCTACTCCTCACCCTGAGCTTTACAGGGAAGGCACTTGATCCTGGCTGGAGAACACCATCCCTCCATCCATTTGATTGGCTCCTGCCTGAGCCAATCACAGTCCTTCCTGGGACTCTTCTGCTGGAGCATCAGGGGAGACAGTTTCTGCTGGAGATGCTAGGTGAGGGGGGAATAAGTAAGGGGCTGGTGGTGGCCACATTCCCAGTGTGTAGAAGACCCCATGTGAGCACAGCCCAGAGATGGAGAGAGAAAGACAGAAACTTTGGATCCAACTGAAGCCAGAGGCACCACTGAACCAGCTTCCTAGGTATAAGAGCCCATAAATTCATTTTTTGTCCCCTTTGGCTAGTTTAAATTGAACTTGCAATCAACAGAGTCCTAACTAATACAAAAGCATTTTTTAAATATCAAAGGGATAATTTTACTGTATAGTGCAATTTTATGGTATTCCAACTGTTGGACAGATGCTTAATATTGAAAAGATACATGATTTATATAAAGAAATAGCATTTACTGAGCTTACTATGTGCTAGGCATTGTTCTAAGCACTTTCCATGTAGTGAATCACTTAGTTCTCATAAACTCATTTGAGGTTGGTATTACTAGCATTACTATATACAGAAACAGGGACACTGAACAGTTAAGAAACTTGTCAAAGGTCACAGAGCCTATAAGTGGTAGAGCTGGGATCTGAACCAGGCAGATTGGCTCTTAGCCACTACGCTAATACTTAGAACTTGGCTCTGTCCTCTCAGTGCGAAAGTCCTTCATAATTACGTCTAATAACCAAAGAGAACAAAGCACTGCAGTATCCCTTCTCCTTTCTCTGCCTCATATACCTCCCTGACCCGAAGGTGCCATTCCAACCTTCAAAGGTGAGCAAGAAAATTCCCCTTTATATGAGAATCTGAGAATCACTGCCCTTTAGACTTGAGAAGAAACTTGCAGAAGAAATGCTACCAATAAGCATCAGTCTAAATTGGTACAATACTCCTCCCTGAAAATTCCCATCTTTTCATAAGTATATAAGTCTATTGAAAGGTGTTATTAAACCAGTGATGAATTTAACCCCAAATACATGAGTGAACCACAGTATATAACATAGGATAAATAGTCTAAGAAAGCCAAATGTTATAACATGAGAAAGGGTATTTATACTGCTCAGGGATTGGAATCACAAGCAGGAAAATCTGCTGTGCTCAACTGGGT
The DNA here is from genome assembly GCF_057802395.1 of Ceratotherium simum simum. NCBI lineage: Eukaryota > Metazoa > Chordata > Mammalia > Perissodactyla > Rhinocerotidae > Ceratotherium > Ceratotherium simum. Next base: position 45,388,957 of record NC_141923.1, read on the forward strand.
CAAGTCAGAGGGGTTATGGTTTTGCTGATAGCTAGGGAAGATTCTCCCTGAAGCTGGAGCTCTCGCTGCCCTCTGACCCAGCCCCCGGTAGGATTGTCAAATCCCACTTTTGCCACTTAGCTACTTGATTACCTGCTGAAATCCCGCAAGTGCCACAGCTGTTGCTATTTTACCTCCTCGATTTTACGAGCACCAGTGCGTCTCTCCTACCTCTGCTTTGCCTGTTGCTTTTGAAATGAGCACCAGCACGAGAGCGGGAGGGGATGTACCCAAACAGCTCTGTGGGACTGAGGGCAGCTAAGACAAGGAGCAGCTCTTTACTTTGTGATTAGAATAGTACCAACCATAAATGTGCATATATCTCTTCTGAAGAATGCCAAGTATTTTGAAAAAGAGAATCCTGACTCATCACCCAGAAGCACAAGGACACACACTAAAACAGTGACATGGTTTATAACGTCTAGATGCTCTGCAGTGGGGTGACAAGAGGTTTGCTTTTCAAATAGAGGGGTAATCTATGGAAAGAATACAGTGATCTTCTCTCTAAAGGACATTTTTAGCTCAGGGGATCTTCCTTTCACATGAGTGATAGGTAACAGTGGAGATGGAGGGCAGGGAGGAAGAGGGATGTGCATATGGAGGGAGGTGGTACTGTTTCCATAAGCATTTCCCTTCACTTTTCTTAATGGAAATTGACACACACTCTGGTTTCCTCAAGGTCCTAGATCACATTGACTTTAGCCAAGGAGCAAGCCTGTCAGACGCCTTTACAAGTCCCCAGTTGTATTTGGGCTCTGATTTGGTGCAAGTATTCTCCATGTTCCCGTAGGTTTTGCCTAGCCTGCTGGTGCCATGGCCTCAGAGGAAGGTCAATTGCTGAGCAAGTTCACTGAGGACAAAGAGATAGCTTCTGCAGAGTCAGATGTTTGGGATCTTGATATTCCCCAGAGTTGGGTCCACTGGCTCTTCATGCACAAGTGACCAGAGTTACTGACTGAAGCACCTCAGAGTGAAACTGAGCATCTCTCCTGGCCTGAAGCACAAAGCCTAGACCATCTGTTTCCATGCACAGTGGCTCCTTCAGAAGACAGTGGGAGAGGATGCATCTCCACACCAAAATAAATTCTGGTCAACTGCAAGTGAGTCTACAAGCCCCACTGAAATAAAGTTGATTTAACACATCATTGCTGAGCGGCACATTTAAAGTAGAATCATTAAATGCTATGATTTAATGTTTTTGTAAGAAAATATCATTTGAAAGTAAAAGGAGAAAAAAGATTAACTTTTGTATGTGTTTGTCAAATCTTAAGGAGCATCAACTTTCTGAGGAGACAAGAACTTTTTAGATTCCTGAAATAGAAATTACACGGCTGCACACAGCCCCTGCCCTGTGGTTTCAAACACTTCTGCCCCTGTGCAGGGTGTCATGCAGCAGACTAATGCTCCCACCGAGAAGAACCAGCCAGACCACATCAAAGAAATTTTTAAATTCTGTTCAAAAGCATAAGAGCGCTGCTGATGCCCATGCATCACTACTAGACAGGTCTATATTTCGAAGAGGGTAGAGTCACAGAGAAGTAAGCTGTTGACCTGCAGCTTCCTTTACCCTGGGACATTTGTGGATTCTGGATGTTGAGTAAGAGTCTGAGAACCTGGTCTTTGGACAGAGGACTGATACTGGAGGTCGACAACCAGCAGCTCTTGACAGTCTGTGGTGTTTGCAAGACAGTTAGCAGAGGGTGGCAAATCACTAGCTGTGAGCACGAGCATGCTATGGGCATCCACTAGGATGTTTCATGGAAGGAAGGGAGAACAGTGGCCAATCCTGAGAAGGGAAGTACAGGTCAGATAAGAGAGCTTCCACAGAAATCCACATCCTGAGCTCCTTGGAATGAGGAACAGCTTTCATTAGCAAAGGGTAAGTATTCCAGAGCATTTACATGTGTGATAGGTTAACTACTAAACAAGTTAAACTCCCTGAAAGTATTGATTACAATTTTATTGTAAAGAATGGAAAATAATGTAATATATACATCACCCATACAGGTACATATATAGTAATATATACATAGTCAAATATTTAATTCCTTTTTAATTCATATATTTAACATAAATGATATTTTTACCATGCTCAAAACAGTCTTTTTGAAGTTGGAACTTTTCCTTTGCTATCTTCATTCGTCAGTTTAGGAGGAAAAGAAAGGGTTTGATGGGCAGAATCTGATCCTGTTTGGATTATCAGAAGTTCCAAATTAATAGATTGCAAATTTCCTGTGTAGTATGTGGCATGTTAGGCCATTTTTAGACAGCAGGCTCCTGGAGAAGAGAGCGGATGCTGTGAGTATGATGTACAGAGAACACCACCAACGTTAGTTCTCCATAAATTGTTTTTTTCTTTCAAATTCAGGCCTGTAACAAGAATGCAGCTCAAGTTTATCCACTTGGTGCCCGCCTACATTTACATGCTATGCAAGATATCATATTATCGATGTTTTTGTACATGCTCTAATAGGTGACTTTTGTCAGACATGAATATTTGTAAGAATAGATATCACTGTTGGATATTGTTAGTGATTTAACTTCGAAAACATCTTCTATTATTTCTCTATCAAGCTTCTGGTTTGTATTAAAGAGTATTAAGATCAAAGGTGAGCTATGAATCAGTTTTTTTTTTCCAACCCAAGACAAAAAAATTGATGATAAGGCTGATGTAAGATTATAACTATTTTCCCTAATCCTAGATTTTATATTTTTTCTCATTTGAGTAATTTTACCCATTTAAGCTTACAAAATTTATACCACTCAAATATTGCTTTTATCTACTTACATATTGGGAATATGCATGAGATTTTATTTGATTTTTTGAAAAGTATTGTACACATACCTCCACAATTTGAAAACCATTGATTTAGGCTGATGTCTTTTTTTAAAAAAATTTATTGTGATAAAAACAATTAACATGAGATCTATCCTGTTAACAGATTGAAGTGTAGAATACATTATTGTCAACTATAGTTACAATGTTGTACAGATCTCTAGAGCTTATTCATCTTACTTAACTGAAATGTCATGCTGTTGATTCATAACTCCCATCTCCCCCTCCCTCCCCAGCTCCCAGTAACCACCATTCCAGTCCCTGATTTTATGAATTTGACTATTTTAGATATTTCATATAAATGGAATCATGCAGCACTTGTCTTTCTGTTAGACATTTCACTTAGCATAATGTCCTCAAGGTTCATCCATGTTGTCACATATTGCAGAATTTCCTTCTGTTTTAAGTCTGAATAATATTCCATTGTATGTATATACCACATTTGCCTTATCCATTCATCTGTCAATGGACATTTGGGTTGTTTCCACATCTTAGCTACTGTGAATAGTGCTGCAATGAACATGGGAGTTCTAATATCTCTTTGAGATCCTGATTTCAATTCTTTTGGATATATACCCAGAAGCGGAATTGCTGGATTATATAGTAGTTCTATTTTTTTGTGTGTGTGTGAGGAAGATTAGCCCTGAGCTAACATCTGTTGCCAATCCTCTTCTTTTTGCTGAGGAAGATTGGCCTTGGGCTAACGTCTGTGCCCATCTTCCTCTACTGTATATGTGGGACGCCTGCCACAGCATGGCTTGATAAGCGGTGCATAGGTCCGCACCTGACATCCTCATCTGCCAACCCCAGGCCACCGAAGTGGAGCATGCAAACTTAACCACTACACCACTGGGCCAGCTCCTAAGTAGTTCTATTTTTAATGTTTTGAGGAAATTACATATGATTTTCCAGAGGCTGCACCATTTTGCATTCCCACCAACAGTATGCCAGGGTTCCAATTTCTCCACATCCTTGTGGACATTTGTCATTGCTTTTTTGATAACAGCCATCCTGACAGGTGTGAGATGATATCTCATTGTGGTTTTGATTTGCACTTCCCTGATGATTAGTGATGAAGAGCATTTTGTCACATACCTGTTGGCCATTTGTATATCTTCTTTGCAGAAATGTCTGTTGAAGTCCTCAGCCCATTTTTTTAAAATAATTTTATTGAAGACACATTGGTTTATAACATTCTGTAAATTTCAAGTGTACAACATTATACTTCAGCTTCTGTATAGACTACCTCGTGTTCACCACCAAGAGTCTAGTTTCCATCCATCACCATACATATGTGCCCCTTTACCCCTTTTTCCCTCTCCCCATCCCCCCCAATAACCACCAATCTATTCTCCTTATCTGTGTGTTTGTCTGTTTATCTTCCACATATGAGAGAAATCATACAGTATTTGTCTTTCTCTGTTTGACTTATTTCACTTAGCATAATACCCTCGAGGTCCATCCATGTTGTCAAAAATGGTGCAATTTCATCTTTTTTTAGGGCTGAGTAGTATGCTATTTATGTATATCCCACATCCTCTTTATCCATTCATCTGTTGATGGGAACTTGGGTTGCTTCCAAGTCTTAGCTATTGTGAATAATGCTGCAATGAAGATAGGGGTGCATATATCTTTTCATACTAGTGTTGTCATGTTCTTTGGATAAATACCCAGAAGTTGAATAGCTGGATCATATGGTATTTCTATTTTTAATTTTTTGAGAAATTTCCATACTATTTTTGATAGTGGCTGTACCAGTTTGCATTCCCACCAGCAGTGTATGAGCATTCCCATTTCTCCCCTCCAACACTTGTTATTTCTTGTCTTTTTAACAATAGCCATTCTGACAGGTGTGAAGTGATATCTCATTGTACTTTTGATTTGCATTGCTCTAATAATTAATGATGTTGAACGTCGTTTCCTGGGCCTGTTGGCCATCTGTATATCTTCTTTGGAAAAATGTCTACTCATATCCTCTGCCTATTTTTTGATCAGGTTGTTATTTTTTTGTTGTTGAGTTATATGAGTTCTTTATATATTTTGGAAATTAACCCCTTGGTATATGACTTGCAAATATTTTCTCTGAGTTGGTGGGTTGTCTTTTTGTTTTGTTCATGGTTTCCTTTGTTGTGCAAAAGCTTTTTAGTCTGATGTAGTCCCATTTGTTTATTTTTTTCTTTTGTTTCCCTTGCTTGAGGAGAGATGGTATTCAAAAAGATACTGCCAAGACTGATGTCAAAGAGCGTACTGCCTATGTTTTCTTTTAGGAGTTTTATGATTTCAGGTCTTACATTGAAGTCTTTAATCAATTTTGAGTTAATTTGTGTGTATGGTGTAAGATAATGGTCTACTTTCATTTTTTTGCACGTGGCTGTCCAGTTTTCCCAATGCCATTTGTTGAAGAGACTTCCCTTTCTCCATTGTATCTTCTTAGCTCCTTTGTCAAAGATTAGCTGTTCATAGATGTGTGGGTATACTTCTGGGCTCTCAATTCTGTTGCATTGATCTGTGTGTCTGTTTTTGTGCCAGTACCACGCTGTTTTGGTTACTGTAGCTTTGTAGTATATTTTGAAATCAGGGAGTCTGATACTTCTAGCTTTGTTCTTTTTTCTCAGAATTCCTTTGGCTATTCAGGGTCTTTTATTGTTCCATATAAATTTTAAGATTCTTTGTTCTATTTCTGTGAAAAATCTCATTGGGACTTTAATAGGGATTGCATTGAATCTGTAGATTGCTTTAAGTAATATGGACATTTTAACTATGTTTATTCGTACAAGCCATGAGCATGGAATATCTTCCCATATTTTTAATGTCTTCTTCAATTTCATTCAATAATGTCTTATAGTTTTCAGTGTATAGGTCTTTCACCTCAGTTAAATTTATTCCTGGGTATTTTATTCTTATTGTGTGATTGAAAATGGGATTGTATTCTTGATTTTTCTTTCTGTTGGTTCATTGTTAGTGTATAGAAATGCAACTGATTTTTGTACATTGATTTCATACCCTGAAACTTTACTGTATTTGTTAATAATTTCTAATAGTTTTTTGGTGGATTCTTTAGGGTTTTCTATATACAGAATAATGTCATCTGCAAATACTGAGTTTTACTTCTTCCTTTCCAGTTTGGATCTCTTTTATTTCCTTTTCTTGCCTAATTGCTCGGGCTAGGACTTCCAATACTATGTTGAATAATAGGGGTAAGAGTGGGCATCTTTGTCGTGTTCCTGTTCTCAGAGGAACAGCTTTCAGTCTTTCACCATTGAATGTGATGTTGGCCGTGGGTTTGTCACAAATGGCCTTTATTATGTTGAGATACTTTCCTTCTATACTCATTTTGTTTAGAGTTTTTATCATAAATGGATGTTAGATCTTGTCAAATGCTTTCTCTGCATCTATTGAGATGATCATGTGGTTTTTATTCCTCATTTTGTTAATGTGGTGTATGACATTGATTGATTGTCGGATGTTGAACCATCCCTGTGTCCCTGATATAAATCCCACTTGATCATGGTGTATGATCCTTTTACTGTATTGTTGTATTTGATTTGCTAACATTTTGTTGCAGATTTTTGCATCTATGTTCATTAGTGATATTGGCTTGTAATTTTCCTTTTTTTGTGTTGTCATTGTCTGGTTTTGCTATCAGGGTAATGTTGGTCTCATAAGATGAGTTAGGAAGCATCCTGTACTCTTCAATTTTTTGGAAGAGTTTGAGAAGGATAAGTATTAAATCTTTGAATGTTTGGTAGATTTCACTAGAGAAGCCATCTGGTCCTGGAATTTTGTTTTTTTTTTGGGAGGTTTTTGATTACTGTTTCAATCTCTTTACTTGTGATTGGTCTATTCAGATTCTCTATTTCTTCTTGATTCCATTTTGGGAGATTGTATGATTCTAAGAATTTATCCATTTCTTCTAGGTAATCCAATTTGTTGGCATACAGCTTTTTATAGTATCCTCTTATAATCCTTTGTATTTCTGTGGTATCTGTTGTAATTTCTTCTCTTTTCTTTCTGATTTTATTTATTTGAGCCTTCTCACTTTTTTTCTTAATGAATCTGGGTAAGGGTTTGTCCATTTTGTTTATCTTTTCAGAGAATCAGCTCTTAGTTTCATTGAGCCTTTCTATTGTTTTTTAGTCTCTATTTCATTTATTTCTGTTCTGATTTTTACTATTTCCTTCCTTCTACTAACTTTGTGCTTTGTTCTTCTTTTTCTAGTTCTTTCAGGTATAGTGTTAGATTGTTTATTTGAGATTTTTCTTGTTTCTTGAGGCAGGCCTGTATTGCTCTAAACTTCCCTCTTAGTACCGCTTTCGCTGTATACCATAAGTTTTGGTATGTTGTGTTTTCATTTTCATTTGTCTCCAGGTATTTTTTGATTTCTTCATTGATCCAGTAGCTGTTCAGTAGCATGCTGTTTAGTCTCCACATATTTGTGACTTTTCCAGGTTTCTTCTTTTAGTTGATTTCTAGTTTCACACCATTGTGGTCAGAAAAGATGCTTGATATGATTTCAATCTTCTTAAGTTTATTGAGGCTTGTTTTGTTTCCCAACATGTGGTCTATCTTTGAGAATGTTCCATGTGCACTTGAGAAGAATGTGTATTCTGCTGCTTTTAGATGGAATGTTCTCTATATATCTATTAAATCCATCTGGTCTAGTGTTTCATTTAAGGCTGTTTCCTTGTTGATTTTCTGTCTGTACGATCTATCCATTGATGTAAGTGGGGTGTTAAAGTCCTCTAGTATTATTGTGTTGCTGTCAATCTCTCCCTTTAGGTCTGTTAACAGTTGCTTTGTATACTTTGATGCTCCTGTGTTAGGTGCTTGTATATTAATAAGTGTTATGTCTTCTTGGTGGAACATCCCTTTTATCATTATATAATGTCCCTCTTTGTCTCTTGATAACTTTTTTGGCTTGGAGTCTCTTTTGTCTGATATAAGTTTGGCTATACCCACTTTCTTGTGCTTGCCATTTTCTTGGATTTTCATCTTCCATCCCTTCACTCTGAGCCTATAGTTGTCTTTAGAGCTGAGATGGATCTCCTGGAGGCTGCATATTGTTGGCTCTTATTTTTTAATTCATTCAGCCACTCTATGTCTTTTGATTGGTGAATGCAATCTATTTACAATTAGAGTAAATATTGATACATGAGGGCTTAATAATGCCTTTTTATCTTTTGTTTTCTGGTTGTTCTATATTTCCATTATTTCTTTTTCCTTGTATTTCTGTCTGCCAATTCAGTTTGGTTGTTTTCTGTGACAGTTTCCTCTTTATTTATGATTTGTGACTCGGCTCGGATTTATTGTTTTGTGGTTACCATGAGGTTTGTATAAAAGATCTCATAGATTAGATAGTCCTTTTTCTGCTGATAATATCTTATCTCCATTAGCCTCTTCCCCTTGTTTTTGTTGTCACAAATTATCCTTATGTTGTGAGTTTGTGACCAAATTGAAATGGTTATAGTTATTTTTGATGCTTTCTTTACCTTTAGCCTTTCTATTATAATTAAGTGTTTACTAACTTATTCTGATATAGAGTTGCAATTTTCTTATTCTGTCTGTATATTTGTCACCTTGCTCAAAGCTTTGTAAACCATGCCTTTTTGTTTCAGGTAGGAGGGCTCCTTTCAACATTTCTTATAAGGCAGGTCTAGTGATGAAGAACTCCCTCAGCTTTTGTTTGTCTGGGAAAGCTTTTATTTCTCCTTCATATCTGAAGGATAACTTTGCTGGATAGAGTATTCTTGGCTGATAGTTTTTGTCTTTCAATATTTTGAATATATCATTCCACTCTCTCCTCGCCTGCAGAGTTTCTGCTGAGACATCTGCTGACAGCCTGATGAGCATTCCTTTGTAAGTTATTTTCTTCTCTCTGGCGCCCCTCAATATTCTTTCTTTGTCATTGACTTTTGACAGTTTTAATATAATATGTCTTGGAGAAGGTCTTTTTCCGTTGAGATAATTAGGGGTTCTATCAGCTTCATATATTTGTATATCTAGTTCCTTACCCAGGTTTGGGAAGTTCTAAGCTATCATTTCTTTGAATAAGCTCTCTACTCCTTTCTCCCTCTCATCTCCTTTTGGGATACCCATTATCCTTATGTTGCTTTTTCTAATTGTCAGATATTTTTCATAGAATTTCTTCATTTTTAAAAAATCTTAGTTCTCTCCTCTTCCCACTTGAATCATTTGTAGATTTCTATTTTTGAGCTCATGAATTCTCTCTTCCATATGGTCAGCTCTATTTTCAGTGCTTTCTACTTTATTTTTCGTCTCATTAATTGTGTTCTTCATCTCTAGAATTTTTTTTTTTTTTAAGAGTTTCAATCCCTTTGGTGTAATGCTCTTTCTGTTCATTGATTTTATTCCTGAGTTCATTGAACTGTCTTTCTGTTGTAATTCATTGAGTTTCTTTATGACAGCTATTTTGAATTCTTTGTCAGTTAGATTGCATTCTTCTGTGACTTCAAGTTTGGTTTCTGCAGAGTTGTCATTTTCTTTGTATTCTGCAATGTTACTGTAATTCATGGTATTTAATAAACTGATCCTCTGCTGGCACATTTGTGATAGTAACCACCTTTCTTATTTGGGTAAGGCTTTTGTTACTTTGGTTCTGAGCTACTTCTGGTTGTATTTGAGAGCCTGCACTTTTCACCCTTCACTGCCTCTGCTAAAGGCATGATCAGTGCCTTCCTTCTGCCACTTGTGCCTCTGGGGTTGCTGGTGCCTTGCTGCTTAGATGTTGATGCAGTCACCACTGTGGTCACCAGGCTGCAAGCACTTCTGCTGCTTCTGGGGTCACCTGGTTCTCATGTTCCTCTACTGGCTATCTGTGGGCTCTCCATAAGCTCAAGTGTTGCTGCCCCATGCACCACCTGCGCCACTGTTTCCAGGTTGTCTGGGGGTGCTGGCAGCACCACTGCTGGAAGTGCTCAGTTCATGGATGTCACTGTTGCTGCCAGGGGCCCATGGTCTTGTATGCCGCACCTAATGCTGGTAGAGCTGGTGTCAAGGATGCTGTCACTGGGGGCCAAATCATGGGTTCTGCTATGGTTCCTGAAGCTTCAGGCCACAGGTACCACCTGCCATGGCCAGGGGGGAGCAGGGGCTAAGCCGCAAATGAGTGTCGTTTCTGCTCGTGCAGTCCCTGGTCGCTGGTGTGCACCGGGGTACCCTGATACCCCAGGTCAGGGGTCCCCTTCTCAGCCAGGAGAATATGAATTTTGGATACTGTTCTCACTGCTGGAAAGACTAGTGCCACTGCTGGAGGAGGCAGAGGGGGCTGGGTCAGTGGCTCCACTTTGTGTCCTGAATCCTCAGGACATGTGTGCCAACCGTCACTGCTGCTGGCGGGAAGGAGCTAAGCCGCAAGTGCTGTGTCTGCTCCTGCAGCCTCTGTTCACTGGTTTGTGCACCAGTGTAAGGATTGTGCTTTGGATCACTGTGCTTGGAGGGAGGGAGAGGGCTGCTCCCCAGTTCCACTGCCTCCCAGAGGTCTAGTTCACCCATCTTCAGATATATAGACGCAGGGATCTCTTTGGTGTTCTAGTGTGCTGTGTAGGAAGTCCACTGTTGATCAATGGAAGTACGACTAGTTGTAACTTAGAGGGGAGAGACGAAGGGAACAAATCACTCCACCATGATGCTGATATCACTCTCTCAGCCCATATTTTAATTGGGTTATTATTTTTTGTTATTGAGTTGTATGAGTTCCTTATATATTTTGGAGATAAACCCCTTATCAGATATATGGTTGCAAATATTATCTCTCAATCTGTAGGTTGCCTTTTCACTCTGTTGATTGTTTCCTTTGCTTGGCAGAACTTTTTAGTTTGACATAGTCCCACTTGTTTATTTTTGCTTTTGTTGCCTGTGCTTTTGGTGTAATATCCATGAAATCATTACCAAGACCAATGTCATGAAGCTTCTCCCCTATGTTTTATTCTAGGAGTTTTACATTTTCAGGTTTCTCATTTAAGTCTTTAATCCATTTTGAGTTGATTTTTGTGTACGGTGTATAAGATACAGGTCCAACTTCATGCTGTTACATGCGGATATTCAGTTTTCCCAACACTAAGTAGTTGAAGAGACTATCTTTTCCCTATTGTGTATTCTTGGCACCCTTGTTGAAAATTAGTTGACCATGTATGTGTGAATTTATTTCTGGGCTTTTTATTCTGTTCCATTGGTTTATATGTCCTTTTATGCCAGTACTATATTGTTTTGATGATTGTATGTTCAGAATATATTTTGAAATCAGGAAGTGTGATGCTTCCAGTTTTGTTCTTTCTTAGAGTCGATTTGGCTATTTGTGGTCTTTTGTGGTTTCATATGAATTGTAGAAGTGCCTTTTCTATTTCTGTAAAATATGTCTTTGGAATTTTGGAAGGGATTGCAATGAATCTGTAGATTGCTTTGAGTAGTATGAAATTTTAATATTGTCTTCCAATCCATTAACATGAGATGTCTTTCCATTTGTTTGTGTCTTATGTAAGTTATTTCATCAAAGTTCTTGGTTTTCAGTTCATAAATCTTTCTCCTCCTTAGTTAAGTGTATTCCTAAGTATTTTATTATTTTTGGTACTATTTTAAATGGGATTGTTTTCCTAATTTCCTTTTCAGATGGTTCATTGTTAGTGTATAGAAACACAACTGATTTTTGTATGTTGATTTTGTATCCTGGAACCCTACTGAATTAATTTATTAGTCATAATAGTTTTTTTCATGATGTCTTGGGGTTTTCTATGTATAATATCATGTCATCTGCAAAAAGGGATAATTTTACTTTTTTCTTTCCAATTTGGATGCCTTTTATTTCTTTTTCTTGTCTAATTGCTCTGTCTAGGACTTCCAGTACTATGTTAAATAGAAGTGATGAGAGTGGGCGTCCTTGCCTTGTTCCTGATTTTAGCAGAAAAGCTTTCCGTTTTCCACCATTGAGTATATTAGCTGTGTGCTTTTCATATATGGTCTTTATTATGTTGAGGTATTTTCCTTCCATTCCTTGTTTGTTGCGTTTTTATTGTGAATGGATGTTGAATTTGATCAAATGTTTTTTCTGCATCTATTGAGATGATCATGTGATTTTTATCCTTTATTCTTATAATGTGATATATCACTTAATTGATTTTCATATATTGGACCATTGTTGCATCTCAGGGATAAATCCCACTTGGTTGTGGTGTATGATTCTTTTAATGTGCTGTTGGATTCAGTTTGCTAGTATTTTGTTGAGGATTTTTGCATCTATATTCATCAGAGATATTGGCCTATAGTTTTCTTTTCTTGTGGTGTCTTTGTCTGGCTTTGGTATTAGAATAACGCTGACCTCATAAAATGAACTTGGAAGGGTTACTTATCAATTTTTGGGAAAAGTTTGAGAAAGGTTGGCATTAATTTTCTTTAAATGTTTCATAGAACTCACCAGTGAGGGCATATGGTCCTAGACTTTTCTTTGTTGGGAGGTTTTTGATTACTGATTCAATCTCCTTAGTAGTTATGGGTCTGTTTAGGCTTTCTATTTCTTTATGACTTTGTTTTGGTAGGTCCTACGTTTCTAGGAATTTATCCATTTCTTCTGGGTTACCCAGTTTCTTGGTGGATAACTGTTCACAGTAGTCTCTTATGATCCTTTTTATTTCTGTCATCAGTTGTAATATCTCCTTTCATTTCTGATTTTGAGTTTTCTTTTTCTAGTCTAGCTAAGAGTTTCTTGATTTTGTTTACCTTTTCAAAAAACCAACTCCTAGTTTTTCTATTTTTTAATTTTCTAATTAGTTTATTTCTGCTCCCTGTTACTTCCTTCCTTCTCCTAACTTTGGGCTTGGTTTGTTCTTTTTCTAGCTTGTTGAGATGTAAAGTTAGGTTGTTTATTTGAGATCTTCTTTTTTAACGTATGCACTTATTGCTATGAATTTCCCTCTTATTATGTAAGTTTTGATATGTTACTGTTTCGTTTGCATTTGTCTCCAGGTATTTTCTAATTTCCTTTTTAATTTCCCCTTTGACCCAATGGTTGTTCAAGAGTGTGCTGTTTAATCTCCACATTTTTGTGAAGTTTCCAGTTTCCCTTCTGCTATTATTTTCTAGTTTCATTCCATTGTGGTAGGAAAAGATACTTAGTATAATTTCAATCTCTTAAATTTGTTGAGACTTGTTTTGTGACCTGACATGTGATTTATTTAGCCTAATTCCATTATCTCCCACGGGAAAAATAGGCAGAGATATTAAGCAACTTGGCTGAGATCACACAATTAATTAGAGGTCACACAATTACCAGAAATTGACACCTAACGCAATGCTCTTCCCACTGACCACACTGGCTTTGTGTTTTCTAATTTCAGCCATGTTGATTCAGGCACAATTCATCATGAAACCTTTACTTTCTAAAGCAGATTTCATTCTAAAGATTTAGGAATATAAGCAGACAATCAAATCCATTAAAAGATATAACTACCATCAATTGGTCCAGGTAAATAAGGAGTTCTCATCCAACGAAAATGTTGGTTGGCTGCAGGGACTTGACATTTGGCTAGTTTATTGAATTTCATAGAATAGATTATAGCATTTTAAATGAGCTTTTACTCTCACTCTATACAAGCAACTAACAGGAGAACCAGTTAAGCATCCTGATGCTTTCCATCAGCAACACAGGGTGATACTCCAGCTTGATATCCATCCAATCCAAGAGGTGCACTGTTCCAAGCGAATAACCTAATTCTAATAAACAGACTAGGACTTGGAGACTATCAGAAATAAATTAAATGCATTTAAAACTGAGAAACATCTACCAACTGAAAGCGTGGTGCATAACTGTCAACAGTCTTATCCTGAAATATATAGTCACAAGTATATTTGCTATGTATTTCTTTTCATAAAATAATGTTATCATTACATGGTCATCAGCATAAAACATATTAAAATGCTTTAAGTCATAGAGGCTGTGATACAGAGCTGTGCACAAGCAATGATAGTATATTTCTTCAAAGATTAGGGTTTAGAACTACATGAATAGCAATGGGCTATTGGGTTCATGCTCATTTGTTTTATTTAAAATAAAAGTAATTTTGAGAATGTGTGACAATAAGTTCACAATGGTTAAAGCCTACAAATTATAGCACTCCCCAAGAATTTAAAATATATGGCAAAAAAGGGAGTCTGTGGCCACATAAATTTGGGATGTACTAGATTATTTCCAAAGGTTATAAGTTTATATGGCCTTTTTGTGCAGAACATTTTCTGGGACTTAAGATTTAAAGGTGACACTTTGGGAAATGTCCTACAGGGGAACAATATAAACCACTATCATTTACTGAGCACTTATTATGCACCATCATGCATGTGTATGTTACCTTCGCATCTATAAGGAGTAGAAGCACCATTATCACTTATATTTTATACATGAGGAAATACTTGCCCATCCATTTAACCCAACGGCTCTAAATAGAGGAACATTTCCAGACTGTATGCAGAAATCAACCTCTGGAATTGAAAAAGGTCCCAAGTTTTATTAGAAATATGTCACTAGATGGTAGGAATCCAAAGCCTGTGAAATATGCTGTGATGACACCCAGTTTGCTGATCCACAGCATTTCCATCATGTTAAATAACAATTTTGAGAACTCAGCAAGCTCCCAGAATTATATATAAATTTCATCTTTAACCCTGAACTTGCACTGCAGAGGCATACAATCGATAGAATTGTTTAGTTGAAGAAGAATTTCTCAAGCATGGAACATGGATAACCTGCAGAGTCCTCTAGATTGTCCGAAGTGTAAACTCCTGGAGAGACCTAGAAACTAGAGCATTATCACTGGCCTCTGTAGATGCGGCTAAGGAATCTGCATTTTAAGCAAACACCTCAGGGCACTCTGCTGTAAGCTCAAGTTCGAACGTGGAATTAGGCCAGAAAGAGTCCATTATATCTCTTTTAACTAATAAGAATAACCTTAATATTCTTCAACTAGAACCAGTTCAGAAGACAAAAGAAGGAATAGTCCATTTGGGCATTCCAATGCATGTCCCATTATTGGCAGTGAGTTCAGGGGAATTCAAAAGTTTGACAACAGTTTTCTCAGGTTTACAGCTTTGGCAGCCATAACCACCAGGGTCTCATTTTGCCAGCCACAGACACATTTTGTGCTCTGGGAGAGAGGACTTCCTTCCGCAGCTGTTGACTGAGAAACCCACTAAAGACGCACAAGTCATAATTTTTCCCTCTGTTCCCAAAGGCACATTTCAAAACTTATATAAAACAGTCTTCATAATTAAATAACTAGAAGTAAGACCAGAATAAAATTAAGTCAAAATTAAAAACTCCCTTACGTTTTAGGAAGTATACCTCCAAATATACAGTGTTTATCTCTGGGTGATGGGATTATCAATAACTTTTATTCTTTATACTTCCCAGGTTTTAAATTTTTTACAGTGGCCCTCTATTGGTTTTTATTTTGATTATGAAAGAGTTTTAATTTACAAAAGTACTTTTTAAAGAAAGTGGATTTTGAGGCCTCAGAAAAGCATTCTAATCTTTCATAGCATCAATTCTATTCTTTCAGAAATAGCATTCTATTTTACATTTTCACCCTAATAATGCAAAACAGGCAGTCGAAGGGCTGGTCTGGTGGTGTAGCGGTTAAGTTCGTGCATTCTGCTTCAGTGGTCGGGAATTCACAGGTTCGGATCCCCAGTGTGGACCTACACACCACTCATCAAGCCATGCTGTGGCGGCGTCCCATGTAAAGTAGAGGAAGATGGGTACAGATGTTAGCCCAGGGCCAATCTTCCTCAGCAAAAAGAGGAGGGTTGGCATCAGATGTTAGCTCAGGGCTAGTCTTCCTCTCTCTCTCTCTCTCTCTCACACACACACACACACACACACACACACATAGCAGTCGACTCTTAAGAACGTGAGGTTGTCTTCTAATCTTTTTAGCAGGCTTATGCGTATGTTCTCTTGATCCAATGGCAAGTGCAAGTGTGAGAGAAAGGAATGAGCTAAAAATGTAAGACTTTGGAAAACATCTCAAGGTAAGCAAAAATGAGAGGATCCTGAATATTTTCATCTGAAGGACTAAGAAAGATTATGACACTGCGTTTCAATTCTAAGATGCAAATTTTTCACAATCTAACATCTCTGAATTTAGGATGTTATCTTTTTGTTAAATAAGTTTTGAGATATAATTCACATACCATCAGTCACCCTTTTAAAGTGTACAATTCAGTGGCTTTTCATGCAACCACCATGACCATATACATTTAGAACATTTTTGTGTAATCATGAAAGTAATCATGTAGTAATCACTCTTTATATCCTCTCTCTCCTCAACATCTAGCAACCACTAATCTACTTTCTGTCTCTGTGAATTTGCCTCTGACATACAATATGTGACCTTTTGTGTCTGGCTTCTTTCACTTAGCATGTTTTCAAAGTTCATCCATGTCACAGTACATATCATTACTTCATTTTTATAGCTAAATGATATTCCATTATATGGATATATTTTGTATTATCCATTCATCAGTTGATGGACTTTTGGGTTGTTTCTACTTTTTTGGCTACTGTGAATGCTGCTGCTATGAAGATTCATGTACAAGTTTTTGTGTGAACATGCTTTCAACTCTCTTGGGTACGTACGTAGGAGTGGCAACACTGGGTCACATGGTAACTGTATATTTTTCCCTTTGAGGAACCGTCAAACAGTCCCAAAGCAGCTGCCCCATTTTAAAATACCACCAACAGCATATGAGGGTTCTAATTTTTCAACACTTTGCCAACACTTGTTATTGTATTTCTTTTGACTTTAGCCATCCTAGTGGGTATAAAGTAATACCTCATGGCTTTAACTTGCATTTCTCTAATGGTTAATGATGCTGAGCATCTTTCTGTGTGCTTATTTGTATATTTTCTTTGGAAAAATGTTTTCAAATCTTTTGACCACTTTTTAAGTGGATTGTCTTTTTATTGGTGAGTTATGAGAGTTTTTTACATATTCTGGATAAAAGTCCCTTATCAGATATATGATTCCCAAATATTTTCTCCCATTTTGTGGGTTGTCTTTTTACTATCTTGACCATGTCCTTTGATGCACAAAACATTTTAATTTTGATGAGTCCAATTTACCTATTTTTTCTCTTATTGCTTGTTTTTTGGTGTTGTATTTAAGAAATCATTGACTTATCCAAGATCACAAAGATTTACTCTATATTTTCTTATAAGAGTTCCATAGTTTTAGCTCTTTGATCCATTTTTTGCACTTCATTCTTTTGCATGTGGATATCTAGTTGTTCCCAGCTCCATTAGTTGAAAACACTGTTCTTTCCCTATCGAACAGTCTTGGCATCTTTGTTGAATGGGACGTATCTTACAATTGTAACTGGTTATATTTTTCTATAACGTCTCTTAGAATTTATGGCATCTTAGATTCAATAAAGCACAGAACACAACTTCTGAAATAAAAGCCTATATAAATGTGCATTTTCCTTTTTTTTGGAAATAAAAAATTAATTTCCCTCAACAATATTAAGAATCCTTGAATATCAACGTGATGAGAAAAAAAGCTGTCATAAATACATACTTTTTCTTACGAAAGATATTAGTTTAAGGCTTGAAGGCTTACACACAATCTCTCGTTAAAAGCGAACAAAGACTGTCATAAAAGTAGCAATATGTCTATAGCGATCAGGAAGAAAATCCATTAATTCTACAAGCCAGGTTAAATTCTCCTGTATGTTAGATTTGACAGTGATGTAATGTTACAAGAAGTAGTAATATAAACACCAATGGAATTTATTTAATTAAAAAACTAAGGAGATTTTCAGAATCTACATTTAAATATGTATTGTGCAGAATATAAAACAATAATAAAGTCAACTGTTTGGGATTAACTAGGAAGTTTGAGAAATGCAAAAATCAAGCATACTTTTGTATCAACTCCCTACTGAATGTCCAGATGAACACCGTGACAACTACGTTTGAGAAAAGAACTCACAAACATACTGAGATCCATTTAATAGTTTTTGAAGATTTTCCCTGTAAAATGGCTTGTATTTCCACAGATACAATAGTGAAGAAATAAACTTTTCAATTTGACATGAAATATAAAAGAACAGTTTTACAAATATATTCATAAAATTTACTGCTCATAACACTATACATGGTAAATATGACCACCCCCTTAACTTATAGACTATTTAATACAGAGAAGCACTCTGTCATCTCAGCTGAAAAGAAAACAGACTTCCCTTTCCAGTTGTTTAGAAACAGTTAAATAGAACTGGAAAAATATTTGTTTTTCCCCCATCTTCCTCTAGGGATTCTTCACGAGGAGGAAAACTGACTTGAGAGGAAATAAGTTTTACTAAAAAGAAATACTGAAACTTCTTTTGTTTTACTGCTTCAGTAATGCTTACATTCCTTTAACAGATCCTGGAGCACCTCACCGGCCTTTGCCTGGGTCATAAAGAAATGATAACAGAGCTGCGGTCTGCGTCCAGCACTGAAGGAGGACCTTCACCCCCGCAGCCCAGGAAGGCTGATCAACCCGGGGACAGGAGATCGACAGCCAAGGGAACGGAGCTGGATCTGCCTTAAAATCAAGGTTCTGTGGTTTGTCTACCAGAAATTCCACTGTTACGAGGCAGGATTGCATGAAGGTAACTAGTTTGTAGCCAGCATTAACAATGGTGTGATCATACATCCTTTCATGCAAATCCAAAGAACAGAATGGCTTTAAAAAAGAAAAGAAGTTGATCAAAATCATAGAACTGCAGGTAACAATTCTGTAACCTGTGTTACACTTCAAGGAGAAAACGTGCTCCTCTTAAACTCTCAAAAGTGCCCAAATAACAATACTGAGCTCCCAAATAACAGGAGTTTTTTTTTTTGTAAGCAAAAATAAAGCATTGAAGCTTTATGAAGAGTTCTCCTCAACTTTCCTAATACAGTATATGTAATAACTTAAAATAATTTCCCTATTATTACTGGAAATAAATTCTACTACAATCACGTGTATGCCATTTCCTGGCATATTTCTGCATCCAGGTTCATTAGTCTCCTTAATGGAGCCCATCATTTTTCCAATGGCTTTCTCCTTTCTTTAAACCCTAACCCTGAAATTCTATAACCAGCTATATCACGTGGCTTCCCTGAGGCACAAAGGTACCAAACTCTATAATTACTACTGAGGAATGATAAATATGCTATTTATATTAAAAGCTTTTAATTCTTTTGGGCCATAGTTGGGGGGGGGGGGGACAACCCAGAAAACCTAATACTTACTCTGTAGTGTGAACTGTAGCCCTTTTTGCAAAAAGCAGAACCAAATAAGGGAAATGTTAAGAGTTGCAGCATGCATGACCCAGCAGCACCGAATATTAATAATAAAAAAATTCCAGACTAGAAAAATATTCAGAGTTGTATCCCATCCACTCTGAATCATTTTTTTTCTGTAGTAAACTGACGTAAACAACTGAAAAAAATAATATCTATGGGAATACATCACTGGGGCCTTACTTCTGGAAACCTATTCACAAAAGGCATTTTGGTCAGGCCACGATCAGCGTAACTGGTCGGCATCTTCCTATGTACACCCCTGGGGGAGTGGGACGCACCCTGTAATGGGATGGCAAGCAAGACATAAAAACAGAAGTGACCTTTAGAAGTTACCTTTTCTGAACTTATTACTCTATTTTGGTGAGCTCGAGTTCTTTATTCTCACAAACTAAATTGCTCTCAACTCTGAAAAAGAAATCTCATTAGCCAAAATTATAAGGAGATCTTACTAGAAGTGGCCAAGGTGAGCGTGGTTTCCTTTTTGCAGACTTGCCACCTCTCTGTGGCTCCTTAGGCAGGGCGGGAGGGACCTCACCTGGAAGTCAAATAACAAGATGTGGCGTGGATAGAGGGCGGTTCACTGTTACCCCTTCCAAGAGCTTGGAATTTTATTACCCAAATTTCAACTTACACTTAGCTATCTGAGTTTACTAAAAGTCAGAAACTTTTCAGGTTGGAAGATAACTTTATTTTTGGGCATATTTTGCATGCAGAATTACTAGATTTATGTATAGTTCTTGAAATGGAAGATTATATCAGAGCATAACTTTCTGGAAAAAAATTTTTTTGATAGGTAAAATCCAGCCATTCTGTATGCAAGACCCTTTACCTTACAGGATGTTTTTAGGGTATCAAGATTCCTCAAACCACCTTCTACCCATATAGCAAGAAAAGGGACCGTGTGCCTCCTTTATCATTTTGTGGAGCCCAAAGAATCATAAGTGAAAAGACACACTCTATCAGTGAAAGCCAATCATTGGAGTCTCTGGCTAAATCACAGCCATTCGATATATTACTCTAGGCAATTCCATTTTTCTCTTTCATTTTTTGTCTGCAGGTAGAGTAAGCTATACAAGTTGAGTAAGCTATCGATAAGAGGGCTGTTGTTGGATTTTCACACCACTTAAAAATTACCAAAACAAAAACGCCTCATCCTAAACAATTCTCTCCACTAAAAAGTAAAGCTATTTTAAAACTGAGAGGCTGAACTTCTTATATATAAACTCAAATTAAGCAGCAGTATTCCAGAGTAATACATCTTACTACTTTAAGGAAATGGACATTCAAAATGGGTTATAACAATTGCAAACAGGCAAAATATTTGCCAGTAGGCAAAACATGGATATACCAATTCAAGTATGGATCTAGTATATTAGAATCATATAAATTATATATGTTTACAAAGGTTAAAAAAGTGTAGCACGAATCTGCAATGGTCAATTTACGAGGATGTTAGCTTAGATAAATACTTGCTGCATGTGGCAGGAATCTATGTCAGCTGAGCCAGCTCTGTCAGTCTCAAGTCCAAGGATCCTGACACTCTGGGAGCAGTGACACTACTGGTACCCAGCAGAGAAAGAGCATCCAAGAATTATTATTCAAAATGAAACGAAACTAACAGAGAGGGATGGCAAAGCTCATATGAAATTCTGATTTAATTATTCCTCAGTAAACACTCATTTGCTCTCTTGAAATCAGGAATTTCAAATTATATCTGCAGATGTACCACTTGGCGTTGTGTATATCTAATGATCACATTTAAATTTAGTTTGATTTGCAAACATTTTCAAAACTTGCAGGGCTCCATAAGCTGCACAGGAAGGTGACAGATGGCAGAAAGGGAGTAACAAAAACCACTCTATCATTGTGATATGTTGCTTTTAGGCTCACAGAATTTTGGCTTTCTTAAGGAAGAAAAAAAAACTTATGAAAACCCAACAAGTGGTTTTAAAAAGTAAAATCTTATTTTTAATCACTCTTTCTTACACAACTCACTAAGCAAATAAACTTGATATTATGTACCTAGGCCATGTTTACTGCTGCAATAATCACCCTCAGTTAAAGAATTTTTAAAAGTTGCTGCATTTTAATCAACCAAACAGTTCTGGCTATCTATGCAAGATGAGTATCAGGGACAGACCATATCAGGCAGAAAGGCAGACTAAAAAACTACGGAAAATTCTCTGTTTGAAATGCCAAGGTATTCAATGAATGTGTGTATAAAGTAATTAAATTCCACCGAAGTTAAAAAAAGAAAACATGACAACATAAGAATATTCTCTCTCCAAAAAAGAAAAATAAATCAGAAAAAAGCCCCAGATTTCAAAACCACCACTTGTGCCTAAAGGTCTCCTGTCCACCACCAACATTTTGTGGAGCCCCTTTGGTATCGGTCAGATTCTAGCCTGTATCAAGTATTTCCAGACACCGAGTGTCTTCCTCTCAACACCCACACCATGCAGCAAGGAAGGGTGCACATTAAGAGCCAACAACTTTTGAATAAATTTCTTCTACATTTGTAAAATATGATTTAAAGTCTTGTCCAAGTCTACAAAGGAAAAGACTTGTTTAAAAACCCAAGGTTAAAATAAAAGCATGGCATTTTAAATCCAATTATTACAAAGATAGTATGGTTTAATCAAGCAGACTTCAATGACGATGCCACTGTTTGGAGCATGCAACACACCACTGGTATCTGTTAAATTCCTGGCATGTTTCATCATCGTGTCCCCTCTTTTTTCCCAGCCTCAGGTTCCCCTCCCCTTAATAAACAGCATTATAAAAAGGTAAAATCTAGAGTTAGTGGTAAAATCTTCACAGTAACCTGTTAATAAAGTCATAAACGGCTGTCAAGGGCATCAGTCAACTGGACCTTGGAAAATTAATTTGATGCAGTTCTGTTCCCCAGCCAGCTGTGTGGCACAGAAAGGGCAGGCAGCGTGAAATGCGTGAGTTCCATGAGGCAGCGGAATCTGAGACCAGTATTTTGCAGACTTCTCCGAGCACACATGTCCACAAGGGGTGAACGCGTGAGTTGGAGGTCCTGCGTCTACGTAAAACCCGGCCTCGCAGCCGAGCCAGAGAGGGACGTAGGGGCCCACAGTCCTGCACATGGGACACTCCCTCTCGTTGGCCTCCGTGTCGCTCCGGTGGCCCCAGTTGTGGTGGCCGTGCACGTGGCCGCAGCTGAGGTAGGCCCAGGGCTGCTTTTCCTCTACCACCTCCTTCCTGCTGATGCTGGGGAAGGCCAGGGTGTTGAGCCCCACGGGGCACTGCGGCCGGGCGGCGTTGATCTCCTGCCGCAGGGCTTCTATGTGTTTCTGAGTTGGGGCCTGAAAGAGGCCGTCTGCCGTTCTCCAGAGGAGCGTGGCCCCGCACAGGTCGATGAGGGAGCCGTCCTGCAGGACGTTGGTCTCACTTTCCACCTACAACAAGTTTGATAAATATGCCTTAACAGCAAAATTCAGCAAATCACTCTAACATCCTTTCCTCTCGAGATAAACAAAAGCCGTCTTTGAAGTAAACACAGGGAGGCAGTTTATCTCACTACAAACAGGTCTGGGGAATAACTCATCCTCCCTGAGCCTCAGTGTCCTCATCTGGACGTGGCATATAACACACACAGGCCACATGCACAACCTAAGCACAACACACAAGCTTCACGTGTGTAATTAATGCAGTGGTTACTTTAACGAACACAAATCTCCTCACGTTTTTTTTTTCCTCCTTAAGTCAATAACACAATTACTCTTTGATCTCATAACAGATAGCAGAGGTCCTACCAGTCCATCCAGGGAAGGCTCATACCCATCTCGACCAGAGCCAATCCAGTACTGCAGTGGTCCAAACGACTGCTGGGGACCCTGAGCTTCAGACAATCTATCTTTTATCCTGCACTCCTAAGGTCTGGAGCAGAGTGCTCACCGTGAGCCCTCATATTCAAAAGGACAGCTGTGCTCTGACCAGGTGCTGACGAGACTGAGGAACGCTGACAAGCAGCGCAGTCAGACAGGGTCAGCATGTGCTCTGAGCCCTTGGGGCAACAAGACCAACGAAACCTCTCCCCACCCCGAGAGCCTCGTTCTTTAGAGTGGGAGGCAGACGTGCTCGAGGTGGCAGCCAGTGATGGTCACAGAGAGCTGTAAGTGCTGTGCGAGGCCATGTCACCACAGCGGCTGAGAGCACGGACTCCGGAGCCAACTGCTGGGGTTGGATCCTGGCTCCATCACTGACTAGCTCTGTGACCTCGGGCAGTTACTTAAGCTCCCTGTGCCTCAGATTCCCCATCTACAAAATGCAGATAGGGGGATTGCGAGGGTTAAATAAGTTAATACAAATAAAGTTCTTAGAACAATAGCTGGCAAGCAGTAAGCACTATGTAAGCATTTGCTACTGTTACTCTGATGATGATAGAAGGTCAAGAAATGGTTTTCAAAAGGGTTTTCCTTGAACGGAGATTTGAAAAAGATGCTGTCAGGAGTCAGTGGGTGCGAGATAAGAGAGCAGAAAGAGGCACGGAAAGGCCACACAGCACGAGCATCGAGGGAACAACACGGGGTGTAACTAGGCTCAACAGACAGCTGAATGGAGCTGGAGGGAGCACAGGGCGTGCTGGGGCGGGACACCATACCCGGGCTGGAGAGGTCAGCCGGCCTCCTATGCCCCACGGTGGTCAATACAGAGTTCTAGGCAGCTATAAAAGAACAGATCTGCCCTTCCCAAAGGTCCCTTCTAGAAGCGTGGAGGATGGACTGGATGGGTACAAGACTAGAAGTGGGGAGACAGTGGGAGCTCCCTTTCCAGGCAAAGAGGGCGGGGTCATCTCCACAAAGAGAATGTCAGTGGCAACAGAAAGAGGCACAGCTATCAAACATTGAGGAGTTAGATGCAACAGCCCTTAGCTCTGCATTTAGGAAGAAAAACTTTTACATTTCTGCTTTACTGTCTAGGTAGAATGTGGCTTTCCACGGACAGGGAATCTAGAAGAAATGACAGATTTTGGGGAAAAGACAGTAACTTCAGTTTTGGGAGTGTGGAGTCTGAGGGCCATGCAGAGTGCCTGCCGCGGGATGCGTAAGAGCCTCGTGCACTGCAGCGTGGGACACAGCTGGCTTGGGAAAGCACATCTGGATTTATCAGCATCTGGGAGAAGCCCCAGGAGCGAATGACACTGCACAGGCAGGGTCCTTAGGAGTCAGAGAGGACCAAGGACAGAGGCAGGGGCATCCCACCGAGGCTGGGGCAGAGGCAAAGAACCATATAAAGGGAGAGACAGGTACGGGAAGAACAGAAATTTTGTCGTTCTCTGACTCCAAGGGCTTTGCTGGCTCTCCACTGCCCTCAGGATGAAGCCCAAACTTCTTGACAAGCTTCAAGCATCATCTGCGGTGCGGCCGCCCCACTCCCTCCTGCAGGTGCAGCTCCGGCCTCTGTTACGGTGACCCAGGGCTGCCCCGGCAGCGGCGCAGAGTTCCAGTCTATGAATGCGTTCAGTTTGACTGCCCCCAGGCACGTGCATGAGCGACCTCAGCCTAGAATTCTCCATCACAGCACAGCCCACCCCCTGAGCAAACTCCTGCTCATCATCCAGGTCTCACTTGGACGTCACTTTGCCCTGAAGATTTGTCTGATGAAAAAAGAAGCCCCTCCCTAATAAGACAGTACCAAATATTAGTAGTTAGAAAAAGTTCAAGTCCCAACTAAAAGACAAGTCTTAATACCGTACAGGACGAACATGGTGACCCCTTTCAAATAAGCTTTTGTAAGCCTGCTGAAGCTCCCCATGCCCCAGCATGCCCCATGGTCTCCTCCCCTCTCCCTGTGCTCAGGAGCTCCCTTCCAGTGCTGACCACAGGGCATTCTCAGAGGAGCTCTCATCTCGGCACAGAACTGTGTCTGAGAGAATAATCCTGATGTGGTGAGAACCTGGGTTTGGTAGGGCCACGCTGCTGAACACCCCTTCTTTCCTCCTGCAAGGCAGTTCTTGGTAAACAATAACACCTTATCACAAATTTTGAGTCTATGGTCTTTTATTTTCCACATATTCTTGACCCCCATGTCTAAGATAGGTGTCCCTCCAAGGGACTCCTGTACCTTCTGGTACTTTCTCTATGACTGTGGTCAACACACAATATCCTAATGATTTGTTGCCTCGTCTGTGACCTTTTCCAGACGACATGGTTCCAGGGCAGAGCCATGGGCATCCTGTTCACTGCCGGAGCCCCAGCTCCCAGCCCTGGCTCCGTCGTAACAACTAACCAACTATGGACTGTTGCTGTGGACAGCACGGCTCCATCCTTACTTAGTTCCCACAACAATCCTATAAAACACGCACTAGTATTATTCCAATTAAACAGATGTGAAGCTAGGCAGAGAGAGAGCAAGTTACTGATTCAAGGCCACAGAGCTACTAAGTCGTGGCACCAGGACTTGGGCCTCCGGCCTGACTTCAGAACCATCCATATACAGTGGTGCTCAAAGAGCAGCCTGTTTTCCCTCGTAACTGTATTTCTTATGTGCTATCTCTATCTGTGCAGTTTTTCTCCAGAATACAGTGTGTGAGAGGCACCATGGTGAAGATACCACTGTGTAGAGGCAAGGGTTTAGATTTTACTTTTTAAATTATACCAAAAAAAAAAAAAGGTAAGGAGAAGGCACCAGGAAGGGACAGTGTTGTGGAAGAGACAGTGAAACAGAAGGGCCCTACACATCAGACAGCTGAGTGTCGCGGAGAGAATTAAACCCCACCCACCGTGCACACGCAGGTGACTTCACCTTGCATAACGCCCCGGCTTCCTCACCTGTGAGTGGCAGCAGCGTCCACGCCGCCTCACAGGGCTGCTTGAGTAACGCCCGGGCGGGAAGGAATGGCAAGCACCTGGCGGAGCCTGCACGCAGCAACACTATGCCTGCTTTTGTCATCTCACTGAGATAGGCAAGCAAATCAACTTCACTGAATTTACTTAATGTTAGACAAAGCCAATATAGTTTAATAGAACACCTCAAATATAATTTGATAAAATACTCAAGCGTCTACTAGAGCAATATCATAAATGTTACTGATATTATCATCAACTAGGTAAAGGAATAGGACACAAAATCCATCCACCCACTTATTTACTCAGGGGGTTAGGCTCCTGAAAAGACATTTCTCCCACATTTACTTCATTATGTTAATCAAGTACAAAGCACCAAGGTTCCCTAATTTGCTGTAATGATGAAAAAACACGGTGATTTGTTGTTAAAAACACATTAGTGTTCTGATTCACATGAAATGCTGAGTGTGGGACTGATCCAGAACCCTCTACCAGCACTGGCTCCACACTGAGGACAGAGGCGTCTACCACGGTCATGACAAACCACTTCTGGACTGCAAGTGGATCACTTGATTCTCCATATTCTTATACTAAATTGCAATGAAGACTACTGCCAGAGACTGTTTCCAAAGTCTAATCTCCAGATACACATAATTGATATCAAATGCTACCAGCAACTGCACAGGACCAAAGAGTCACACGCTGAAACAGAAACACAAAGAATCAGTAGGTTTTCATCTAGGACAGAGGCCAACTGTCCTCCAGGTTAACAAGAGGGGACTGCAGGGAGGACGGGTCCCTTCGTCCCCACAGCATCATTTCCTACAAGCCCGAGATCACACTGACGGAAACCCGGAGCCCTTCGTCACTGGCTGGGTCAGTCAGACACTATCAAACAGTACAGCACAGCTTTACGTCCATCTAAGGAGCTCTTAAAGGGACAGCCTCAAAATGAGTCTAGATTTAATACAACCCATTAATACGAGCTATTTTTGGAGTTGCTTCTTTTCAGGAGCATTGCAAGCTTCTCTGGCACACACAGCTGCCTGAGCTGGTCACTACACAGTCACCAGAGTGGGCAAGAAACTCATCCTGTGCTGTGCCCTCCTGGACAAACAAGCCCTTCCTGGACTCCAGCCTTTGCTTTATATTCACCCAGAGAGGCAGATGCTCTAGTGTGAGCCATCCCCGGTGACAGCCAGATGTGATTCCCCACAAGGCAGCCAGGAGTCCAGACTATCAATCAGGGGGACTTGAGTTTCAATCCCATCTGCTGCCACCTTCTAACTCTCTGGTGTTGGGCAATACTTAACTTCTCTATGCCACACCTTCCTCATCCATAAAGTGGAACGATTCCCCTTCCCTGCAAGGGCTACGGTGCAGATTCAATGAGCTAATGTCTCTGACATGTTAAGGCAGTGCCTGCACCCAGCAACCATTTCCTGACTTCTTCCTGTTGCTGTTATAACGATTAATAACCAGTTCGGCCAACCGAGGTCAGTTTTGTGTAAAATTATCAGATCATCACACAGAGAGTTATTTGGAAAAACTACTTTTGCATTCTCTTCCCTATTTATAATCTTTTGAAAAGTGTTTAAACAAAGTTTATTCAATTTGCTTGGCCTTTCTTAGAAAATGTTTCTCACACTAAAGCCTTTTGTCTTAACTTTCTATTTTAATTGTGCAGGATTAAACTCTGGCATAATGATTTGCACTAACCTCTCGAAAGATGGGTTTTTGAGGTAACATTATATAAATTTCAGATGGGTGGGGGCAATTACTAATGGGTATGGTTTTTGGGGAAGGGTAATGAAAATGGTCTAAAATTGATTGTGATGATGGTTGCACAACTCTGTGAATATACTAAAAGTCATTGAGTTGTTCACTGTAAGTGGGTGAATTGTATGCTATGCAAATTATATCTAAATAAAATTGTTAAAAAAAAAAAAAAAAAAGAAAATGCTTCTCAGTTTTACTCAGCTGTGATGCTACAAGACTGGGCTTGATTGTAAAATGCAGAAGCTATACCTGTAGCTGGATAATGGTGTAAAATAGAAATTAAAAAAAAAATTCCCTAAAATCAAACATCAATAGAGAATAACTAACCAGGTTAGTAAAACCCCATCTTTCTACATCTTAGAAATATATGGTTATCATCTTTCACTCTGAAAAATGTTAGATCACATCCTCTATTCCCTATATTTTTTCTATGGGGGTTTTGAAGAAAACATTTGTTCTCTCTTGTTCTAGCTTCTACCTAACAACTAATTAAAAGTACTGGAGTGGAAAGTTTACTAAGAACCTTTTGGTATTGGGCCACACAGCTATGGCAGGATCAGAGACCCAAAGCTCCCCATTTAAGGTATAACAATTATTCTCCATAGACGAGAGGGTTAAAAAACCAACTGCTTTAGGGCATTTGGGATAAGTAGTAATATTTATAGGAGAATATTCAACATACCAAGTCAATGCACTATGTGAATTATTCCAAGCAAAAGCTGTAACTATGATTTTAGTGAATTACACAGGAAATTATGTATTAATTTCTTACTACAAACTCAAGTGGGAAAAAAGCTAACTTAATTATCTCCACAAAGTCTAGTAAATAATTCTGCAATTCATAATTTTCACTGATTAGTCTTGGACCGCTCAGGATTTTTCCAAATTAGTAAAGTTTTATACTAAAAATAAGTTTATTCTTCTTAAAGTGAATTTAAGCAGAATTTTGTGGTGAAGTATATAATAAATTAGGCATGCTCTTAAGGTAGTTATGGAGCAAAAGATCATTTTCTTCCACTGTGGGAAAAGCTTGATCATTAAAGGAAATAAGGCCACATCCCTCTTACTTTCGGGGCTTGCAGAACTCCCCCTCTCCTGGGTCAGGTACACAGCACTCATACCTGCAGAAGGTTCTGAATTTCAGGGGAGGAGCCAGGTTTTGGCAGTTTGGTGCCTTTTCCAGAGTGAAGTCCACTCACCAGCTTTCCCCGCTGCTGGGCTGACCTGGTTTCTCGCAAGGTGTACACGTCTCCGCAGACGGAGATCTCACGCCAGACCCCAGGCTGGGACTCCTCAGTGAAGCCCCCTCGTGGGTGCATCACCAGCACGCCGTTGGTAGTGAGCCCATCCATGTGGCCGTCGGGGTTTTTCCATTTTGCTGCCTTTTCCTGGAGAGCATACCACAGAACAGAAAAAGCATGCTCATCCTTCAGTGCAAAATGAAGGCATTCTAGAATCTCTCTGAAATACTGGGTAGGGGCAGAGGGGAGGAAAGGGATGAATTTTCATTTTCTATTTAAAGCTAATAATCAGAAGGATAAAATACACAATTAGTCCAACGATATGAAAGAAGTGCTAAAGTGGATGAACGACTGATCACCGGCTACACGATATTTGTCTCGGGAGCTTAAATGCCCGGGCCTCTCTCTGAGAGTCTTTTTTAAAACCCTGGGTAACTCCAGGAATCTGGTATGTATTCTTCAGTTCTATTCATGCAGTGCTTTCATCCGATTATTTAAACATGCTTTATATGAACTCATTATCAGGGAAGCATGCAGAGGAAGAGGGAAAAAACAGAATTTTTATTAAACACACAAAATTCCAAAAAATGTTCAGTCAACAAGTTGTGGCCACTATGTTTTCACACAAATTGGTGTTTCTATCCTCAAAGGTGGGAAGGCACAAGCAACCCGATGCGCCGGCAGGACAGACACTCTCGCCCGCCTGCACCACAGCAACTTCTCTCCTTTCTTGGGGACAGAGCCAGATACTGTTCACGTGACTCAGGGGTAAATCCTGGTTCAGACTCAGTCCCGTTGCCGATGACTGGTTTAGGGGAGGACAGATGACTGAGCACTGGTCAATGAGACAGGGCTGAGTCTCCTGGGAGGCTTCCTGGAAAGGTTTCTCTGCTCTAAAAAGAGACGAGGCAGAAACGGTGCCTGACTGCCCCTTCAGCTGGAAGTTGTCGTGCAGCAGGAGGTGAGTGGCAGTGCAGGAGCCCCCTCCCACCCACGAGAAGACCTCGCCCTGGGGAAGCTGATGCACCAGAGAGGCAGAGAGCGAGACAGCAAGAACCTGGTTCCCCGGATGTCAGAGAACCCCCGAATTAACCACCCCCGCAGCTGACCTTCCTTGGCGATTCTTGTAACTGGGAGAATACATTTCTATTATTATTTAGGCCATTTTGAGTGTTTTTTTTTTTTTCCTGCAAAAATACCCTGATTCAAAAGGAACTATATTAAATCTGGATATCCACTAAAACTTTTGGGTTTCATTTACCTGGAAACCCTACAAAGGCAGAGACTTTTAATCTGTTTTGTTCTCTGTAATATGACATCTATAATACCCAATACAGAACACAGCAAACACCCAATAAAAATGTTTGAATGAACGAATGAATAACTAACATTTTCCTTTGAACCCTAATTTATCTAGATTTGACCATTTATTTTTCTCTCTGAAATAGACCCCCTTAAATCTACCATATATACATTATGTACAACGTTAATATATATACTTCAAAAAAGTAATTACTGTGCAAATCATAATATAGCAAATATAACAAATAATAAGCAATGACTTAACTATTGTCAGATTTTTAATAACAGCTTTTCAAACTGACCATCTGAAAACTAAAATCTCAAAACCTAACTGGAGGCACTGTGTGAAGCAAATTTTTTGGCCATAATTAAATGTTATACGTGATAACAATGGGTGTTTCTCTTGAAACAATGTACTTATTAATAGTACTTACTCCAAGAAATATGTTTTTGGAAGAGTCGAATCCGGCTGCAAATATCCGTGCCGTGTACGGCTCGTTCCGGTCACAGACGATCCTGCAGGCAAACCTGGAGATGGTGCTCTGTGTAATCTGCGCCTCGTCGTTGTTCTGACCGCCTGAAATTGTGTCTGTCACCACGAAGTCGATAGGGCTTTCTGTTGATCGGCCCACCTAAATAAATCAAATATATTTGTGATTCACTTGAAAAAGATCATGTCACCATATTTTGTTCACTCAGGTTCCCTTTAACATTCATTATCTCTGCTCTGAAGGTCAGAATTTAATTAACAATATTTTCATTTCTGCTCCTTTCTTGTTGAACTAAGGGAGATATTATGGTAACCAACCATCAGATTTTCAGTGTTAAGAGAAAAGCTCAATTTTCTGTTCTTGAGGAAAAGAGACCTTACCCCAAACAGACTTTATCTCTTGGATCAAGTAGAAACATTACTTTGACAGCAAACCTTGTTTTTTTTTGGTATTTCCAGGTGGAAAAAAGCAAGATTTTAAAGGAAGCCAACAAACAAAGGAGCTCCTGCCCTGACTCTTGCCCAGCTCCAGTGACTGGCTTCCCATGGAGTGAGTCCACCAGTGACTGAGAGCACAGAGGAGAAGAGCCCTAACCAGACAGAAACCACCGGGTGTACATGTGAACAACGTAAGCGCCATAACAAAGTTTGGGATGCAGTCAAACGAAAGATTCAAAAAGCTGGTCTTAACATTTCAATTTTGGATTTTAAAAAACTCTCTTGGAAAAGTCTAAAAAGTTGCCAATACTATTATATTGGCTTACTTTCCTTGGTAAGTTTAAATGCTGCCAGAAAGAAAACACATTATTAGGAAGATCTTGGAGTTCTGAGAAAGCTTTTCACATTCAATAAATCCAGATAAGACAAGGACTGCTCTGTCCTGTGAACTGGGAAGAGGGACGTATTTGTTTAGAAATAAGGAGGTCCTCAAGACAGAATATTAAAACGTTTACGGCATGATGTTCTGTAAATCTCTAACTAGAAAACAATGACAAACATATATGCCAGAGACTTCTCAAATTAAAATCATCTACATGTGAACTAAGCATTTCTCACTAAATATGATATTAATGTTCTCTCCTAACAACAGTGACTTGGATTCTGAAGCTGCCAATGGGAGGAACACACAGAGGCCCCAGATGTGTAGATATAAGGCCCCCAAAGTCAATTTCTCAGGTATCTTTAATCTGATCTCAAAATTCTATCTAGAACATAAGCAATGTAGTACATTTTTTATCCAAATGAATAAAAGTGGGAAAAAACATATATCTGTCTATCTTGTATAATTTAGCTCTGCTCGCTTCCTGGAACAATATTATTCAATTTCTTTTGTAAATCTCACATTCTCATGCATAGACTATCTTTGTAAAACCAACAGACAACAGACATCTATTTTCTCTTGTTTTTCACACCCTTAATTTCTTGTCCTAATGAAATGTGCCTGGAATAAACTCAATTGCTGGGTTCACTGAAGCTCATCAACTTGAATAGATGTATATTGCCTGAATGTATGCATTTCAGGTTTAGAAAACAAATAACTTGTTAAAAAATGCAACATGAAATCTAAATTACAGATATTATACAATCATATCATACATTTCATCTTTCTAAAGTTGCAGAATCCTCCCTCTGCCAGATTCATTTAAAAGCCAGGTGTATAATTCAGAAGCTCTACTGATTCAGACCACTCTAATTTTTTTAAAAAAGCTTTTTGTTTTCAGATTTACTCTCTTAGCTACTTTCAAGTATATAATACAGTATTATCAACTATAATCACATGGCATACATTAGACCCCCAGAAGTTATTCATCTTACAGCTAAAAGTTCGCACCCTCTGAACAACAACTCCCCACTTCCCCCACCCCTCAGCCTCAACAACCACCTTTCCTGTCTCTGTTTCTATGATTTACCTTTTTAGATTCCACATAGAAGTGATATCATATAGTATGTCTTTCTCTGACTTAATTTCATTTTAAAAAGCTTTTTTTTTAAATTAGAAAAGTAACAATTACTTATTGAAAAATATTTCACAAATACAGGAAAGTTTAAAGGAGAAAATAGAGGCTACTCCAAACTCAGGAACAAACCCATGTGGAACCTCTATTCCCATGAAGCCTACAAGTGAAATGTAAAAGTTCTAAAATTTCCTGGTCACCCACACAAAACCCTGTGCTCTCACAACGACACAGCCTCTGTCCTAATTGCTGTTGCCCGCCATGGAAGAGGGCAGAGACTTTTCAAGCTCTGTTATAAGCTCAAAGCTAAAACCATGCTCTGGCAGAATGTCACACAACTGCTCCTTGTCTAGAGAAATTACTCTTTTCTAGAAGGGCCACATTCTGAGTTCATCCCAATATATTAAATTAATGTCTTGATGAATTAACTGAAATTGAATGTAAAGCATGACATTTTATTCCAACTGGAACATAGTGCTAGGATCAATTATTCCATGTCATGATACTTATCTGACAGGTCATATAAGATTTGCTATCAATGCACTTCCATTTAAATCTAACCTGTAGAGTACCAGTATAATTTTACACTTTAGGACACAAACCTCATGTTGCTTTTGCCAGGAAAAAATCTAAGCCACTTTCCTACTGAAAACTTACCCAGTGTGGAAAACTTGGAGCCTGTTCTTTCTTTTGACTATTGGATCTACTCTACATTATTTTAAGGGCAGTCACGCAGACAAGGCAAGATGCTTCTGAATTTCCTCTGATTCTCATGTAGTGCTGATATTCGTACAACAGCCATAGGGAGAATTTTACTCCCTACTACTGTCAGTTAGACACAGCATCATTTGGCACTTTAAACTTTATATATATGAGACAAGTTTGGGTTTGCCTGGCTGTCAGCAGAAGTCAGTACGGGTAAGGTGGTACTGAAGTACCTGGAAGGCCTCCTTCACCTTTCCTGGGCCAATCCTGCCCACATCCCTGCATCTGTAACCTTACTGTCTGGCTTCCCTCATACGACAAGGATGAACTGTCGCTGCTCCTATCCCAGACCAATCTCTCCGGGGAAGCCTGAGGTCCCAATATTCTCCCCTTCCTAGGGATTCTGCTCCCGCTATCACCCCCTCTCTCCCAAACCATCGACTTCTCTCTTAATACCGGATCATGACCTCAGCTCTCAAACACATTCTGGAACCTCTCAAACTCTGTCACTTGGTGGTAAAGGACCAGTTTTTTGTCTGCTTGTTTTTTAAATTTTAGCTTGTCAGGAATACCTTTTAAAAACTACAATAAAAATGAGAATTATAAAAACAATCATCTGCTTGGATGTTGCAGGGGGGCCAAACTGCCATAAAAGTTTCCAAACGCCTCCTCTCAATTCCCACTCCCCTCATTCTGCACTGTGAACAGACATTTTGCTGCTCAGCTGAGCACTGTGTGAGCAGCACTCTTCTAGACTAGTCTCTCATCTTTAAAAACACTTTCCATTGCCTGCAAGCAACCCTCAAGCTACAGCCCCACTTCTCTGACTCACTTAACAGCAATACTTCTTGAAAAGCCTGTCACTAGTTACTACCTCCATTTCCTTACTCATCCCCTGAGCTTCCCTCCTCCACCCACTCCAGCCGAGCTGCCCTCCCCAAGGCTCTACTGAAACCACCGCTGGCTGAGGTTTCCAGGCTTACAATTAGCCAGCATGTCCTAGGGCATCCGTACCTAGTATAAAATCACGGAACCCTTCCAGGAGAGTTGGTAAATAGCCCCTTCCTTCCCTTTCCGTTCTCTCCCCTAGATAATCTCATCAAATCCCATTTATTAGACAAAAAGCCCTGATCTCTCCCCCAAGTTTCAGACTGGCACACCCAATCTCCACTTGATGTCTAATAAGCACCTCAAATGTAACACCATCCAAACAGAACCCAGATCCCCCTTTAACCCCTAGATTCCCTATGTCAATGAATGGCATCCTATCTGCTCAAGCTAAAAATCAACACCCAAGAATCATCCTTGATTCTTTACTTCCCTCCACACCCACGCTGAACCTCATGTAAATCCTTCAACTCTACCTCCAAACACATCTTCAGTCCTTCTCCTTTCCCCACCTTGGTTCCCATTACATCAACTCTTATTTGGATTGCATTACGACTGTAGCCTCCAAACTGGTCTCTCTGATTTCACACTTGCCTCCTAGATTCTTCTCCAGACAGTAACTGGAGATATCTTACAAAAATATAAATTAGATTATACCTCTCCCCTGCTTAAAATCCTCCAACAGCTTCCCAAAACTCCTACAATAAACCCAAACTGTCTACCTGGCTTACGGGCCCCACCCCTCTCAGCCTCTGCCTGCCTCTCCAGGCTCAATCTCACTTCACTTCCCTCCTCCATTCTGCTCCAGCCTGGGGCCTGTGTACTCGCTGCTCCCTCTGTCTGGAATGCTTGCTTTTTCGTGGTCTGTCTGCCTCCTCTAGAACATAGGCTCCATAAGAGGTAAGCCTGGCTGTCCATCCTCAGGACCTAGATGAGCATCTGACACATGGTAGGTGCTCCAGAAATGAAACTGATGAATAGAGGATTACGACAGCGAGCTTGGACTGTGAGACACACACACACACACACACACACACACACACAGACACATGGGCCATGTTTTAAGGAATAATAACTATTGAAAAAAATGTAGATTTTTTTAACACTTTTAACTGTAGATGCTATTTAAGATGCTAATTAATAGATGCTAATTAAGTGTTACCATCTAAAATGACTATCACCCAACTAAATTAAAAACCAACCAAACAAAACCCCCAAACATAAGGCACTGCAGCACCCATCCAGGTTTGAAGACTATGAAACCGAGAAATTAGAGGAAACAAGACCACCGAGCACTGGCTTCGGGACGTGGCCAACGTCCTACCCCCCGATCAGAAGTGGGACTTGGTAAGACACTTCATCTCTTCTTTTGGTTCTTTCATAAACTATTTAATCTTTATATTCTACTTTCACAATAGCTACACTCTTTTCTCTTTCTTTTCCTTACTTATCTCATTCTAGAAAATAATTACAAAAATCTTATTCTGATTATACTAACTCAGACTTTCTCACACTTAATCCATCCCTTAAATTCAGACCTAGTTTTTTTCCCTTGGGCAATAAAATGTCCAAGTTGTGAGCCTGCGGGGTCTGATTCCACCGTGGGAAAGGCAGCACGAGGCCCTTTTTTAGTTCCTTCTGATGTCTGCTTTTAAATGCTCAATTAGCCTAGAAATCACTTTAATAGGTAACGGCTAAAATGAACACTAAGGTCTATACTTGAAAAATATGAATGCTGCAGTGCTCTCTGCTCAGTGATTCCCGTCAGCTGTAGGTTTTGGACACAGAAACATGTTAAAATGAGGTAAAAATTAAAACAAACTTGATTTTTCAGGGCCTTCTAATTGTTGCTTATTCTACTCTGCTTAGAGTGATCTGGCATAATACTCCAACACGTCCAGTTAGTCTGCAAATGGAATTGGATTATTTTAGTAAAAATGATAAACATGTTATGTTTTAAGTCTATAAATTCTTGCTTGAATTATCACGCTTTATTTAAAGAAGTTGAGTTGGTACTTGTAGAGCATGTAGAACTCAGGAGATGTAAATCTTAATTCTGCCACTAATGCCTTTTCTGACCCTAGTTTAAGTTACTTTTCCTTTCAAAGACCCAGATTTCTCAGCTATGAAATTAAGGGGTTAGTATAATATAAATCAGTATTTCTCAGAGTGTGGTCTATGAACCTCTGAGGGTCCCTGAGACCTTTTCAAGGAGCCCATGAAGCCAAAATAGCTTCCACAGTAACACGAAGATGCCATCTGCCTTCTCCCTTCTGCTGACGTTTGCTCTGATGGCACTGAAGTGATGACATGCTTCAGCAGGAATCAAAGCAGTGTCACCAAACTGTACCAGTGGTCACTGCATTCTTCATTGCCTTGCACCTGCAGCTAAAAAAGTTAATGTCAATTTCACTTAAGTATGCTGTTGATAAAGCAATAAAAAATTATTAATTTTATTAAATCTTGAGTCTTTTAATATTCTGTGTGATGAAACGGGAATTATGCAGGAGGCACTTAGAAGTTCATAACAGTATAAAGGTTCCTCAAAAAATTAATAATAGGGACCGGTTCAGTGGTTAAGTTCCCGTGCTCTGCTTTGGCGGCGTGGGGTTCACCGGTGCGGATCCTGGGCGCGGACTTGCGCACCGCTCATCAAGCCATGCTGAGGCTGCGTCCCACATAGAGCAACCAGAAGGATGTACAACTATGACATGCAACTATCTACTGGGGCTTTGAGGAGGGAAGAAAAAGGAGGTAGATTCGCAACAGATGTCAGCTTAGGGCCAATCTTCCTCAAAAAAAAGATTACAAAAAAAAATGAATAATAAAACTACCATGTGATCCAGCAATCCTACTTCTGGGTATTTAAACGAACTGAAAAAAATCAGGATCTTGAAGCAAGGTCTGCCCGCCTCCCCCATGTTCACTGAAGCATTATTCACAATAGCCAAGATATGGAAACAATCCATCAAGGGATGAATAGATAAAGAAAATGTGGCCTATACATACAATGGAATATTATTCAGCTTTAAAAAGGAAGGAAATCCTGCAACATGCGACGACATGGATGAACCTAGAGGACATTATGCTAAGTGAAATATGCCAGTCACAGAAGGACAAAGAATGCACGATTCCAGTTATCTGAGATATCTAAAATAGTCAAACTCATAGAGTAGAACAGTGGCTGTCAGGGGCTGAGGGGAGAGGGAGTGGTTGTCCCAGTGGTATAAAGTGTCAGTTCAGCAAGAAGAAGACATTCTAGAGATCTGCTGTACAACAGTGTGCCAATCGTTGACAACACTCTACTGTGCACCTAATTTGTCAACAGGGTAGATTTCATGTTGCGTTCTTACCACAAAAAAAAACAGTTAATAACAGGTAGCTGAAAAAACCCAGCTAAATCTTTAATTCAACCTGCATTTGCAGAAATGAGAAGGAAGAAAGTGAACAATTTGAGCAGAATGTGACTGTACAATAGTGAAGAATACACTATTTATGTCACAGCATGTCACTAAAGAATACCACATGAAATTACAGGTGCCATCAAAGTAAGTCGTTGGTTTAAAGTGGTAAAAAATGCACCACCACCAACTGAAAATATTCTTGATTCACGTTTTTAGTATTGAGAATCCTCTCTCTCTATGTAAAATAGTAGCAAAAAATCTTATAAATTGAAGCTGTATAATTTTGGAAAGTACTAAAGAAAAGAAATTATGAAGAAGTCCCATAAAAATATTGACGACAAAGTATATGCATATACTTATTTAAAAGAGATTTTCTTGGCAGAATGAGAAGAAAAGATATTCAGAAGACTATATAATGAAATGTCATGGAGAGTACAACCACTGCTAATATTTTGTCTAAATGTGATGAATCTTACTTTTGAGTTCAAACTGGCACCTAAGTAACTATGTCTATATCTATGACTATGACTCTACCTATCTAGGATTGTTTAGTTTTTTTAAAAATAGTTAACGCATTCACATGGTTCAAAAATCAAAAAGTGTGAAATAGCTCCCTGCATACCACCTGCCAGTCCCCTTCCTCACAAAGGCAACTGCTTTATTAACATCTTGTTTATCCTTTTGGGGATTTTTAATGCATATAAGCATTATTTAAATTATTCAACAATACTAAGTTAATAATTAATCTACTATTTAGTATTTAATTTATTAACATTTAACATTAAGTAATCTTAATTGAATATAATACTATCAATGGCTCAATATATTTAATAATATTAATATTTAATTCATTAAATATGTTTGGAGCTCTTTTCGTGTCTGTACATAGAGCTTTTTCTTGTTCTGTTTTACAGCCTTGGACCCCTCAACTGGACAGCAGTACTCGAATTTACTGAACTGGTCCCCTACTAAAGGACATTTAGGTTGTTTGTGATCTTTTGCTATTAAGCAATGCTTCAAGCAATAACTTGCTACAAATGTCATTTTGCAGGTTATGTAGGTATCTCTGGGGTAAATCTCTGGGGAGAGAAGAGCTGAGTCAGAGAGGGTAGGCATTTTGTATTTTTCATAGGTATTTCCAAATTACTGCCCCACAGAGGTCACACCAATTCACAGGATATAGGCTAGTGTCTGCTTCCCCCACATCGCTGACAAAACCTTTTGGATTTCTGCCAACCTGATAAGTGAAAAATGATATCTCTGTGTGATTTCAATTCATATTTCTCTTTTTATAAGCAAGGGTCACCTTATTTTTTTATTTTCAAGAGCCATTTAGATCCTCTATATCATGATGTCAGTTTCTACGACACCTTTTTGGCATTTGTTTCAACATCATTTATTTAATACTTCAACTCTCCATCTAGAAATGCAAAGGCTCATCATTCCCAATTCATTTGCTTTTTTCCTTTATTAGCCTTAATTTTAATTTTATGTTGTTTCTAAAGTACCACATCTTGGATATATTAATTCTCTTCTTTTTAAATTAATTGATGATTTTTTTTCCTTTATTACTTCCTTCTGCTTTCTTTTGATGTATTTCTGGACTTTCTGTTGCATATCACTAAAACTATTTCTGAACCTATCCTATACTTTCTTAATTACTGTCAATTTCTGAAAGGAACGTTTTGAGATAAATGTTTAATTCCTTTATTTCCTTCCCTCTAAATAATGAAAGCACTTGAGGCTTTACATTTTCTTCTGAGTACGACGTCAGTCACATCTCATGAGTTTTGCTATATAATGTTTCCATAGTTATTTTTTTTTAAAGCCCATAATTGTAGTTTTGATGTCCTCTTTGACTCAAGTGTTATTTAGGAAGTATTTTGATCATGTTGGCTTTTAAAAGTGGCTGGCTATAAAAATTTTTATTCCTTATTATTAAAAGTTATTAAAGTCTGTTTTTATTGTATTGAGATCTGAGAATGCAGGCTTGATAACTTCTTTTTGTAATTTCAGAATTACATTTTCTCTTAGTCTTTAAAAAACCAAACAGAAATAATTTTTATATTATTCCCACCTCTTTCCCCTTGGACATCACCAAACACTACTGTGCTAGAAGTTCTGATTACATGTCAAAATATAGAATTGAAGGAAAAATGCACTGAAATTTCTATTAAAAAAGAAAGCTGTTACCTGAAACATATCCGTATCTTTGTCATGTGTATACTCGACCACCACAGTCTGATTCCTTGACAGAGTGTATGAAATACTGTGTTGACCTTTGCAGCTTATAGCCTAATAATAAAATAAAAATATAAAAAAAATTCATTAAAATTTCATTTCAACAACTTAACCACAATTCTGTTTGTAGTTAAGAGATATCATTCTACCAGCAAAACCCAACACAAGCTGGCATTTTCCTAATGATCAGACCCTGTCCCTGTGCTGTGCCCTGACTTACAGAGGAGCTAACAGTCACAATTCTGGTTTTACCGAATATTCTACCTTAATGTGAACAAAGTTTTATTTAAGTCAAATCAAAGTTAATTTACTAGTCCACAAGACTTGATTTAATCCTACTCCTGGAAAACCATATATTTTCTCCATGTTACCTTAACTCAGTGATAGAATTTTTAGACTAATATGATTTATTTAAAGTTTTAAAATTTATTTCACACTACAACAGTAAGTCAATAACATTGTACTATCATATTTTTTCCAAGTGATAGAGATAATAAGCATAGTAAGAGAATCATTGAAAAAAACCGTCGATGTTCTAAAAGGATTTCTGTATAATACGTCCTATTCTAACCAAGGATAATCATACATAAACTCTGTTCTACATCTCATTTAAATTTTGCATAAGGAGTTGCTTAGCCCAGATATTTATTGAATTAATAAATAAGGTAGCTAAGTTAGTTTTTTCTATTTCTAGACTAGACTAAAGCTAATTATCTTTTCCAAAGAATCTAGAAACCAGTAATACGATAGAAAATATTGTTATTTTCTCCATAATGCTATATTGGAACACATCTTAAGTTGTAGTCACATAGTTTTAACTTTTCAAATTAACAAAGAAGCTTATTTAAATTGTACTCCAAATTATTTCAATTACATTTTATCCATTCTACTTTAACCTAACTTATCTTCATTTCCATTCTTTTACATTAAGAATAATAAATAAAACTTGAATAAGCCTATCTATTAAACATTTATTGAATAGTGGCACTTAATGAAGACCAAGAAACCATTTGGAAGTAGCTGGACATATATAGCACATTAATGAAAATGCACTCTGAACCTTTGTATTTGACTAATATAATTGCTTAGAGCAATACATAGTACAACATTCCAAATCAATTTTGAAGTTTACCTGGTTAATCTCATGGTTATTTAATCATCTGCCCTGAGGAACTTCATGATTGAACTGATGTTTTGTTGCATGTGCCTCAACAAAGTACTAGAAATAATAATTTCGATATTTAATATGATTAGGAATGCAAAAAATACTTCTTAGATTACTCAACTCCATTGACAAATATAATCTTCAATGTTCATTGGTCTGCATCAGATAAATTCAATGGTATTGATATGTGACATTTTTTGAAAGCCAAATTAATTAAGAACTATTTTCAATTTAAGATAAACGGATGTTTATCTTTACATGTAAACAAAAAAATCCACTTTAAGAAAAATAATTTTATTAAACTCAAACTTATAAAACTAATAATCAAGGGTGATTATTTATAAAATAATTTATTTTAGGGTTCCTTAAAAAGTGTCTATTGCATTTAAAATATTCAGTTTACAGATACATCAACTCAAACACAACTTTCTCAGCACACACACATTACATAAAATAAGAATGTCCGTAGTTTCACAATTATCTGCAAAATACGGAGCTAAGTGTCATAACAGAACACCTTTTAAAAAGTTATACATTTTCATATGATGGTACCTTTTTAAGCACAGTGTTTCTCAAATTTCCACCAAAGTTGCCTTAAATAGAAGAAAGTTACCTGAACTCCCGGAGACATAGGGAGAGTGGCTCTAAAGTGAAGTTTCCCATGCTTAAAACATCTTATCTTGAAATTATTATAAATTTTGTGTTCTATTCCATAACATGCTGGCTAGTTTTAACATTTGAACATTTCCAAATTTGCTGGGAAATCGATGCCCCAGGAAGACTTGCTTAGTTCACCCCATGACCTATACAGCTCTGGGGGCCCCAGACACTTCCATGCCACTCTGGGAGGCACCAGAAACAGTCATTTTATGGGTCTGAAGTTGTTACTGGACCCAATTCTTCTAAGGTGCTTTATTTTAAAACTATCCTTGTGATTCAAACTATTAAAAGCCTATGCAACACATGAAAAAGGCTATTATTGATAGGGAAAGTGGTGCCAACCTGGGAACTGCCCACGAGAGAGGGGAATACAAGTTCCAGGCCATCCCCTGCCTGGCTACCCTCAACCGGGAAGAAAGCGCAGGGACTCAGAGGCCTGGAACCCTGATCCAGGACATCTTGAATGCTGAGCCCATTTAAAGAAAATTTACAATTTCAAACTTCTGCCAGTTTGTTATGTAGCTAAACGTGAATGGCCAGGGCAAATGCTTTTGGGTTAGGAAAACATTTTTTCTGAGACTTTTTGATTAAGGAAGTCCCTGCCAAGGGCTATGCTCTGGATGCCCCTGGATTTGAAGACGGGGAAGTGGGAAAAGAATTCTGCTGGGAGAAACAAGTCCCAGAGGCGGTGAGTGCTCTGCGCCAGCAGGCAATGCACCCTCTGCAGCAGGCACGGCCAAGGAACCTCAGAATTCCTGTGATGGCCACTCTAAGACGCTTCCAGTTCTGGCGGTGATTTCCCTGTATTAGTGCTAAGCCAGGAGGGGAGGCCAGTCTGTCAGGGGCCCTGAGTGCTGGTGCCCTGGGGCCCAAACAGGCTGCACCCACAGGGAGAAGCACGGTGATGAGCTGGCCCCAGAAGCCTGGATTTAAGCCAGGACTGGGATTTGGAGCAAACGGTGGCAGTCAAAACCAGGACAGCTCAGGCCACTACTGGGATCCTCAGAAATAAATGGACAGGTGTTACCTCCCTTGATTACATGAATTACATGATCTTGTTTGCAAACTGAAGTCTAGAGTAGAGCCAGATTTAGGTGGTTGGGGCAAGTTAAGAGGAGACTTTAACCTTGAAATCAATTTGTGCTTTCTTTCTGGCAAGTATAAGGCATTAAGCTTCTTTTTTGTTGGTTAGAAGTATCAATTTTTCAACAATACTTTTTAACATTTAAAATATGACTTTCAGAAATATAGCTTTTAGTAAATTATAGATTCACTGACTTGAGTCAATCATTTCAGGTATTTTGGAATAAAAATTTCGTCAAGGCACCAAGTTGTTTTGAGATCTCTTTCTGAAAAATGGGAAAGGAGAGTGGGTGAGGCCTTCTCTTCACACGCACTGTAATTTAGTTCAAACGCAATTACTGTAACACGATATGCCTTTACTACAACAATTCAACTTTGGAAACTAAGCGCTTTAAAATTGTAAGGAAAAACAGCCCACCAGCTTGCCTGGAAGACTACTGATTTCCTGTCTCCACTCTTCTACTGTGATGAGAAGGCAGGTTGCTGACTGCCCCTCACAACACTGTGCCAGCCTCAAGGGCAGGCCTGGCCTTATCTACTCTTCCCTCGCCAGCACCAAGGGAGAGGGCATGATGGACATTCAATGGCTGTCAGGTGAATGAAGGAACGGCTACACATACAAGATGAGACTTATAGCTTCTTTCCTCAGGTCTTCCCCTTCTCGCCTCTACTTTTCACTAGCAGAGGTATTAAAAGTGACATTCTCAGCTCAAATTTATTACAAGTGTGAATTTTATCAGGTTAAAAATATCACAATGAGGCAAGTACAGATTAGA
The DNA here is from genome assembly GCF_057802395.1 of Ceratotherium simum simum. Classification (NCBI taxonomy): domain Eukaryota; kingdom Metazoa; phylum Chordata; class Mammalia; order Perissodactyla; family Rhinocerotidae; genus Ceratotherium; species Ceratotherium simum. The sequence goes on from NC_141923.1 coordinate 45,432,672, forward strand.
CCATTATGATTACAGATCTACAGAATAAAGGATTCCAACTTGATCCAGCTTAAGAAGTTAAGCACTACTCTGCAATTCCAGAGGCCCAAACCAGGCCCTTTGTGAGCCAAGACAGTTTCTTCTCAGCCGAGGATCTGTATTTTCTTAGTTTTACTCTACTTCTGTCTCGGGCTCAGCTCAGCTCACCATCCTGTACCGTTCAGGGGAACAGTTAGAACTGACTGTCCTGGTTCAACTTAAACTAAATGTCAGGGAGTCCTCTGAGCCTCCAGACTAGAGTGAACATGGTTCATAACGTTTACGGGATCTTCTTCCTTTTATAACCTGCATGCACGTACATAAAGGCACTCATAAAGATATATAGTATATAATGATACCAGGAAGGCAATCCTGCAAGATGCATAACAGGACGGATGCATATCTTCACGGCAGCCAAAGAGCTTTCATTCAAATTGTACAAGTATAAGGGAAATAATCAAATCTTTTATTTGTTAAGAAGCAGTGGGGTTAGCTCTCAATCTAAAAGGGAAAAAGCTCACTGAGAAACTAACTGGTTTCTAGAAAATATTAATTTATTATAGTTATGATTTTGCCCATTTAATTCAAGCTGTATAAGGGTGCTAAGCTGGCCTTTATCAACTGTGTAGGGACAGAAAATAGCACTCATCACCATGACAGACATCGTTAGTTACCTACCCACCGCCCTTCTCCCTGCTAGCTGAGCTGGCCTCCCATGAAGCAGCCTGAAAATGCCAATACTAGCTCTCTGGTCTCCTCTGAGGCTGCACATGAAGTCTGACCCGATCCTGACCAATGGCACTCAGGAGAAGTCTGGTGTGGAGCTCCTAGGGATAGGAGACATCAAGAGAGATTCTTTACTTTCTCTGTTAATAAGAAAGGAATGTGATGTTTGGAGTTGAGGTGGCCATCTCACAACATGAGAGGAGGCTCAAAAGACTCAAAGCAGCAGACTGAGCCCTGACATCTCTGTGTTGAACCAAATCTGGAACTACCTGTCTCCAGACTTGTGTGAGAAAAATGAGGGTTTTAGGCTGCTTTTGGTTGGGTATATTGTTACTTGCAGTCTAAAGCATCATTTTTTTCTTCTCCTGAGTTTTCTATTTCAGTCAATAGCACAACCATATTCCCAATCACTCAAACTTAAAAGCTTCATGTCATCTCTGAGCCCTCTTGTGCCACTACAAGTGGCATATACAATTAGCATTATTACCATCATACTTAATCTAATAGCAAATCAGAGCCAGGATCACGGATTTTATTTTATTAAGGCAAAAATCAAATACAAAGTAGAACAAACAATGTATAACATTTCACTTTTTCTTCTCAAAATACAAAGTAGTTGTTGGGCAATCAGTAATTACAAACCTGATTTATTCCCCAAACAAGTTTTAAAAAAATGAGTTTTACTCCTTTATAGCACATAACTTTCTTCTTTGGAGAACATTACATATAATCTAATTCATCTTCCCTTGAATCTGGGCTGCCCTTAATAACCTGCTGGACCAACAGAGCAGCTGAAGCGATATAAGGGACTTCAAGCTAGGTCAGAAGAAGCCTTGCAGCTTCCCCTTGCCACCCTCGAACACTAGCTCTTGGAGTTGTGAGCCGCCCTACAGGAAGCCTAACTACTTGGAGACCATCACACTACAAGAAGCCCAAGCTACAAGGAGAGGCCCTGGAAACTAAAATGCCATGTGGGGAGAGGGAGGCCATGGGAGAACCAAGACTCACATATGCGGAGCCACCTTGGAAATGGATCCTCCAGTTCCAGCTGCCCCAGCCTTTACTGTGTGGATCAGAGACAAACTGTACCCTTCCCAAATTCCTCACCCACGAAATTATGAACAAAATCAAATGCATTTTGCTAGGCCAATAAGTTTTGCAGTAGTTAGCTATACAACAAGACAACTGCACCAACCAGCTTTGAAGACCTACTGGTGCCAGAGCGTTTTGTCTGTTTTACGTGATGTATCACAGAGGACATTATGGCGAAGTGTGTGTTCACTTTACCTGCACCCCAGGGCACAGGACAGGTAGAGGCTGCACAGTCCCTTCACACAGAGCAGGGGCTGCGTGTCTAATGGAAGTTTCACGCGTGCCTGAATGCATGTTAAGAGGCTGTTTGTGGTCCGAGCAAATATATATTTTTACTGTGATAATATTCAGTTGTTGGATGACCGAGACGTGAAGAAAATTTTATATTAATATTTATAGATGAATATTTAAAAGGAATCTGTAAAGCATTCAAAGCATTTTCAGAGGAAGCAAAAGCCACCAAGTATGTCACATGGACAAATTTTAGTCTTTATACATTTGGAGCAGGAACAGAAGGAACACTAGGAAGACAGGAGAAGAAAATAATTAGTTACGTTAGAAGCTATAAAGCTAAACTTTGGTGGTTTCCCAGGGGGGCCTGCCTTACTAAACTGAGTCAGCCTCAGTTAAGGGAATGCAATATTTATGTGTGTGTGTGAATGTGAGTTTCAAATGAAATGAAATTCTTTCTCTTCAAATCCACATCTAATTTTTCCATTACAATGTCTTAGAAGCAAGTGACTCAAGAGTTTAATAATCCCTCTTGTCTAGACATCCTAGATGCTGACTATCTATCTAGACCGCAGTTACTGCTCCTGGGCCACATGGTGTCTGACTAAATCAAGTGGGTGTATTCTTGGAAACACCAGCACCCTGCATAGTTTCTCTCCTCTGTGAGTAAGTAGTTTCCTCTGTGAGTTTCCAACAAAACGTCTCAGGAAGAAGTCAGAGATGCTCTAATGGCACACTAGATGGGGACAGTCCTAGGAAATGTCCTGGATACTCGGGGAGCCAGCAACCTCTCTGTCTTTTGGGTTCTACCAAGAAACATAATATAAACTTGTGTTCTCAACAGCATTCTAAATATTTTATATCCAAAAATTGGCACTATTTATTTATTTGAGGTCATATTGATATATAACACTGTGTAAATTTTAGGTGTACATTAGTATATATCAATTTCTGGATAGACTGCATTGTGTTCACTATCAATAGTGTAGATTTTATCCATTACCATACATATGTGTCCCTTTATCCCTTTCACCCTCCCCGCACCCCCTTCTCATTGGTAACCACTAATCTGTTCTCCTTATCCATGTGTTTATCTTCCACATATGAGTGAAATCATGCGGTGTTTGTCTTTCTCCGTGTCTGGCTTATTTCACTTAACATAATATCCTCAAGGTCCATCCATGTTGTTGCAAGTGGGACCATTTTGTCTTTTCTTATGGCTGAGTAGTATTCCACTGTATATATATACCACATCTTCTTTATCCAATCATCCGTTGATGGGCACTTGGGTTGCTTCTACATCTTGGCTATTGTGAATGCTGCTGTGATGAACATAGGGGTGCATGGATCTCTTTGAATTGTTGATTTCATGTTCTTTGGAGAAATATCCAGTAGTGGGACAGCTGGATCATCTGATATTTCTATTTTTAATTTTTTGAGAAATTTCCATACTGTTTTCCACAGTGGCTGCACCAGTTTGCATTCCCACTAGCAGTGTATGAAGGTTCCCTTTTCTCCACATCCTCTCCAACGTTTGCTATTGCTTGTCTTATTAATTATAGCCATTCTGACAGGTGTAAGGTGATATCTCATTATAGTTTTGATTTGCATTTCCCTAATAATTAGTGATGCTGAACATCTTTTCAAGTGCCTGTTGGCCATCTGTATACCTTCTTTGGAAAAATGTCCATTCATATCCTCTGCCCATTTTTTGATTGGGTTGTTTGTTTTTTTTGTTGTTGAGTTGTATGAGTTCTTTATATATTTTGGAAATTAATCCCTTGTCAGATACATGATTTGCAAATATCTTCTCCCATTTGGTGGGTTGTCTTTTTATTTTGTTCATGGTTTCCTTTGCCTTGCAGAAGCTTTTTAGTCTGATGTAGTCTCATTTGTTTATTTTTTCTTTTGTTTCCCTTGCCTGAGCAGACGTTGAAACAGTAATCAAAAATATCCCAAAAAACAAAAATCCAGGACCAGATGGCTTCTCTGGTGAATTCTACCAAACAGTCAAAGATTTAATATCTATCCTTCTCAAACTATTCCGAAATATTGAAGAAGATGGGATGCTTCCTACTCATTCTACGAGGCCAACATTACCCTGATACCAAAACCAGACAAGGACAACAACAAAAAAAGGAAAATTACAGGCCAATATTGCTGATGAACATAGATGCAAAAATCTTGAACAAAATATTAGCAAATCAAATACAACAACAATACATTAAAAGGATCATACACCATGATCAAGTGAGATTTATTCCAGGGATGCAGGGATGGTTCAACATCCAAAAATCAATCAGTGTGATACACCACATTAACAAAACGAGGAATAAAAACCACATGATCATCTCAATAGATGCAGAGAAAGCATCTGACAAGATCTAACATCCATTTATGAGAAAAACTCTGAATAAAATGGGCACAGAAGGAAAGTACCTCAACATAATAAGGGCCACAGCTAACATCATACTTAACGGTGAAAAACTGAAAGCTATTCCTCTGAGAACAGGAATATGACAAGGATGCCCACTCTCGCCACTCTTATTCAACACAGTACAGGAAGTTCTGGCCAGAGCAATTAGGCAAGAAAAACAAATAAAAGGGATCCATATTGGAAAGGAAGAAGTAAAACTCTCAGTTTCTGAATGACATGATTCTATACATAGAAAACCCTAAAGAATCCACCAGAAAGCTAGAAATAATCAACAACTACAGCAAAGTTGCAGGGTACAAAATTAACATACAAAAATCAGTGGCATTTCTATACACTAGTAATGAACTAGCAGAAAGAGAAGTCAAGAATACAATCCCATTTACAGCTGCAACAAAAAGAATACAATATCTAGGAATAAATTTAACCAAGGAGGTAAAAGACCTATACACTGAAAACTATAACACATTATTGAAAGAAACTGAAGACATAAAGAAATGGAAAGACATTCCATGCTCATGGATTAGAAGAATAAACATAGTTAAAACATCCATATTACCTAAACCAATCTACAGATTCAATGCAATCCCAATCAGAATCCCAATGACATTCTTCACGGAAATAGAACAGAGAATCCTAAAATTTATATGGAACAACAAAAGACCCTGAATAGCCAAAGCAACTCTGAGAAAAAAGAACAAAGCTGGAGGTATCACAATCCCTGACTTCAAAATATACTACAAAGCTATAATAATTAAAAGACCACGGTACTGGTACAAAAACAGACACACAGATCAATGGGACATAGTTGAAAGCCCAGATGTAAAACCACATACCTACAGGTAGCTAATCTTTGACAAAGGAGCCAAGAACATACAATGGAAAAAGGGAAGTCTCTTCAATAAATGGTGCTGGGAAAACTGTACAGCCATGTGCAAAAGAATGCAAGTAGACCATGATCTTACATCATACACAAAAATTAACTCAAAATGGATTAAAGACTTGAATGTAAGACTTGAAACCATAAAAGAAAATATAGGCAGTATGTTCTTTGACATCGGTCTTAGCAGTATCTTTTAGGCACTCTTTTTATCCACTTTCCGGTTCTCTCTCAGAGGTAATTGTTCCAAGGGTAGGTGAAAATTTGTTGCATCCATGGGAGGAGGTGAGTTCAGAGTCCTACGCTGCCATCTTCCCAGCAAGGATCCTGGCATTCTTTAATAAGGTGTAGTAGAGTAAGTACAGGCTATCTGGCCAATTATCCTGCATGTTTTAGGCAAGTTTATTTTCAACCACTTTCACTGTTAATTCTAATCTGTAAATTAATATTTCAGCTCATCATCCAATTTAAATATATAGCTATGGAAAACTGTTGTAGAAAGGATCTGATAAAATGGAAAAATAACTACATTGACCTCTCACAGCTGTTCTGGTTACTAAATACAAGCATCCTGTGACAGAGTGTATTGCTACAGAAACATTTTAAGTGGTATGTAAAAAAAATAATGGAATCTGTTTTATAGCAGGACTGAATGAGGCCAATGAATCGAACCATTTCTGTTCAAAAACAACTTCTGATATTTATGTTTATGGTAGAAATGTGCACATTTATGAGCAAATGAATGAGTTTGCTGTGAGCTGTGCAGCAGCTTGGAAATAACTGCTGAATGATTTTATCACCTGGAGCACAGTGTACACACTGATGCTGGGACAGTGCGGGGAGGGGGGGTTCTAGAGGGCATCAGCATGTATGGGCCCATGATAGCCAGCCCATGAGGTCACTGGCATTGCATTGCCTCACTGCAACATCCACTGATGACCCAGCACACGCCTCAGCATCTGGCAGAAGAACAAATTCATGGCAGATGGTTGTCTCAATGTGACTACCTGATTTATCCTGCTGAGCTCCAAGTTTACACGTACTTTAGGAAAGGAGAATCAGACCACGTGTGGACACTGCAGAGATCAACTCGGCTAGTGAATTCTGATGCTGAGGAAACAACACATGGGACCCCAGGTTTGAATCCTAGTTCAGTCACTCACCAACTGTAACCAAATCACATAAGCTCTCTGAGTCTTCAGTTAGTACCTCTACAATTCATCAACAGAGGGAGTCAATGTCAGTAGCACTGCTTTCACTGTATTCAAAGCAAGGAACAATGTGTAGCATGGCGTTGTCTCTCCTCAGGTACAAAGCAGTACTTGGAGCACTACTTCACGACCCAAAGGGGTTTACCATCAGTTCCTGGTAGGCCATGACATACGCTTTGGAGAGATCACTCTTCTGTTTAGCTTTAAATATATGGTAGATATTGACTGTACTAATTAGAGATAATCCCTGTATGACAAACATGTTTTTCCAGAACTAATGACTTTTATGCCAAGCTGACAAGTATAATTAGGCAATAAACCCTCAATCAGTCTGGTTCAAATTGCTACAGGGAAGATGAGGTCTCTGCCATCCTTGTCAATTTACGTATAAAATATGTATGAGCACTATTTCTAAAGACAGGAGGTGGCTAGAGGAATTCATAATTTATTTTGCATGAACAAAATACTCTGTCTTTTCAAGGAGCCATAATTCAAACAAGTGCCAGAACCATGGCTACGATTAGAAAGTCACAAAATGCTAACCTGGATTTCATCAAAATCAACAGTATTTCACACAATAAATAAATCAAAATGATAAGCCTATTTGTTAGAGGCGATGACTTTGAACTTGGCATGGGGCCACTCCCACGCCCATCAGGGATCAGCTCGCTGAGCTATTCCATAAACCTTGGCAGAGAACCTACTGCATGCAGTGCTGGACAGGGCTGGGCAGCAGCAGTCAAGCAATCCAGCAAACACAGGTGCCACAGAGCGTCAGAACGTCTGAGGAGAACATGTTTCTAATTTGGAGTCACTCCTAATTACACTGAAGCTAGATCTGGTCGGTGGTACCAGTCACAAGAGATGCGCGACTCACATATAGTATGAAAAACGTGACACACTGAGGGCTGCAGTTGGAGAGTTGGGCAAGAACACCTTCAAGTGCCTTACAGAGATCTGTCCCCAGGAATTCTACTGAAAAGCTCCCTGAGGGCAAGAACTCCTGTGTTTTTAAATTAGCCTTCAATTCAGGCAGGATATTCATGGTTAACAGTACAGACTAGCTGAATTCCCCCTCCACCAATGACTGGCTGTGGGACTCTGGGCAAGTCAGGTAAGTGCTCCGTGACTCAGTTTTGTCATCTCACAAGTGCTGGTCCTGTGTCCAGGAAGGTCATTGCTGTCTGGGGGCAGAGATACTTCAGCTACTTCTACATCCACCCAATTTATCACAAAGGGCTGAACAAGTGAAGCTCAGATTCAAGTTTGCATAGATTATTTCATTGTACTTTTAAAGCTTTTTAAGCTTACTTAATGTGCAATCTCCTCTTTCAGTTATTTTATTTGTCTCATTTCTTTTGGAAAATAGAGATGAAGTGCAGTTTTTCCACATAGAAATGCTGCGACTAGGACACACGTCTACACACAAACATCTTCACATCATCAATCACATTTTGTGCATTAGTCACCATAAACGACAGTCTATTGCCAGCGGTGACTGTGAAAGAGCACACTTGAATGCAGACCCTGGAGCCATCTCCCCATGCTGGCTCTGCGTGGCGGCTCCCACGAAGCAGGAGAGCAGGAGGAAGGGGAGCGGTCCTCCAAGGACAAGGCAATCTCAACCCCACAAAGCAGATGTCAGAACTGCCAGCTACCCCAGGGCCTAACCCTGCAGCCAAGACCACTCCATGATCAGCTGCAGAAGGGTGGGGGCCACACTCATCTGGTAAGAGGTGGAGAAATTGACCTCCAACAAGTGCTTCTTCAAAACACAACATATTTGTGAAACGCCAAGTACTGGAGTGAAAATTAAAACAACGATGAGATTTCTCTTCATTGCACACCTTAAAATTAATAGAGAGAGAAACCTAACTGCAGTCTCACGTAAGAACAGGAGTTGGTCAGCTTTGTGGGGAGATGTTTAATTAGTCAATGGAGGGCCGGCCCTGTGGCTTGGTGGTTAAGTGCGCGCGCTGCGATGCTGGTGGCCCGGGTTCGGATCCCGGGTGCGCATCGAGGCACCGCTTCTCCGTTCATCCTGAGGCCGTGTCCCACATACAGCAACTAGAAGGATGTGCAGCTACGACATACAACTATCCACTGGGGCTTTGGGGGGAAAAAATAAAATAAAATCTTTAAAAAAAAAAAATTAGTCAATGGACAATGCTTTCAAGGACGCGTGCGAATCTGTCTGCCCCAACATCTAACATTTACTTATCTGAACATTTAAGTATTTGTATACATATGAGCTACACATAGTCACAGAAAACAAAGCTAACTGAAAGAATGAACTCTAATAAATATGAATTATAAATAAAAATAAAGCATCTTGCAAAATGACTAAGTTGAAAAAGTAAAATTCATTGTTCAATAATTCCGTTTACATACTTTAAAATAATGCATTTACTGGGTAAAACAAGGTATATCTTGTTTCTAAAGAGATCTTGATAAAAAATACACAGGTATCCACCGTAAACTGTGTGTTATAGTGAATCCATAGCAAACGCAAGCCCTAATTTGTTGCCATGAGCAGGCAAACCTCCAGATGCTATAAATTGAATCTGACATAAATCGATTTTATACTAAGATACACAAAGACCTGCCATATAATTATTTTAATATGTAGGCCAGTTTATCAGCTGTCAAAATGATCCCTTGAGTACTGAAGAATAAAAAGACTGAAAGTTTATCCTTGCTCAAAATAAAATACAAAACCCAATTGATTAATTATAGTGATAGAAGCAAAAGCGCTCATTTAAAAGAAGTAAAAAAATAGGAGAGGTTGTTTTCAAATTTTTCCCTCATTTTACTCGGATTTTTATTTTAAGGCTTGGCATAGATGTAAAATTTGTCCATCTGCTGAAGAATCTCATTTTCTTTATGGAATAAAACCAGTTTAATAAGGCCACATCATAGTTATATAGAAACATGAAAATATTTACTTTCAAAAGACAATATTTATCTTGGCAGTTGGTATTTTTAAGATGTTGAGCCTGCTGGAATCATGCAAGTTCCAATCCTAATACACAACATTTTGAGTAAGACAATGGCTGCCTTTCCTTGGAAGTACAAGGAAACACACATGTACCGAGCCCGTGTACCTGCCACCACCAGGCAAGCCGTTCGTAATGCTTTTGTAGAAGTTTGTATATATATTTGAATGTCACTCAAGCCTCATTCAACTGAACCTCTGAAAAGGGCCCTTATTATCCATGTGTCCTTGGCCATATTCTGATCTACTTCTTAACCGTAAAGCACTACAACTACCCTCAAGAGTTGTTGGAAAAACTTGATGATGTTTGTAAATTACCCAGAGTACAGTGCCCAACACGTAATAATTACTATATTCAGCTATTTTTATTACTAAAACATTCATAATCTCTATCAGATAATTTAATACTTAATTTTATATGGTCCTCGAGGTTCCTGATTGATTTGTAAGGCAAAGTGTATTTTTAATTACATAATATGTGCACAAAGTACCAAATGTTACCAGTGAACAGTGTGCTCCTTCTAATTCGCATCTTCATCACAGAAAAGGCCACTATCACTAGCTGCACGTGTATCCTTGCAGGGAGAATCTACGTCTGTGCTAGCACAGCACATACGTAAGAAATGATGTCACACTGTACAGTTGTGCTCTGCTTCTTTCACTTCACAATAGAACTTGTGGAACGGTCTGTATCACTTGGCTATTAGCACTGTCTCATTCTTTTGGATGTTTGGATGTAGCCCAATTTATCTAATCAATCTCTTTTTAAATTTATTTAATATAAAAATAAAAAAATTTTTCTATTTTACAAGCCAGGCTGGCTGCAAAGAATATCCATGTATTCATTTTGCATGTAGGGGGAAATATCTATAGGATAAATTTCTAGAAATAAAATTCCTGGATCAAATAGTATGTGTCCTTTTAATACTGAAAGTTATCATCAAACTAATTTTCACAGAAGTTATACCAATTTAAATTCTTACCAGATGTATATGAGAGTATGTTTCCCTACCCTCACCAACACAGGGAGTTAGTAAGTGTTATGGTCTGCCCCGCTTGGCATGTGAAAAATGATGTCATTGTGCTTTTAATTAGCATTTCTACTATCTTGGAGGAAGCTGAACTGTTTTAAAGTGCTTAAAAGGCATCTCTTTTTCTTTACAATGAACTGTTTACATCCTTTGCCCATTACTCTTCTGGGTTATTGGTCTTTTTCTTACTGATTTGTAAGTATTCTTTATATTTTAAAGAGATTACCCTCATTGTCTGTGATATGAGTTGCATATTCTCCCACTCATTTGGATTTTAACTGTATTTAAGGTGTTCTTTTGCCATGGAGACTTTTTTAGAAGTTTATACACTGAAATATCAGTATTTTTTTTTATGGTTTTCAGATTTTACTTCATAATTAGCAAGGCTTTCCTCTCTCCCCAATAAAGCTAAGAATTTTCCATTCTTTTCTAGTACATTTACGATTTTACTTTTTACGTTTAAAAATATTATTGAACACTTATCTGAACAGTCACGAGTGCTTGTTAAAAAAGATAATAGTTTCTGTTTTCAGCATATAAAGGTCATATTACACACAAGCCACACAAAATATGTTTCTCTTTTTCCTTGTATTTCCTGTACATATTGTTTAAAAAAAGTGATGCTGTTAATGGATGAATAAGCATAACTCTTAGACCTGCATCGGGTTGCACCCCTTTTCATTATACAGAACTCTTCTCTGACTTAATACTTACTTTTACCCTTAATTCAATCTTAATACTAGGATTGCAACTTCTACTTTTTTTGTTTGCATTTTGTTAGTATGCTCCATAATTTTACCCTCAATCTAAATCACTTTATTTTAGATGTATCTTATACACAGCCTGTAATTGTATTTTTTTTTTTGCTATGTGATTCAATTCTTTCAATGTATTAAGTTTAGAACACTTACATTTATTGGTAGGTAGAATATATAAGCTATACTTTCTGTTTGTATTGCTATTATTGTCTTTTATTAAAAACAGCTTTCCTGGCCGGCCCTGTGGCTTGGTGGTTAAGTGCGCGCGCTGCAATGCTGGTGGCCCGGGTTCGGATCCCGGGTGCGCATCGAGGCACCACTTCTCCGTCCATCCTGGGGCCGAGTCCCACATACAGCAACTAGAAGGATGTGCAGCTGTGACATGCAACTATCTACTGGGGCTTTGGGGGGAAAAAATTAAATAAATAAAATCTTTAAAAAAAAAAAAAACAAAACAGCTTTCCTGAGGTATAACTGAGACACAATAAACCACATCTATTTAAAATGTACAATTTGATAAGCTTTGACACGTTTATATACCTATGATATCATCATCATAATCAAAATTAGGCACATATCTATAACCCACAGAGGCTTCCTCACCATGCCCCTTTGTAATTCCTCCTTCCCTTCCAACCTCTTCCTCAGGCCCAGGCAGCCAATGATATGTTTTCTGTCACTATAGACTAGATTGCATTTTCTAGCATTTTATAGAAATGGAATCTTACACTATGTACTGTTGTTTTGGTCTGACTTCTTTTAACTAACATCTTATTTTGAGATTCACCTATATTGTCGCAGGTATCAGTAACAGTTCATTACTTTCATTGCTGAGTAGTATTCCCTTGTAAGATATGCCACAATTTGTTTATCCATTCATCTGCTGATGGACATCAGGTTTGTTCTAGTTACTGGCTATTGCAAATAAAGCTGCTTGAACATTTATGTACAAGTGTTTGTATGAACATGCTTTCATTTTTCCCAGGTAAATACCTAGGAGTGGAATAGCTGGACATATCGTAGATGTATAACATTTTAAGAAACTGACAAATTGTTTTCCAAATTGGCCATACCATTTTGCATTCCTTTTAGCAATGAATGTGAGTGCTATTTGCTCCATAGCCTGTCAACTCTTGGTATTGTCGTCTTTATTTCAGTCATCCTTATCAGTATGTAGTGGTATCTCATTGTGGGGTTTTTTTGTGTATGTGAAGAAGATCAGCCCTGAGCTAACAGCCATGCCAATCTTCCTCTTTTTGCTGAGGAAGACTGGCCCTGGGCTAACATCTGTGCCCATCTTCCTCTACTTTATACGGGACGCCGCCACAGCATGTCATGACAAGCTGTGCGCCAGTGTGCGTCCGGGATCGAACCTGGGCCGCCAGCAGCGGAGCGCGTGCACGTAACCGCTATGCCACGGGGCCAGCCCCTCATTGTGGTTTTTAATTTGTATTTCCCTAATGACTAAAGACATTGAGAATCTTTTTCTGTGCTAATTTGCCATCTGTATACCTTCTTTGGTGAAGTGTCTGTTCAAATCTTCTGCCCATTTTGAAAAACTAGGTTATTTTCTTGAGTTTTGAAAAGTATATATTATGAATATAAGTGCTTTATCATATATATGATTTGTAAATATTTTCTCAGTCTATAGCTCATCTTTTCATTCTCTGAACAATTTCTGTCAAAGAGCATAAGTTCTCAGTTTTTATGTTTAATTTATCAACTTATTCTCTTACAAATCATGATTTGGTTTTGTATCTAAGAAATCTTTGTCTAAACCAAAAATCACAAAGATTTTTCTCCTATGTTTCCTTATAGAAGTTACATACTTAGGTCTATGATCCATTTTGAGCTAATTTTTGTACACAATAAAAGGCATGGATCAAAGTTCATATTTCTGCATATGGCTATCCAAATGGTCCTGCACCATCTGTGTAAAAGGCTATCCTTCTTCAATTGAATTGCCTTAGCACCTTTGTTGAAAATCAGTTGTCCACATATGTGTGGTCTATTTCTGAACTCTATTCTGCTGATCTTTTTTTTTTTTTTTTTATTGATGTTTTAATGGTTTCTAACATTGTGAAATTTTGGGTTGTACATTTTTGTTTGTCCATCACCACATACATGACTCCCTTCACCCCTTGTGCCCACCCCCCCCCCCCCCCCCCCCCGCCCCTGGTAACCACAGTCCAGTTTTCTCTGCCCATGTGTTGGTTTATATTCCACATATGAGTGAGATCATACAGTGTTTGTCTTTCTCTTTCTGGCTTATTTCACTTAACATAATACGCTCCAGGCCCATCCATGTTGTTGCAAATGGGACGATTTTATCTTTTTTTATGGCTGAGTAGTATTCCATTGTATATATATACCACATTTTCTTAATCCAATCGTCAGTCGAGGGACACTTAGGTTGCTTCCACTTCTTGGCTATGGTGAATAATGCTGCAATGAACATAGGGGTGCATAAGCCTCTTTGGATTGTTGATTTCAGGTGCGTTGGATAGATTCCCAGTAGTGGGATGGCTGGATCATAGGGCATCTCTATTTTTAATTCTTTGAGGAATCTCCATACTGTTTTCCATAGAGGCTGCACCAATTTGCATTCCCACCAGCTGTGTATGAGGGTTCCTGTTTCTCCACATCCTCTCCAACATTTGTTGTTTTTTGTCTTGGTGATTATAGCCATTCTAACGGGCGTGAGGTGGTATCTTAGTGTTGTTTTGATCTGCATTTCCCTGATGATTAGTGATGTTGAGCATCTTTTCATGTGCCTATTGGCCATCTGTATATCTTCCTTGGAGAAGTGTCTGTTCATTTCCTCTGCCCATTTTTTGATCGGGTTGTTTGTTTTTTTCTTGTTCAGTTGTGTGAGTTCTTTATGTATTATGGAGATCAACCCCTTCTCAGATGTATGTTTTGCAAATATTCTCTCCCAGGTGGTTGGTTGGTTGTTCATCTTGATTCTGGGTTTCATTTGTCTTATAAAAGCTCTTTAATCTGATAAAGTCCCACTTGTTTATTTTTTCTTTAGTTTCCCTAGTCTGGGTAGGCATGTCATCCGAAAAGATTCCTTTAAAACCAATGTCAAATAGTGTGTTGCCTATATTTTCTTCTATGAGTTTTTATAGTTTCAGGTCTCACCTTCACGTCTTTGATCCATTTTGAGTTAATTTTTGTGAATGGCGATAGCACATGGTCCACTTTCATTCTTTTGCATGTGGCTGTCCAGTTTTCCCAACACCATTTATTGAAGAGACTTTCCTTTCTCCATTGCATGTTCTTAGCACCTTTGTCGAAAATTAGCTGTCCGTATATGTGTGGTTTTATTTCTGGGCTTTCAATTCTGTTCCATTGATCTGTGTGTCTGTTTTTGTACCAGTACCATGCTGTTTTGATTACTATTGCTTTGTAGTATGTCTTGAAGTCAGGAATTGTGATGCCTCCTGCTTTGTTCTTTTTCTTTAGGATTTCTTTAGCTATTCGGGGTCTTTTGTTGCCCCATATAAATTTTAGCATTCTTTTTTCTATTTCTGTGAAGAATGTCATTGGGATTCTGATTGGGATTGCATTGAATCTGTAGATTGCTTTAGGTAATACAGACATTTTAACTATGTTTATTCTTCCAATCCACGTGCATGGGATATCTTTCCATTTCTTTATGTCATCATGGATTTCCTTCAATAATGTCTTGTAGTTCTCATTGTATAGGTCCTTCACCTCCTTGGTAAGATTTATTCCTAGGTATTTTATTCTTTTTGATGCAATTGTAAATGGCATTATCTTTTTGAGCTCTCTGTTAGTTCATTATTAGCATATAGAAATGCAACTGATTTTTGTAGATTGATTTTGTACCCTGCAACTTTGCTGTAGTTGTTGATTGTTTCTAATAGTTTTCCAACAGATTCTTTAGGGTTTTCTATATATACAATCATGTCATCTGCAAATAGTGAGGGTTTCACTTCTTCGTTACCTATTTGGATTCCTTTTATTCCTTTTTCTTGCCTAATTGCTCTGGCCAAAACCTCCAGTACTATGTTGAACAGGAGCGGTGAGAGTGGGCAGCCCTGCCTCGTTCCTGTTCTCAGAGGAATGGCTTTCAGTCTTTCCCCGTTGAGTATGATGTTAGCTGTGGGTTTGTCATATATGGCCTTTATTATGTTGAGGTACTTTCCTTCTATTCCCATTTTATTGAGAGTTTTTATCATAAATGGATGTTGTATCTTGTCAAATGCCTTCTCTGCGTCTATTGAGATGATCATGTGGTTTTTATTCTTTGTTTTGTTGATGTGATGTATCACGTTGATTGATTTGCGGATGTTGAACCATCCCTGCGTCTCTGGTATAAATCCCACTTGATCATGGTGTATGATCTTTTCAATGTATTGTTGTATTCGGTTTGCCAATATTTTGTTGAGGATTTTTGCATCAATGTTCATCAGCGATATTGGCCTGTAATTTTCTTTCTTTGTATTGTCTTTGTCTGGTTTTGGTATCAGGGTGATGTTGGCCTCATAGAATGATTTAGGAAGTGTTCCATCTTCCTCTATTTTTTGGAATAGTTTGAGGAGGATGGGTATTAAATCTTCTTTGAATGTTTGGTAAAATTCACTGGAGAAGCCATCTGGTCCTGGACTTTTATTTTTCGGGAGGTTTTTGATTACTATTTCAATCTCTTTACTTGTTATTGGTCTATTCAGATTCTCCATTTCTTCTTGGTTCAATTTTGGGAGGTTGTATAAGTCTAAGAATTTATCCATTTCTTCTAGATTGTCCAATTTATTGGCATATAATTTCTCATAGTATTCTCTTATAATCCTCTGTATTTCCATGGTATCCGTTGTAATTTCTCCTCTTTCATTTCTAATTTTATTTACTTGAGCCTTTTCTCTTTTTTTCTTAGTAAGCCTGGCTAAGGGTTTGTCAATTTTGTTTATCTTCTCGAAGAACCAACTCTTTGTTTCATTAATCCTTTCTACTGTTTTTTTGGTCTCAATATCATTTATTTCTGCTCTGATTTTTATTATTTCTCTCCTTCTG
Organism: Ceratotherium simum simum; assembly: GCF_057802395.1. Classification (NCBI taxonomy): domain Eukaryota; kingdom Metazoa; phylum Chordata; class Mammalia; order Perissodactyla; family Rhinocerotidae; genus Ceratotherium; species Ceratotherium simum. The sequence goes on from NC_141923.1 coordinate 45,449,088, forward strand.
CTGGCTTTGGGCTTTGTTTGTTCTTCTTTTTCTAGTTCTGTTAGGTGTAATTTAAGGTTGCCTATTAGGACTTTTTCTTGTTTGTTAAGGTGGGCTTGCATCGCTATGAGTTTCCCTCTCAGGACCGCTTTTGCTGCATCCCATATGGTTTGATATGGCATGTTATCATTTTCGTTTGTTTCCAGATAGTTTTTGATTTCTCCTTTAATTTCATCAATGATCCATTGGTTGTTCAGTAGCATGTTGTTTAATCTCTACATTTTTGTCACTTTCCCAGTTTTTTTTTCCTGGTTCATTTCCAGTTTCATAGCCTTATGGTCTGAAAAGATGCTTGTTATGATTTCAATCTTCTTAAATTTATTGAGGCTTGCTTTGTTTCCCAACATATGGTCTATCCTAGAGAATGTTCCATGCGCGCTTGAGAAGAATGTGTAGTCAGCTGTTTTTGGATGGAGTGCTCTGTATATGTCTACGAGGTCCATCTCGTCCAGTTTTTCATTTAAGTCTAATATTTCTTTATTAACCTTTTGTCTGGATGATCTATCCATTGCTGTAAGTGGGGTGTTAAGATCCCCTGCTATTATTGTGTTGTTGTTGATTTCTCCTTTTAGGTTTGTTAATAGTTGCTTTATGTACATTGGTGCTCCTATGTTGGGTGCATATATATTTATAAGTGGTATGTCTTCTTGATGTAGTGTCCCTTTTATCATTATATATTTCCCTTCTTTGTCTTTCTTAACCTGTTTTATCTTGAAGTCTACTTTGTCTGATATGAGTATGGCAACACCCGCTTTCTTTTGTTTGCCATTAGCTTGGAGTATTGTCTTCCATCCTTTCACTCTGAGCCTGTGCTTGTCTTTAGTGCTAAGATGTATTTCCTGAAGGCAGCATATTGTTGGGTCTTGCTTTTTAATCCATCCTGCCACTCTGTATCTTTTGATTGGAGAGTTCAATCCATTTACATTTAGGGTAATTATTGATATATGAGGGCTTAATGTTGCTGTTTTGTCACTTATTTTCTGGTTCTTTTGCATTTCCTTTGTTTCTTGTCCCCTTTGTTTCGGACTGCCAATTCAGTTTGGTTGTTCTGTCTTATGATTCTTCTAGTTTTCTCTTTGTTTATCATATGTGGTTTTGCTTTGATTATTTGTTTAGTGGTTACCTTGAGGTTTGGGCAAAAAATCTTGTGTATGAGATAGTCCATTATCTGATAGCCTCCTATTTCCTTATACTAAGTCAATTCAGTCACTTTCTCTTCCCCTTCTAAGTTGCTCTTGTTATACCTTATTCTATCTTGTGTTGTGGCTGTGTGTTTACAGTGATGAGGTTAAATTTATTTTTGGTGAATTTCTTCCTTTGATCTTTGAGTTTAGTATTTAAGTGGTTGCTAACCTATTCCGGTAAAGATCTACTATTTCTCTGATTTTGTCTACCTACTTTTCTCCTTCCTCCAAGCTTTGTGTTCCCCTTCTCTTCTTTTTTTCAGGCCTGAGGGCCTTCTTGAGTATTTCTTGTAGTGGGGATCTCGTGGCCATGAACTCCCTTAGCTTTTGTTTATCTGGGAGAGTTACTATTTCTCCATCATATTTGAAGGATATTTTTGCTGGATAGAGTATTCTTGGCTGAAAGTTTTTGTCCTTCAATATTTTGAATATATCATTCCAGTCTCTTCTAGCCTGAAAAGTTTCTGTTGAGAAATCCACTGAGAGCCTGATGGGAGTTCCTTTGTACGTTATTTTTTGTTTTTGTCTAGCTGCCCTTAATATTGTTTCTTTGTCGTTGACCCCGGCTAGCCTTACCACTAGGTGTCGTGGTGAAGGCCTTTGTCTGTTAATATATATAGGTGTCTCGTTGGCTTCGCTTACTGGTATTTCCTGCTCCTTCCCCAGATTTGGGACATTCTCAGCTATTATTTCCTTGAATAGGCTCTCTGTTCCTCTCTCCCTCTCCTCTCCCTCAGGAATACCTATAATTCTTATGTTACATTTTCTAATAGAGTCAGATATTTCTCGGAGTCTTTCTTCATTTCTTTTTAGTCTTAGTTCTCTCTCTTCTTCCATCTGGAGTATATCTGTATTCCTATCCTCTAAAGTACTAATTCTTTCCTCCATATTGTCAGCTCTGTTCTTTACAGATTCCAGATTCTCCTTTATCTCCTCCATTGTGTTCTTCATCTCCATCAGCACTGACTGGTTTTTCTTTATGATTTCAATCTCTTTTGTGAAGAAACTCCTAATCTCATTGAATTGTTTGTGTTGTCTCGTATTTCGTTGAGTGTTTTTATGATAGCTATTTTGAAATCTCTGTCATTTAGTTTATGGATTTCTGTGTCTTCGGGGTTGATTTCTGGGTGCTTGTCATTTTGTTTCTGGTCTGGTGATTTCATATATTTTTGCATTGTGGTTCCTGTGTTGGTTTTGTTTTTCCTCATCCTGGAAGTCTCTGGTTGCAATTTCCACCTGCCGCCACTGTCTGGTGGTAAAGGGCTGTGTAGTCTAAGCCCCCTGCGCTCTGCCCCGGTTTTTCTGCTGCGATCCGCAGTTTTGTTTTTTTTTTCCCCCCGCTGCTATCCACGGGTCCAGTCGTTTGATCAGGACTGCCTCGGATCGCTAGGTCTGGTCTGGTCTAGCTGCAGACTCCGGGTTGCGGGGAGGGGGGAGCTCTCTCTTTTGCCCTCTGGGTCCCTGCCGTGGGGGTCTTCTCGTTTGCCCCACTTTATCCGCTCTCTGGGGTGCTCAGATGTTGATGGTAGCCCTGTGGCTCCTCTGAGTCCTCTGTGCGGGAGTTTCCCACTGGCTGAGAGAGTCCGAAGAGCCACGGTTTCCCCGCTGAGGGCCGCCCCTCCCCCCTCTCTGGGAGCCGCGCGGACCCGGGATCGCTGATCTGATGGGGAGGGAGCGGAGTTCTCCTTACCTCTCCCCACTTCCTCCGGGGGCCCAGCACGTTCCGCTCTCAGATGTGCGGCAGTGTGGATCCCTTCGCTCTAGCTTTTCACTGTCTGGGATTCCGTTGTTGGTCTGTGGCTGTTGCTTTTGTTGTATCTTGTCGGGGAAAGAGTTCACGGGAAAGCTCACTCCGCCATGATGCTGACGTCACTCTCCCTGCTGATCTTTTTATATATCTTTACATCAACACCACACTGTCTTGATTATTGCAGCCTTAAAAAAGTCTTGAAGCTAGTTAGTGTGAGTATTGCAATTCTGTTCTTCTTTTTCAAAACTGTTTTGGCTTTTTTATGTTTTTGTAACATAAAAAGTTCACATGAAAGTGAACATCAATTTCTAGGGAAAAAAAAAGACTGCTGGAACTTTTATTAGGAGTGTGTTGAATTTGCAAATCAATTTTGGAAGAACTGACACCAATATTGAATTTTCTGATCTACAAACATGGTATATATCTCTTCATATTTTTAAAGATATGCTCTATCTCTCAGCAATGTTTTGTAGTTTTCAGTGTACAAGTCTTGCATGTCATTTTTAGATTCACTCCTAATATACAGCCGATTCTTGTTATCTGCTGTAGTTATGTTCTACAAAGTTGCTGCAAACGCTGAGTTAGTGAATACCTAGGGGAAATACAGGGTTAGGTTCCTGGCAGCCTCTGGTCACAATATTATTTTCAACAGATCAATACAAAAGTTGTTTTATGTGTGTTTCTGTTTCAAGACATCTTGTTTAATATACATTTCTTACAAAACTTGCTTACAGTATGAGAGCTGAAACAAAAAGGCAGAGTGTCGCAATGTTCAATCTCCACTGGCCAAATTTTTCACCAGTTGCTCATGCCCACAAATGACTGGGAAAGTGCCACGAGCACTGATTTTGGGGTTACAAATAAATTTTAGTGAGTAGGCTAATTTGCAAATATGGAATCTGCAAATAATGAGGATCAACTGTATTTTACATTTTTGATATAAGTGGCATTTTTTAAAAATTTCAATTTCTGAGCTTTTGTAGGGTCTTTTATAAAATCTTTCACATTATGGTCAGTGCTTTCTTTGCCTTATGTTCTGGATTTTATATGATTACTCAGAAGGATTCTATTTCTACTCTTGTGGTTACTTTTATGTATACGACATGGCTGCACTCATTTACTCTCCACTAAGAGCAATGATAAATGAGAATATTTTCATTTCCTCTCTGCCATTCTCCCACACACACTTTTAACTGACTTTACAATGTTTATTGCTGTTTTATTTTTACCATTAAATATATCTGTTTTAAATGATAGTTTTTGCCAGCAATCTATAAAATCTGAGGATATTAGCATGTGTACACTACCTCTTGCCTTTTCTCCTCTTCCTAGATCACTTTTTATTTATTATTTCTACATTGTTAGAATTTATAACATTTACACTCGGTTCTGTGGCAATAACTTTCTGTCTTAGTCACACAAAGTGAAGTCAATGCTCAGATGCCAGTCTCTTTGCCAAAGTTTCTCCACTCACTTCCTATTTGGCTGAAATATGTCTTCTGGTAATTTCTTCAGTAAGAGCTCCTAAAAATTCTATATCCTGAGTTCTTACATGTCCATCAATATTTGTTTGTTGGCTGCATAGTTATAAGAAATTTGGGGTAAGTAAAGAAATCTTGGGTCACTAGATTATGAAACCCTTGGGCAAAACAATCAGCACACCCAGCCTAGGGCAGTAACCTGTGAACAATCCCCAGGTGAAAGGAGGTGCTAGGAAAAAGGGATACAAGGCATTATACACAAAAATGCTTTCCTCTGTGCACATCCTATCTTAAAACTTTTACATTCTGGCTATATCTGGTAAGAATATCATCCAAAGAAATCAAGGATTGGGGCCGGCCTGGTGGCACACCCAGTTGGGTGCACACGCTCCGCTGCAGCAGCCCAGGGTTCGCCGGTTCAGATCCCGGGCGCCCACCAATGCACCGCTTGGCAAGCCATGCTGTGGCGGCATCCCATATAAAGTGGAGGAAGATGGGCACGGATGTTAGCCCAGGGCCGGTCCTCCTCAGCAAAAATAAAAAGAGGAGGATTGGCAGATGTTAGCACAGGGCTGATCTCCCTCACAAAAAAAAAAAAAAGAAAAAAAGAAAAGAAATCAAGGATATTATATAACACAAGAATCAAGTGGTGACGACAGCACTAGGACATGACGTGACAGTGGAAAGAAGGTCAGTTCAGGAGGAGGACACTTAGTTTGAGGCTCAATCCCAACACCAGCTAACTGAGTCCTTAGGCATGTTACTAAAACTGTACAGATGCGGTAAAGGAGGAAAGCAGTGGCACAGATATTAAGTGCCGTTTTCCACTATAAGAATACATTCTATGAATGGTGAAGAATTATCTTTATCATCCCATACCCAACCTCAGCTATTATTAAAATTAGTTTATATTCTTTGAAAATTAAGGGCTGAAAGACAAGAATAGGAGGTAAGGAACATCTCAGAGAAAATAGTCTGACATGAACAATGTGCAGATAATCCATTTACAGATAATAAAAAAATCAATGAGAAAGTAAAATGGTTTGATATTGAGTACACTGGGGATTTAGATCTGCTTTGGTTACTAAGTCAATCAGATTATTACTACTGATTAAAAGGTCTACCTAATGCAGTAGATAACACCATGTTTACTCCTTTGGTGAGGCTGTGGAACAAAAACTCTGAGAACTGCAGCTAAAAATGACCAGGGTCAATGTTGTGTGATTATCCTCGCTACCTAGCTAAAGGAAGACAAAGGAAAAGACACATTTGCCTTAGGACTCTGCCTGAGGATTGCTGCTTAAAATAAACCAGCCTCGCCTCAATATTTTTAGGGAAGAGAATATAAATAAATTCAGGAAATAAAATAAATGTATTGCTGTCCAGTGGATGAAGCCTGTGCTGAATGGTAACCCCTACAGAGGCCACCTATCAAAGCAACTTTTCAAGAATAAAACTATGTGACCAGAGCAGACAAGTCTCATGTATGGTACCTGGAAAGTCAACACTCTTCAGTCATATACTTATGTGTTAAATTTCATTAGATTAGTAATCTGCATGTATAAAATCCTCTGCTTGGATAAAACTCTAAAAATAAGAAACTCAAAACAGATTTATAAAATAAGATGAACATCTGCACCTTAATAACCAAATTAGTAATAATTTCTGCATATACAGAGCTTTCTCAAGGTAGAGTATTTTCACGTGTTATTTTACTTTATCATTTGGTGCACACAACAACCATGCTGTTGATACAATTATCCCCATTTTGTAAAATAAAGAAACTGACTTGGAAAGGATAAATGGTTTCCTTAGTGAATGGGCGAGTCTACACTGCACTGCATACTCTCTTCATTATACTTCATTGTCTTTTTACAAAAGAATTTCCAAGTTCGGGGGAGGGGATTTATATAAATTTTCATAACCATTTATAATTTATGAGATCATAGTTTTGGGAATCACCTGGAAAGCAATGTAGTTCAGTTGCCTATCAATTCCTCTTTCCATCCCTGAAAGGAAGAACCGTAAGAGGAGTGCGAGGACAGCCAGGCAAGCATGGCATCAGGCAAGTGAAATGGATAAGAAGGAGCTACGAGTCATCAAAATTGTCAGCTGGGGGAGAGCAATTAAGCAGGAGAAATCAGGAAGGCCAATGAATTTAAGCCATTGGTGCAATCACAGTATACACTTTAAAGTATTAACACAAGTTGAAATTGAGGCATATTATTCAGAAGTTTCTATAATCTCCTTAACAGCATACCATCCTTGCCAATACCATCCAGTCCAAAAAAGTGCCAAACGTTAATAACCTGGGAAGCTTTGTGCTGGGTAAAAACCTATTTCCCTGTAGCCAGAACATTCATGGAAAAAATAACATTCCAATCTCCATACAAGAGACCTTCATATATCTAAAGACAGCTGGTTTGCACCTCACCTCCAGTATTTCCTTCTGTTAGTGAAATATCTCCTATTTCTTCCAATTTTAGTCAAAATAGATGGCTTCAAATCCCTTTACTCTACTGGGTATCCTACTCTGAACACAGATCTGTTCATCTACATTTATTCTGAAGTCTCCATAACAGAACATCGCAATCTACATATGGGCAGACCAGAACAAGCAAACCATTCTGCTTGTATCACTTCAGTGTGAGACTGTGTTAGCTTCTTGAGGTACTCATCATACTATTGACTCCCAAGAGGATTACATCAAACCCTCAAATTTAGCTTATGAAAATCTGTTTTGCATGTACTTTACAAATCAGATTTATTCAAGTATATTTTACATTTAACAAAGTTCAACAATTTTAAGTACAAAATTTGACAAATGAATACAGTCATGTAACCATCTCTTCAATCAAGATACAGAATAGTTGCATCACCCCAAACAGTCGCCTCATGACTCTTGGCAGCCAGTCCCCCTCTTCCTTCCCAAGAAAACTTGATCTGCTTTCTGTCACTAAAGTTATGTCTTTTCTAAAACATCATATAAATGAAAACTTAATGTGCAGTCTTTTGTATTTGGCTTCTTTAAATTACCAAAATCTTCTGGGATTTATGTATAGGCAGGCTGTTCCTTTTCCTTTATTAGCAGTATGCCATTGGATAATTACCTTGTCTGAGAACAAAAAGTTTGACTTCTTTTTTTTCCCCCTCAAACGACATGCATTTTATTTCTTGTCCTTGCTATACCATACTGCTAGGACCTTCATCACAATGTTAAATAGAACCAGTGAAAGCAAACATTCCTTCCTTGTTCTCAATCTGAGGGAGAAGAGCAATCTTTTACCAGTAAGTACAGTTACCTGTAAATTTTTCATAGACACCCCTTATCAATCAGGAAGTTTCTTCTACTCCCAGTTTTCTGAGAGATTTCATCATGAATGACTGTTTAATTTATGAAATCCTTTTGTGTATCTATTGAGACAATCTATTGAGACAATCATATGGTTTTCTTTTTAGTCAGTAGGTATGATGAATTACATTGATTTTTGAATGATAGCCCACCTTGCATTCCCAGGATAAACAACACAAAAATCTTACAATTTCCTCCCTCCTGCTCTTGATGTTACTGTGAGACATTTTACCTCCATATATGTTATAAACCCCACACATAATTAACTGGTTAACGCAACATTAATAATCTTTTAGAGATCAAAAATAAAGAAGTGTCTTTTATATTTGCCCTCATTTTTACCACGTCTGGAGTACTTTGTGTAAATTCAGATTTCCATCTGGTATCTTTTTTCTTCTGCCTGAAAAACTTCAACATTTCTTGTTGTGCTGGTATGCTGGCAATCACTATTTTCAGCTTTGTTTGTTTGAAAGACATCTTTTATTTTCCTTTCATTTTTGAAAGATATTTATGCTAGGTACAGAATTCTAGGCGGATAGTCTCCCTTTTTGTCCCCCTCCTTCTGTCTTGCCCTTCCAGTACTTTAAAGATGTTGATCCATTGTCTTTCGGCTTGCAGCAATTCTATGTTTTGTCATTTGTATGTTCCCCTGTACATATTGCCTCTTTTTTCTCTGGATGCCTTCAAGATTTTCTATTTATTATTGCATTTCAGCAATTTGATTGTGATGTGTCTTACTGTGGTATTCCTTATATTTCTGCTCTTTGGGGTTCATTGAGCATTTCGGATCTTAGATTTATCGCTTTCATCAAATTTGGAAAAAATCTGGCCATTCTTTTCTTTCCTCCCCCCTCCCATTTTTCTAAGATGCCCATTAAACATAGTTGAGAGCACTCGATATTTTCCACAATTTGCTGTGGCTCTCTCAATTTTTTTCAGTTGTTTTCTTCTCTCTGCCTTAAATTGGATACTTTCTATTGCTATGTTTTCAAGTTCACTGATCTTTTCTTCTTCAGTTTCTAATCTGCTGTTACCTCAACTGGGGTATTTTCTCACTTCAGACATTTAATTTTTCACCTTTGGAAGTTTCAGTTGGGTCTTTTTTGTACTTTAATTTCTCAACATGTTTATGTTTTCCTCTATACTCCTGATCAATGGGATATATTTGTAGTAGTTGCTTTAATAGACTTCTTGTCTATTAATTCCATCTGTAATTTCTGGGTTTGTTTCTATTTAATTGATTTTCTCCCCCTCAGTATAGGTCGTATTTTCTGCTTTTCTGCATTTTTGGTAATTTTTTATTGGATGCTGGACACTGTTAACATTATGGTTTTGGGTGCTGGATTTCGTTAAGGGTGTTGGACTTATTCTGGCAGGCAGTCAAGTTATTTCGGGTCAGTTTTCTCTCTCAAGTCTTGATTTTAAGCTTTGTTAGAACAAGTCCAGAGCAGACTTTGATCTAGGGGTAATTTAGCCTCATTACCTAGCTGATTCTCTTCTGCAGACTCTACCCTATTTCCCTTGTATTATGAGGTCTTTCCAATCTGCAGGTGGAAACATAAACTAACCCCCAGCCCTTTCTGAGCCACAGAAATGGTCTGACCTGCTGCTTCCCAGTGGTTCTTTTCCCACCCTGGAGTCTCACTCCACACATGAGCAAAGCAAGACTCAGCCAAGGGCTCAAGGGGCAGCCCCTGCAGCTATTAGAGCTCTTTCTCCCTGTGAAGCCCCCTTATCTCTGGCATGCTCCTTCACAAATTCTAGCTGCCTCAACTGTAATCTCTAGCTCTTCAGCTCAGTGAGATCACAGGGCTATTTGGTTCCTCATCCCTGAGCTTGGGCCTGGAAACTGCCTTCAGGCCGTAAGATGGGGGGGCTTGCTCCTTACTTCCCTTCTCTAGGGATCACAGCCCTGAACTGCCTGTTGTTCAATGTCTGAAAACAGTTATTAATAATATATTTTGTCCAGTGTTCCATTTGTTTACAGCAGGGGGAAGGAGGGAATTTCTTTAGCAGTTAATTCTTCATGGGTAGAAACAGAACTCTGTTTTGCATACATTTAGAAAATCTCTGGGGTGGAGAGAAAGAGAGAGGGGGGAGGGAGAGAGACAGAATCCAGTACACTTGAAGTGATGACAATTTTAAACTTAGGCAATTCAACTTCTTGAATTATAACACTCAATAACATTAAACATTAAGTAGTACTGCAATCTAGTTCTCTCTAATCCTATTTTATTTTCTTCTGAGCACTTAATAAAAGCTGACATCTGTTTATTTTACTTGATTACTGTCTTTCTCCTAGCTCACATTAGAAAGTAAGCTCTGAGAGGGTAAGAATTTTTTCTATGTTGTTCATTGCTTTTATCTCCAGTACCTAGAACAGTCCTTGCCACACACATAGTACACAACCACTTTATGACACAATTGTGTACATCTATTCTTTGACTTGGTAGGTACCTCTCTCACAGTAGAAAACCCACTTATTTGTTATAAATCTAATTTTGGTTAGATAATATCCTATTTGCCCTCGATGTCTGCTATATATTATTAAAACAGGGCCCTGTAAATATGCAGGCAAATATTAAGAAAAATATAAACACTCAAATTCATATTTTGAAAGGAAAAACAACACTATATTCTTTAATGTTTGTCAAAGTAAATGACATGTAACAATACAAAGCATCCCATGTAGCTCTCCACACATCTGGCACCTTCTAGTAGCATACACCAGTATGAACCTGAAGATGGAAGGCTACATACAGAGGATAAATGTTGTCAAAAGTTGCCACTTTAAAAGGTATGACTTCTGTTAATCAGAGCATACGGGATGAAGGAGGAGAGACCTGTCTGAAATCTACCTGTGATAAAATCTTGTGTTATTTAAGAAGTTACAGGCTGGGTTAATGAGTGATTTCATTTATTCTATATATTACTTACTTCCCAAGAAGTTCTAAAGTTTTTTGCTTTCTAACCACATTTGTGTTAAATAAGAAAAGCAGATTCAGCCTCAACATAAAATCTTTGCTAAAAGATCCAGGGAGAAATTGAAGTTTATATATATTTTCAATCAGATTTCAATAAATGTTTTTTGGATACCCCCTTTCTCCAGAATTACACCTGGCTTCTGAAATTTCTAATTAATTTTTATTTTGAAGTGAATGATATTTTTTGTCTTACCAAACTAACTCCACCACGACTACCAATACACATAAAACGTTACAGGTTAGATCTGTTTTCACAAAAATAACGTTACGACTGTATTTTCTATGACATCTTTCCAAGCTCGTTGACTTGGCCAAGGACAGGACTGGACTGCAGTAATTTACGTACAACAGGTGCTCCAATAAAGACTTTGCCGGGCCGGCCCTGTGGCTTGGTGGTTAAGTGCGTGCTCTGCAATGCTGGTGGCCCGGGTTCGGATCCCGGGTGCGCATCAAGGCACCACTTCTCCCTCCATCCTGAGGCCGAGTCCCACATACAGCAACTAGAAGGATGTGCAGCTATGACATACAACTATCTACTGGGGCTTTGGGGGGAAAAATAAAATAAATAAAATCTTTAAAAAAAAAAAAAAAAAAAGACTTTGCCACATTAACGAATGCAGTGTTTGAATACCTTCGCTTTGGGCAATCTTAC